>NC_091437.1:152183208-152820297 GCF_964237555.1 Oryctolagus cuniculus
AGCAGCTCTGCAAAAGTCTCTAGAGAAGCCTTTGGGATTATGAGATTTGGGAAATGCCTGCACACGAGAAGAGAGTAATTGCTAGAAGTATCTGCAGTGCAGCCGCAGAAGTGGCCCAGCAGTCAGATAACTGGGGATTGAATTCTGGTTGAATGTTTCCCAGCTCAGTGTCCTTGTGCAAGTCATAACTTCACCTGTACAAGGGGGAAACCAGTGGTGACATCTCAGGACATGCTGGTGACTGAACAAAGTAGCACTCGGAAGGTTCTGAGCATGGGGTCTGGCGTAATGTGTGTGCTCAATAACCACTCATTTTCCTCAAGCTCAATTTCTACAACTCTTCAAGGAGACCAGCAAAAAGATCTAAAGGAGAAGATGCAGAGATCAAAGGCAAAAACGTGTGAAATGGGATTTGTAAATAGATAATTTTTCAATTAGTATTGTCTCAGAGGTGCTCTTGCCATTCCTACAATCTACAGTTGAGTGCCATGTTGTCTTATTATTTTCAAGTAACTTCTGTCTCTTCAATCCATTTTTTTTTTTCAAAAAAAAACATACTGCTATTGAAGAAGTAATTGTATTTCTTGATATTAACCTAATGTACCCAATCTAGGGCTGTGAACACACCAAACACTTGGTGAACATTTGTGGTTAAGATCACCAATTTCTTTTATTCTTGGACACCTAACATCAACTTGTTTTGCACAAACTTAACTTATTCTACCTCACTTGATTTCTTAAGATAAGATTCATTCTGGATTCTGTAATTTCCTTGTGGGCCCCTCTCCCTGTACCACAATCCATCTGTAAGTCCACCTAGACAACGTATCTCAAATTTGTTTTCTGTATTTCCCTGCTGTTATTCTAGTCCAAAGTATTATCAACTATTCTTGAAGTATTTGAAAAATCCCATTTCCATTCTCACTCTCTCTCAACCACCTGCCTTTCAAATTCATCTCAAACATCACACACACAGAAGCTAGAGTGAGTTCTTAACATCACATATCAGATTAAGTTGCATCCTACCTAAAACCTTTCAACAGCTTCCTATTTCATTTGCAGTAAAATTCAAAATTCTGTGGAATCCAAAGTCATACACGTTTTGGCCCCAGCTATATTCATTCACCAACAAGTATGTATTCAGTATGTGACAGGTGTTGGATCTGAGGAGGAGAGGGAGGAGGGAGTGGAGAAAGGGGAAATCCTTGTTTTCATAGAGTCAATCATTCAGTGTGTGCTTTTCTACCTAAATCTTTAACCTACCACTCAACCCACAAAGATAAATCTTGCAACTTGTCCCTGCATACACAGATATTTGCAAGGAAATCAAACATCAAAAGTCCATACCATCTATAATAAAGTAATGACATTCATTTTACCCAGTGTGATTCTTGCTAAAGATGTCTATGACACCCGCTGGTATTTTCTTATCCAATCTCATTATGGAAAAAAAAAAAAAAAAGCCCTCTGGTTACAAGGATCTAAATTGATTTTTTGACCACATAAAGCAATTTGCAATATGCAAAATACTGGTTCTAGCCAGGTCTCATAGTGCTGACTTCGTGGTCATGATGGAGTCACCCAGCATCTAAGTTTTGTCTTCTATCGTATCAGGTGAGTGGTCTTACTGGAACGTGCACTGACAGCACCCAACACACAGATGTATCTTCACCCATGCCCTTCTGGCTTCCTGCCACTCTGCCACACCCTGAAACACATCATCTCTGGATCCCTGCACTGTCTCTTCCTGGGGTCCTTTTCCCCCAGACCTGTACCTTGTTGCCCTTCTCATGACTTAAATCTCGGCTTAAATGTCATTCCTGTGAAGAGGCTTATCCCACCTGCATAACCATCCAGTGACTACATTCTAATTCACGGTGTAACATTTATCTGATATTTTCTTGCTAATTCATTTTCTATCTCCTTGCTAGAATAGATAGTTCATATGAAAATGACACCTTTTGATGGTTATTTCCACAGTTCTGACCCCAGCACTTAAAATAATACTTGATGGAGCCAGTGCTCTGGTGTAGCAGGTAAAGCCAGCCACTGCCAGTGCTCTGGTGTGGTGGGTAAAGCCACTTACCTGTGATGCCAGTATCCCATATGGACACAGATTTGAATCCCAGCTCGTCCTCTTCCAATCCGACTTTCAGCTAATGTGCCTGGAAAAGCAATGGAAGATGACCAAGTGCTTGGGTCTGTACACCACATGGGAGAAAAGGAAGACGCTGGTTCCTGGCTTTGGCCTGGCTTAGCCCTTGTTGTTTTGGCCAGTTGAGGAGTGAACCAGTGGATGGCAGATCTCTCTCTCTCTCTCTCTCTCTCTCTCTCTCTATTTTCCTCTTATAACATGGGGTCTTTTCACTCATCAGTTAATTTGTGCAAAACACAACCATAAATCCAAGCATGCAAGAGGATCTTAAGTGCAGTGGAAGATGCTGCTTGGGGCACCTGCGTCCCTTGTTGGAGTGCCTGGATTTGGTCCTGGCTCTGTTCTTCATTCCAGCTTCCTACTAATGTGTAACCTGATAATGCTTCAGGTACCTGGGTCTAGATCTAGTTTAATGAGACACAGAACATATTGATCTCAAAAGATGTGTGTGGTCACGTTTGTGTTCAGAATAAAGCAGTCACTCATTTGTATAATGTGTGCGTATGCGCGCACACACATAGCCATCCAGATGCCATCTATCCATCTGTGTGCAGTCAGAGAGACCCAGGGAAGGATCTGCAGATAATGTCATCAGAATGTTTAGGCTTCTCTGACATCAGACCTTACGTTATTTTATTTTATTTTATTTTATTTTATTTTATTTTTGACGGGCAGAGTGGATAGTGAGAGAGAGAGAGACAGAGAGAAAGGTCTTCCTTTGCCGTTGGTTCACCCTCCAATGGCCGCTGCAGCCGGCACACTGCGGCCGGCGCATTGTGCTGATCCGAAGCCAGGAACCAGGTGCTTCTCCTGGTCTCCCATGCAGGTGCAGGGCCCAAGGACTTGGGCCATCCTCCACTGCACTCCCAGGGCACAGCAGAGAGCTGGCCTGGAAGAGGGGCAACCGGGACAGATTCTGGCGTCCTGACCGGGACTAGAACCCGGTGTGCCGGCGCCGCAGGCGGAGGATTATCCTATTGAGCCATGGTGCCGGCTCAGACCTTACGTTATTAAGATCTCTTAATCATCAGTCTCTCACTGTCCCACTGTCCACATTCTTGGTATAGAAGATGATATATTACATTGTGTTGAAATGATGTGAGAGTGAAGTGAGTGAGTGGTGCAGCGATTAGGTCCCTACTTGGAGCGCCTGCATCTCATACTAGAGTGCCTGGGTTCAAGTCCTGCCTTCACTCCCAATTCTGATTCTAGTTTCATGCTATTATGTACTGTCATGCAGCAATGATGGTTCAAGTATTTGGGTTCCTGAAACTCAGGTGGGAGACCTGGACTGAGTTCCTGACTTTGGCCTGCACTAGCCTTGCTGTTGTGGGCATTTGGAGCGTGAATCAACATATGGAAGATGTGCCCCCACTTCCCCTGCAGCATGTCTTTTAAAAAGGAAGCCCTATTACAGGCCCAGACTCCTCCCATACCCATGGGTTCTCTCTGTCCCCAGCCATAGATAACCTCCTCTTTCTCCTCCCAGTTTGAGCCTTTCAGGGTTTCTACTCATCCTGGTTGGCTTCAGAGCCAACTGGTGGGTTTAGGTGCCTACAAAAGAGAGGAAGAGCACCTGACAATGTATTTTTACCAATTCACAGCCTCACTTCAGACAAACCTTTACTTACAGCACTCGTCACATTCTTGGCTTTCTCTCCCATCTCTATCACTTCCACCAGTCCCTTGTCCCTGCCATAGTGCCATGTGTGTTGTGTGTATAAATGTATGTGGTGGTGACAGAATTCTGTTTTTAAATTTTTACCAATATAAAGAAACAGATCACAAACATTCTGCAGGTGCAACTCCCAGAAAACAACCACAATGACCTCCTTCCCTCTATCCCTCCCCAACCTCCATCTCTTCTCTTCCCTTCCTCTTCTTCCATTCTGGAAATGCACAATCCCAGTCCACTCTGCAATCACAGGCTTACTCCACCATGAACCATAATATTCAGCAATTAAAAAATATAAAGGACACAATTCAACGGGAGTATTAACAAGGGCTGAAAGCAAAAATCAAATCACAAGATATCTGTTCACTCCTGGCCGGAGCCGCGGCTCACTAGGCTAATCCTCCGCCTGCGGCACCGGCACACCGGGTTCTAGTCCCGGTCGGGATGCTGGATTCTGTCCCGGTTGCCCCACTTCCAGGCCAGCTCTCTGCTGTGGCCAGGGAGTGCAGTGGAGGATGGCCCAAGTCCTTGGGCCCTGCACCCCATGGGAGACCAGGAGAAGCACCTGGCTCCTGGCTTCGGATCAGTGCAGTGCGCCGGCCGTGGCAGCCACTGGAGGGTGAACCAACGGCAAAGGAAGACCTTTCTCTCTGTCTCTCTCTCTCTCACTGTCCACTCTGCCTGTCAAAAAAAAAAAAAAAAAAAAAAAAAAGAATATCATTGGCATTTAAAAAAAAAAGATATCTGTTCACTCCTATACATTTTTGGATTATATATTAACTACTACATATCAGAGAAAACATAATACTTGTCTTGTGGGTACTGGCTTATTTCACTAAGCATAATGGTCTCCAGTTGCAAAAGACAGGATTTCATTCTTTTTGATGGCTGAGTAATATTCCATAATGTATATATACCACATTTTCTTTTTTATTTTTTGAAAACCACAATTTTCAAAATTTATTCCCAGAAAGCTTTTGTTTAAGGTGTACAGACCTCATGCAGTTTATGATACAACTTTAGGAACATAGTAATTCTTCTCACCCTGCCCACCTTCCTACCCGCACTCTCACCATTCTGCCTCCTCCCCGCCATCAGTTAATGGACATCTGAGTTTATTCCATATCTTAGTTATTGTGACTGGAGCTGTAATGAATACGGATTATGAATAACTCTTTCATGTTCTGATTTCATTTCCTTTGGGTAAATTCCCAGGAGTGGGATGGCTGGCTCATATGGTAGATCTATTTCCAGTTTTCTGAGGAATCTCCATACTGTCTTCCATAATGGTTGTGCTAGTTTACATTCCCATCAACAGTGTATTAGGATACCTTTTTTCCCTGCATCCTCATGAGTATTTGTTGTTTTTTGATCTCTGTATGATAGCCATTCTAACTAGGGTGAAGTGAAACCTCCTATGGTATTTATTTTCATTTCCCTGATGGTTAGTGATCCTAAGCATTTTTTATATGTCTTTTAGCCATTTGTATTTCCTCCTTTGAAAAATGCCTTTTCAAGTTGTTTGCCCATTTCTTAACTGGATTGTTTGTTTTGTTGTTGTTGTTTCTTGAACCATTAATAGATCCTGGATATTAACCCTTTATCAGTTTCGAAGTTTGTAAATACTTTGTCCCATTCTGTAGTTGCTTTTCACTTCACTTATTACCTTTACAGTGCTTCTTAGCTTCATATAATCCAATGTGTCTTAGCTTGATATAACCCAGTGTGTTTTAGCTTGATATAATCCAATGTGTCTTAGCTTGATATAATCCAATGTGTCTTTTTTGTTTTTATTACCTGTGCTTCTGGGGTCTTTGACCAGAAATCTTTTCCTATGGCAATGTTTTGATGAGTTTTCTCAATGTTTTCCTCTAGCAATCTGAGGGTATCTAGTCATAGATTTAGATCCTTGATTCATAGTGAGTTGATTTTTGTAAGTGTAAGGTAAGAGTCTTGTTCATACTTCTGCATCCATAGATCCAATTTTCCCAAAACCATTTGTTGGAAACACTGTTCTTTCTCCATGAATTGATTTTAGTTAGTATGTCAAAAATTGGTTGTAGATGGATGATTCAATTTCTGGGGTTTCTATTTTGTTCCATTGGTCTGCATTTCTGCTTTTGTCCTAGTACCAGGCTGCTTTGATTATAACTTCCCTGTAGTATGTCTTGAAATAATACAATAAATAGAAAAACTGTGATGGTGATGCCTCCAGTTTTGTTTTTGTTGTTTAAAATTGCTTTAGTTATTTGGGATCTCTTGTGTTTACTCATGAATTTTAGCATCATTTTATCTAGATCTGAGAATAATGTCCTTGGTATGTTGATTGGGTATGCATTGAATCTATAATTCTTTTGGGTAATATGGACATTTTAATGATATTAATTCCACAAACATGGGAGATGCTTCCATTTTTTTGTGTCCTTTCTATCTCTTCCTTTAATGTTTTAAAATTTTCATTGTAGAGCTCTTTCACATCCTTGGTTAAGTTTACTCTGAAGTATTGAAAACTTTTTGTAACTATTGTGAATGGTACTGATCTTACAAGTTCTTTCTCAGCCATAGCATTGTCTGTGTGGAAAAAAGGCTATTCAATTTTGTGTGTTGAATTTATATCCTCCAACTGTACCAAACTCTCCTATACAGAATCATGTCATTTGCAAACAATGATAGTTTGACTTCCTCCTTCCCAATTTATATCCTTAGATTTCTCTTTCTTGCCTAATGGTTCTGGCTAAAACTTCCAGAACTATATTGAATAGCAATGATGAAAGTGGGCATCCTTGTCTGGTTCTGGATCTTAGTGGAAATGCCTCCAACTTTTCCTCAGTCATATGACGCTGGCTGTGGGTGTTATGCATTTGCTTGATCGTATTGAGGAATGTTCCTTCTATACTGAGAAACCCTTATGCATTGATGACCCTTGGTTAACTATTTCAACCATTTTCAAGTAATTTGGAAAGGATCAGATACATTAAATAGCTGCCAAATCCTTATTATGAAACTCTGCCATATAAGTTTAGTAGATTTAGCATACAGAAATATAGGCTGTAGTATCTGGGTCATATTTGCACTAAAAACATTATTTGTTATTTATCTGAAAGTCAAATATTCCTGAGTGTCCTGTTTATTACCCTCTCTAAGGGAGTCTCTTAGGGGAGTGCTCCCAAACTTGAGCACATCTGGATCCACTGAAGGGCTTAGGAAAACAGTGTCTGGGTTGCAGCCTCAGAGCTAGTGATTTAAAAGATCTGGGGTGGGCCTGAAAGTTTATTTTCCAACAAATTCCCAGGTGATGTTGATATTGTTGTTATAAAACAAAACAACAACAAATGAAGAGCAAAAAAAGAAACAGAAAGGAAGATATTACTGGTACAGGAGCCATATTTTGAGAAAAATTATCTTAGGAAATAGGTGAAGAAAATCGTATGACCTCTTGGTGCTTATATTTCTGTAATTGGAGGATGGAAGTTAATAATAAATATCTCCACCTACTTCTTAGTCTGCTGCAGGATTGCATGAGTTTACCTATAGAAACCGCTCACAATACGGCTACAAGGCTATACACTTTTATATGTTACATAAGGGTGAACTTTTCTTATTATCACTAATGTCGTCATTATTCCCTCTGACCCCAAGTAAAAAGAACTGACAAAATTGTTCCTTTCATTGACCTTAATAAATAATAATTCATGGTTGCTAGGAAAACATTAAAATCATGTTATAGTGTCTTCAGTTTAAGAAAATGGCAAGCATTACATATTAGAAATATTTAATCAAAAATGATAAACATTATGGTGTAACTTCTTTGGAAAACACTCTGGCAGTTCTTCAAAAAGTTCAGGATAAGGGGCCTGCATTGTGGTGCAGTGGGTTAAGCTGCCATCTGGGACTCCTGCATACCATATTAGAGTGCCAGTTTGAGTCAGGACCATTCCATGCTTCTGATCAGCTTTCTCCTAATGTGCACGGAAGGCAGGGGTAGATGGCCCAGGTACTTGAATTGCTGCCACCCATGAGAAAGATCCAAATGAAGTTCCTGACTCCTGGGTTTGGCCTAGCCCAGTCCTGGCTATTGTGGCCATTTAAGGAGTGAACCAGAGAATGGAAGATTCCTTCCTTCCTTCCTTCCTTCCTTCCTTCCTTCCTTCCTTCCTTCCTTCCTTTCTTTCTCTCTCTCTCTCTCTCTCTCTCTCTCCCCCCCCGCCCCACCTTTCAAGTACATAAATAAATCTTTAAAGAAAAAGTTAAACATTAGAATTACCATATGGCCTAGCAATTTCACTTATAGTTTTATTCCCAAAAGAACTGAAATCGGGACTCAAATAGACAACTACATGCTAATGTTCATAGCATCATTAAGCCCAATAACAAAAAGGTAGAAATAACTCAACTATACATCAATAGATGAACGAATAAATAAAATGCAGTACGTATGTACAATGTAAGCCAAAGACAGAAATGAAATACTGCTGAGGGCCGGCGCTGTGGCTCACTTGGTTAATCCTCTGCCTTGCGGTGCCGGCATCCCATATGGGTACCAGGTTCTAGTCCTGGTTGCTCCTCTTCCAGTCCAGCTCCCTGCTGTGGCCTGGAAGGGCAGTGGAGGATGTCCCAAGTGTTTGGGCTCCTGAACCCACATGGGAGACCAGGAAGAAGCACCTGACTCCTGGCTTCGGATTGGCACGGTGCCAGCTGTTGGCCATTTGGAGAGTGAAACAACAGAAGACCTTTCTCTCTGTCTCTCTCTCTCACTGTCTATAACTCTAAAGAAATACTACTGAAATGCTATAATATGGATAAATCTTGAAAACATTCCACTAGTGAGAACATTCAGACACAAAATTCCATACTTGATATGAGTCCACTTACATGAAATGTACAAAATAGCCAGACCCATAGAGACAGAACATTGGTTAGCATTGGCTAGAGGTAGGAGAGGGGAGAGAAAATGACTGTTCAGTGACTATGGGTTTTTCTTTTGTGGCAATAAAAAAAAATTCTAGAACTAAAGGATAGTGTCACCTCCCTTCTGCAGGCTCTGGAAGAGAATGGGTGTCGTTGGATTTCCAGTTTCTAGAAGCTGCCCCATGTCTTAGCTCATGGCTCCTCCCTCCTCCTTCAAAGCCAGCAGTACAAGCAACTTCCAATCTCAGCATTGTGTTCCTAACAGCACAAAGGTGAAACAATCCAAATTTTCATCAGTGGGTGAGTATATGAGCAAAATGTTTTATCTAGCCATAGAAAGGAGGTACTGATAACCTGCCGCAATTTGCATAAACCTTGCAAACATGCTGAGTGAAAGAAGGCAGAACTCTCATCCTCTGGCCTCCTCTTATAAGGACATTTGAGATTACACTGGGCCCACCAGGATAAACCAGGATAATCCCCAATCTCAAGATCCTTCACTCAGTCACAACTGCAAAGTCCCTTCTGCCATGAAAGATAATATATTCACAGGTTCTGGGGATGAGGATGTAGACATCTTTGCGGGGAACCATTTATTCTGCCTGCCATACCATTCTACCACCTGTTTGGAAGTCAGGAAAACTGGCTTCGGTACCACAATCTCACTTCTTGGTAGTTGTGTCACTCCATTGGTTTCACCTCCTAGAGTAGCAGGCTGAAAATGGTGACAATAGCTGTCTTTCAGGGCCATTAGAAAAACGAGAATGAATCATGAGGAACTGGCATCAAGAGGGACCTCAGTTAACAGCCAACCCCAAGTCTTTAGCTTTTGCTATAGGGTTACTGTAAATTTTAGACATAAGGGAAATTATCTAGGTTAAATGCAAAGTTCCCCTCCAATATCAGATACCATTTTCTTTTGAAACAATAACGTGCACGTTTCTTTATTGTGTGCTGCATTCCAGGTCATTCTGGGATAAAGACCTGGGAAGTACTAGCCAAGCAACCTGCCCTGCAGTCTCTCCTTTTAACCACCACACGTACTGTGTCTGGATATAAAACTTGCACTGTCACCTTTTGATATCTTATTGAAAAGGAGAGAACCAGGGAGCTCCTGATTAAAACATTTATAGAGAAAATTTGCTATGATCAAAGGCAGCAGGGCATATGGAATGAGCTGGGCTGTAGGACAGAGGGGAAATATGATCTCAATGTGTGAAAAACAGGCATCTCTTGGGCTTAGCACTGTGACGGAGTGGATAAAGCCGCTGCCTGCAACGCCATCACATATGGGCACTGGTTCAAGTCCCTGCTGCTCCACTTCCAATCTAGCTCCCTATTAATGTGCCTGGGAAAGTGGTGTAGGTTGGTTCAAATCCTTGGGCCCTTTGCAACCATGTCGGAGACCTGGAAAAAGCTCCAGGCTCTGAGCTTTGGTCTGGTCCAGCCCTAGCCATTGTACCCATTTGAAGAGTGAACCAGCAGATGGAGGATATATCTCTCTTTCTCTATCTCTCTGATTCTCTCTCTCCCTCCCTCCCTCCCCCGCCTCTATCTCTGCCTTTCAGGTAAATTAAAAAATTTTTAAAAATAGGCATCTCTTTATTCATTCATAAGTATTTATGAGCACTTACTGTTTCCAAGCACTATCTTACATGCTAGGTATACAGTGGTGCTCAAAGTAAACAAAGTCTTTACCCTTATTCTAGTCGGGAAAAAAATGGATTTAAAAAATGTGGGTAGGTAACTATAATTTTGGAAAACCGTTTCTTAGCATAAGAAGGTGGGGTGGAACAGTGAGGGAGGGAGATCTTGATGCTGAGGCAGAAAAGGCATGAAGGAGGGCCAGGGCCTCTGCCACTGGGGAAGGAGCCTGCCACGCCTCAGGACTCTTGTTTTGTAAACCTTGTGTCTCACGTTAGTAACTTTGTAAGATCAATTCACAGATACCCATAGTTCCTTTGGATACCCATAGTTCCTTTGGATACCCATAGTTCCTTTGCCCCCCCCCCCCAAGTGAGACAGACTGGAGTAAATAAGAAGAGGTGAATTACAGTGCAACAGTAGATTCAGAAATTTTTGGGTGAAATTTTTGCTTCAGATACACGCATAACATACGTGAGGACTGCAAAAAGTTCATGGAATATAGAATTCAAAGATGTTTATTTGATGCAAAAATCTTGAAATCCATGCATAGTTTCTTCACAATACACATTTCCCACAGATGTGTTGAAGTACCCTCTCACATATGTGTGGGCAGTGACCCTCTTATAGACACATACACATGGGCGTTGGGCCATAATGTTGTCTGTATTTCTTACATATGTCAGGAGTCAGGAAGTCTGAAGAATCCTACACGAAGGCAAAAAGACCTCAATGTGTTTAGGAAAATTATCACAGAACTGTGAAGCAGAAACGCACACTGCAAGGGGAGTAGTAGGAAGTGAAATCCGCGCTGTAAGCTGAGGCCAGACTGGGGGCCAACAGGCAACAGAAAGGAGCGTGCGTTTCATTCTGAGCTATGGGAAGCCAACAGAAGATATACAACAGGAACTGGAACACTCTGATTTACATTTTTAGAATGATAGTCTTGCATACCTTCAACCACTACCTTTCCACTAGTTGTTTAATTTCAAACACTGAACCTCTAGAAATCACTGGGCTGATCCAATACTCAAGTATATTAGACAAAATTCAAATATTTGGAACAGAAGAAAACCAGTGAACCACTGATTTAAATTCATGGCAAAACGAAAGACAGCAGCCAAGGTGATACAAAACAAAAAAATAAATAAAACAAGAACAGAGAAAGTTAGACAACAATGCACTATTTTATAACTATGAGTGAGTAGGCAAATATTTTCAAATATTTGACGATGTTATTAGCATGACTGCAAATTGGCATGATTTTTTACACAAGGGTTTATGGCTCTTCCTATCAAAATTTAAATGGTATAAAGTCCTTAAACAGAAATTTCACTTTAATTATCATATCCTTCATAAAAGCTTACATATACACCTAGAACAAGTGCAGCATGATGTGTGGTATCATTTGGAATTAGAAAAACTGATAGCTTAAATGGGCATAAATAACAGACTAGAGAAATAAGAAATGAAAGTGCCTTCACTGTGATATAATAGACAACTGTCTTCAAAAAGAATATTTCAGACACTTTATATACTAATATAAAATTACTGATTTATTGATGAGGAAAAAAAAAAGATGGCAGAAATCTATAAGTACTTTGATACAATTTCAATTAAAAACACAAAGAAAGATACATCCAGGTAAGCGTATTGGAATGTTCACAGAAGAAAAGTCTAGAATGGATACACAGAAAAGCTGAGGTAAGAGAAGGCGGCTGAGGGGCCCCTTTATGCTTACTCTATACTCTTGGGCAGTTGAACCTCTTTTACATTAAGCATTTACTATTTTTGACACACAAACAAGTAATGGAATTATGTCATAGGCAGGGCAAGCAGAGAGGGAAGTACTAACCAAGGAGGTAAGGGCACATCATACCTTTATGGGGAAACCAGTGCAGAGGTTTACCTCGTGGGTTGTCATTTGGGTGTGTCCACATGTATTTATGATATTTTCTCAAAAACCCTCAACCAGATAGTTTCAATCATTACAGACCCAGATGTTGCTTCATCTCTGACCACTTTAATTCTGGTTAAGAATATTTGGCTGGGGCCGCCACTGTGGAGTAGTGGGTAAGCCACCCCCTGCAGCATTGGCATCCCATATGGGTGCCCAGTACAAGTCCCTGCTGTTCTACTTCCAATCCAGCTCTCTGCTATGGCCTGGGAAAGCAGTAGAAGATGGCCCAAGTGCTTGGGCCCCTGCACTTGCATGGGACACCTGGAAGAAACTCTTGGATGCTGACTTCAGATTGGCCCAGCTTTGGCCTTTGGGGCCAGATGGGGAGAGAACCAACAGATAGAAGATCTTTCTCTGTGTCTCTCCCTCTCTTTGTCTGTAACTCTGTCTCTCAAATAAATAAATCTTAAAAACAATTTGGCTGACTTGGTAAAGAAAATGTGGTATATACATACTATGGAATACTACTCAATGATTTAAAAAAAAATGAAATCCTGTCTTTTGCAACAAAACAGATGCAAGTGGAGACCATTATGCTTAAATAAGCCAGATCCAAAAAGGACAAAAATCATCTGTCTTCTCTGATTTGTGGTAGCTAATAGAGAGAATTAAAAAAATCCTCAATGTGCATGAATGAAATTGACACCTTGTGTATGAATGAAATTGACACCTTGTGGTTTGATCATTGTTTAGAACCTTTGTCTGTATTCCTGTGCAACAGTGGCCTTCCTACTTTTCACTTGCAGCACTCTTTGCTTAGAAGGCCATTGATAAAAAAAAAAAAAAGAAGAAGAAGAAGAAGAAGGCCATTGATGGGGCCAGCGCTGTGGCACAGTGGGTGAAAGCCCTGGCCTGCGGCGCCGGCATTCCATATGGGCGCCAGTTCTAGTCTCGGCTGCTCCTCTTCCCATCCAGCTCTCTGCTACGGCCTGGGAAGGCAGTAGAAGATGGCCCAAGTCCTTGGGTCCCTGCACCCATGTGGGAGACCCGGAAGAAGCTCCTGGCTCCTGGCTCCTGGCTCCTTGCTTCGGATCTGCATGGCTCTAGCCGTTGCGGCCATCTGGGGAGTGAACCAGCGGATAGAAGACCTCTCTCTCTGTCTCTACCTCTCTCTGTAACTCTGTCTTTCAAATAAATAAATCTTTAAAAAAAAAAAAAAGGCCATTGACCCTGTAATTGGAAAGTTATTTGAAAGTATGCTATCACCACAAATTTTCTTAAAAAATGGAAAGAGGGGCCGGTGCATGGCTCGCTTGGCTAACCCTCTGCCTGCGGCGCCAGAATCCCATATGGGTGCCGGGTTCTAGTCCCAGTTGCTCCTCTTCCAGTCCAGCTCTCTGCTGTGGCCCAGGGAGGGCAGTGGAGGATGGCCCAAGTGATTGAGCCCCTGCACCTGCGTGGGAGACCAGGAGGAATCACCTGGCTCCTGGCTTTGGATTGGCGCAGCGCTGGCTGTAGCAGCCATTTGTGGGGGGTGAACCAATGGAGAGAAGACCTTTCTCTCTGTTTCTCTCTCTTACTGTCTAACTCTCCCTGTCAAGTAAGTAAAAAAAAAAAAAAAAAAAAGAAGAAAAAGAAAAAGGAAAGAAAGGGAGGATGAGAGAGGTAGGGATAGAGGAAAGAGGGAAACTATCATATTCTTGGAATCATACCTATGAAATTCTCAAGAAATATGTTCTTTATATATTAACAAATTTTAATGTGATTTTTAAAAAAGATATGGCTGAATTTTGCTCCAAACTGAAACTTACCAATGAGATTTAGGTATTGAGACAAGAACACTGCACAAAACGAAGAGAGGGAAAAGTGGATAATGACAGCAACCAAGCCCTGTAATAGCCTCCCGCCAGGACCAGTTCCCAGTGATTTATGTATATTGCCACTCTCTCTATAACCCCACACTGTAGGCCATGTGTATTCCTGCTTTAAAACGAACACGGCGCATCTCCAGCGCCAGGAGAGATCATTTGCCCTGGTGGCATAGCAACGGGATGTGCTGGTGTGCCAGCCCAGGGCTGGCCCTCCCACCATGCCCCTCAGCCCTTCATAATACAGACAGAGCTGGTCTCAGTCCTCACCACACTGGAACTGCTGGGCCAGTCCTAAGTTCAGGCAGACTGTGGTACTAACACCAACACTTCAGTAGTAAAATGAAGATTGCTTCAGCTCTTATGATGATGTAAACCAGTCAGCTGAAGTCTGCATGAGTCTCCTGAAAGCCATAAAAAAGGAATTACTAAGCAATGTGTTGTATATTTCCTCAAATGCCCCACCCTCTACCCCCATTCCACCAGCCACATGACAGAGCTGTGTTTTACCTTAGAGCTTGGTGAGAGGAGAGCCCAATTATGATAAAATCTTTCTCAGATAAGACCTCACCCTACCTGCTTAACCTGTCCAGGAAAGCTGTCCAAGAACCTCCCATCCCCACCCCATGGAGTTACTGTACCCGCTGAGTGCTGAGTGCTGGGTCTGTCTGTCCTCTGTCATCACGAACCAACACTTTGTCACAAGATATGCATCTGCTGTTTATCTTCTCAGTGGAATGCGGGCAGGTACCTGAGAGCCTGAGGAGGTGTCAAAAGGTACACAAGGAAGGAATGAACGAATGCTCTTCCAGCCGGGAAGGTCATGCAGGTTGACAAAGAAACTAGAGGGCTAACAGGAGCGTATCTTAAGCATTGGTAAGAGCAGCAGAAAACAGCCCAATTGTCAGCCTAGGAGGAAAAAGGAACAAAGAAGGAGGAAAAGATGAGGGTAAAACTATTCTGAGGGTGCGGTTATGTTGGACACCCTTGTCGAGACCCATGCAGTGCACCACACGAACCTCAGTGTATGCTGTGGGCCCTGCTTGACGAAGAGGCGATGTCAGCTCCCTGACCACAGCCCGTGTCCCTCAGTGGATCCTGATAGAGATGGTGGGCCACCCCTGGGGAGGAGGGAGGTACATGGGAACTCCCCATGAACACAAAACTGCTCTAAGAAACAAAGCCCACTTTTTTTAAAGTACTAAAATACAGAGAATGACTAGTACATGATGCCTTTTGGCTTTATGGATAAACTTTTTCTGAAATGACAAGAAATGGAATCAAACGGCCAAGGGCTAGGCCAAGCCGAAGCTAGAAGCTAGGAGTTTCATCTGGGTCTCGCACGTGGGTGCCGGGAACTAAGTACTCACACCATCTTCTGCTGCTTTTCCCAGACCATTAGCCGGGAACTGTATCAGAAGCAGAGCAGCCAGGACACGACCCACTGGCACCCACATGGGATGCTGCATCAGGGTCCACAGCTTAACCAGCTAAGATATTTTACATTCTCATGCTAAGAATAACAGCCCATAGCAGGGACTGGGACCCCTCATAACCACCCCATCTTCCATATGGTCTAGCCCTGTGGCAGTGCTTCCTCCCATTACCCCGATTGCATTTTTGAGACTTCCTTCTCCCTATAGTTAGAGATCAGGCCACACACACCTGCTTTACTCCAACCTGCAGAGCCACTAGGTAGTCAGTAACTAAGCCATCGTGATTTCTGTCAGGAGTGCCTGCTCCACAGGGCTGCCGCTCGGTGTAGGGGAGGTGACCTGAGGAAAGCACTTCATAGAGCACTTGGGTGCTGCCTGGCATCGCCGCTGCCACCGGAGATGTGACCCTGAGCAGTCCCTTCACTAAGCCAGGCCCCCATGTGTGGAATACCCACAGCAGCAGCCTGTGACGAGACTCCAGGACTTAACCCTTAGTTATAGATGTCACTAGCTGCTTTACATGTGCTTCAATGAATGCTGGTTTCCAGTAACCTAAGCCTACAAAATGTATGATAATTATATAATTGTATATATTTATAAAATTAATAATAATTGACTGGTAATCAAGGAGTACCTTTGTTGTGAAAAATGAACACTACATACAAAACTTTGTTGTTTTTGAACTGGCAGATTTTGTCAACAGTCCTGGCTGTTGTGGCCATTTGGGGAGTGAACCAGTGGAAGGAAGCTCGCTCTGTCTCTTGACCTCTCTCTGTAATACTGTCTTTCAAATAAATAAATAAATCTTTAAAAAAGAAATAAAAAATAAAATGACACATAATTGGGAACCAGCATTAAGGTGTAGTGGGTAAAGCCACTGCCTGCTATGCTGGCATCTCACAGGGGTGCAGGCTTATATCCTGGCTGCTCCTCTTTCCATCAAGCTCCTTGCTAATGGCCTGGGAAATGCAGTGGAGAATGGCCCAGGTGCTTGGGCCCCTGTCACCCATGTGGGAGACCTGGAAGAAGCTCCTTGGCCTGCCCCAGCCCTGGCTATTGAGACCATCTGGTGTGTTATCCAGCAACTGGAAAATTTCTCTTTCTTTCAAATAACTAAATCTTTTTTAAAAAATGACATATTTGAAATGTATTTTTTAAAAATGTAAAAACCCCTTATGACCGAGTGTCCTCTCCTCTCATACGTCTGGAGTCAGACCTCAGTGTCGCTGCAGTACCAGTGAAAAGGAAAGCACTATGCAGACAAGGTGGTGAGCCAGACGTTGAGAAGAGGATACAAGGCTTCCTCCCTGGGATAAAGAGGACGGAGGGACGGGAGTAGTCAGGACCTTTCAGTGGAGACCGGAGCCTGAGCCATGGACAGCTGTGTGTCATTTAAAGGCCATGAGATCTTAGACTAGTGACTTTGTTTCCCTAAGCCTGTTTCCTCAACTGCACATCGAAGATACTATGTGTCCAGGAAGTCCGTGGCTAATGAAAATAGGACAGTGTGGGCAAAATGACCTCATCATTAATGTTATTACTGCAAAATCCCTTCTTGTCTCTCTTGGGCTATCCAACGCCTAGTGACTGAACCCTTCTCTGAAAATGTGTGCAGAATGAGTGAGAAAACACGATAAAATGTGCAAACTAGTTCATCCACTAAAGATCAAAGCTCGAGAAACACATCAATCACTACAGCACTTGCTACACAACAAGCATTACCTGGAGTTTTCTAATCTCACCAGGTTCTTATACGCAGCTGAGAAAGTCCCAAGGTTAAGTCACCACACACTAAGTACTTTGAGTGAAGCTTTTAAATACATACACTGCTACAAATTTCCTCACCTAATCATAATAGATGCTGCTATGGCCTCTGCAGGCATGGTTTTAATTTGTCCTTAACCACAATTCAAGGTAGGTAGAGTCCAGTTTTATAAATGTTAACTTCACAACTACAATTGAAGTTTAGAGCATTAATTGAATTACCCAAGGAAATAAAAGCTTCCAATATAACTTCACTCAAAGCTATCAACCTAATAAAAAGCTGAGGCAGGAACAGAAATGCAGGTGGACTAGAAAAAGACTTAACCCCTTTGATGCTATGTGTGCGCCTAGGTCAGACCTGTAGGTTAGCATTTAACTGAGAAGCATGAAGCTAAAAAGAATGCACTGAATATTAAGGTAACCAGACTCCAGGAGTTATCTATATCATACAAGTTTCCCCAAACCAGGAATTTATGTTTTGAGTAATATATAGCCACACTCACCATTAGCACGGGTGGGGAACTTTATTTATTTATTTATTTATTTTTTGCTAAGGATACTAACACCATTCACAGGCTGTACAAAGTTTTCAACTTAAAAATTTGCATGCTATAGATTTATTGAATTTCCAGGGCCTCCAGTGGCTGCCTTGGCAGAACCAGACTAAATGATTTCCCAGGCCTTACGTGACCCACAGGCCAGATGTTCTCTGTCCCACTTAGAGACCCTACCTGTGCTAGCCGTGCCTGGCCACTGAACAAAATAGCCTCTTCCCCAACCATGGTTCCTAGGCTGTGGCAGGCAGGCTGTGAGAGTTTCCACTATTTTAGGGCCACTCCTATGCTTAAGAGCCAACGCTGCTTGCCCATGGCCATCTAAGGGATCAACAGTGTTAGGACAACCTTTAGCTCTGGGAGGGAGGAGGGCAGAGTCACTCATTGGCTCTCGCTGCTCACTGCAGCTACTGTGTTCATGCACTTGGAGTCAGTCACAAGATCACCTTGAAATAATCTGGCAGCTTTTTAGTCTGGTAAAACCCAACTCCAAAGTCCGTTCACTCCTATTTTTAGTGGGGGCCTCTTGCCTGGTCCTGCGTTAAGCACTGGCGATGGATGAATGATGGGAAAACGCCCTGGGAAGAACTGGGGAAGAACAGGAGCCAAGAAGCAAGGGTACTGGAGGATGCCCCCTTCATTCATCCCCTCCCAAACTCCCCCCCTCCCCGTAATGAACGTCATCAACGCCCATTCCAAAGCACCTGACTCTCCCCCTCCACCTCTTCCTTGAGAAAGACCGTTCTCTGCCTCACCTATCTCATTGCACCGATCCAACTGCCATTAAAAACCTGCTTGTACATCGCGTTCTGGGAAGTACTCATGTGTCTTGCCTATTAGAACAGATGTCCCAGGAGCAGAGGACCTGTGGATCTGCTTGATCTGTATATGCTAGCCACTGGGAACCGAGACGCCCTCCAGGTAAGAACTTAAGTCACCGTGATGTTAGTTACAACCTTTCCACCATCACTCAGACCTTCATGTTTCTGGCCTGCACTCCACATGCCTATCAGATACACTTTCAAATGCCTATTAAACTTGCACATGTCTACTTTGAGTACCTACCAACCATCATCCCTTTGCAGGCACCTTTCATTATCATCTGCCGTATGTCTGAGCAAATTTTCCCTTAGAAACAAGCTCAGGAGCAGGACCACTTGTCACATTTATGTGTTTTAACCTCTTTTGTTTGAGTTGCTAGACTGGGGCTCTGCCTTTTCAGGCTTTCACATGTTATTTCCAGACCTTAATTGTACACCCCGAGTAGAAGCCGCTCTTGCATCTACTCCGCAAATAAAACTGCTCTATTTTGTTTCATAAGTAGTTTCACCAGCAAATTCCATAAAAGAAAGTAAAAGCCCTTCTGCGCATATTCTGAGCTGTTCCTTTTGGAGGTCCTTTGAGGCATTTCCAGACAAGCATGCCATTGTCCTACATTAAGCATGCTTAGTCCACTTGAGAGAAATGGCAGCCTCCACTCAAAACAACCCAGGGATAAACGTTAGGTAGCAGGCCTTCTCCTTCTGCTTTCTTGTGCAATGAGAACCATGAAAATGAGACTTCCACTCTACAGGAAAAGGGTTCATTGCTGCTTGTGTTTCCTATAACCTTCTACTTTCTTATCTGAAATTCTCACAGCAGACCGTTGACAAAGTATTCAAACTTCATGGGATTACCATAGTGGCTTGAGGCACTCGCCTAGGGAGTGCTGGTGACCACCCAGGAGCTACCTGTTTCTTTACTGCCATAATGTAAACAATGCCACGTGACCACATTCATTTGCAGCAATTAAAATCACATGCCAAGCACACTCCCTTTATCTACAACTCTGAAACAATCTAGGATTCCTTGCAGATTACTAAAAACCAAAACTCCCTGGTGAACATTCCAGAACATGAGTGTGGCTTCCAGCAATTTTTGCATTGATTCTGAAAATCAAAGTGTACTGAAAATTTGTGTTCATAGGCACTTCTCATAACTTGGAAGCAATGAGCTATTCATTCTCATAGTAACTGTTGGGGTTTCAATCACTAAACAAATTCATCAAAATGTTTACTGAGCAATGCAAAGATGCTACACACTGCTATTCTCAGAGAAACTGTAGCATAACAAGTAGACTGAATTTGAACCAAAAACATCAGAAAGAAAGGTAAAAGAGGAAAAAAATACAAGAATTCAGTGAATTCTAATAGATGGTTTATTGGAAATCCTTATAGTGTTTTTCAAAAGGACTTGACAGACTGTATTTTAATAAGACATAGCAAAGAGAAAATGGCTTAAAAGATATCATCCATCTTTTATTTAAGCACTGCCCTTCATTTTGAAGGAAATGATACAATTTCAAATCAGAACTTCCGTCTTAAGAAGTGGATAAGAACATAACATTGACTTCACGTACAACCTTCAATAAAAATAACGTTTATACAATTCATTGGGAAATAAAATGCTTGCAGAATTTATCCTGTTAGCCAATGTAATCTCCTTGTGTCACAAGTATTACAGTCGAGAACAAAACATAATGAAAAGTTGAATAACCCAGTCAAGTTTATTATTATCCTGATTAAAAAAAAAAAGTTCACAAATAGAATGTGACTTTCCAAAGAAATCTATCCGATGTCTGTGATCACAACTAGATCTTATCCTAATCGATAAAAAATGGTTAGACAAGCACATAGTATCAAGAGTCTGCAACACAGTGGATTCCATTTTGTTAAGAACAAAAAATAGAAAATAAGTAGTATTTAGTTTTCTTAGCTCTCCATAGTATATGTTATATAAAATTAAAGTTTTGCTTCCAAAAATATGTTTCCATGTGGTTGGGTGGTGTCCAGGGCCAGAAACACCAAAGACAGGAGAAGTTTAACCACAGAAGTGTCATTTTTCATAAAAACTAAAAATATCCTTCAAGGTCTAAAGTCTTCTGCTAGGCATTTTAGTGCTACAAAGTCATTTTTAAATTAAATGTGGAATAAAAGCTACAAAAAGTATGGGTCCTTTCAATACAAAAGTCGTGTAGCTGAAGTCGTGGGCTCCTCTGACCTACATCAGCGGTCTCAATAAAATATTTGCTCAGGTAAGAAAATAGAATTTGTCTGGTTTCACTTAGCATACGTGCCGGGCGATGCCCTGCTTCTCCCAGCCAGGCATCTGCAGAACATGAGAATCGATATTTCCTTCCTTCAAAGAGCATCCGTAATTCACAGTACAAAATAGTTCTAAAGCCTTATTCCTAAGGAGAAACAAAAATTATTAAATATATTTATTTCTTCCTAAAGTGCCAGATGTAGCTGTTTTCAGGGCAGGAAAAAAAAAAAAACCACTTACCCATAACACTGCCATCCTAAGGAAAAGAAGCAAGAGTGGACTGGATTACCTTCCTAGAAGCCTCTACTGGTTGGCTGTGGCCTTCCCTTAGGCCTTGAACCCCTAAGGAGACTTCCAACATTCCAATGGAATCACTGTTCCTAAGTATCAGACAGTTCATTATCTCTGGTAGTCTGCAGAAACGTTAGGGTTACACTGAAAAGCAGGATCTAGAGTAGATCCATAGATCCATCTCCTGTACATTTTTCAAGCCTCGTTATCAAAAACCTCTCCTCCAGAGGTAGATGCTATCATTGGTGTGGATTTTCCAGGAGCACTTCTTTCAAGTTGAAACTTCAGAAACAGCAGCTGGTTACTAACAACACAGCCACTGCTGCACTCTGGTGTGACCAGACTTCCCATTTGGACAGGAGGAGACAGGGAGGGGAGTAGCAAAAAGCTGACAAGCCCAGAGCTGCCGGCCTGTGCCACTGTGCACAGTGGTCATCTCTCGCAACTGTGTTAAGCACAAAAGAAAACCCGCTCAATCGAATGTCTTCGCCCACAATGAACTTGTTCTCCTCTTCCATGACCGAGAGACAGTAAATGTAAAGCTGTTAGAGTATTAAACATGGAAACCAGATCTACATTTCCAAAAACACCCTGGCTTTCCTCCAGTGTCCCACACAGGGCTAGAATGCGGCTCACCTTTAAGGACAAAGTGACGACAGCTGATGGGAGGGGGGTGGGGTGTCACTGTGAAAACGGGGAGCTCAACGAATACCTTTTCAGTAAGAAGTTTTCATGGTGGGGCGCTACCATTGATCTAGGCTTTTAAAAATCATGGCCTTCATTTCCCTGTCTCAGAAAACCACACTAGGAAATCCTCCAAGTCGAGCTGCCTTGGTTTAACGATCCCAGGCTACAGCCCCACAGTGGCCTCAGTTGTGAACCACTCAGGATTCTATTCCAGTGGTTAAGAACTGGGTAACAGAATGACTCCCAAGAGGAAAAAAAACCCAAAATGTTCCACCTTAAGTTCTGAGACAGCACTAGCCATGTACAGCACACAGGCATTCTGCAGTGGAGGGCACAGACTGTCAAAGGGCCCCAAAGGGCACGATTTTAAAAACATTTTGAAAGCCTCATACTAAAGCATACAGTGGCTCTGCAGCACACCCAAGCCTGCCACCAATGGATCCCCGGGTCACCAGCCTGTTCCAGGACTGCTGTCTACACAAGGCGGCTTCTGTGAAGGATGCCACACTTTTCATTAAGAATGGGCTCCAAAGGAGGTGTTCTCCAAGCAGCAAGACTGCAGAGCCTACAAGACTTTCAATCTTGAATTAAGCTGCACACAGTGTGGCTAGCAACCTGCCTATCTTACCACTGCAGCATGCCTCAGTTTTAAAGATCTTACCACCAGCAGAACAAAAGTGAGTGTATGGGAGAAGGGGCCAAAAAAAAAAAGTCACAGGATCAGCATCAAAGCCTTGTTTTTAAAAGGCTGGCCTTCAATATCCAGAGAGGCTAGGGGAGATTAACTACTTCCTGCCAGGGCAGCCCTGTCTGGCCAATTCCCTAGTGGATGTTTTATGAGGTGGCACAAGCCATCCCCATCTGTGACCTGCAGGCAGACGAACACAGCCGAGCAGGTTTAATTAGCTCAGACACACAAAGGGCGATTCCCTCCTTTTGATAACAAATAACACAGCTATAAGTGCCCACAACAGCAGGCGCAAAACAAAGGCAGCACAGCAGAACCTTAATTGAATCCTTCCCCTGGCTGGCCCTTGACAATGATTTACTTGTAACCTGGGAAGGGGGCGGGTGGAGCAGGCGACTCAGCTAGGAGTCAGCTCCGGAAGAGGAATTACTTGGGGGCACGGGGCTGGAGAACGCAGCAAAGTCTCTGCAAGCCCGGCTTGTTCAACTCTGTCCCTGTTCATGAGGGCTGCTTGGATTTCGTTTGCTGCTCCCTGACCCTGCGGGTGGTTTCGCCAGCCCTGCTCCCCAGGAATCTCATAAAGTAAAATAAATCAAATAAATCGCGCTGGCCTCTCAGATACCACACAGCTCAGCGGGAGGCGGCAGAGCAGCAGCACTCAGAGAGTGGGCCTGCGGGAGCGCCTGGGGCAGGCGGCCAGGAGGAACAGGCAGGCACGCAGGCGTCGGTACCCCGCACCCAGCCCCGTGCATAAAAAGGGCGTTGTGTTGGAAACAGATCCAGCAGGGATTAAGTGCCAGGCAAATCCAGTTTGCCCCCACGATGCAAAGGAAGACAATCAGATTAGGAGGAAGGAAGCGCCCGCCCCCCCAGCCCCAGCCAAAATTCTCCTACCTGCTCCCTCTGTCCCCTTCCTCTCCTCCCCCGTCCACAGTCGGCTGCGCACTCCACCAACTTTCCGTTTATTAAAGGGCCAGAATCCCAGATGGGACCCAGAGGTGACTGGGGGAGGGAGGGAGAGGAGGAAGGGGACAGCGGCGGCTGCAAACAGCTCCCTTCCGCAGCTCTGGCTCAGCTCCGCGGGTCAGTGCGCCACCGGCTCTCCGTCCTCCTCCTCCTCCTCCTCGGGGCCCCGCGCAGGGGGGCGTCCGGGAGGCGGCGTAGTCCGCGCGGCATCGCCGTCGCCCTCCTCGGGCTCGGTCGGGTGCAGGTGCATGGCGAGTTCTTGCAGCACAGCGGCGCGCCCGATCTGGTCGTTGCGCCGCTTCTCCATGATCAGGTCCTCCAGGCTCTGGAACTCCAGCGTGTGGCTGCGCTGCGCCGAGAGCTGGATCCGCAAGCGGTAGGGCTGCTTGCCGATGCGCAGCTCGCCGCCGATCTTGAACTCCCGCTTGCCATAGCGGCACCAGGCGGCAAAGCTCTCCGAGTTGCGCCAGCTCAGCTCGCGCTCCTTGGCGCCCACGTGCGCCAGCGCGTTGCGCACCACAGCGCTGGGGCTCAGCGGCTTGTAGCGGTACAGATCGTTGACCACGCGGCCGCGACGGCCCTGGCTGGCGTCCGTCAGGAAGCTGTTGCTCACCTCCAGGCGGTGCAGGTGCACCACCTGGAAGTTGCCCACGTACACCGCCCAGTGCGGGTACTGCGCCTGCGACACGAACTCCACCAGGTCGCCCGGGCTGCACTTGTTGAGCAGATTCTCGGGCGTGTAGGTGCTCAGCGCCGTCGAGCCCGGCGCGAAGCTCTTCTCATAGATGCACTCGTCGCGGTAGAACACGGAGCACTCCACCTCGTGCAGCCGCGGGTCGTAGGGCTGCGGCGGGGGCAGCGGCTGCCGGTCCCCGGCGTCATCGGGTCCCTGCGGCGGGGGCTGCGGCTCCACGTCCTCGTCGTCGTTGGAGAAGATGTAGGAGACCCCGATGCGGGGCCCGTCGTCTCGGTCCACGCCGGTGGGGTCGGCCGTGGGAACTTCCTTGTAACTCAGGTGGGTCAGCTTCTCCACCTGGTTGCCCATCGCGCTGCGGACGTGCGTTCACACCGCCGCGAGGGGAGAAAGCGAAAGCGCCAGCAGGGTCATTGGCGCAGGTCCCAGGACAGGGGGATGAGGCCACCTGTTGGGAGAGGAAGCCACGTAGCAGCCCTGGTGTGGGAAGGGCTTTCGTTCGGAACAGCGGAGGGGACAAAAACACACAAAATAAATAAATAAAATAAAACGGGGGGGGGGGAGGCGAGCAGCTGGAGCCATTGCAGGGGTGACTCGGGTTAGAGAGGCGCCCCCCGCGTCTCCACCTGTCGGGGCACGGTCACAGGTGGCAGGGCGACGCCAGCGCTGCCCCCTATGCCCAGCCCTCACCTGGCCCGCGCGCAAAGAGCCCGTTGCATCAGCAGCTCCTACCGCTTCCGCCCGCGCCCTACCTGCCAAGGCCAAGCAGGAGGGGGGACGGGAAGAGAAACTTTGCTCCAATTCCCCCGTCCCTAACTCCCCCTCCCACCTACCCCTGGGCCCTGAGTAGCCCACGAGATGTCTCCGCGAAGCCGCCAAGCCCACGGGGAACGAGCGAGGGCCCCGTGGAGCGGGCCCGGCAGGTGAGCCGCCCGCCCGCCCGGGCTCACCTGCGGCGCGTCCTCCTCGCGGCTCGCCGGCCCCTCCCCCGCGCAGGTTCGGGTTACCTGAGCGCACTCACCCGCAGAGAGGTGGCGGGCGTGGGCGGGGGGAGGGGCCCCCGCCGCACCCACAGACTTCTAGGGCGAGTTCGCAGGTGCGGGCTCTGCAGCCCTCCTCCTCCTCCCGGCGCGGGCCGCAGCGAGGCTGGGCAGGGGGCAGCGCCGCATGTCTCACCCCGCGGAGACTCGAAGATGCAGGGGCAAATGTCTGCTCGCCCCGCACCGCCTCCCTCCTGCCGGGGCTGCGGCCCCCAGCTCCCAGGAGAGGTGTGGCGCGAGGAGGAGGAGGAGGAGGAGGAGAGGAGGAAGGCAGCCTCCTCTCGCAGCCGCGGCAGCTCGCGCTCCGGCCGCCGACCGACGGGATTGTAGATCCGGCTCCGGGCTCCCGGGCGGGAGCGCAGCCCGTGGCGTTTAAAGAGACAGGCGCTCGCTCCCCCCAGCTCCGGTCTTTCCTACTCGGCGCGTAGCCGCCGGGATCCCCGCCCCTGCCCCGCCCACCCGGGCCTTGGAGCCCCGCCCAGGCCACGCCCCCCGCCGGAGCCCGTTTAAATCCCGCTGGTAAATAAATAATCACCGGTTTGGCGGCGGAGGTAGCTTGGAGTGCCCGCCGGAAGGCACCCGCTAGCCTGTTTTTTCTTTTCTTTTCTTTCTTTCTTTCTTTTTTTTTTTTTTTTACCCCGAGCTGCGGTTCCGAGGAGTTGGAAGGCAGACGCCACCTGCCAGTGCAGAGATGAGAGAGGGAAAGAAAGTTTGGTGTTTGAGCCTTTTCCTTTTCTTTTCTTCTCAAAGTACCTGGAGAGGGAGCAACAGTCATTAGGGACTTTTGCTTTTTTTTTGTTTCCTAAGATGTATTTCTTGCCCTAAAGGTCGCAGGAAAGGTGCTTCAGCGCCGAGATGTTTGCGGAATAAAGAGCAGGGAACTTTGGTGTAGGACGAAAAAACATGTAAGAATTCGCAGAAAGAAAACAGTCAAAAAAAAAAAAAAAACAGA
Source organism: Oryctolagus cuniculus (assembly GCF_964237555.1). NCBI lineage: Eukaryota > Metazoa > Chordata > Mammalia > Lagomorpha > Leporidae > Oryctolagus > Oryctolagus cuniculus. Next base: position 152,209,515 of record NC_091437.1, read on the forward strand.
AGGAAGACTTGGTGCCTGGCTGGAGCCCTACTACAGCTTTGCTGTCTGTGTGGGCTGTCGCTGGAAGTCAGTACGAAGTTAATTTCATAACCTCCGTGGTTTCCAGAGAGTTACCAGTCGGTTAGGTAGTGGAGAAAGCAAGCAGTTGTGGCCGCTTTTCTTGGGGTTGGGGGAATAGAGGAATTGCCTAATTGTCCTTAAATTCTAAACGATTGAGCGAAGGCCCCAGGATGTGTTTCCTTCCTGCTGACCAGGGAACAAGGGACAGGAGGATTGCTGGTTAATCTCCCCTACCAGGGGAGAAGCCGCCTGCTTTCCTTTCTTGTCCCTAAGAAGTAGGCTCCAGAGTGTTTTTGTTCATTTCTTAAAACAAGGGGTTAGGACACAGGTGGAAGACTGAGCCCTCCGTTTTCAGTAATCAAGCACAAGTGCTCACTAGAAGTACCCTTGCTAGTGAGTGGTGGAGTTGAGGATGCAATCCAAGACCTGCATCGGGTTTTCCATCACTGCTTCATTTGACTAGGTTTTTCCGAGTAACCCCATTATTTATTCATTGTGTATACTGACCAGTGGAAACAAGAACACACTAACACTACTGTGATGTTTTTTTTTTTTCCTTTGGAGAGGAAAGTAGACATAAATCTGCGTATGTGTCTTTAAGCCAAACAGTCCATATTGTCAGCACTGTGATGGAGGGAGCCCTTCAGCAAGTCTAAGACCTCAGTAGAAAAGGTTAGACCAAAGCAGGATTTCCAGGTGCTGTACAGATTCAACTGAAAGCTTCCAGACTGGCCTTCAGCACATTTGACCAGAGAGATCCGCCCTGGATCAGGGGCTGGGGCTGCCGTTCCCTGCAGGGTGCTTGCCACTACCAGGAGAGCTTCTGTAGCCACCTGTTTCATGGAGAACAGTTAGGCTTAGAGGGACAATGACTGGTCAGCCCATGTCAGGTGCCCCACTGCTCCCAGGTGGCACTGAGTAGCTTGGTGAGGGCCGAGGGAATCCACAGACAGGTACAGTAGGAAGACAGTTTGCTACCAGCACTCAGTATCAGAGATCTAATGGGTAAAGTGCACCTAGTTATCTAGTATCTCCAGCAATTTTCTAGTGTCTCTATCAGTCTGGAGCTCCATTCAGGTGCACAGTAGTGGCTCAACGACATTCCTTGAACTGACCAACTCTCAAGAGTGAGAGGGAACAAGTGCTGAGGCCTCTTCATATCTCAGCTAGTGCTCGATACATGCTTATTGGATGTCTTAGGGAAAGCCTTGGGCCAAAATCAAGAATTACTTGCTAGTTGTATAGGGCAGTGAGCGACTGGGTGAGGGAGTGAGCCAGGGAAGGGATGTTATCTTCCCATAACCTCTAGTGTAGATAATTGCACAAGTGCCTGTCGGGCTCCGTCTCCATCTGATTACCCAGTGCACTTGGTTGGAGGTTACACAGTGGTTTCCAGATGTGCTTTGCTTATCTCAAATTATTGTTTCAGTTAGTTGTCAACAGTTTGAAAAGTTGGGAAATCATAAATAAAAATTCAGATTTTTCAATTGACCTTGGAAAGTTAAAAAAGCAGTCAGGCACATGTTCCAGCTGTCACATGGGCAAGGAGGAAGCCTGAGCAAACATCTTTCCCAAGGGAAGCTCTTTTTTTTTTTTTTTTTTTTTTTGGACAGGCAGAGTGGACAGTGAGAGAGAGGAGAGAGAGACAGAGAGAAATGTCTTCCTTTTTCCGTTGGTTCACCCTCCAATGGCCACTGCAGCCGGCGCGCTGTGGCCAGCGCACCGCGCTGATCCGAAGCCAGGAGCCAGGTGCTTCTCCTGGTCTCTCATGGGGTGCAGGGCCCAAGGACTTGGGCCATCCTCCACTGCACTCCCAGGCCACAGCAGAGAGCTGGACTGGAAGAGGAGCAACCGGGATTAGAACCCGGGGTGCCCGCGCCACAGGCAGAGGATTAGCCTATTGAGCTGCGGCGCCAGCTGGGAAGCTCTTTGATAAAGAATGTCGCTAGCTGGATTTGAATTCTCAGCCAGTCATAGATGCATCTCCCCAGCAATGACCCGAGTGTCACATCCCACACACCTCCTTGGAAGAGGCACTCAATAAAAACAAGTGGTGTTGAATACCAGTTAGTCACTCTCACAGTGTTCCTGTCTAGACCAGTGGGAAATAATTGAGAATTGACTTTTCTACCTGACGGCATCGGCCCTGACTCTGCAGGTGTCTTAGAGATCTGGGTTTAAATGGAATGGCTGTCTCCAAGCACACACCAAAGAGGGGCATGCAGGCAGGCAGAATTATCTAATCGAGCAATCTGGAACTCACCTGTTCCCTAGGCTGGGCCCCAGGCTCATGGCTGCGGCAGCAGAAGCCTGAGTAATTCTGTTGGGAAACAAGTTTCTCCACACGTCCCTTGTGTTGGGAAACTCCTAGATTGGCCTGCACTTTTTAGTCACTGTGGGTGTTGTGACCTCAGGAGGTGGTCTGCTAATGGCATGACCTTCAAGATGTCTCTTCTCCATGTAGGACCCTGTTCTCAATCTCTAAAAGGGGCTGATGCTACTAGTCTCTTCATTTGCCAGTCATCATATGAGTTCATGGACAGTGGCTTGCCCCTTGATCAGCAGGGGATTCTTCCAAGACCCCCAGAGAAACCTCAGATAGCACCCAAGTGCATAGTTGATCTGATAACCAAGACAGCTACCCAAGCACATAGTTGATCTGGTAACCCAGCTAGGTGGTATATACAGCTTAGGTACATGGGACAAAGCATGACTCATGGCCTGGCTGGGACTGAGAAGAACAGGGGAAGATTTTATCAAGTGATTCAGAATGGCACGTAATAGAAAACTTAGGAATTATGCATTTATGTAATTTCTACTTAATATTGGACCATGGTTAATTTAGAGGGGAAAGCATGGGAAGGAGGAAGAACTGCACAGGGAAGTGCCTTGGAAATCCCGAATGCTTTGTGCGTACCAGACTTGTTTTATATGTAAGAGCCAGATAATGGCTTTAATATGGACAGTCAAGGATAAACTGGTATTGTAGGCATCATCTTATTAAACCTGCATGCCAGTCCTGTTATGTCTGTTTCCCAGATGAGAATACAAAGGCCCAGTACAGTCAATGTGGATCATGCCCATTGCAGGAGAAGAGATTGGATACAAATCCAAATCTGGCTGACTCGAAGACTGTTTCTCACACTGTAGTACCAGCATATACAGGGATACTTCAAAAAGTTCATGGAAAATGAAATTGAGGGCAAAAATTTTTTAAATCCATGCATATAAGGAGTTTTGGGAAATCCAATGGACAATGAGCACCCAGCGGGTCTGAGTGATGGACTTGACTTGGGTTGCCTGAGATTTTCTGGGTTTAGCACAGAAAGCCCCTGGCCTAAACAAACCGGAATGGTAGGCAGCTCTACCTGGTGCTTCCATAGCTGGGTCACTAGGCTGTCATGAAGGCAGAGCTGGAGATGTGGCTGGGATGGGTCAGGGGAGCAAGGACCATCAAGTATTTTAGTCCAGGGATCATTCTCCAATAGACCCCCATTTCCAGGCCAGGTTAAACCCACAGCAGCAGCCACATGGAGTTATTGCTGAAAAGACACAGTAAATGTTATGGCCTGCTTTATTCCTTTAAAAAAAATCATGGAGGGGATAGCGTTGTAGTGTAGATGATAAAACTGCCTCCCATGATACCAGCATTCTATATGCGCGCTGTCTAGTCCTGGCTGCTCCACTTCCAATCCAGCTCCCTGCTAATGAGCCTGGGAAAGCAGTGAAAGATGGTCCAAGTGTTTGGGCACCTGCTACCCATGTGGGAAACTTGGATGATGCTTCTGGCTTTGGCCTGGTCTAGCACACAACCATTGCAGCCACCCGGGGAGTGAACCAGTGGATGGAAGATCTCTCTATCTTTATCTCTCTGTCTCCCTCTACAACTCTTTCAAATAAATCTTTATAAACATAAGCATAAAAAAGTGAAAAATTTGAGCACCCACAGCAGGCGAAGAGTGGGCCTGTCTCATCTCTGCTGGCCTAAAGTTTCTCCCCTTAACCCTCCCAACCTCCCCTCCTTGACTTTTTTTTTTTTAATTTGACAGGTAGAGTTATAGACAGTGAGAAGGGGAGAGACAGAGAGAAAGGTCTTCCTTCCGATGGTTCACTCCCCAAATGGCCGCCATGGCCGGCATTGTGCCAATCCGAAGCCAGGAGCCAGGCGCTTCCTCCTGGTCTCCCATGCGGGTGCAGGCGCCCAAGTACTAGGGTCATCCTCCACTGCCTTCCCAGGCCACAGCAGAGAGCTGGACTGGAAGAGGAGCAACCGGGACTAGAACCCGGTGCCCAAATGGGATGCAGAAGCCGCAGGTGGAGGATTAACCAAGTGAGCCACGGCACTACCCCTCCCCCCATCCTTGACTTTGAAGCCTGCCTAAAAAGCTGTACAGTTTGGCAGAATTATTCCTCAACTTTAACATGAAGGAAGGAAGCACAGAGGCTACTAAATGCCATCCTTTTCCTGGGCTTCTGTATTTGATTTGCTGAGGTCATCAGAACAGGCTCTTCAAAGCAGCCTCTGCCAGAGTTAGTCTGTCCTGGGGGTCAGCATGATGAGGAGGAACCCTGAGCAGGAGGCTGGAGCCACAGTCCCCTCAAGCTGTCAGCTCTCTGCATTAATCCTGCAGCCGAATCATCTGCAAGGAAGCGTCTCATCCTCTCCTGGAAGAGGGTGCACCAAGTGGGAAGACACTGGGCTCTTTCCTCCTGGAGCCTGCTGTTTTAGGAGGGCCCTGACGTGGAATTGTTGATGTTGAACCAGAGTTTGATTTATGCTCTGGAGTCTGAGCTGGTAGCTGGGCTCCTGCAGAAACCTCATGAAAGATGCATTTCACCAGGCGGTTCCAAGGGAGAGACCGGCTTAAATTACAGCTCTACAAATCCAAATATTGGCATATCTGCAAATCCAAATGTAGGATTTTTTTTTTTTAATCTAAATTCTAAGAACCTTATTTTACACTCCTTGTCCGGGAAGAGAAGGATGAGATATGCAGAGAGGAGACCAGGCTGTCAGTAGTGAGAGAAGCTTTGACAGAGCAGACCTGACTTCCTTGGGCAGTCTTCATGTTCCAGGAAGAAGAGCTGAGATGGAACGTAGCACGCCAGCATTTATTCAGCACGGCTTTCTGCAGGATAGGTTGGGGGGCACTACCCACCTGCCTTTGGGCAAGTAGCTCAGAAAAGTGTGGTTAGTCAGTTTCTGTTGGCTTTCCCAATGCCAGCTCTAGACCTACGGTCAAAGGATTCCCATGGGGGGGCTGGCGTTGTGGTTTCAGCAGGTCAAGCCACTGCCATCTGTGATGCCAGCATCCCCTATTAGCTCCAGTTCAAGTCCCAGTTGCTCCTCTTCCAATCCAGCTCCTTGCTAATGTGCCTGGGAAGGCAACAAAACATGGTCCAAGTCCTTGGAAACCTGCCACCTCTGTAGGAGACCCAGATGATGTTCCTAGCTCCAGCTTCAACCTGGAGTTGCTGCCATTTGGGGGAATGAACCAGCAGATAATAGAACTCTTTCTCTCTTTCTCTATGCTTCTCTCTCTCTCTCTCTCTCTCTCTCTCTCTCTCTCTCTTTTCTCTCATACTGCCTTTCACATAAATAAAATATTGTTTTTTTTTTTTTTAAGAAGATTCCCATGGATCACTCACCCTGTTACAGTCTGTAACAGCAGCCCCAAGGAGCTTATGAGACTATGAGCAGAGCCAGGTTACCCTTCTGCTCAAAAATCTATGGCTCCCCATCTCCCTTAGAGAAAGACAAAACTCCCTCCAATAGGACAAAGTCCCCACCTTACCTGCGTCCCTCATCACCTCTCTGATATCCCCTCACTTACTTCTCTAGGAAATAGCCCTTTGTTCCTACACCAGGACAGGCCGGCCTCTCTGGCAAAGCCTTAACCCTTATGTTCCTTCTGCCTGGAATACATTTCCCTCAGGTATCGTCATGGTGTGCTCCTGCAAGTCCTGATTCTGGTGTTAAATTTTTTTGATGAGCCTTCTTTGACAACCCTAGTTAAAATTCCACATACCCACCCACACCTACTCTTTATCCCCTTTCCTACTCTATCACCTATGACTTTGCACACTGACCACTTTTGTGTGCTGTGTGTCATTCACTAGTTTATTTTGGTTTGGCATCTCTCCCAGTTACACTACAAGCTCTGTGAAGCCAGGGACCTTTGTTTTGGTCGCTGAGCTGTCCCAGCTACACTGCGTGGCACATGCTCTGTTCCCTAAAGGATGGTTCAGTGAAGGAATGAAAGGGTGTTTTATAGGTCACCTCCCTTCATCCCCACAACCGTCTTAATGGTGTAGGATTCTCAATTTACAAATGAGAAAATTAATTCTAACGTGTTAAATCCCTCTGATGTGCCAGGCTGTAGACTAGATAGTTATCTTTCAGAGGGGTTAAGAAATTGGGTCCAAATTATGCAGTTAAGATCATCAAGAAATTACAGCTCTGTGTTGTCCAACGAGGTAGCCACTAGTCACATGGGTTCCTGAACATCTGAAATGTGACTAGTCTGAACTGCAATGTGCTGACAATGCAAAATAAATGCAGATTCCAAATAGTACCAAAAAGTTACATATTTTAATGCATTTTTATATCATTCACATGTGGAAATGACAATATTTGGAAACTGTTGGATTACATGGAATGCAATATTTACATTAATATCACCTGTTTCTTTTTACTTTTCTAATGTACCCACTATAAATTTCATTCAGGCTTGCATTTTGGGTTTGCATTAGATTTCTATTGGACAACATTCTTCTGTTATTTGTAGTCCACCTGGCATCTCTGTCTTGTAGGACATAACCTCTTGGACTCCCAAGGGCAAGAGTGCAGTGGTCTTGTCTTTCCTATAAGAATAAAAGCAAAGATATGCAGAATGCATCAAAAAGACTCAAACGTATTAACATACCTGTCTTGGTGCAGGTTGCTATAACCAAGTATGATGGACAGAAATTTATTCCTCACAGTTCTGGAGACTGGGAGTCTGGGATCAGGAGCCAGCATGGCTGGGTTCTGGCAAGGGCCCTTTTCTGGGTTGGAAGTTTTCTGCTGTCACCTGATTGTATCCCCACATGGCAGAAAGGTGAGAGAGCTCTCTGGCTCTTTTATATGAAGGGCAAGAGTTTCACTCAGGCAGGCACCATGCTCATGATCTAATTGCCTCCCAAAAGCTCCTGAGACACTCCAATTGAAGGGTAGAATTTCAACTGTGAATTTGGGGGCTGGGGGTGGGACACAGACCTGCACTCTGTAACTGTGCCTAAAGAGTGAATATCTCTTCCAAGTACAGCCTCAGTGAGAAGGAAACAGAGTAGAAGTAGCCTTGAGGGGTGCTCTGTCTTCAGCATCATCCATGTGAAGCAGATACCCCCCTGCACAACCTCGACAGTCGAGACTAGAAAAAATAAATAAATATTTTTAAAAAATTTAAAAGGGGCTGGCACTGTGGAATAGTGCGTAAAGCTGCCGCCTGCAGTGCCGGCATCCCATATGTGGGCACCGGTTCAAAGTTCCAGCTACTCCACTCCAATCCAGCTCTCTGCTATGGCCTGGGAATGCAGCAGACGATGGCTCAAGCCCCTGAGCCCCTGCACCTGCGTGGGAGACCTAGAAGAAGCTCCTGGCTCCTGGCTTCAGATTGGTGTAGCCCAAGCCATTGTGTACATCTGGGGAGTGAACCAGAGGATGGAAGACCTCTCTCTCTGCCTCTACCTCTCTGTAGCTCTGCCTTTCCAATAAATAAATCTTTAAAAAACTGGAAAGAAGGGATTCATGGTATCCTGGAGTTATGAAGCTGACAGTCACAGAGCTGGGACACCCACTGTTAACACTATGGAAGTGCTCTGCTCTCCGCCAGCTGAGCAACCTTCTGAGTGGCCTTTAGCTGCCTTTTTGAACAAGCCTGTGGAGAATACAGATTGACCTCATAATGAAACTTCTTCCTACCCGTCAGCAAGCTGGAGGTATGGTTTTTGGCGACTAACTCTGGGCGGGGTCATGCAAACCTCCACTTCTGATAGACTGATGGAGTTGGGTTTCTGTGGTTTGAGCCTGAGAATCATACAGCCTATGACACAGGACTCATGATGATAGGAAGAGTTTCAGCTCCTGTGTTTGAGGTCTTACTGTAGCCTGCTCCACTCTTAAGAGCTTTCTATGTAATCACTCATCTAATCATCACCTGGAAGGCAAGTTTTGCTATCATTATCCTCCTTTTACAAACGAGAAAATGGAGCATAAGGAATGGAAGCACATTGCCCATGGCCACACAGCTAGTGATTTGTACTGGCATGAATCAGACACCAGTGTGTGGAGTAAGGGCAACCTCAGGCCACCCACCTGGTTCAGGCACTAACCACCAGAATTCCTTTGTCTTCACATTCCACATCCTTTATGCTTCTAATGAAGTCTGGAAGAGCCTTCACTAGCTAGCTGGCTACCCAATCAGTCTTATTCAGCCTTCATCTCTCTCCTACATAACACTTCTCACCATAGTGCTATTGTTTGCTCACTGATGCCTCTTTGCCTGTGGCTCTAGGGACCCAGGCCTTCAAATGTCACCTTTGCACCCTCATTGTCCAATGTCATGTCCTCTACCAGTGGAGACTTAAACACCTGTGGAGAAAATGAGTCCTGCTTTGGATGAGGCTGATATGCTTATTCTTGGGGAGTTAAGAGAAGCATACTTGCAAAAACCAATTTTGAGTTTCAATTATGAGCTCAGGTTTGCAAAACAAAGGTGTTAAGTGAAGCCTGGAGGAAGCTGACAAAGTAGGGGTCAAGGAGGAGAAATAGGGGGGAAAAAAACAGAAGAAAACAATAAGAGCCTAGGAAGAAGAACACATATTAAGAAAGAATTTTGCTTATGTTGGTTGCAGTGGAGGTCAGTTGCCACTCTGTTGAATGAATGATCCCAGTGAAGGTGGGGAGGAGTTCTTTTCAGGATGAGGATTTACCTTGTGGCCAAGGTTGAATGCAGTCCACAGCATGCTAAAGTTCAGCTGAGCCCAATGATATACTTCCAGGAATCCTTATTGAGTGACCTACACTGTGCCATGCCTCCTGCTCAGCTGACATCAAAGGGAACCAAAACCCCATCCCTGCCCCGAAGGAGTTCACGATCTCCTCACCCTGACGCTTAGTAGGTGTTCAGTAAACATTTTTGAATAGTGGATTAATGAGTGAATTGAATTGGGCTCTTGTCCTAAAGGCACGAGGAGTAATCGGGGATGCCAGGCTAGGGATTTAGAGACTGAGCCAAAAGTGCAAGTTTAAAAGCTATATTTACTTCGCGCTTGCAAATCACAGTGGCTGCAAACCATTCTGTGTGTAGCTGTGAGCCAGAAGACAAGGACCTGTCTCTGGGAGTGTACGTACTCTGTGACAGACACTGCGAGACGTGGTTAACCTCCCCCCCTGCAAGCTTACATATTTCACAGCTGGGCACAGTGAGAGCTGGGAGGCACTCGTTCCCATTGGTGACGGCTGATTCTTGGAGCGGACCTGACTTGAGTAAGATCTACCTAGAGAAGCAGGTATGAGGGTGCTTCCAGGGGAGGATGGCCTCGAGCCTGTGGACTAGGCAGAGATCTACCCTCAGTGGGGGCCATGCAATTGGCTAGGGCCTGCGTAGAACAAAAAGAGCAAAGCTGGTTTCGCTTCTCCCTCTGTCCCCGGAGGAGGAAGCTGGGACGCTCCTCTTCTCCTCCAATCAGACACCAAGCCCTCAGGCCCTCAGGCCTGGGACTCCAGGGCTTAACAACAGTCTGGAAAACCCCAGGGGGTTCAGGCTTTTGGCCTCAGACTGAGAATTCTGTCCTGGGCCTTCCTGGTCCTGAGATGTCAGGAGTTAACTAAACCACTGTATTGGCTCCCCAGGGCCTCCAGCTTACAGACAACCTGTCCTGGGACCCTCATCCTCCATCGTCTTGTGAGTCACTTCTCTCCCACTCCCTTTGCCGCTGTCTCTGTCTCTGATCTCCTACTGGCTCTTTCTGGAGCACCCGGAGCACATCATCCCAGAGCTGGCAGGGCAACAGGCCGCAGGCAAGCCTGACTCCAAGCCCCTGCACACGGTACTTTCCTGCTCCAGCAACTTTGCGCCACTGATGACACAAACAGCAGCAGGAAGAGGCTTCTTGATAAGGCAAAATGCAACCAATAACAAAGTCTTTTTTTTTTTTTTCTGCTCCTGCCTCCTCTAAGTGCGGCCTGCTTCAGCCACAGCACCTCACCCAAGGGTCTGCACCAGGGTGCCTAGAAGTCAACCCACTCCTACAGAGGACAGCACCAGACTGATAGGAGCCTCCCCACTGGGAAAAGGAACCTGTCTGTTGCGAGGACAGTCCAGGGTGAGAACTGGGGTGGGGGGATCCAGCAGGCTAACCCGGGGACCCTGACTAATTTGACAAATGAATTTATTATGCTGGGAGGGTCCCAGTCGTTAGAGCTCTGGAGGCATGCCAACAAAGATAAATAAATTGGATTTCAGTGTGCTGTGCCGAATCACTCCATCTGTATCCCTGCAGGCGCTGAACACCAGCCTCGTGTGGAGAGCTCTGCCCCTTTGGCAAGGTCAAAAAGATTCCCAGTGCTTCCAGACCAGTTTCCCTCAGCCAGGGATTCAGGAATTCCTGCTCAGTTTGTCAGGGGCCAGATCAGTGTTTACCAAAGCACCCTAGGCCTTTTCCCTCCATTGTCCATCGGCCCCAGGGACTCTGGCTTCCTGAGTCATTGTGCAAATGACAGGACATGAGGGTGATTAACTAGGAATATTCCGCTCCGAAGGTCTCCAGTTAACTGGATTTCTGTTTAACTGGAGGTTCAGTAACCTTGCCTGGTTGCAGCCCTTGTTACTGAAATCTTTCTAAACTGTGGTGATTCACTCATCTGTCCGAGTTTCCAGTTTCAGGAAGTAGAATGAACATAATTACATTTTTTGTTTCTTGATCAGGCATCTTGCTGGTGCCGTGGGGCATTATTTTGCCTATCGGTTAGGATTAAAATTTAACTGTGGTTATGGACTTTTATGAGAAATTGGGCTGCAACTGTTGCGTTGAATAGGACATTTATTTAATTTTGTTGAGAGAGGCACCTCTTGCCTTCCTCATATCCAGCCAAGTATCAGGAACTTGTTCTCAAAAATGCTGCCAGGGCCAATGCATGCCTGGTGTGAATTTCTTTCTTGGAGTTCCCCCTCCCCACATAACACTAATTACAACCATAATTGCTCTTCATTGCTTGCTGCCGATTGTTGCAGATGCTGTGCTAAGCAGTTTGCGTGTTAGGTAGGAAGTCAGAAATGAGCTTATGTGTATGTGACAGAGGCCTAAGGAGTTGACATCTAGGTCCAGCATCCGCATCTCAAAGTCATCCCAATAGCCTTCCAGGTGCAGCGCAGTATCTGCTCTCCAAACACCCTGCCCCTTCTTACCCAATAAGCATCCTTCCTCTAAGGCTCCTCTAAGGTGGGGCGACGCCAGCCAGGCTTCCCCCGTCTGATAACTTCAGGGGGAAAACTCAGAAAGGAATTTTTCATATTTACATCCAAAAAAGTCCTTTGTTCCAGGAGGAGAAGAGGCAGGAAGGCAAGGCCCATCCCCTTAAAAACCTCTGGCCTCAACCAGACTGCACACTTAGCCCTTTGCCTCTCTGCTGAGCCCCTACCTGGCCTGCCCAGGTGTATTCTCTCCACTCAACCATTTAACCTCGCTCTCCTCCAGTCTGAGCGACTGGGCACTCTCTCTCAGGTTCTGTCTGGAGAGGTGTCCACCCGTTCTTACGGATGTCCCTACCCTAATAAACCTTGCTATGTTGCTTTCCACTACTCTCTGTCTCACGCCTGAATTCCTTCTTGGGTGAAGACAAGAACCCTGCCTTCTCTGGTAACATGCAGACATTTACATTTACAACATTTCTTGTGCGTGGTGGGCTGCATCTCCACATGAGGAAATGGACCACGGCAGAGGTTGGGAGCCTGGGCCAAGAGGTTCCAAAGCCACCAGTGATCATCAGCAGTCTCCCGACTTGAGGGGTTTTGTGAATGGCAGTTTTCATGTGATGATGGAGTGAGATAGGCATGGGAAGACTGCATGAGAAGACACCAGTGATGAACTCGCCGGACACTGAGCGTGCCAGCACCTTGATCTCAGACTCCCCAGCCTCCAGAGCAGTGAGAGTCCATCCAGCTCGCTCTTTGATATCTGTGTGAGCTCTCTCTCTGCACTTCAGTTCCAGCTTTCCAGCACTCCCCTCTCTGACAATGTATCTTGGGGGTAATACATCCGGAGCGGTGAAGCTGATTGAGAGCAATCTACATGCCTAGCACACAGTAGGGGCTCTGTAGTGATCCTTGTTTAAGGACCGGTGTTGCGGTGTTGTAGGTTAAGCCTCTGCCTGCATTGCCAGCATCCCGTAAGGGCACCCATTTGTGTCCTGGCTGCTCCACTCCACTTCTGATCCAGCTCCTTGGTGATGGCCTGGAAAAGCAATGGAAGATGGCCCAAGTGCTTGGGCACTTGTACCTATGTAAGAGACCTTGAAGAAGTTCCTGGCTCTTGGCTTTGGTTTGGCCTAATTCCAGCCATTGCGGTCATCTGGGAAGTGAACCAGCAGATGGAAGACCTCTCTCTGTAATCCTGCCTCTCAAGTAAATAGATAACATTTTTAAAGATGTTTATTTTTCCTAGGCTTGTTGTCTTTGAGGCCTAAGTGCCTGATCATTTAGTTAATGATGAAATTACTTATTAGCTTTGTGGACGGTACCCTTTCTCTTGCCTGAACCTCAAGATTTGGCACTGGGACTACTGATGGTGTTCAGATCCCACCAGGACAGGTCTGGACCCAACTTGGGATTGTCTATTTGGTACTAACTGTTCTGAAAGGGCTGAGTCTACAAGAGGTCCTGAAAGGCAATAACTTCTAGTTTCCCAGGTTGTCTAGAGCAGACCTCACCTGGCATGCTGGGTTCTTTTTAGCAGGGAGAACACCCCCTGCCCAGCTGAGACAGGACACACTTACCTGGACGGTGGGTTGCTGGGGCAGCTGGGACTCTGCCTGCTGTTTCCTTTCTTGCGTTGTCTCTGCACATAAAAGCCAGCATGTCCTCCAGTGAGAGCGACCATACTGTGAGCTTGCAGCCAGGAAAAGACATCAAACAAAACTGGAACAGTCAGCCAAGTAGAGTTTGCTGGAGATTTGCACGGAAACCTACCCACAGACACGGCGGCTGGATTTATAACAAAGGCTGGATAATTTGTTCTTGTGTGCTCAGATAAGGGTAAACAAATTTCATGCTGTGATGTAAGCCCCTATCTGCAGAAGTCAGGAAAGATTCCCTGCCCTGTTCCTGAATTGTGGGTTTGGTGATGTATTCTCAGGGGCTATGTCCTGGAGATTCCATTGAAAGGTCACACAGGGGCGGAAATGTTAAAGGTGGAGGGACAGGCCTGGGTGCAGAGGAGGGGGAATCTTGTGTTTCTCTGTGTGTGGCAGCTCAGAAACTAGTGGCCACAGAACTGGCACTAGTATGTGGAAAACTCTGGAGAGATGCTGGGATAATGTCCAGCATCTCTGTTTGATGCCTGTGCTTGTAGAAATAAGCCAGGAAATGTATGTTCTGATCTCAGCACACATTTCACTTGGTCCTCCGATCACAGCCACCCTGGGCTGGCTCTGCTCCTTACGTTGTCAGTGTCAGGAAGTGAAATGTTCTTTCCTCTCAGTTTCTCATCACACCGGCATGGAAGGAAGTACACGCTGCTATTGGCACCGGCTTGCAGCTGACACCCATAGTTCCTCCCTCTAGGGAACAAAGGCTCTGTCTCAAACGTCTCTCTACCCTCTGTGCATGGGCATATTCTATATGTGCTATAGTGTTTACAGAAAGAAGGAAGAAATCCTGAGCTCTGAGGGTGGCCCTTTTTGAGAAACACAAAAATGCAATTTAAATTTGGAAAATTATCATTTTCCAATAAAATATATTCATTGCATACATTTTTGTACCCCTAACTATTTTAAAATGTATTATTATCCTTACTTTACAGATATTGGAATTGAGGCTCTAGAAATAAGCTCAGACAGGCTGGTATTGTGGCATGTGGGCTAATTTGCAGCCTATGACACTGGCATCCCAGATGAGAACCAGGTCAGGTCCCAGCTGCAACATCCTGACCCAGCCACTGGGGGAGTGAACCAGGGAATAGAAGATCTCACTCTCTCTCTCACTCTGCCTTTCACAAGAATAAATAAATAGTTAAAAAATAAACTGATAAAGCAATTTGTTATTTTTAAAAGGGGAAAAGAAAGAAATTCAGACAAGAAAATACAGCTGTTTATGTAGCAGAACGAGGATTCATACTCACGACTATTAGATCCATCCAACCCCACGTTGCCAAGTAATGCTTGAGTCCCGATTCCAGGATATATTATTGTCTGTATGTTGGGGGACCTCCCTGAACCCATGCCTAGGCACCATTTTCCCAGTCTGTAAACTAGAGAGGGATGGAATGAGCTCCCACAGTCTGGAAGTCCAAAAGGCAGGGAGATATCTACAGCCATCAAGACTGGACTTTCAAGGCTTGAACAAAATATGAATGGCCCATAAGTTAGATGTCGCTTTATAGACTTCAGTATGAGGATAGCAAATGGAGAGCTGGTCACAAATACAAGAGCCTTGCTGAGGAACTCAGCCCAGGGACTAGAAGTCCAATCTAGGAACAGGTTGATGGGAGAGAGAACAGATGGATCCCAAAAGCTATGTGTGGCCACGTTCGTGTTCAGAGCAAAGCAACCATACTTGTGTATAATGTGTGCCTGTGCACACACACAGATATCATCACACATGTGACACCTATGTGTGGTCAGAGAGATACAGGATAAGATCATTTTGTACTGCAAATAAGATCATTGAAACTCTCAGACTTCTGATATGGGGTGATGCAGGTTATTAAACTCTCATAGCTAATGTGTTTCTGTCCTCCCTGCCTCCATATTTTTGGTGTACGTAATATATGAAATTTTGTGGAAACAGAGAGTGGGAGAAGAGTGGTTGATTGACCTGGAAGTTAAAATGCCACTTGGGGCTCTTGCACTGGAGTGCCTGGTTTTGAGTCCTAGCTCCACTTCTGAGCCTAGTTAGCTGCTAATATGCACCCTGGGAGGCAGCAGGTGATGGCTCAAACTCAGTTCCGTGCCACCCACATGGGAGACTCAGATTGATTTTTTGGCTCCTGGCTTTGTTCTGGTCCAGGCCTGGCTGATGCAGGCACTTGGGGAGTGAATCAGAGGATGAACTATCACTCTATTTCTCTGAACTTGAAAAAAAAATTTAAAAAGTAAGATTAATATATGTATTATATAATATTATGTATTTTCATGATTTTTCCATAGAAGGACTACTTCTGAAAGTTTATCTAAAAAGCTGATAAGTATGATTGCCTATGGATAGTGATCTAAGTGGCAGAGGAAGGAAAGAGAGTAACTTTGTGTCTTTTCCTTGTGTTAGTCACCTTCTCATTGTTATGGCTAAAATGCCTGACCTAGCCTACTGACAAAGGAAAAGTTTATTTTGGGTCATGGTTTTGGAAGTCCGCAGTCTGAGCATGAGTGGCCTCATTGGTGTGCCATTTGAAGGTGGTGTGAGCAGCTGGGCCCGACTCAGATATATATATGGACAGCAGCACTCAGACCTGCCTTCTGAGATTACCTCCCATTGGGCCCAAGTCCTAGATACTTTGGTTGGATCAAGTCTCTAGCCTTAATCCATTAATCATTAGCGTTAGTCCACTATTGTCATCAAACCTTAGGGACCAGCATGGAGAGTCCTCAGAAATCTGGAAATAGCTCTAACATATGCTACAGCCATCCCACTCCTGTGAATTTACCCAAATGAAATGAAATCAGCATATGATCACTTCTCAGCCTTTTGGCTAAGATCAAGTGAAATCAGCATATGAAAGACAAAAGCAATCTGTACCCTCATGTGTTTTGCAGCTCAATTCACGATAACTAAGATATGGAATCAACCCAAATGTCCATCAGCTGATGACTGCATAAAGAAATTATTATATATACACTATGGAGTATTACTCAGCCATAAAAAGAATGAAATTATATCACTTACAACAAAATGCATGCAATTAGACACAATAATGCTTAGTGAAATAAGTCAGTTCCCAAAATACAAATATTATATGTTTTCCCTGATCTGTGGCAACTAATATACAGAGTACAAGAAACGTAATGCATATGATAAAAAGTGACATTTTGAGATCTGATTATTGTTTACAGCCTTTGTCTGTACTCTTGGGGAAGAGTGGTTTTTCTACTTATTGCTTATTGAATTCTTTGTTTAGTGGAGGGTTAAGCTTGTGATTGTAAAATAAACTGAAAGTATGTCATTGTAAATATAAAGAAAAAATAAGAAAGGAAAGAGGAGGGAGATGGGATAATGAGTAGGAGGGAGAGTAGAGTGGGAAATATCATTATGTTCTTAGAGCTGTATATATGAAACACATGAAATTTGTTCACCTTACATAAATTTTAAGAAATTTTAAAAAAGACATTAGTGACCAATCCTTCAAAACCTGGGCCTTTGGGGACACCCAAACTAATATCTAAACTATAGCAGTCTTCCTTTACAATATTTTTAATCTTTTATCATGAGTATTAATTCTATATTCAAAATGATAAACATAAAATGTAAGAATCAGCAGCATCAGATGTCATCTTATACTTGTCTGAACGAATGACTATTTGTGAATGTGATGGACCAGGAAGGTATTCATTGATGTGGTTGAAGGCTATTTTATGGACCACAGGAAAGAAGAGGATTGAGGAAAAAATTTGTGGGGCTGCACGGGGTGGGGATTCATCAGAGAAGGGCAGTTGCTCCAGCTGCAACAGAGAGGCCAAGTCAGCCGCTGGCTGGAGAGTGCTGAGTGGCAATAATTTCAGCTGGGCTCTTCCGTCTCCTACCTGGCTGAAGTCTCAATATGTAGCAGTATTGGGAGATTTGAACTGGACTTAGGGATCTTAGTTTTTATATTTGAAAATGAGGTAGTGGCAGTGACTAGACATTGGCTGTTCGCATTTTGGGATGGGGGCCGCTTGATGGTTCTTCTGGGCTTTTCTAGTGTTTGTTCTTCATATGACTTAACTGGGGTCACATGATCTATGGCTATCTCACTCCCACATCTGGCGATTGCTTATGGCTACCGACTGGGCCACCCATTTCCAGGAGATTACCCATGATTCTTCACGTAATGACAAAGTTCTGAAGGCAGCAAGACAGGGGTGACTTCCCATGCACAAGTGCCTTCCGACGTTCTGCTTGTATTACATTTGCTGTTCTTCCAATGACCAACACAAGTGGCATGTCCAAGCCCAGAATCAAGGTGAGAATTGTGCAAAGTCATGTGTATGAGATGTGATTTTCTGGGGGTCTGTACCGATCTACATGCATGCCTTAAACCAAGGACTTGAGTGTCTCAGGGCTTTCACTTTATATCTTCACTTTTCTTTGTGTGCTGTGTTTATTGCTTTAGAATGCCCTTCCCCTAAGGCTAGATGCACAGGTGTGCTTAGCCCCGGGGGTCACTGTCTCAGCTTCACAGCCAGTTGCTGGGAAGAGCCCTGGTTTGTCACTGGGCAGATGCCTGTTCTGAGGCTGAGCAGTAGAGATACCATTATTGCCAGCTTCCACTGGAACTTCAGGTTTGCACAGGGGCTGCAGAAGCAGTGTGGAGACTCCCCGGTAAACACGAGCTGGGATCCCTCTGTAGTAACAGAGACTCACTGGCCAGAGAACACAATTAGGTTTGCACAGACAGTGTTAGGGACCGCGTGAACAGCAAACTCCACAGTCTCCCTTTCTGGAATACTTTTGTTTGGTTGGTTTGCTTGTAGGGAGGGTCTGGTTTAAACTCAGTCTCTAAAACATGGCCTTGCTAAGTCTGTATAGGCACTTTCCTTATTTAGAAAAAAAGTGAGGCTGAGCATCCAGGATGAGAAGGCTCTGACTGGGTGTTCTCTGCAGCACCTATACCATACTGATTGTATTATCTTGTCACTCACCTTCCCTTGAGATAATGCTGGGAAAACAGAACACAGAAAAGCAAGAGAAGCCCTGAGGCCTTAATTGGCCTTCTCGGTCACATAGGGGGGCCTGTTTCTTCCTTGGGTCCTGCAAGGAGGAATTTTGGAGCATGCTAATGAAGTTCCACGTTGTGCTCTGTGCATGTGTGGGATTTACAGCAACTAGAAATAGCTGGGATGGCTTTGGCTGCAGCCCTCTCAGCCAGTGGTGTGTCGCTGAAGGTACCCAGCATGTGCTGGCACCAGGACTCCTCCTTGCCTTTTTAATTTGAGCCCCAGATAGTCACGAGTGCCTGACAGTGTGGGAGTGCAGGCCTTTGGGGAATGCTAGCCAACACGCAGCCGTTTCCACAAATAGCAGAGATTCCTGAAAGGCTTTGAGGCAGGTTCTGCAAGGTAGCCATGGCGATGCATGCCTCTTGCCTCCCTCCCTGCTGCCCGGGAGAGGCAGTTTCTTCCCCTTCGGCCTCTGCTTATCTCAGAAACACTCCTAGACACAGCGACTGCTCAGGAGCACTCCATTAATTGGTGGGGCCAGCTCCTGGCTGTCTGGGTGCCCTGCGGCGTTTCTCAGGCACCCTTCCGCCCAGCAAGCATTTGCCAGTAATTGTAGTGTCTCCACTTCTAGTTAACAGGTTCAGGTTTGCCTTCACAGGGTTGCTGAGTTCACCTTAGATTCTTTGTGGGAAGTAAGGACGCGTTTGTCAGCAGGATAGCTGAGGAGTCTCAGCTACTGTGACTTTGGACTATGAGGCCTAACTTCCTTCTCTTCCCTGCACAATTCAGGCTCCCATACTCCTAGTCCTCAGTGGTGTCCAGGGATCAGAGAGGAAAGTGGGGGCTGAGATGAGTTTGTGGGTGCAAAGTGTGAGCTTAAAATAGCACCCACTTCAGCCGCTGTCCTCTGGTCTTAGATTTTAGCAGATTGTGTGACAGTCTAGGATTTAATTTTCTTTAAACTAGCAGGCAGTTTGGCACAAAGTTACCATATAGACTTCTTCCACTTTACCTTATTACAATCTTGCATTAGTGTGGCACATTAGTTACAAATGAGGAACCAATATAGATATGTTATTGTTAATTAAAGCCTATACACTATGTTTCACTCTTCATGTGAATTGTACATTTTATGTGCATGTTATGGGGTTTGACAAAGTTACAGTTCTATGCACCATCCACAGTTTCATACTGAAGAGGTTCCCTGCCTTCCAAGTGTCCCATGCTCTGCCTGTTCCTCCTTTCCTTTCTCTTCCTTCCTCCAGATTCTCCCTGAACTGGCAACCACTGATCTTTTTACTGTCTCCATAGTTTCATGTTTCCCAAAAGGTCACATAGTTGCAGTGTTATAGGGTATGTTTCCTGTTCAGACTAGCTTCTCTGCAGTAAGTCCTAAGCATTTAAGTTTCCTCAGTGTCTTTTCCTGGCTTGCTCACTCATTTCTTTCTATCACTGAATAATATTTCGCTGTATGGATATACCACAGTTTACAGATAGAGGTTTTTCAGAGGTTTTCTGCAGAAAGCATGTTTAAAAACTGTTGGCTTCAAGTTCCTGTCTTTGCTTTCTGAAATAGCCAGGGTGTGGACAGGTCACCTTATAGGAATAATGCCCACAGAAACTGATGGAACAGTCAAGTGAGAGTTTTTGATTCACAGAACAACTCACTTCCACACACACACACACACACACACACACGATGTCCATTTAAAATGGTTAGTATTAGGGGAACATTACACAAGCGTGAGAGGATGTGGTCCAATAACAACTAGCAGAGACTAAGGATTCATTCATTCATCCTTTCTTCAATTTACTCATAATTCATTTATTCATGCGGCATAGAGTTACTGAACACCTGATTCTGTGATGTCAGGCTTGGCCTTGGGATTAGAATAATAAGCAAACAGATGCTGTCTTGACTAATGGGACTTTCAAGAGAGGTAGGCATTCACTAAAAGTCACACTGCTGAACATAGAATAACACAGGTGGAGCGAAGTGCTCTGAGGGAAGGAAACTTGACCTCTCTTTAGCAGAAGAAAGGATACTTGAGCTGTCTTAAGGTTGACCAAGATTTGACTTGGAGGACAGAGGAGGTTGCTGCTCCCATGACCAGTACAACCAGCATCCTGCTCTCCAAACCCTTCCATCCACTGAATTCTCTATGGGGCAACTCCTTGATGGAAATTCAGCTTTTTTTTTTTTTTTTTTTTTTTGAATGACTGAGGTATACAGTGGGCAAAATTCCATGACACCAACCCAAATATCTGACAAAGCACCACCAAGCAATACTGGAAGGCAATAGTTAATGAAGCTTTATTTCATTCTTGCAACCTCTTCCATACCCATTTTTTTTTTCCCTCTGTAACATATTTTTGAGCCATCATGATGTTCCAAACAGGGGAGGTATAAAATTAAGTGAAATATGGTGTCTGGCTTTGAGGATGAGGCTGGCAAGTCAACACACAATTGCGTAATGCACTCTCTGTCAGCAGCTCTCACAAGGTGCTCCGGGGACTTCCATGTGCCTGCCGCACACTGGGCATTGTGCTGGGCCAGGGACACAGAGATGAAAGAGACACACAATGCGTCCATCGGGACCTTGCCTGCTAGTGCAATTCACTGCAGTGAGTGCTAACCTGGAAACAAGACAGAACAATTACTTGGATGAAGGTGCTTTTGAGAACCCTTGCTGAAATTCTGTTTTTGCTTTAGGCAGAGGAAGTAGACCTCCTCCTATTTTACAGTAAAATCATTTATGGAAATGTATGGAACTATTTTAGCTAAAATATTCATTTAATCTGAGGCCTGCGATGACAAATTCCTCACTCTGTGTAGGAAGTCCCAGTGTCCTAGCATTAAATAAAGATCACTTGGCCTCCTGGGGTGGAAGACAGAAAACACACTCAGAGGTCACTCTGACTCAGATGCAAAGAGCATTACTACTTATTTCCTACTGCAAATTCTCTTGATGTTTTTTGAATGAGTTAGATGGTCAGGGGGCAAAGGTACCTTTTTTTTTTTTTTTTTTTTTTTTTTGAATAAAGAATCAACCATTGCTTGATAAAAAAATCAGCCATTGCCTGTCCTGGTATGTCTTGTTGTTTTAAATAAGGCTCTGCCTTATTGGGAGTCCCTCTCAGCCCTGCTAAGGCAGTTAGAGAAAGGCTGATGAATTTGTTGGAATGAATTCCCAAAAAGTATAGTGAGATCTGAGAGCCCCTCCCAGCCTCTTTACACCAGCAGGTGTTCTGATCCCACAGCACAGTTTGACTGGAGGACCATGACAAGGGGATAGTAGGCTCAACAAGGATGCCCCATCCCCTCCTTCCTTCCATTTGCCTAATCAACAGCTTGAAGGTGGGCAGAGCAGAGACAGCAAACCCCACACTGTGTTGTTCTGCCTACTGCACGTTTCCAGGAGGAGTCCCTATGGGCTATTGCTCCCAGCCCTCCCAGCTTGCCTGCCGTGTCCAGAGCTGTCTATCACCACTACAGGACAGGACTCTGTGTGCAGACTGCATAGGGCAGTTGATAAAGACAGATTTGGTTTGGGAATCCAGCATAGCCACCAACTAGCTGTGGGGCCTGGGACAAGTTGTTTTATCTGCCTAAGAGTTGTCTGTAAAATGAATAAAACAATCATATCTATATATCAGAACCCCAAAATAAATAGTTGCTACACTCAGGTTAGGATCATTCAAAGAGAGTTTATTTACAACAGGATAAATCATAAATGTATAGAAGAGATTTAGAGCTCCTCTCCCCCCAAGTAGTGCAGTACCCAAGGTTGGTATTAGCGGAGCTGTGAGCATCCTGAGGCCTGCAGGTTAGAGGGGAGAGAGAAGTTGCAGGAACCCAGAGGGAGGCAAGAGGTGCTTGGGAAAGCCATGACTTGTGGGTCTGCAGAAATTACCTTTCCGGGAAGGAATCTGACCTTATTTCACTTCCTTTATCCAAAATCCTGCTCTCCTGGAGCTCTGTAGTAGCCAGACCCAACAGGAAGATGTGGGTGTGGGAACAGGTGATGTCATCTGCACAGAACAGAGCAAGCCACATGGAAAAGGCTGGAAGTGGCTGTGGAGGGCAGGTGGACGGCACTGCGTTCAGTCCCGTTCCCAGTGCTGTTGAGCCCGTCTGCTCCCGGGATAACATTACGTCTTAGCACAGTTCCTGGCACCCAGGATCTAAGGAAAGCCAGCTATATCCCGTAGTATTGCCGCACTCTAGAGCAAGTGCGAGGGAGTTGCCAAGGCTCTAGGGTTGAGGCATGAAGCAGGACCTAACTGGAGCAACAACGGAGGGTTGCACATGTGGCCACAATGCTCACCTAGGTGCTGACCCAAGTGCTTCCTTTGGCATCCAAAGAAAAGCCAGTTTTGTTGCTGCTGCCCTGAGGAATGGTCACACACTGCTTCCAGCCCTTCCCACGTCCTGCACTCCTGCTGCCTTTTCCTGCCTTCTCAGTTAGCATGTGAACACGCCGTGATGAAGAAAATATGATTTCAGCTAGTATTCCCCAAACTAATGGCTCTCAAAAGCAGGAAGGTTCTTCAGGTTATCGGAAGGACAGGACATGGAGCCTCGGTGTGACAAAATGCACTTTTGAGTGGGCCGGTGGGACATGAGCTGTCATCATTGCAGAGGCTGACTGATTCAGAAACAGGCCGCCTCCTGCCTGTGGTAGGAACAGACCTTCCACGGGGGCCTCCTCGTGCCCTTACCTTTCTGTGTGGGCATCAACAATCATGTCAGCCGGGTTTCTGCACGTTCTGAGGCTTACCTCATGGGAATATGGCACAGATTAAAAACTTAGAGCAAACAGATGAGTCTTTTTACATGAAGAAAGCAGTCTGCCCTCCTACTCTCTACCTTTTTTTTTTTTTTTTTCATTAGTGAGAGAGTGTCTGCAATGGGGAAAAAACAATAAGAAAAGATTGGAAAGACTGGGAGGAGAAGACATACCCTTGACAGATAACCACATGACCCTCCAGGCAAGGGACCTGGAAGAAACTGGCTGGAGGGGTAAGGATGAGAGGTATGTGGAGAGGGCAGGCTTCAGGGAGAAGCAGCGTAGCAGTTTTTGTTTACTGCTTGGGGTTGCCACCCAGGCCCACCTTTCATTGGTGCTGGTGCTGTGTCCTTGTTTGCTAAGGTGAGATAAGAATATCTGTCTATTAGGGTGGGTTGTTTGTAGTAAATACAAGGAAATTGCATATGCAAAAGTGATTTAAATCACTCTTATTTTATATTGTTTTAAAAGCATCCATAATTTGCCAATGATGAGAGCAAGGGGTAATTCAGACTCTCCTATTGCATAAGCCCACAGCAACAGAAAATAGAACTACTTCCTAATTCTTCTACACTCAGGGATTGATGCTCTACCTCTGAAAACCTTCTGAAGGGTGGCTTCTTGCATCTGTTCCTGCTGATCCACTCTGCAGAGCCGCCTGCCCAGCCACCCTCCAACTCTCCTCTCTGCTTTTCTACTATCTATCCTGTGCAGAGCTGTGCTCATACCTCTGTTTAAGAGCTTACCGCTGGTGGACATGCTGTAGTGTTGGAGGGTTAAGCTGCCACCTGCGATGCCATATGGACACCAGTTCAAGTCCCAGCTTCTCCACTTCCAATCCAGCTCCCAGCTAATGTCCAGGACAAGGAGAAGATGGCCCAAGTATTCGGGACCCTGCCACCCATGGGGCAAACAGGGAAGAAACTCCT
The DNA here is from genome assembly GCF_964237555.1 of Oryctolagus cuniculus. Taxonomy (NCBI): domain Eukaryota; kingdom Metazoa; phylum Chordata; class Mammalia; order Lagomorpha; family Leporidae; genus Oryctolagus; species Oryctolagus cuniculus. The sequence continues at coordinate 152,233,403 of NC_091437.1, forward strand.
GGCTTTGGCCTGGCCCAGCCCTGGCTATTGTGACCATTTAGGGAGTGGACCAGCAGATGGAAGATCTCTCTGTTTTACCCTCTTTCTCTATAACTGTGCCTTTCAAATAAATACATAAATCTTTTTTTTAAAGGACTCACCACAATTCTGTGCCGGTAGCACTTGAGGTTTAATACCAGAAGACACTTGCATGGAGCTTCTATGGTTCCTACAAATTTCACTGAATCTGTGTGAAGAAACTTAGGGTTTTGCTTTTTACCTAAAATCTTAAAAGTGCACAAACTAGATGCAAAACTTGAATTCAGTCTGACTGCAGAGTTTGGGTCCCTCCCCTCTGCCCCATCATACTCAGAGAGTGCTTATTGAATACATTAGAATAAACACCCAAAGCTATTCTGAGAGATTTTAATTTTATGGACTATACACCCTTACTAAAAGAACATGGCAATGTAATGAACTTGATAAGCATAGGAGGAGGCCTGGGTTAACACTTTAAAATCATTCTAATGTTATATATAAGATCATCTATGTAGCATCCTTTTAACATGTAGAACATTTCCTAAACATTGTAGACACACACACACACACACACACATTCCACACTTGCTATCTATTCCTTTTGTCCTAGATAGGGATAAGCTGGGAACCTTTGGAGAGTAAGATTTCAATAAATCTCTCAGTGCTCATGTAGGGAAATTCCAATAACTCAGACTTAAAATGTTGCCTTGGGTGGGAAGCAGCTAAAGGTTGCACAAAAGAGTGAGATAAATGTTATCGTCATTGGACTTGACTGCAGTTTAACCCCAAGGTCACAGGGAGGCCAGAGCAGAGGGAGGGAAGGAATGTTGGCCCTTGAGCCAGCTGAGCCTGGGGCGCTCCCTTCTCTGTTGGCCTAGTGTGTGGGGAGCTGTGAGCTGTGACAAGCTGTACCAGCCATTGGCAACCCAACCATGCTTCTGCCTACAGAAAGGGAAGAGATCCCCTCTCCAGGCAGGAAAGCAACTCTCTGTAAGACCCTGTTCCTCCTGGCCGACAGGGCCCATCTCCCACTCACACAAAAGAGCCATTCAGAACCTGGTTACCCAGAGTTGAACTTCTCAGCAAGGCTTTGTGTGTGTGTGTGTGTGTGTGTGTTTGCGTGTTTCTATTTTTTTTTTTTTTCTTCTTAAGCTCCATGGCCAAAATACCAAATCTCACTGTTGCTAAGATTAAGGATTTTCTCCCCTCTTTCCTTGCTCAGCTCAGCTTCCGTTGGCCGGGAAAGACCAAGAGATGGATTACCGTTCCCTCGCCAGGCGCAGAGAGTGTGCTTGGGTATCGGGGGCCGTCAGAAGGATTAGCTGTTATTCAGGCTTGTGCTAATAGTCCTCAGTGACTCGTCATGCTGTCACTAAAGTCCCCGCATTTGTATCGGTAACTAAGGCCTAGCGAAACCACTCAGCCCTAAGTGCACACGGGAGAACCATGGAGTCGAAGGAGACGGTGATTGAACATGAATATTTATATAGTGCGCATACCGCACGCCATGATTCACTCAGCTTATTTTCATTTTATGCATTTTTTTCCCATTTGCAGTCTTTATTTATTGCAAAGTTAAGGCTGTTAGCAAAATAGCACATCAGGGTAGGTTTTCTTTTTTCCTCTTCCTGTTCCCTTTTTAATTTTCCTGTTCTCTAATCTCTATGGGAAAATGTGCCAGCAGAGCAGCAAACTGTTCACCACTGCCAAGCCCCTAGAGGTGGTCAAGGTCAGGCGGTGCTGAGGGTTCCTGTGGCCACCCATCATGGTGACTGGGTGAGCCTTGTCATTACCAAGCTTCCACAGCTCACACCAGTCACTGTTCAGTGACAGGTGTCAGTCTGTTCTCCAGGTGGGCATATAGGTGCCAACATTTCTAGAATATTCACTGGGTGCCTAGGTCTGGACTTGGGTTTATGGCCCAGCACTTACCCAGTATGTTGAGAGATGACTTCAACATTCTTAGCTTCCATTTCCTCTGGAATAAAATGAACATATTAATAGGGGTGTGTGCATATTAAAACACATGAAGTGTGTATAAGCACTCAGCTTGACACAAACATTCGCTCCTTTTACATGTTTCACCTTAAGATGGGAGTCCTGGGGCGGTGAGCAACTACAAATTTACACACCTAGCTCACTGTAGGTCTTGACCTGGATACAAGTGATAAGAACAGGCTACAAGAAGCACAATTGGTGCTATCCTCATACCTGTGCCCATATAGAGTCTAAACATTTTGGAAATGTTATGTTCCTATTTGGACTCATGGCTGAGTTACATTCCAGTAGGAGCAACAATTGTCCACTGAATAGCTGTTGCTGCGTCACAGTCTCAGCCATTGGTTCACCAAAACTCTCTTCCCTCAAGCCCAAGGGAAATACTCTGTCCAGCTCTGGGTGTCATTTCCAAGGGAAACTGAGACACACTGGATAAGACCAGAAGAGGGCTACCATAATGGTAAGGGCTGTAAGATATGAGGACGCTTCAAACAGTTTCTGGGAGAACAGAAATAAAAGGTAAGTTTATTTTGGTACAAAAAAAATGTAGACGTGCATGCATAGTTTTCCAAACTGTGCATTTCCATGAACTTTTTGATACACCCTCATGTATGCTAAGAAGGATTTTACCTAGTGTGTGGGAAGGACACTGAACTTTATCTTGGAGGGTCCAGATAGCAAATCTTGGACAGTGGGTGAAGTTACCAGGAGGAAAATTTGGGCTCAATGGAGAGTTTGTTGTAAGCCTGCAAACAGTTTAGCAGTAGAATGAATGCTAAGAGGGTATGAGATTTTTCCTGTATTTATAATTATGCCCAAAGGACTGGAAAACAATTTTTAACTATGTTACTATAAGGACTTATGTGTAGTCAAGAAAATATCTAAGGTCCCTTCCTACACTAGAGTTCCATTATCATAGTATATCTTTGACTTTGCAAAAGGCTTCTCTACCTCTATTTTCTTTTATCCATTCATAAGCAGTTCATCAGATGACCCAAAAAATGTCTATTCCATTCCTACTGCATAGCAAATATGTGACAGGAAACATGTCTTTCTCTCAAGTACTCAGTAGTCCTGGTGAGTGAGTGGTCAATTAAACAGACTAACAGTGCTTGGTAAGGATCATAGCAAGATGTACACAGAGCACAGAAGAGAAATACCCAGCCGTGTCTGGAAGTGGGAGAAGGAAGGCTTCCTGGAGAAAGGGGCATTTGAGATGGTAGCCAGTTGCAGCAGGGTAGCTGAATAGTGAGAGGAGACTAGCAGGCAATGTATTAGCATGATCAGAAACCTGAAGACCTGGAAGAGCGATGCAGGATGGGAGAGCTGAAAGCAGTTCTGTTGGGGTGGAGCAGAGTGTGTGGAGATGAAAGTAGGGTTGAAAAGTGATGTAGATGGCAGAAATGACAGATTCATTTCCTCTCATCGACAAGGAAAATCTGTTTTGCTACATCATCCCTTGAATCTGAGTCGGTTACAGGACTTATGTTGGCTGATGGTAATGTGGCATGCCAGGTACAAAGCAATGCTTGAAAAATGGGGGCCTTTTTCTATTCTCGGCACTTGACACTGACTTTTGTAAGTCTAAGGTAGCCTGCTGGATGATGAGAAATGCTTGTCCCAGTTTCTTTGCCACCCCAGCCTACAACAAGCTATCCCCAAAGCAGAGCTACTTAGCTGTCCTGCAGTTCAGCATGGATACAGGAGTGAGCACAGCTCCGTTCAGACCAAATTCCTGACCCATGGTATCATGAGCTAAATAAATGGCTATTGTTTTGTCCACAAAATTTTCAGAGTGTGTGTTTGTTTTGTTTTTGTGTACAATCTAGTTAATATGGCAGTCAGGAAGATTTATAAATGATGTTTAGGCATCTGGACTTTAATTTGATGGTGCTATGGATAGTTCAAAGGATTTACTACAGGGAAGTGGTGGGATATATGAGCTACAGAAAAACCACTGTTAGAGATATCCAAAATGACTGTGCATGGTTAAGTATCTAGCTAATTGTAAACTGGTATGGAAATGAACTCGATGACTAAAAACCCTATATACGCATGGCCTGAAGATGCACAGGATCAAACCACATGAAAACACACAATAATGGCACATTTTCACCAGTGGTACTTCTGGCTGTAGACAAAGTCTCCCCCCACAGTGCCTGGCAGCTGATATCCAGCTCTGGGCCCAGGAGAAAGGCTGTGGTATGGATGGAAAGCGACAATGCATCAAGACCACGGAAGTTTCGCTTCTCGGAAAGATGACCTGGAATAGCAGTTCTCTGGGTTAATTTGGTAGCTGCATGAACCACCTGGGTCACAGGGCCTTGAAAGAAAATTTTCAGACTACCGTAAGGAGATTATCAGTCCACACTCGAATAGGAGGGTGTTTGTTTTCTGTAGCCATATTTATAATATGGGAAAGTGAACATTGTAAGCATTCATTAACAACCACATGGTACAGGGATTAAGACAGCCTGGGACAACCATACCCCATTTCAGAGTGCCTGAGCTTGAGTTCTCACTCTGCTTCTGACCCTTGCTTCCTGCTAATGTGCACCATAGAGGGCAGCAGGTGATGTCCCTACCATTCACCTGGGAAACCCAAATTGAACTTCTGGAAGCTCCTGGCTGGAAGCTTGTGGCCTGGTTCAGCTTTGGCTTTTGCAGGCATTTGAGGAGTGAGCCAACAGATGGAAGATCTCTGTTTTTCTGTATTTTTCTCTTTGTTTCTTTTTTTAAAAAAGTATTTAAGGTATGCAAATTTCATCTATTTCATATACACAGATTTAGGAACACAGTGATACTCCCACTCTACCCTCCCTCCTGCCCACACTCACATCCTTCTTCCTCCTCCCTCCCACTTCTAATTTTTACAAAGAGCTATTTTCAGTTTACTTTATACTCATAACATTAACCCTTCAGTAAGTAAAGAGTTCAAAAAGTAGTATGAAGAAAACAAAATAACACTGTTCCTCAACAGTGGAGACAAGGGCTATAAATGGTCATCAAGCATCAAAACATCAGTTTCACTCCATTGTATTTCAAATACATAAAACCAAATAAAAATTAGCAAAAAATAAAAGAATTCCCATTAACAAAGAGCCCAATAGTAGGAAAATGACAATGTAAATTATTATACAACTGCATGATTGAAAGTAGACAAATGTTAAAGCAACGGTTTCAAAGATTACAGCACAAAGTTTGCAATATTAAAATCACACATATGCAGTATGCAACTGACAGTTTTCCTCCGATATCCATTCTTCTTTTTATGTCTAATGATAGAAAGTCTGATTTTCAGCTGAGCACATGGCCACCCAGCTAGAAATACCATTTCTCAACCTCTTTGGCTGTTGGAGTATGACCACATAACCGAGTTTTTGTCCAAAGAGTGATGGATTCCTTTTCCAGATTGTCCCCGAGTATTGTAGATGTGTTCACACGTTCCTTCCTTCTGCCCTGTTCTTTCCTGAAGGGCTGGATTGCAGCTGTGATGACAGCACCTAGGGGATACGCTGTGGGACCAGAGCTGCTCCAGGGAGTTTTAATGCCTCACCACAGCACTGGTGAGGCACAAGCTGCTGAGTGTAGGAGACAAAGCCACAAAGTCACTGTGCAGGTGCTCAGGAAGGCCCGTGGGATACTTACATACCCAGCTGCAGAGGCCTTGCAAGCACAGAGTCCACATCCTAAGCCTGCACCTTAGCTCTTATTAACCGTGGCGTTGTGTGGACTTCAGATGGGTGAGTGGCTACAGAAGGAAGGGCTGCCCCAGAAGTGCAGGTGGTGTGTCTAATTCATGAATCAGCTTGGGCTTGGGTCATGTCTCCTTTGCCTATTTCTGCAATTTCTGTTGCCTCTGGGTTCCAATCTCTTTCTGTCGTGCCCCTCCCCCACTCTTTGAACAAAAGTTTCAAAAAACTTAATTTTTTTTTTTTTTGACAGATAGAGTTAGACAGTGAGAGAGAGAGAAACAGAGAGAAAGGTCTTCCTTCCGTTGGTTCACTCCCCAAGTGGCCGCCACGGTTGGAGCTACACCGATCCAAAGCCATGAGCCAGGTGCTTCTTCATGGTCTTCGACGCGGGTGCAGGCGCCAAGCACTTGGGCCGTCCTCCACTGCCTTCCGGGTCACAGCAAAGAGCTGGACTGGAAGAGGAGCAACTGGAGAACTTAAATATTTTAAAACTATGGCAGGTTATTTTTTTAAGAAAAGATTTATTTATTTATTTGTAAGGCAGAGTTACAGAGGCAGAGGCAGAGAGAGAGAGAGGTCTTCCATTCACTGGTTCACTCCCCAGATAGCCACAATGGCCAGAGCTGAGCTGATTTAAAGCCAGGAGCCAAGATTTTCTTCCAGGTCTCCCACATAAGTGCAGGGGCCCAAGGATTTGGGCCACCTTCATTCTTTTCAGACCATAACAGAGAGCTGGAGCAGAAGTGGAGCAGCTGGGATTCATACTAGCGTCATATGGGATGCCAGCACTGCAGGCAGTGGCTTTACCCGCTACACCACAGCGCCAGCCCCAGGGTCTTAATAAATACCGATTTTTATTATGATTATAGCAGTATATATTTTGGGTGTATAAATATATATGTGTGTACAGCATATTTATGTATATATTATCTAGCTAGCTAGGTAGCTTGGGGTGTCACCAAATAATCAGCCTCAAGCCCGAGTTGTTCAGAGGAAACCTTTACTTGTGACAAGTGAAGGAGGCAGTGGGAAGGTAGAGTTCCTGAAAAGAAACTGTCCCCCGGGGAAGCAAGGGTGAGGGGTGTGTCCAAGATGTAGAGCAGGATAAGGCACCTTCCACTCCCACAGTGTAGGTGATGTCCTTCTGCACACATGGGGTGTTCAAAGAATGGCAGCAATCTTCCTTTGGTGGAGAATCCAGTATTGCAGTGAGAAAAGGTCTACTTAGATTGCAAAGATCTGACTCAAATGATTTCCTACAGATTCATTTGAAAGTCAGTTATGGGGCGGGGGTTGGGGGGAGAACAAACTTCCATCGGGGGAAAGAACAAACTTCCATCCATTGGTTCACTCCCCAGAAGGCTGCAATGGCCAGGGCTGGGCGAGGCAGAAGCCAGGAGCCCAAATACTTGGGCCATCTTCCACTGCTTTCCTCAGCTCATTAGCAGGGAGCTGGATCCAAAGTGGAGCAGCCAGGGCATGAACCTGTGCCCCTGTGGGGTAAAGGTATAGGCTTTACCTGTTAGTCACAAGGCCACCCCCGGTTTCCTGCAAGTTTAACCATTCCCTGTTTGTGGTGTTCTGGCCCCTCTGAGTACAATGCTGTAAGATATTCTTTCCTGGAACACCCTCTGACACAACCAAGACCAAGAGAGCATACAATATAAGCTGTTTCCAGTTCTGGGCCCTGTTCCACTGACCCCTTTTTGCCTACATACTACCCTCTTGGTTACATTCTCCATCACTATCATTTATCACTTCAAGAATATCATATAAAATGGAATCTTTAGGAATTGGCTTTTTAATCCCCATTCAGCATAATTCTCTTGTGATCTCTTCAAGTTGTTGCAAACATTAATGTTATATGTATAGTGCTGTGTAGTATTTCATCGTATAGCTATAGCACATCGTGTTCATCCACCTGCCCATTGAGAGATATTGACTTGGTTTACCCCTGTTCCCCCTTCTTTTGAATGGGAATGCAGCTGCTGTAAGTATTCCTGTGCAGATTTTTGTGTGAATACAAGTTTTCATTTCTCAAGGGGAAATGTGCTAGAGTGAATTTCTGAATCATATGATATTTGCTTGTTTAAAAGGAACTGCCAAATTATTTTCTGAAATGGTTGTATCATTTTTTTTTTCAAAGATTTATTTATTTGAAAGTCAGAGTTACACACAGAGAGGAGAGAGGCTGGGAGAGAGAGAGAGAGAGTCTTTCTTTCACTGGTTAATTCCCTAATTGGCCGCAACGGCCGGAGCTGCCAGAGCTGGGCCGATCCGAAGCCAGGAGCCAGGAGTTAATTCCAGGTCTCCCATGTGAGTCCAGGGGCCCCAGCACTTGGGTCATCTTCCATTGCTTTCCCAGGCCATAGCAGAGAGCTGGATCAGAAGTGGAGTAGCCAAGACTCGAACCAGCACCCATATGGGATGCCAGCACTGCAGGTGGTAGCTTTACTGCCTATGCCACAGTGCCAGCTCTGGGTTGTATCATTTTCCATTCTTACTAGCAATAGACACTAGAGCTTAGTACTATCAGCACTGATTTTTAAAATCTTATTCATATATGTACATAGTGGTATCATATGCTTTTCATTTATATTTCTTTGATGACTAATTTATGTTGAACACCTTTTCATGTGCCATCTCTGTAATCTCTTAAAGAAAGTATTTGTTTTTTGGCTCATTTTTTTAAACATAGGTTTTTGTTTTCTTCTTGCTGAGCTTTGTGTTTTAAAGGCCCTATTCTACACACAGTTGCATTGTGTGCTAGTAGGGGCTAAAGCTTCAATATGGATTGATGGAGGCACAATTCTCTCGGTGACACTGGTGTGTTAATGTTGCTGTGTGTTGATTGCTTTTTCCTGTGTGGTTGGGATTTTCTTGGATCTTCAAATGCTGAGTAGTTCTGAATTCTTGCCCCCTTAGTTTGACTCTTTTAAGATTCTTGACCTTATTCAATAACAGTATTTTCGTGCCAGGAGCTGACTGGCCTGTGGAAGTTCTGGCTAACTGTTGTGCTAACTGTTGAGAGCCATTCCTCTGCTAAAACTTACATTTTTGAGGTCATTGCCTTTCTAATCAGACCTGTCCCAGGGGCACCTCCCTCAGGAGCCAGTCTGCCACCTGAGTAGTGACCTATTTGTCTGGTTCTTGTACTCTTCGATGTAGGATCAGACCCATAAGTAGATTTGGGGTAACTGTGAGGTTTGTTGACAACTCTATGGGGTCTCTTTTACTGCTGGCCATGGTTCTTGTTCTCTGAGGGCCCCCTTCTCTGACCCTTTTGCTAGAAAGTTGGTGCTGAGTTATCCTGCTCTGCCACACCTTCTTGCAACCATGCCCTTGTCTTGGGCCAACTGCTGGGGGAAGGAGAGAGAGGAGTGCAGCTGTCTCTTTGGAACTAAAGGCCTTCTGATCACGCTGGGCGCTGTAAGAGAAGACAGAAAGAAGGAAAGGAAAGGAGGGGCCGTATGCTCTCTGCCGTCAGTGTTCAGAGTGCCCTTCTTAATACTCCCTTTGGCAGGACCAAGGGCTTTCCCTGGCGCCCTCTGTTGGCTGAGGCTCATTTCTGGGTTTCAAATGCAGGGGGCCAGAGGAGAAGAAAAAAAGAAAGAAAAATTTACCATTAGTCTGGTGCACCTTAAATTCTGGTCTTTCTCATTCTATTTTTATTTTTTTATTTTTTTGACAGGCAGAGTGGACAGTGTGAGAGAGAGACAGAGAGAAAGGTCTTCCTTTGCCGTTGGTTCACCCTCCAATGGCCGCCGCGGCCGCCGCGCTGCGGCCGGCGCACCGCGCTGATCCGATGGCAGGAGCCAGGAGCCTGGTCTCTCATGGGGTGCAGGGCCCAAGGACTTGGGCCATCCTCCACTGCACTCCCAGGCCACAGCAGAGAGCTGGCCTGGAAGAGGGGCAACCGGGACAGAATCCGGCGCCCCAACCGGGACTAGAACCCGGTGTGCCGGCGCCGCAAGGCGGAGGATTAGCCTAGTAAGCCGCGGCGCCGGCCCTCTTTCTCGTTCTAGCTACCACCATCCACATGTTGGAGTCCCAAGTAGCTGTTCCATACTTTTTAACCAGGTTTCCAGTTGCAAAGAGAAGCAGACCTTGGAGGAAGCCAGGATACACAGGCCCATGAGGAAGCAACACATCCACGTAGGGGCTGTCATAGTAGCTTTAGTTATCACATAATGTTCCCTACTTTTTGGCCCCACTCACCAGTAATTCCAAGTTTTGTGTTGGCATTTGACCAATACATTTCCATGTTCCATAATGTCAATCTTTATTTTTTTCTTTTGCAACTTCCTAGCAGGTATTTAGTGTTTGCATTTTTTTTTTTTTTTACAAATTGCCTCAAAACCTATTTAAAGTGTTGGGAATAATTTTAAAGCAGATGAGAAAAATCCCATTTCAAAGCCTTAGTATTGAAATGTAAGAATTTGGGACTTGGGACAGACAAGTCACAGACTTGGTTCAGTGATTAAGTCACTCTTTGGGATATCCACATCCCATTCTGGAGTGCCTGGTTCAAGCTCAGGCTATGCCGCTTCCAATCCAACTTCATGCTAGGAGACAGCAGGTGATGTCTAAGTACTTGGATCCCTGTCACCCACATTGGAAACCCTGATTAAGTTTCTAGCTTTGGGCTTCTGCTTGGCCCAGCCCCAGTTTTTGAGACTGGGGAATAAACCAGCAGATGGAAGATCTTTCTCTGTCTTTGTCTCCCTCTGTGTGTCTCTCTTTCAAATAAAATTCTAAAAACACAATGAAAATGAATAAATAAAATGTATAGGAAATATTAGAACCTAATTGACAACATGTATCAGTTTCCATTGCAGGAACAAAATCACATAACGATGAAACTATTTTTAAATATACATTTAAAAAATTATTTTTCCAAAGCATTGGTTTCCTTCAAAAAGATATTTCCTCATTTATTGCCCCAAAATATTACTTTTACTTCAAATGACTTTATCAAGTGGGTATGAGGGTCCTCCAAGGAGTTAGAGTACAAGTGGAATTAAAAGATGAATATATTTTGGTGCTCACTTTGGCAGCACATATACAGAGATTACCATGATACAGAGATGAACATGGCCCCTGTGCAAGGAAGACACGCACATTTGTAAAGCATTTCATATTTTTGAATATGAAAAAATAAAAATTGAAAAGAATAGATATATTTTGATGCAAAAGATTATGAAATCCAGGAACAAGTTTTTCACTAACACACATTTTCAGTGAACTCTTTCAAGAATTTGTATGTGCAAGGATTTCAACATATTTTGAGCCAAAGCAAACTTACATTTTAATTCTATTTTCCACACTTTTTTTTTTAATGTACTCTGGATTTTGTAAAACAAGCAAACAAAAAGTCTTGCTAGGTAGCATATCAGCAATAGCCACTGTATTTTATCCACAATGTGGCTGAAAAAGAGCCCAAAAGACAAAGAGATAGTATCTTTTTGTGTTTTTTAAGTTTCTATTCCCCTAATCTTCAAAAACAAGAAGTCACTAAGTTGGGTTGAATTTATCAGAGATGACATCTTGTTCTTCTATTTTCTTCTTGTTATCTTCACCTTGAATTATTAGTATCGCTTTGACCCGCAGTTTCTTTGTGGAGGAAATATTTTAAGTTGTTTGTACATGCTAAGAGAATTAGCTTAGTTAAAATTGATAACATATCTAGAAAAGAAAAAAAAAACAGACAACAGATTGTGTAAATCCATTTCACCAAGAAAATGTAAACTGCAAGGCTTTGGGTTCTGAGCAGATGAACGAATGGAGTGAAATCCATATATGACTCAGAGCCATCTAATGTTGATTAAATGATAGAACCTGTATCAATCCTATAGTAAATATTCCTAGTAAAGTAGAGAATATTTCTGTATTTTTTTTAAAGATTTATTTATTTGAAAGTCAGAGTTACACAGAGAGAGAAGGAGATGGCAGAGAGAGAGAGAGAGAGAGAGAGAGAGGTCTTACATCTGCTGGTTCACTCCCCAATCCACTACAACGTCTGGAACTGCACTGATCAGAAGCCAGGAGTCAGGAGCCTCTTCCAGGTCTCATATGTAGATGCAGGGGTCCAAGGACTTGGGCCATCTTCTACTGCTTTCCCAGGCCATAGCAGAGAGCTGGATCGGAAGTGGAGCAGCTGGGACTCAAACTGGTGCCCATATGGGATGCAGGTGCCGCAGGCGGCAGCTTTACCCGCTATGCCACAGAGCTGGCCCCTATTTCTGTTTCTTAAGATATAAAAATCTAAGTTGAAAATGGAGTTTTAACATTTTATTCGGGCACTCTAACAGATATTCCTGCATGTTCCCAGAATTTGTGCACCCTGTGTTGGAGACAACCACACTGAACTGTGTCATGCCAACAGCACCACCACATGGTTAGCAGAGAATAGCATGATGCATATGTTTTTCATACCTGCACTGGTCCCAGCACTCAGATTCTTGCTTTCTTTTGTTGTCCACTGCCTTTTAAACACACACACACACACACACACTCATATACACACACCTGTTTAATTCCATTTCTCTCATTTCACTTTCAAACTTGTATTTCCCATTAATATTCCATTCTCTTACTCCCTTTTTTTGTGAGCCAAAAGATTAATCATGGCTTATAGCATAAAGACAGTACTAGTCCATTATCTGCACTCAAGAAGACAGAAACTATCCATTTTGATCTAAAATTAAACCCAAGAAATACCAGTGTTCTCAAAAGCCTTGGCAAATTTTTAGATGACTCCTTGAGAATTGCTGTTTTTCACTTTTTTACCCATATCTTCGTCTTCTCTTGATTGCATCTGTCTGTCTTAAGTATTAGCAGTTAAAAGACATGTCTTAATTTTAACATTGTTCTATTTCAGGGGGGGTCCAGTACCTGGGAAGACTTTTTCCCAGACATTCAAATGCAATGAAGCATATTCAATTGTATTTGTCTTGCTAAATTTAACATTACTAGTATTTTTAGTGAGAGAAATATAAGTTTGGCAATATTGGTTAGCAAACAAAAGTGAAAATTTACCTTTCTCTATTTCAATTTTGTGAATGTTTTATATTAGACACAATCATAATAATTAAGTGTAACACTATGTATTTTACCATGTACCAGACTCTGTTACATGATTTACATACAGTTAGTTATTTTAACTCTCACAACATATAATGTATTCACTAGACTCTTCATTTAACAGATCCAGAAGGAAGCACAGATCAGTTAAAGAACTTGCACAACCAATTAGCTAAGTGACAGAATCCAGATTTATTAGTATAGTAATGCATATATTTATTTTATATGTAAATTACTACATTTTAAAAACAATAAAAAGACAAATAGAGGTATGGAATTAAAGCTTGGATACCATTTGCTAAAAGCTAATAGGTGTGGTGGCAATGTAAGAATGTGTTTAAGAAAAACTAAACCCAACATAGTACAATATATTAGCCTACAAATAGCCACATGCATGATCCTGTTTAATTCCCACAGTAACAACTGAGGTAGTCATGTTAACCTCAAGAACACGCGCATAATCAAAACAATGTAAATTTAGCAGAGCACTCACATTTGTTACTTGGGGAGGGTATTACTTAATCTCTTTGATTTTCATTGTTTCTGATCTCCAAAGTGGGCAACATACTCTATCATATTGTGTTTATATTTGTACTATGTTATATATACATATATATCTTGAAGAGTTATTGTAGAATTAAATGGCATCCTATAAAATGATATAGGATGATGGCTCAGACATAGACTCAGGAGTTGGACTTTCTGGGTTTGAATCTTAGATCTGCAGCTCACTAATTATAACTTTTATTGTGAATTTATGCATTTTTCTCTGGTTTTAAATGATGGTGCTTATTAATAAATATGAAATGTTTAGCCCATAGTAGGCAGTCAATAAATAACAACTGTTTGTAACCATTGCACTCACTGAGGGCTTTGTTTGAGTTTCTGCAATTAAAAGGCACCAGCTTCTTGCTTCTGGATCCTGTGCAATAAGCAGCTGGCATTTACATGCAGGGAGAATTCTCTTCTGAGGGGTGTAAGTGAAATGTGTTCCCAGAGAGAGAGAGAGAGAGAGAGAGAGCATTATTAGGCTTGAGCTTCTCAAAAGAGGCTTCAAGTGGGAATGGGCTTGTGGTGCAGTGCTTCATTCATCTCATATGGGAGTGCCTATTTGGAGTCCCTGCTACTCCAGTTCTGATCCAGTATCCCAGCTAATGTGCACCAGAAGGGGTGGGTCAAGTTCTCGGGTTCCTGCCACTCATGGAGGGGACCTGGATGGAGTTCTGCACCCCTGGGTTTGGTCTGGCCCAGTTCTGGCTATTGCAAGCATTTGGGGGAGTGAATTAGAGGATGACAGACTCTCTCTCTCTCTCTCTCTCTCTGTCTCTCTCTGTCTCAAATAAGTGTTTGAGCCCCTGCACTCACACGGGAGACCTGGAAGAAACTCCTGGCTTCAGCCTGATCCAGCCCTGGCTGTTATGGCCATCTGGAGAGTTCACCAGCAGATTGAAGAACCTTCTCTCTCTTCTCTCTCTCTCTCTCTCTCTCTCTCTCTCTCTCTCTCTCCTTTCAAAATAAATAAATTTTATTACAAAAAACAAAAAAAAAAAACAAAAAAAAAAAACAAAAAAAACAAAACCCAAAACCCAAACTCAAACTGAGAAAACTACTTAGGGAATGGAAAACAGGAATAAAAGAAAGATACACTTGACAAGAAAAGTCAACAGAGGCTGGAATGGATTCAGTGAAGGGTGAGCAGGAGGATGCAGGCAGAATGAAACCAACATTTTTGTATTAGTTGATGTGGAATATGTGATGACACTGAGAAATAGCAAAGCAAATTTTAGAGGGGCAATGCTAGGTTTGACTCTTTGAATTAGCAGAGAGATATTTTAAATGAAAATGTCGTGAGGAGTTTGGAAAACTTAATTGTACAGGTAGAGACTTGAAAGTCATCTGGGTAGAGGAAGTAACTGAAGGAGTTCTTTATTATCTCAAAAAGATGTAGAGTGGAAAGGATCGTTTAAAGGAATCAACACAGAACAAGGACTATACTTAACAGCAAATAAGGGCTGGCGCTGTGGCTCACTAGACTAATCCTCTGCCTTGCGGCGCCAGCACACCGGGTTCTAGTCCCAGTCAGGGCGCTGGATTCTGTCCCGGTTGCCCCTCTTCCAGGCCAGCTCTCTGCTGTGGCCAGGGAGTGCAGTGGAGGATGGCCCAGGTGCTTGGGCCCTGCACCCCATGGGAGACCAGGATAAGTACCTGGCTCCTGCAATCGGATCAGTGCGGTGCGCTGGCTGCAGCGTGCCAGCAGCAGCAGCCATTGGAGGGTGAACCAACGGCCAAGGAAGACTTTTCTCTCTGTCTCTCTCTCTCACTGTCCACTCTGGTGTCAAAAAAAAAAAAAAAAAAAAAAAAAAAAAAGCAAATAAGGAAGAACGGGATATATTGGGACTTAAAAAAGAAACTAACAACTATGATTATTTGTATTTTATATTTAAAGCAACTTATATCATAATTTCAACTGGCCGCTAACTCATAGAGTGAAAAAGAATTAATTCACATTTTTGTAGTTGTTGTTATGTACACGACAAATTTTTACCCAGCAACATGTAGGTACATATTTATTTTTCAAATCATTTTGTCATCCCCAAGTCTTCCTAAAAATTTTATTTGATAGTGATTTATTTTGGGTGGTCATTCATATGCAAACTTCACACGTAGTAAAGAAGCCAAGTTCTAAGTTTCTAAGTTCAGTTTACTCCTAGCAGGTGAACTGAACTTCAGATCCTATGTTTAAAGATATATTTATTTATTTGAAAGGCAAAATGACAAGGAGAGAGTGGAAGAGAGAGAGAGAGAGAGAGAGAGAGAGAGATCTACTCACTCCCCAAATGACCACAGTATCTGGGGATGGACCAGGCTAAACCAGGAACTCTATCCAGGTCTCCCATGTTGTGGCAGGGACCTGAGTACTTGGCGTATGTACTGTCTCCCTATATTAGCAGCTGGCTGGATGTAAAGTGGAGGAGAAACTAGAACCAGGCACTCTGATATCGGATATGGGCATCCCAGTTGGCAGCTTAATCCACTGCATTACAACTTTCCTCCTGTTCCCTGAACTTTTGCAAATACCCTTTCCCCCCAAACTGTGATATGGACTGGCTTCATGGTGATGCCAGCATCCCATATAGGCACCAGTTGGAGACCTGGGTGTTCCACTTCCGATCCAGTTCCCTGCTAATGCACCTGGGAAGGCAGGAAGATGGTCCAAATGCTTGGGCCCCTGTGCCCACGTAGGGGACCCAGAAAAAATTCTGGGATCCTGACTTCAGCCTGGCCCAGCCACTGTAGCCATCTGGGGAATGAACCAGTAGATGGAAGATTCTCTCTCTTTCTCTCTCTCTCTCTCTCTCTCTCTCCCCCTAACTCTGACTTTCAAATAGATAAATCTTTAAAAAATTGTGAAAAAACACCATTACCTAAAGTTTATCATCTGAACTATTTTAAGTGTGCAATTCAGCAGTATCCAGGATATTAACACTGTTGTGCCACAAATCTCCAGAACTTTTTATCTTGTGAAATTGAACCTCTACACACACTCAGCAACTATGCATTCCCTTTGACCCAGGTCACATAAGACCATCTGGGACCCCATAATGTAAGATTTTCATATACTGGATATTGACTCCTTACCAGGTAAATAATTTGTTACTCTGTTCTCCCATTCAGTGTGTTGCCTTTTCACTCTGTTAATTGTATCCTTTGATTCACAAAAGTTTTAGAATTGATACAGTTAGATTTGTCTTTTTTTACTTTTGTTCTCTGTGTTTTGGGTGACATATCCACGAAATCACTGCCAAGTCCAATGATGTGAAGAATTCCCCGTGTTTCCTTCTAAGAATTTTATAGGTTTAGGTCTTACATTTAAGTCTGTGATTGTTTTGAGTTAATTTGTATATATGGTATAAGGTAAGGATACAATTCCACCTTGTGTGTGAATATCCAGTTTTCCCAACACCATTTGTTGAAAAGACTTCTCTCCATTAAGTAATCTTGGTGCCCTTGTCAAAAACCACTGGACTCTATACAAACACTCAGGGGTTTATCTCTGGGCTCTCCATCTATTCCATTCATCTGTTTGTGTTTATGGAAGGACCTCCCTGTGTTGATCACATTAGCTTTGTTTTAATCCTGGTATCAGGAAGTGTGAAACCTCTAATTTTGTTCTTTTTCAAGATTGATTTGACTATTCACGTTCTCCATTTCATAGCAGAATTACGAATATAACAAATTTTATAGAATTAGTTGAGGGGTCAGATTTTATTTCCCGCCAAGGTCTTCTATAGTTTTTAGTATTCAGTTTGTTAATTGTGAATTTTGTGTTTGCATCCCTGTACATTTTTCTTCACCTGTTAATTAGAGTAATTCTGGTTTCTTCTATGTGAGTGACTTGAAAGTATTTCAGCTGTGCTCTGATGCCAAGAAATCTTGCATCTTTTACAAGATGCAGTTTTCCACTACCATAGATTTGCTCATTTATTTCATGGTTCTGATATTTTATGGCTCATGTGATAACCAGGGAATGACTAACTTACCTTTTTCAATGGGCTAGGGGAGTTTTGTGTTAATCAGAGCAGAATATTTGAGTGGAGAGACTCATTTTAAATCAAGTGATGAGTTGGTTGACTTTTAGAATTTGAAGAGAAAAATATTTAAAGTTGTGTCACCATTCTTGATACAAGTTGCTGGAGAAGGAGCTTTTGGGGAAGTAAGAGAAGAATTTGCCTAATTAAAAAAAATAGGAAAAAGGCAGATTTCAGATTAGTTACCTTAGGAAGACTGATTATTGAGGAAAAAAGATGTATGTGATACATATCACACATATGAGAAAGAGGAGAAAAAATGGTAGATGTAAAATGACTTTGAGTTTCAGTTTCTTCAAAATAAAGTAAGTGGTAGATAAGAAATGCATCTCCCACGTCTCCCTTTGAGTCACCCACCTTGCGTTTATGTAGTGACCTAGCTGAAGCAGCTGTTAGCAACCATGGAACGCTTTCCCTCTGTGACATTTGCTGCAAGTGTTTCATCAGCATTCTACCTGTCTTGAATTCTTGCAGGGCTTTCGTAGCAGCCAGCACTCACCCGCCTTGACGTCCATTAGTGTCAGATGAAAGTATTTCCCCTAAGAACTCTGCAGCAGAATGAAGGATTCTAGAAATCTAACAGAATCACATACAACAAACCACAGGACTACACAATGTTGGCAGTCCGGATTCATTCACCACGTTGTATTATTTTAATTATTCTTCATTCGTCCCTTTAAAGGTGGCTTATTAAGCTATGCTAGGCACAGTGGTGGATTCAGAAGACAAAAGTAAGCATATCCTTAAGGAGCTTACTGTCAAAGTTGTTCTTCAGAGAGGAGGCAACAGTACTTCCCTGCATGAAAATATGTGGGGGACAGTTTTGGTTGTTCCATGACTAGAGGGGAATAACTTCTACTTACTGTGTGGGAAGCTATATGCTCCGTACTGATTTGCAAGAAGAGAAATTGTCTTGCCTCAATCAGTGGTGTTTCCATTGATAATAGAAACAAACAAAAAATGCTTACAAATCCTACCAGGAACCAACCATTTGTTATAGGCCTGCATGGTGTTAAACACTTTACTCGGTTTATCTAATTTAACCTTACCTGGACGCTCTGGAGTAAACAGTATATTCATTTTTCTGAACAGCCTAAAAGGTGTAAAGAAGTCTCATCAGTGTCTATTGCTAGTAAGAAGCAAGAACAGGCTTTTATAATTTTACTTACATGAAGGGTAGAGAGAGAGAAAAAGGGAGAGAGAGAAGGAGAGGAAGAGTGGGAAAGAGAGGAAGGTAGAGGAAGAGGGAGTGGAAGATAGAGCTCCCATCTGTAGATTTACTCCCCAGATGCCTGCAACAAGTGGGGCTTGGGCAGGCTGAGGCCTAAGCCAGGAACTCATTCAGAGCCTCCCATGTGAATAGGATCCAACTACTTGTACCATTCTCTCCTGCCTTCTATGGTTTGCTGGAATGAGGAGCAAAGCCAGCACTTGAACCCAGTTGACTACAACACAGGATGTAGGTGTTCTAAGTGGCATCTCAACCACTGTGCCCAACACCTCCCCACCAGAACCAGATTTCTTTTTTTTTAAGATTTTATTTATTTATTTGAGAGGTAGAGGATGCAGAAGCCCAAGGACTTGGGCCATCTTCTACTGCTATTCCAGGCCACAACAGAGAGCTGGATTGGAAGAGGAGCAGTCAGGACTAGAACCAGTGCCCATATGGGATGCCTGCAACGCAGAGCAGAGGCTTAACCTACTGCGCCACGGTGCTGGCCCCAGAACCAGATTTCAAGCACTGTCCTGAGTGGGTTCCCAGAACCCACAATCCTAGTAACTCTGCTGCACAACTTCCTCCTCCTCCTCCTCCTCCTCCTCCTCCTCTTCTTCTTCTATTTTTTTCTTTTACAAAATTTATTTATTTGGAAGGCAGAGACACAAAGAGAGCTCTTCTATCCACTGGCTCACTCTCCAAGTGGCCGCAATAGCTGGAGCTAGGTCAATCCGGAGCTTCTTTAGGTCTCCCACGTGGATGCAGGAGCCTGAGCACTTGGGCCACCTTCCACCGCTTTCCCAGGACATAGCAGAGAGCTGGATTGGAAGTGGAGCAGCCAGGACTCGATCCGGCGCCCACATGGGATGCTGGCACTGCAGGCGGGAGCTTTACCTACTATGCCACAGTGCCAGCCCCACACAACTTCTTAAACTGAAGATAAAATAGAATCTAGAGATCAACTTTGAGTCACCAGAGGGCAAAACCAATAATATATTCATCTTTCTGCCTTATACCTAGTCCAAAGATTGCAATAACATGTATTTTAAGTTTAGTTTAATTTAATCTGTCTCATTTGTACAGATAAAAAAAAAATGAAGTTCAGGGAGGTTAAGTCCTTCCAGTATGTGGCAAAGTTGTGATTAGATCCAGGGAAGGCAGCTCCTAATTCCTTAGATGCCAACTGCTCTACTGGCCTACATTAGCTGCCCCATTCCCCTGCTGCTTTAGTTTTTTGCATTCTATTTACAGCATAAGTTAGCAAAATCTTTTCTGTAAATGGCCAAACAGTAAATATTTTAGGCTTTGCAGGCCATATGGTGTCTGTCATAACTGCTCAGCTCTGTCATTTTAGCAAGGAAGAAGCCATGGACAATTCCTAAACCAGCGAGCACTGCTGTGTCACAATAATTCTTCATATAAAAAACATATGGTCAGCTGGATGTGTCCCCTGAACCATAGTTGACTGACATCATCTCTGATGATAAATTGTGTCCTTTTAGATCAGTCTGTATTTGAATTGTCTTTGATAGTTTGAAATAAGGCCGATGAGCATTCAGAACAGTAGTCTCCAACTTGACTGTTCACTGT
The DNA here is from genome assembly GCF_964237555.1 of Oryctolagus cuniculus. Lineage (NCBI taxonomy): Eukaryota > Metazoa > Chordata > Mammalia > Lagomorpha > Leporidae > Oryctolagus > Oryctolagus cuniculus. Next base: position 152,253,592 of record NC_091437.1, read on the forward strand.
ATTGCTGTGGAACTGTGTTTAAAATGCAGATTCCTGAGTCTCACCCTGGAGATTCTGATTCAGAATGTTCGGTAAGAGCCCCAGTATTTAGTTTTGCTCCCCGGCTCTGGGGCACAACTCAGTTTGAAAAGCATATGTTTACAGCCTCAGTTGATAACTTTGCAGCTAAATAAAATGAAATGAATCTATACGTAACGTCAGTGTCACCCACAATCTCAGCACCATGTCAGAAACTCTGGTTTATTTAACAGGGCATCCATTTCATAATTTCATCCTGAAACCTCATCTCATTCTACTCTTTCTCCATTTATTCAGACGCAGACACATTTAAGTAAAAATAATCACCATCAGAATACTAATGGGCCGTACACTAATATACGGGTATTTACTCAGTTGAATGCAACTAGAGTAAAATCTTGTTTTCTAAACACTGTAACTGTAATCCAATTTAAGCCTTTTAAACCCTAGTGATTTTTGTTTCATTTTGCTTTGTGAAGGTGGAAACCAGGCATATTTGCTGGGGTCTGGTGAAATAAGAATGAAAGGAAAATAGCAGCACCATCACCACAAGCAATTTTCAGTCACAATGAGTCACTAAATCTCCATAACCACAGGGTGGCTCTACATGATTCTGTTAATTGAAATTTTCCCCCAAGTAGAATGAAGGCTTATTTTGCACTAACATGATTCCTTTATGGGATGATTGCTAATCAAGTCAGTGAAATAAAAAATATTTCAGCTTCCATATCATCCACAATTATCATTCCCAGGACCAAAGAGGAACAGCAGCCTGGTGGATTTTCCCAAGAGATAGAAAAGGTGGTCCTACACCCAATGCATCCCTATGCGTCAGAAGGTTGGCAGATTCTCCCCATAGAAGAGATGCCAGACCTTTGTCAGTGCATCCTGCTGGAAGGATGTCTGTCCATCTCACCACCAGGAGAGGAATGGAATTTAATCATCTGGTTGAGTTGGTATCTGCCAGCTTTCTGGATTGCAATAATTTCTTTCTTATTTAAAATAATATTTATTTATTCATTTGAAAAGCGAATGACTGACTGAGAGATGGGGCAGGCAGAGGTGGGGGGGTAGATAGAGATAGATTAAAAAGAGATTGATCTTTCCTCTGTTGGTTTGTTCCCCAAATAGACGCAATACCCAGGTCTGACCTAGGTCGAAGCCAGGAGCTAAGAACTCCACCACGGTCTCCCACATGGGTACTTGCACCATTGTATTCTGCCTTCCTAGGCACATTAGCAAGAAGCTGGATGGGAAATGGAGCAGCTGGGACATGGCAGCTTAACTGGCGATGCCACAGTGCTGACCACTGTAGTGGTTTAAATTGCCCCTTCCTAATTAATAAATATCTTATGGGGAGACACGCTGAGACTATGCAGATATAATCAGTTGAGTTATCTGAACTCTCCACTCACACTTCTGACACCAAATGCATGGAATTTTTTTTTTCATACCAACAACCATTTTCTCTGATTCTCCAAACATCACCTGGGTGCCCTGAAGTTCAACTCAACTCTCAGCCACTCCCCATAGTTAACTTTAGATTCTGGAGGCTTAAGGGCTGCCCTCACTTCAATATTAGTCACGAGTGTTGGGTGCTCCTGGTACATTTCTACTTGTCTTGACTCCAGAGTTAGGGGTTGCCCTTACCACTTCAGATTCAATTGTTTGCTAGAATAGTTAACAAAACCCTGGAAATAAATTTATTCTCTACCAGTAAGTAGTTTATTATAAAAGCTAGAACTAGGGAACAGGCGAGTGGAAGTGATGTCAGGACAAGATGTAGAAAAGGGGCACAGAGCTTCCATGCCCTGTCTGGTATCACTCCCAGAACCTCAACGTGTTCACCAGTTGGGAAGCTCTCTGAATCCTATGTTTAGGGTTCCTTATAGAGGTTTAATTACATAGTCATGAATATTTCAATCATTGCCCACTGGTGATTAGTTCAACTTGTAGACCCTCATTTCTCTCTGAAATTCCCAACCCTTTATCACATGACTGACTCCTCTATAACCAGAACCCACCCTGCACCTCTCTAGCTGCTCCCTACTGAGCCACCTCATTAGCATAAATCAGGTGTGGTTGAGAGGAGCTTGATGGGAATAGGAAATGATGCTTCTCTGACTCAGGAAATCACAAGGTTTTAAAGAACTCGGTACCAGGAGCCAGGGATACTGGCCAAATACACATTTCATATTATGCCACCATTGGTTTTAAGGAAATACGGAAAGTGAGCACAGTTAACTATATGCATATGAATGGTATATATCAAAGAAACTGATGACAGGGCGAGTGCTGTGGCATGGTGGGTTAAGTCACTGCCTGCACTGCTGGCATCTCATATGGGCACCGGTTCAAGACGCAGCTGCTCCACTTCCAATCCAGCTCCCTGCAAATGTACCTGTGAAAGCAGTGAAAGCATTAGGGGATAGCCCAAGTCCTTGGGCCTCTGTACCCACATGGGAGACCTGGAAGAAGCTCCTGGTTCCTGGGTTCAGACTGGCACAGCTCTGGCCATCGTGGACATTTAAGAAATGAACCATTGGATGGAATCTCTCTCTCTCTCTCTCTCTCTCTCTCTCTCTTTCTATCTCTCTGCCTCTGCATCTCACTCTTTGTAACTCTGCCTTTCAAATAAATAAATAAATAAATAAATCTTTAAAAAAAGAAGTTGTTGACAAAATTATTGTACCATTAACTGATTCAAAAATCCCTCAATTCACACAGAAAATGACTCACCTAAATGTTGTTAAATTTTCACTGGGAGGCTGTAAATTTAACTGATATGGCTCCAGTGCCCCACTGAATAAACAAATTGAATCTCAACTCAGAGAGAGTGGTCATTTTCTAGGAAAGTTAAACTTAAGCTTAACCATTTCAGAAACTGTTAACTGATCTCAAAGTAGAAATTTTTACAATCATGAGAGTCCTAATGAGGACTTCCCACTTTAACAAATCAAATAGCTTGTTTGTCTTGCTTCCACAAACACCTTATAAAAGTTGTCCCCTTGTGTTGAGACGTTACTCCGTTGGTTTAGCGAGCAAAGAGGAAGACCCTTTCATCCTGGGGGAGGAGACCCTCTTGGACACGTGGATCAGGACTGTTACCCAGAGTTCCTCTTAGTTATTGCACCTGACTTTAGGATCCAAAACGTTTTGCCAAGTTGTGCCTTTCCTTCTGGAATTGTAAGTGAACACAATGACGATTGCTGTTTACACTGTGAAGCGGATGTTACAGAGAACACGCCAGTGGCGCTCACTGTTGAGCTAATGACGCCTTGTGAATGTAAGATCTACAGAGACACCCCTGGAGTTGTACCTGCTGATGCTTGTCTGTTTGTTGGAAAATAAAATTTGAATGTTTTTTTTTTCCCAAAAAAAAAAAAAAAGTTGTCCCTTTCTGCCCCTTTGGTGTAGTCTTGAATCACTTGTGGTATGGTGCTGCCCAATTCATGAAACCCAGTATAAAAACTCTAAAGTTTTTATGTATCCACATTTATCTTTTACCAGAGCCAACTAGGAATTTAGTCTTAGGATGTATGTGACCTTCCTTGAGTCCAGCCTGTTCCCTCTTCTCAGATTGCTTTCTTCCTTCTTGATAACTCCTAGAGTTTATGGTCTACCCATAGACTGTGGGCCTTTGGTTACGTTTGGGTTGTAGAGACATGGATTTATCCATGTGTTCCCTTTTGTCCATTCATGAAAATCATGATCTTTGGTTAGTTAGCATCTGTCTTTGTCCTATGCTGTACAGAGAGTTCTGCCTTTGCTTTCTTGGTTCAGGGATTTTCTTTAACACAGAGTTAGAATGAATGGAGAGATAGGAATGAGTAAATGACAACGTAAGAAGGATCCTTATGTACTAGCTGATTTGCTAGGCTGTCCTTTGCTGGGTAAAGGAAAGAAGAAAAATTATTAAGGATGTTGTTGCAATAACTCATAAAGAGCTAAGATCTTTGTAGGAAGCAACAAAGGCCTGATGAACTTAATACCCTGTAGAACATTTTAGGATTTTATATGCATGTCTGACTTTTTATTCTGAAATAATTTAGGACTTACAGAAAACTTTTAAAATAATACAGAATTTCTACATACCCTTCCCTGAGCTTTTCTGGATGTTCATATATTATGCATTATAAAGGCCAAAATCAAGAAATTAACACTGTGCATTGCTATTATTTGAATTGTAACAACTGTCTCACCATTGTCCACTTTAAAAAAAAAAGATTTATTTATTTGAAAGTCAGAGTTATATATAGAGAGAGATGGAGAGAGAGCATGAGATCTTCCAAATACTGGTTAACTCCCTTAATGGCTACAACAGGCAGAGCTGGGCTGATCTGAAACCAGGAGCCAGGAACTTCCTCTGGGTCTTTCTTCCATGTGGGTTCAGGGGCCCAAGGACTTGGGCCATTCTTTGCTGCTTTGCTAGGCACATTAGCAGGGAGCTGGATTGGAAGTGGAGCAGCTGGGACATGGACTGGCGCCCATGTGGGATGCCAGTGCTGCAGATGGCGGCTTTACCTGCTACGCCACAGGTTCCTGTCCACTTTATGGTACAGGATGCAATCCAGAATCTCACATAATCTTAATTCTTTTAAAAATTACTTCCCAGGAAGTATTTTGTGGACTTTACTTCAATTGGGGTCTGTTTGATGGACAAGTTAATGTATTTTGAATAAGACTATCACCAAAGTTATGTTCTGTCTTTTGTCTTTCTCCGTATCCTGTTTGATGGATCATGAGATCAATTTGTCCTGTTTTGGATAAGATTAATTTTGATTACTTGGTTAAAGTGTTGTCTGACAGCTTTCTCCACTATAATCACTTATTTTCCCCCTTTGTAATTAATAAGTATCTTGTGGGGTGGCAATTTGAAACTATGCAAACATCCTGTTTCTCCTTCTATTGTCCATTAATTTTAACATCCGCCACTGGTCTTTCATTGCAACAATACTTACTGCGTGGTTACTAATAGTCGTTTTTTAATTATTTAATTACTTGTTAGTATGAGAAACCCACCAAGTTTGAAGAGTTAGAGTTAAGCACAAGGTATATACAGGGATCACTTCTCCTATCTCTTATTCCTCACCTTAGGTCATCTCTCATTTCTGTAAGTAATTAATTTCTCCTGCTTCTGGCTTATTCTTCTGTGTTTCTTCATCACAGATGAGCAGATACTTATTTTACTTCTTAGATTCCCTTCTTTGTTACGTGAAAGGTATCAAGTTCTATAAGAAATATTGTATCCTTCCCTTTTTTCATTTAGAAATAGATCCTTAAAGTCACTCTGTATCAGTTCATAGACATCTTCCCCCTTTATTCTATAACTGTATGGTACTCTGATGTGTGAATGGACCATAGTTTATCTAATCATCCCCCAAGGTATGGGTGCTCAAGTTGTGTCATATATCTCTCATGTGCAGGCAGCACTTCGGTAAACATGTACATTTGTATTTTCATATTGTTGGAAGCATAGCTGGTGAGTAGATTCCTAGAATAGAGATTTTTGTATGAAAATGTAAGTGCATATGACATTTTGTCGAGTCTTGTCAAATTCCTTTCCAGAATGGTCTTCCCAATTTGCATTTCCAACAGCAACGTGTGAGAAAAACTGTTTCCTACAGAGGAAGGAAACAGTCTGGGCCACATGGACTCCTGCTTTTTCCCTCTGCATGTGTAAGACAACAATTTATTAACTGTGGCCTTGAGAGAAACATGAGAACTAATCCAAACCAATGGAAGTAAAATGTTAAAATTTACCTTAAGAAAGCAGTTTTAAATAGTAAATGATATTATACATCTAAAGTAAATAGCATAATGTTTATAAATAAATGAGAATGTGGGATATGTTAAATGCTTAATAAAGAATTAGTAAATTAAGAGCCGGCGCCGTGGCTCAATAGGCTAATCCTCCACCTTGCGGCGCCGGCACACCGGGTTCTAGTCCCGGTCGGGGCGCCGGATTCTGTCCCGGTTGCCCCTCTTCCAGGCCAGCTCTCTGCTATGGCCAGGGAGTGCAGTGGAGGATGGCCCAGGTGCTTGGGCCCTGCACCCCATGGGAGACCAGGAAAAGCACCTGGATCCTGGCTCCTGCCATCGGATCAGCACGGTGCGCCGGCTGCAGCGGCGGCCATTGGAGGGTGAACCAACGGCAAAGGAAGACCTTTCTCTCTCTGTCTCTCTCTCTCACTGTCCACTCTGCCTGTCAAAAAAAAAAAAAAAAAAAGAATTAGTAAATTAAAGTTTTTAATTGCCCCTGGACATCTTTGCAAATCATAAATATCTAAATGTATTTTCTTTTCTTCATGGTTCTCTTGTGTTTGTACCTGGGATCTATCTCCCCTCTTTTTTTTTTTTTTTTTAAAGATTTTATTTATTTATTTGAGAGGTAGAGTTACTGACAGGGAGGGAGAGACATAGAAGGAGGTCTTCCATCTATCAGCTGATTCACTTCCCAAATGGCTGCAATGGCTGAAGCCCCACCCATCTGAAGCCTGGGGCCAGAAGCTTCCATCAGGTCACCCATGTGGGGTACAGACATCCAAGCACTTGGGCCATCTTTCAATGTTTTCCCAGGCCATAGCAGAGAGCTGGATCAGAAGAGGAGAAGCTGGGGCATGAACTGGCACCCATATGGGATTCCGACACAGCAGGTGGAGGCTTAGCCCACTACACCACAGTTCTAGTCCCTAGGATCCATTCTTAATTGTTACTCCCTTCTGTGGTGGCACTACACCATTACACAGGGGTACAACACATCTCAATTTAGCTCTTTGTCTAAAATGTTTATCAAATCCATCATCTGTTTTGTCCTCCTGAAGCCACTGACTTAATCCAGGGCTTCATTTCTGATCTGAGCTTGGGCAACATTTCTCTCACTGTTCTCTCTCACTGTGGTCTCTCTCTTCCAACTCATTCTCCATGAAGTTGCAGGGGGATTTTCCCTGTAATCCATCTCATGTAATTTCTTATTTTGGAAACCACATTACTTATGGATTTGAAAACTTTCTTTTTTTCTTGAAATTCTTTGGCATTGGATATGTAATTCCGTTAATCTGGAATTCTCTTATGAATTTTGAGCCTGGTGAAATCTTTGTGAAACTTTAGCCTTTATGCTGCTATCTGAGGAGGCTTCCTGACTGCTTCAAGCCCCCAGAGGTTGCTTTAAGTACATCTTCATCCGACTACATTAATTTAGTTTTATTTGTCCTTGTCCTTAATTTTCTATGCCCCCCTTCTCTAATCCTGGATTTGAAGTGCAAAATCTATGTTTTGATGATCTTTGGTTCATCTAGTGCGGTACACAGTTGTCTTCTGAGGCGGATTGGTTCGAGGACTCCCGAGAACACCAACATCCTCAGATGCTTAAGTCTTTTATGTAAAATGGAGCACAATTTGCATATAACTTTATAATGTACAACTTTATATATACTTTGACTCATCTCTAGATTTACTTTCAATACCTAATGCAATGTAAATCCTGCATAAACAGCTGTTATACTGCATTGTTTAAGAAATAATGACAAAAAAAACTCTGTATGTGTTTAATACAGATGTAATTCTCTAAGAATATTTTTTATTCAACATTTGTCAAGACCTTGAATGTAGAAACCTTGGATACCAAGGCCAACTGTATTGCCAAATGTTGACTGTTCATGTCAGTCTCCTTAGCCAGATCTTAAGCAATGCTGTATTAATCACTTTGTTATACCCAAGGCTATACATAGAGCATGATCTGCAGTAAGAAATCAATGTGCATTGCTAAGCTTGTTTGCCATGGGCCACAGGTCAGTTGGAAAAGAAGCTCCAGTTTCCCAAAGGCAGAGATGGCTTATTTTCTGCAGTAATGGGAAGGACCCAGGGTCTCTCTCACTGGTTGTGTGACAACTTCTTCCCTTATCACCAGAGCTATACTTGGATCCCAAGGACAGGATAATTGTACTGAAAACTATAGCACTGTTTTATGCACTGCCTTAACAGGAGCTCATCCGTGCCTCTTTAACATAAAGTGTCGGAGTTATTTTAGTCTTGTTAGTCTTAGTTTATTTTGGGTAGTCAGATGAACACTGATCCATGTGTCTTACACCAGTGGTTCTCAGATTTTTCTCCCCTAGAGCTTTGTCCTAGACTACATTTGAAATCTTGTCAGACTGGGCCTGGGGGGATGAAAATGGGGTCAGAAGTCTGCAAAGATCATCAATGTGACCCCTTCTCTCCCCCTTTGCCAAGAAAACTCACTCATTAGAAGGACTGAGGTAATTAGGACTGCTTTTGAGAAAGCTGATGTCTCCTCCTCACCCTGTGTAGAAACACAATTGTGTCTTAAAGATCAAGAATTTAGACATCATCACAGTGCATATATTAGGATTGCAAAAATAAGTGCTTTGGAAAATATGCCAGATGAGGAAGGCGATGTCTAATTTAGGGAAGAGAAAACTTGTGTGAACATGGCTGCTGTCCATTAATACTTTCTTGCAAAATTAGGAGCAAATGTGTCCTGTCATTTCTAAAAGTTGAAATCAGATCCCATGGATAGATGAAACAAGAACTGTAAAATTCACTTTATAGCAATTGCCATATTCCTGTATTTTGAGGCTCATCATTCATTTTTCCATATATAAGGAAACCAGGACTCAGAGAATAGCTTGCCTGTGGTTTCTCTGCTCAGAGGGACAGAGCTGGATTTGAGCCCTGCTGTCAACAGAGGCTGTAGGCTTTCTCCCATGCCCCTCTGCCTCCTGGGAGCTGAGCTGTGGAGTTGAGCTGATCACTCCTGTCCTGGCTCATTTTTTTTTTTTAAGATTTATTTATTTATTTGAAAGGCAGATTTTACAGAGAGGCAGAGGCAGAGAGAGAGAAAGAGAGAGAGAGGTCTTCCATCTGCTGGTTCACTCCTCATACAACTGCAACGGTTAGAGCTGTGCTGATCAGAAGCCAGGAGCCAGGAGCTTCCTCCACGTCTCCCACGCGGGTGCAGGGTCCCAAGGACTTAGGTCATCTTCTACTGCTTTCCTAGACCATAACAGAGAGCTGGATTGGAAGTGGAGCAGCCGGGACCGGAACCGGCGCCCATATGGGATGCCAGCACTGCAGGTGGTTGCTTTACCTGCTTTTCCACAGTACCACCCCCCTGGGTCATTCCATGCAACAGCAACCTTCCCATCAGGGGAGATACTCAGGTGAGTGTGTAACTCTAAGAATTCCTGCTCTGGGTGCAAGCTCGCATGAGATGGCCTTTAAGATTCTTCTACATATCAGACCCTATGCTTCCAGTTTAAGCGGAGGAGTGAACAAACAGGTTGCGTACTGTCTTTCTGGTCTCCTCCCTGTTCTGCAGCACAGCCTTTGTGAAGGCACATCGCACACCCCAGTCCTGCTCCAACACTTCCAGGAGGCTCCCACTTGCCTTTAGAAGGAAGAAAATACTATGGCATGAATGGATTAATGAGTAAGGAAGGCTCATTTCCTTTTTAAAAACCTGTCTCTATTTTATTTTGAGCTCATATTAGCCCCCTGTGTACAGCCTGTCCTCCTGGGAAACTATTCTTGTGTTCTGATGTTCTGCCTTCCGTCACTGGGATTTTTTTTTCTTCTGAACTGTGCTTCTTTCTGACAGCTCTACTTGATTTCTTTCCCAGCTTGAGGGTCACCTCTAATGTCACCACCTCCATGAAGTTTTTCCCCAGTGGCCAGCCAGAAACGGTATCTGTTTTTTGAAGCAAAGGAATACATAAATACCTTGCATCTTCCATGTAATATGCACCACTCTCTATGTGGTTTGTGGGTCATGTGTGGTCTTATCTTGTGTATTAGTTTATTTTCTGTTGCAATAACAAAACACGTGAGACTGAGGACCTATAAAGAAAAGAAGTTTACAGAGCCGGTGCTGTGGTGTACAGGATGAAGCTACCACCTGTGGTGCTGGCATCCCATGTGGGCGCTGCTTCAAATCCTGGCTGCTCCACTTCTAATCCAGCTCTCTGCTATGGCCTGGGAAAGCAGTAGAAGATGGCTCAAGTGCTTAGGTCCCTGCACCCTCGTGGGAAACCTGGAGGAAGTTCTTGGCTCCTGGCTTTGGCTCTAATAGTTGCCGCCATTTGGGGAGTGAAACAGCAGGCGGAGGGTCTCTGTCTCTCTCTTCTTCTGCCTTTCTGTAACTCCACCCTTCAAATAAATAAATAAATCCTTAAAAAGGAAAAGAAAGGCTGGCGTCGAGGCTCAAAAGGCTAATCCTCCACCTTGTAGCGCCGGCACACTGGGTTCTAGTCCTGGTTGGGGTGCCGGATTCTGTCCCTGTTGCGCCTCTTCCAGGCCAGCTCTCTGCTGTGGCCCAGGAAGGCAGTGGAGGATGGCCCATGTCTTTGGGCCCTGCACCCGCATGGGAGACCAGGATAAGCACCTGGCTCCTGGCTTCAGATCAGTGCGGTGCGCCAGCTGCGGTGGCCATTGGAGGGTGAACCAATGGCAAAAAGGAAGACCTTTCTCTTTGTCTCTCTCTCTCACTGTCCACTCTGTCTGTCAAAAAAAAAAAAAAAAAAAAAAAAAAAAGAAAGAAAAAAGGAAAAGAAAGAGGTTTATTTAGCTTACAGTTTTGGAGGATGAAAGTCCAAGGTTGGGTTCATCCATCTGTTAAATCTCTGGTGAGACTTAGCTGTGTCACACCATGGTTGATGGAATTATGGTGGGAGTGTGCATGAGAGGGGGAGAGCTCACATAGTGAGACAGGGATCCAGAGACTGGGGAAGGCCCCTCCTTTTTTTCTTTTTAATGTCCCACTCTCATGGGTATTAACAGGGTCTCATGAGAAATAACTTAATCCCTTCTAATTGAAATTCTCTCAATGACCCAATCACCTTCCACTAGATCCCAGCTCTTAAAGGTTCCACAATCTTGCAACATCATCACACTGAGGATCCAGCTTCTAGCACACAAAACTTTGAGAGTCAAACAACATCTAAAGTATAGCATCTTTTCATCTCACTAAATTGTGGTCATCCTGAGGATAGAGTCTGTGTCAGTCATTCCTGTCTGTCCATTTGTTATTTCCGAGATGTCCAGTGCAGTGTCCAATGCATAACCAGATAGTCAATGCTCATTTGGATCTGTTGATCTAACAGAATTGAGTCAGCAAGTTGATTGTCAGAGCAAACCCTTCTAATACGTAGTAGCATCTGAAAAATTTGGAAGGTTGCAACAGTTAACTTGAAAGGAGGTAGAAAAGGAATCTATTTTACCTGTTCATTCTTGCCCTGATATTTTTAGTCTTCCATGAAGCATGAAAAGAAGAAATAAGTGAAAACACTGTTGACAGTGAAAAGCACACATCTATCATCCTCATCAAGTTTGGGCTTACTTCTCTTTGGAAGAATTTAATTCAGCTTGTGCTTTTGTAAACAGCACTATAATTATTGCCTTTTAAATAATATCCATTTTGAAAGGAAATTCCTATCCCAGAGAGGTTAATTAACTTGCCCAATTAAACGGCAGAGCTGTCCAGACCCAAGGATATTTACATCGCATCTTCTCATTCTCCATTCTGCCTTCTGGACCCTGTAAGAGCTGGGAAAACAACTCAAGGTGGAGAACCCTCAGTGGCTACCAGAGGTGCCCAAGTTCCTCATGTCTGACCTAGGGTTTTAGAGATAAAAAAAATAATGCAACCAATACTCAAAGTTAGCAGATTTGAGGTTTTCCATGTATATTTTAGATAAAGAACCAAAAAAGCCACTATTTATCTCTATTTAACTGGATGTTCACTCATCTTTAGAGAAATGAGTGATAAGAAGCAATTCCTTACCAGATTGAGGAAAACTAAAGAAAAAAGCTGGTTAAAGATACACACACACCGAGAGAGAGAGAGAGAGAGAGAGAGAGAGAGAGAGAACATTTTCCTCATTTAAATACACCAAGCTGCGCTGGCTATGTTGGTTATTATTTTTTAAAATAAAAGCAGACATCAGGAAGTGATGCTGTAATATAAGATACTGCTTGTCCTGGGGAATCCCACGAGGGACCTATAGAGACCTGTCCTGATTTCTGGAGTATTTCTCAGTGAGGATGGACATTGGGTTGGGAGTCAGGTCTCAGGTCTGACTGGGTCACCGTGCTGATACATAAGAAATCTTACCAGGTCTCAGGTTTCCATTTATAAAAGGGCAATGCTAGATTAGAACAGGTTTCTCACTTTCTGTGATTTTGGTATTTCAGCTGGCGAATTCTCTATGGAGGGGGCTATCCTGTGCTTTGTAAGACGTTCAGCAGACCCTCTGGGCTCTACCCAGTCAGTGCTACCAGCAACTCCACTCCAATTGTAACCAAAAAATGTCCCATATTGTCAAATGTTCTAGGGAGTGGGGCGGAGAGGTGAAATATTGACAGCTGGTGGCCTAGGAGCCAATTTCACATTCACTGAATAATTATTGAGAACATCTTATTGGGAAGCTGCACCCTAGACTGTGCACTGTGGGGGGACACAAAGGTGAAAAGACTCAGTGCTCTCCCACTTCATGCAACTTTTAAAATCTGGTGCGGGAAGGAAGTCTTCAGGCTCGTTTGAGACACTGGGACAGACCATAGAGGCCTGTGATGTACTAAGCCTCCCCTTAACAAATGATGCATTTTTTAAAAACTTTTATTTAGTAAATATAAATTTCCAAAGTACAGCTTATGGATTACAATGGCTCCCCACCCCCATAACTTCCTTCCCACCCGCAACCCTCCCAACTCCTGATCCCTCTCCCATTCCATTCACAAAATGATGCATTTTTTTTTGCCTGTTGCCTGCTTGGAGAAGTGGTGGAAATGAACACTTCTATCTAGGAGTGAGAGCTGTTACAACACTAGATCCCCAGTAGATGGGAAAAGATGATTGAGAGTAAAATGAGGGTCAGCGCCACGGCTCACTAGGATAATCCTCCACCTGCAGCGCTGGCACCCTGGGTTCTAGTCCCGGTTGGGGTGCCGGATTCTGTCCTGGTTGCTCCTCTTCCAGTCCAGCTCTCTGCTGTGGCCCCGGAAGGCAGTGGAGGATGGCCCAAGTGCTTGGGCCCTGCACCCAGATGGGAGACCAGGAGGAAGCACCTGGCTCCTGGCTTAGGATTGGCGCAGCATGCCAGCCATAGCGGCCATTTGGGAGGTGAACCAACGGAAGGAAGACCTTTCTCTCTGTCTCTCTGTCTCTCACTGTCTAACTCTGCCTGTCAAAAAAAATGAGAATAAGAGCTGAATGATTCTCATTTCCTATATATTTGGGGTAATGATTTGTGTGAGTTTTCCCCTCTCAGCTGCTAAACTCTTGAGCACAACACAGCAGAGGTGAGTCAGACCAGGAGCTGATGTTGATTTTCCTGGCTGATGATTTGCATACTCATCTTTGAGGTTTACATTGTCATGGATTACCAGGACCTTCTAAACAATTTCCATTTAGAGGAGAAATAAAAAGTGTGTCTATAAGGAGCTTTCTTCCCTAAAAATAATGCATAGCGAGGCTATTAAATAGGCATTGAAACACAGAGACTAAGATTGCAGGCTTCATGGATGCAATGTGTGGATTCACAGTCCCGGCTCAGCCACCTATTAGCTGTGCCGTCTCATTAAAGTTACTCACAATCGATGTGTTTTGCTTCTTGTTCACCAGTAAAATGGAAGTAAAGATAGCATTTACCTCCCAAGAATCTCGTGAGGATTAGAGGAGGTTGGACATAAACTGGCATGAGGAAATCATTCATTGCATTTTGGAAATAAATTCTATTGAGTCTGGGAATCACCACATTGCTTGTATAAGGTCCAGATTGTTAGGTCGTGAGCAGATTTTATATGACTATGGTTAGGGGGCCAGGCTATACTTTTAGCAGCTCCTTCTAATCCTTCCACGATAAGCACAGGCCTAGTAGTAGCTTATATTATCCATAAATTGGGAAAATTAAAGATGGCCTATATGGCAAGCATTTGACCCAGAAGATTTCTGAAAAATCCATCACAGCCTAAAACCGTGGATTCTGAATTGTGCTGGATTCTTGCAAACTCTCTTTAGGCTCTGTAAAATATGAAAAATTGATCCTGTCCTAACCATATTGCTCAAATATTAGGTGAGGATTTAGGAGAGATGTTCTAGCTTATTGGGAGAGGAAGTGGTTTGTAAGTTGGGGCTAAAAATATGCTTTGATTGACTGGTTAAATACTTTCGGACCCACTTTTTCTTCCTCCCTAAGATTTTTCCTTTATCCTTTTCCTTTTGTTCTCTCCCTTTCCCTAATTCTTCAAGTCCTCACTGATGTCCTTCAGAAAGCAGACTTTGTTGGGGGTACTTTCCAGTCGGAAGCAGAACTTCCAGCTTTTGTGCTGCACATCTACCCTGCTGTGTCTATTTGGAGGCCCTTCCTTCAACAGAGGACCACAGAGAGGTCTTGCAAAGTTGAACAACCCCTGCCATGATGCTTTTCTCTCAGCTAGTACAGACAGCCCTTCTCTGTGGATTGTTGACTTATGGCTTACCCAGGTCAAGCCAGGGTTATCTGTGGTTTCCTGACCTCCTCTGCCTTGTCCATATGCACTGAGAAATTGTTTAATCCTCTTGGAACATGAGAGTGAACTCAGAATTCCCATGATTGACACAAGCAATAAATATTTACTAACTGACTGATCTGGAATGAGCATTTTCCTGGGGAGTGGGACACCAACTTCCTTTGGGAACAATGTCAAGACCTATTCTTGTATTACTGGGTAAGTCTTCCCCGAGTGCTTTCTGTGTGCCAGGCTCTGTGCTAGGTGCTGAGGATAAGGAGAGCAAAAGCAGTCATGGTCTCTGTCATCAAGTTTGCAGTCTCTGGGAGGAGACTAATGAAGTAATTACACAACTTCAACGGTGTTAGGCGCCATCAAAAAAGAGTTGTCTAGTAAGCATTTAATCACAGTGATATGAGACGTGAAGGGAGACAGAGGTTAGTTTGATCCTCTAGTGATGTTTACCCCACTGCCTTACTGACAGATAACCACATGACAAAGTTGCAACTTTGTGTTCCTGGTTTTGAACACTGGCTATAGAGGGAACTGGTCTTGGGCTTCCAAAAAAGAATCAGGAGACCAATGGCAGATCTTCTATGTTTAATCTAAACCTCTTGGCTTCTAGGGATTAGAGAAACTTGGAGGATGGAGGGTGATTAATGTCTAGACTCATGGGATTCACAAATGGACCCTGAGAAACTGATGGTAAGTTTGTGCAGGGGAACAGTTTAAAAAGAATGCTCTTACCTGAAGACTTGACATCTAGCTGGGATGTATAGCCTCTCAGGCCTGGCTTGTAGCTTTCAGAGGAGGTAACTAAATTAAGCAACTAAAGATCTGGGATGGTGGCTGCTGCAGTCCTCTGTCCTGGATGACCCACTGAGTATTAGGTGCTAGGGTGGATTCAAGCTGGTGGTTGTCATGTTTGGACCCAGAATCACCTGCAAGCTGTGAACAAAGAGAAACCCAGCATGTAGATTTACCAAGCTAAAATGGCCGTGGTAGTCTGTGTGTTTTTCATCCAGGGAAAACTGTAAAACGAGGCCACAGGCAACCTTGAACTATTGATATCTCTTGTGGTGGATGCAATCACTTTGTTTGTTTCATTTTTAAAAAGGATTTATGTATTTATTTGAAAGTCAGGGTTACATAGAGGGAGGAAGAAGGAAAGAGAGAGAGGGATATATATATATATATATATATATATATATATATATATATATCTTCCATCTGCTGGTTCACTTCTCAAATGACTGCAATGTCCAGCACTGAACCAGGCCAAAGCCAGGAATCAGGAGTTTCATCTGTGTCTCCTACATAGGTGGCAGGGGCCCCAACATGTGGGCCATCTTCCACTGCTTTTCCTAGGCCATTAGCAGAGAGTAGGATCAGAAGTGGAGAAGCAAGACATGAACTGGCACCTATACGAAATGCCAGAATCTCAGGTGGCTGTCTTACCTGTTACACTACAACACCTGCCCATATTATGCTCATTTTAAATATAGAAAACATTTCTGGAATATTCCTTAGAAAATCATGATTCCAAAATTTTAATTTATGTAAATTTATGATCCCTGGATACAGGTAAGAATAGTTTTAAGAATGCGCCTGTCTGGGAGATCAAATGTCTGTCTCTATTCATAGAATACATATCTAGTCATGGTGCTCACTCATATGTGTGCATACACATGTGAATATGTGTACATGTGAGAGAGAGTGTGTGTGTGTGTGTAAGCATGCTCACACACTGCTTTGCTGGTTTTTTCCAAAGAGTTGATGATTTAAGCCGTAGGAATCATAGATAGCATTTGAAATGGGCCAATGTAGAAGTCTCTTGGTTCAATATTGATTACACAGAATAGGGTGAGGTCTTTTGTTTGGTGTCAGTGGTTGTTATTATTTACCGAAAAAGGATGATACAGGCCAGCATGACTTCTGTGAGTCTATTATAGTAGGCCTGTATTCCTTCCACCAACAAATACTTGGTTAGCATCTGCTAAATGGCAGGTACTATATGAAGTTCCTTCCAGGGATTCAGAGATGACTGAGGCTTGATAAGGGACCGCAGAGTCTTTGGATTTAGTGGGACAAATATTCAGATTAAGAGATTATCAGGACTGGCACTGTGGTATATCTGGTAAAGCTACCGCCTGCAGTGCTGGCATCCCATATGGACACTGATTCGAGTCCCAGCTGCTCCACTTCTGATCCAGCTCTCTGTTGTGGCCTGGGATAGCAGTAGAATATGGCCCAAGTCCTTGGGCCCCTGCACCCATGTGGGAGTCCCGGAAGAACCTCTTGGCTCCTGGCTTCAGATTGGCTCAGCTCCGGCCATTTCAGCCATTTGGAGAATGAGTCAGCAGATGGAAGACCTCTCTCTCTCTCTGACTCTCCCTCTCTATAACTCTGCCTTTCAAATAAATGAATAAATCTTTGGAGAAAAAAAAGAGATCATCACTCCTAGCAATGTAATACAGTACTTACATTCAATTATCCAGCCCCCTCATCAGACCTGACACTTCCCTGGAAGTACAGTGGGTGAACACCAAGAGATCCAACAAGTCTTCTGGACCAAGAAACCCACATAGGCTAGTTTCCATTGCTTCTGCAGGATAGGTGTGGGGTCTTCTGATTTAGCCACATGTATACAGTTTCCATAGTTACCTGATTAGAGTGACTAAATCACCAGAAATAAGTCTCTAAAGTCTAATGGAGTGAGGTCTCTGAAATGATATACTCATTTTTTTCCTTGAACATTGTTATGCATTTTTCTATTTTCTAAAACACCAAAAATAATTCAGGTCTTTAAAAATCATTCAATTTATTGCCATTTATTAGATGTTTTATTTAAATCATTTTAATTTTAAAATAAGTATGTGAGGAGTTTATCGTCTCCATTTTATAAGTTGATAAAGAAACACAGATAGCTGAACTAATTAACAAAGAACACAACTAGAAAATAATGGAGTTAAGATTCAAATCCATGTTTGTCTAAGTCCACAAGAAAAATCTCTATTACACTTTCTTTTTTGAGATATATAAATATAACCAATATATATCTATATATGGCAATGGAAGTTGCTGTGTTATCTGAATTTCAGGATCATTTGCAGAATATCTGATTTTTGAGTCTATAAGATATATATTTTCTCTGTAAGATTTTGAGTTGTCTTCAGGCACACATGTGCCTGATATTGTGTTAGCCACTGAAGATGTATTGAGTATACAGACACAATCTAGTAAAACAGACGATTGCAAAAATCAAACTAAAGAATTGTCATCCTCTGATCTGTGTAAAGTAAACCCTCACTTCTTTAGTCCTGGGACAGCCTAAGGAGCAACGGAAGCTGGTTAATCCTGTGTCAGTCTTTTCAGAGACCATTCTGGATGAATGAAGCATGGATCAAAGTCTTGGATAAAGGAAAGTCAAAGATGGCGTAACAGTCACCTCCTTCTCCATCGCTTTGAGCACACGTTCAGTGTTGAATGAACAGGTCACATGAAGTTGAAAAAGAAGCATGGGTTTTAGAGAAAGAGAAAAATGAGTTTGTCTCCATGGGTCAGAGCCTCTATTGTTTCCTTGGATCAATGGTATCGATTTTGCTCCATGGCATGTAAAAGAAGTGGCTTTGAGATGTGGATGTGGACCAGCAGCAAAAGGCCGAGGATAGCAGCTGTGGTAATGGGAGCAAGCTGCTTGAAGCTTCTCTGTCTACCAAGTGGAAGACTTTCATTTATCTCTGTTCTTTCTACCCTAGAGCTTGGAGCCATTGTGTATGTAGCATGCAGCAGAGGTAAAAGCATTATATTGGAGGTGTCAGGGTCAGCTGTTGGCTCTTGAGTTAAGAAGGCAAAAAAAAAAAAAAATGTGTGAATGTGTGTGTGTGAATGTGTGTGTGTGAATGTGTGTGTGCAGGTGTGTGAGCAACATGTCCCCAACTTCACTGATCATAATCACTACTTTGGCTTCTATCAGTTAACTATAACAAATATCGTTATGTAACAAGTGCCAATGACATTTTTTTTTTTAGCTCACTTGTCTTGTGTAAATTGGAGAAAAAGATCACTGTTTGACACAGAGCTAGGCGGATAGGGTCTCTGGCCTCCATTCGCAGCTGGGGCTAGCTCATCAGTCTGTGGTTACCGGGGATTACCTATGCTGGGTTGGGCACAGTTGAGGTCCACATGCCCCTGGCGTTCTCCTAGGCTGAGGGTTTAGGCACACTTTCCTTCACAACAATGTCTGAAGTTCAAGAGAAGCTTCAAGTGTACAAGTGTTTTCCAAACTTTGTTCATATGATGCTTGGGGTTATACTATGGCATAGTGCAGGCACAGGGCTGGAGCCGTCAGAATGCTCTACCCCAGGTATTTTATTAAATACATTAAATACAAACAAACAAACATATTCATACAGAAACAGGTACAACAATATGTATGATATAAATATTTATGTAAATAAATATAAGCAGGGAGTGGCACTTAACTTGGTGGTTAAGACACCTGTATCCTATACAGAGTACCTGGGTTCGGCTCCTGACTCCGGTTCTGTATTCCAGCTTCCTGCTAATGCAGACCCCGGAAGGCAGTGATTATTGCTAAAGTGATTGTGTTCCTGCCTCCCGTGGGGAAGACCTGGACTGAATCCTAACCTCCAGTTTTGGACATTTGGAGAGTGAACCAGCAAATGGGATATCCTTCTCTCTGTCTTCTCACTCTCTCTAATAGATTTTAAATAAAAATAAATATAGGTAAAAAAAAACGTACCAGAATACTTCAAAAAGTTTGTGTAAGATGGAATAGAGGGGGCCAGCACTGTGGCACAGCAGGTTAAAGCCCCTGCCTGAAGTACCGGCATCCCATATGGGCGCTGGTTCTAGTCCTGGCTGCTTCTCTCCCGACCCAGCTCTCTGATATGGCCTGGGAAAGCAGTAAAAGATGGCCCAAAGACCCTTTGGGCCCCTGCACCTGCATGGGGGATCCGGAAGAAGCTCCTGGCTCCTGATTTCTGATCAGCTCAGCTCTGGCCCTTGCAGCCATTTGGGGCGTGAACCAGTGGATGGAAGACCTCTCTTTTTCTCGGTGTCTCTACCTATCTTTGTAATTCTTTCAAATAAATCTAAAAAAATAATAAATAAAGTTGTATATTTATAAAAAATATAAAATAGAAACCTGTTCATTTTGATGCAAAGATTTTTTTTTGAAATCTGTGCATATGAGGGGTTTGCAAAAAGTTCATGGAAAATTCATATCATGAAGAATACATGTTTCATTTTTTTGCACGAAAATACATTTATCTTTTAGTTCTGGTTTCCATGAACTTTTTGAAGTACTGTTTTTCCCCTTGATTTATTTCTGAATCATAATCTGTACTACAGATACCTGAACCTCCAGCTCTTTGTCATAAAGCAAACTTGGACCCAAAATAAAACCTTTTGAGCCTTATTTTGACTTAATCAAACATATACAAATGTGTATCTAGGCATACATCCACTCATATTGGAAAAGTTAGGCTAGCTACAATTTATTTCCAATGAAGCTCTGAATCTTTCTAAAGTACTTTATAACAGCTTTATTGAGATATAATTTACTTACCATGCAATTTACTCCTTTGAAGTGTATAATTCAGTGGCTTTTAGGATGCCCACAATTGTGCACCTCTCCATGATCACTTCTAGAACAATTTCAAGTCAAAAAGAAGCCATGTACCCTTTAGCTATGACTCCCCAAATCTCCTTTCCTTAGCTTTTGAGACAAAATTTCCAATAATTTTCAAAAGACATTTCTACTTTTGTACTTCCTTAGAGTTTTGGAAATAAGTACATTCTAGCACTTAAGACATTGCAGAGCTATTATTTGTTCCTTTTTTTTGTCTGTCTATAAGTCTGTGACTTCCTTGTGGACAAAATGCTATGCTTCACTGAACTTTATATCTATACTCTCAGCCCAATGCCTGGTACCTCCTGGGGTTCAAATAAGAGAGGAAGGGATATGTTAAAAGATTCTTGGTTTCATCTGTAGAATATGGTCCAAAGAAAGTATTTCCATGAATTATTTTGGCAAATATTCACCAGAAAAAGAATAGTGTGTTAAAGCAGATTTTTTTTTTAAAGTTAGCATCACCCCTGGTAGTTCTATAGTAGGTCTTTCAGAATGCCTGGGGAATTCTCCACCTAGATCATCGTTCTTGCTTGCATTGGTTGAGATATGTATTTGACTATCATCACAGAGAAGCCCTAGTAAACTGACTAGCTCAGATTAGGTAGAAATTTATTTTTCTGAGACACAGCAATTTCTGTGTGGATAGCTCAGGAGTGATAGGGAGGCCTTGCTTCACAAGACTTCCACCTTCAATTGTACTGTCTAGGCTCACTCCCCAGTATTTCCGTATTACAGCCAATTGAAGGGCAGGTGTACATGGCTTTAAAGGCATGCTGTGGAAGTTACACGTCATTTCTGGCAGAGTTAACCACACAGTGATTAATTATTGCCTAGCTGCACAGGGGCTGTGAAGTAGACTGTTTTAGTTGACCTTATATCCAGCTACAAAGGAAGTGGGAGAGATTGACAGTGCACATTACCTTGTTTTAAAAAAGCATGAATACCAACAAGCAATGCAAAAGTGAATTTTTGTTTCTTATATATTTTGTGTATTAATAGATATTAAAGGCTGAAAAATATGATTTTTAAATGGATTTTGCTTTGTTCTCCCTGTTTGGATATGCTTTATTGGCATTTAAAAGCAAATGAAATATCTTTGCAGCATTATTGTCTACTTTTGTAATTGTGGAAAACATGGGTTTTGGTGAGGTAGTCTAGAAATTTTTCATTTATTTGCCTTTTTTTTTTCCTGTGGGAAAATGGCTTTGAGTTTTTAAAACAATCTGACAAAGAAATGTGCTCTTGGAATTAAACCCATCTGAAAGTTGGGAACTGCTAAGTATACTGAGGTTTGAGCTCATGAAGTAGTAGATGAGGCTTATTGTAGATGAGGCTTCCTCAGTAACACCTGACACACTGCCCCAGCACCTACAGTGATCAGCCAAGGCAGGCCCAGGGAGAACTCCTTCCTGTCTCCATATGTTTGCTGAGCACACATTATTGGTTTATCTTTCACTTCAAACATTGAGGTTCTCATTGGAAAATCATGTTTGGGAAGTTGTAGCTAGCATATCAGTGGAAGGCTGGGGAAGCATGAGTTAGTATGTTTGGGTTATGGGTTAGAGTAAGGCTTTAGAGAGCATAAATTTAAATTTATAAAATTCAATGGAGATTAACTTCCTACTCTGGAAATTTTTTAGAAATAGAATTTCAGTGTTTTGAAACAACACAAGGTGCTCATGTATCCTAGCATGGAAATTGCGACTTGTGGTGTGATTTCGTCCCAAAGTCCTGGAATTGGGTAAAGAGTTTTAAGTGTCCTTTTTCTCCCCCTAGTGTTCTAGGCATATGCTGCTATAGCTTGGATGTTAATGAGTGTGCCACTAAGGTTTATGTGTTAAAGTTTTGGTCCCCCAGTGGTGCTGTTGGGAGGAGGTAGAACAATTATGTAGGGTCTAATGGGAGATCCTTAGGTCACTGGGAGTGTGCCCTCAGAAGATAATTCTTGTGTGACCTATTGAGTTCTTAGGAAAGAGTTGCTACGTTAGAAATGAGTTTGGTCCAGACAATCTCTCTGGATACTGGCTCACCAAGTCATCCTTCCTCTGTACCTGCCTTGCCATTGCCATCCATCCTCCAAGACATCAAATCAATGCAACTGCTTGAACTAGGATTTGAACCTCCAAAGATGTGAACTAAATGCACCTCTTTTCTTCATAATGTTACTTGCCACAGATATTTAATTGTGGTAGTGAAAAGCTGACTTACATACATGCTTAGCCCGAGAATTGGATAATTCAGCCCTAATTATATAATTTTACTTTCAGTTCGATCTCAACCACACCAAACATTCAACAAATATATTTCACTACTTGTTAATAAAGCATCTGAATAATGTAGCAGAACCAGGAAGCAGAGGGGAAATGAGACTATCTGAAGCCATACTCTCAGAGAAGCTTGTTTCTCTGTTGGAGAAGAAAGGTATTAAATAAGTATTTATACCATGGGATGAGGATTGTACTTAGATGTACTTAGAGAGTACAGCGTGCTGTGAGAACAGTCTTCAGGGATGGATGGCTCCATGGAAGGATTGTAGGAAGTCTCCCCTGGGGGGAACAACGAGGAGTGCAGCATCATGCACAGGCAGGGAGCAGTCACAGCCATCTCACTGAGGTGACAAACAGCATCACTCTGGAGTGGTGGTGAGAAGACTGATTTAACTTAACACCCATGACCGATATTTGGCACAGAATCTGGCACATAAATGTCAAAAAAATTAAGAAAAATGAATGAATGTTGGGATTAACTAAATGAATGTCAATGAGGGGGGGATTTCAGGCAGTATTGGAGATAACAAGGAAATGTTTTCTGCTTATCCCAAAGGGTAATGACCCAACAGAATCTTCTTCTAGGTAAATCTCATGCTTCTGATGATTGGTTAGAGACAGCTAAGTGGGTAAGAGGTTAAGGGATTTAAAAAATGACTGGCAATGAGATTGGAATGCAGCAGTGATAGGAGCTTTTCTAAAGGTACAAACCAAGTCCTTGATTGTGTGTGTGTGTGTGTGTGTGTGTACAGCATCTTTATAAACCTCAGAGTACAGAGCACTAGACTTTTACTAAAAGAGTATTCACAATCTAGAAGTAAAGCAAAAATTGTTGGAGAGAAGTACATTTGAAAAAGAACTAGATGGTGGCTATGGATTAGACCCAATAATAAATAAAGGGAATGGATCCTTCTTCTCTTGAAAGGCAGCAGAGGAATCAGAACATTGGAGTGAGTCAGTTTAAACCAGTAAAGAAACAGCTGGGATCTTGTTTATTCATATGAATGATCATTAATGATTCAGTCCTTCAGCAAAATTTTTGAGCATTTAATATGTGTTTGGCATCGGGGTTGGAGAGATTAACATGACAAGATTGATATTTTTTCTGGGACATTTAATCTAGTGAGAGGTGATGGACAATCGAAATTAGTCTGCCAAACTCTAGCAGTGAGAAAACAGAAGGGCTCTGCGATGAGAAAAAAGAGGCTCTCAATTATAATCCAGTGATATATATGCGAGGGCTTTCCAGGGAAGGCTTCCTGCAAGAAGGCATGCATACTCTGAAAAGTAAATAGGGCACGGCCACGTGGGAACAGGAGGGAACAGAGGAGAGTAGAATGAAAGTTCCAGGTGTAAGAAACCATTTCTGTGCTCACAAAAGCTCAGTAGCGAGATCATGCTAGGCTGTAGGAAATTCTGAGTGTGAGACCAGTCGCCCACCTGTGTTAGTGTGGGGATAGTGCTAGGTTTATATTCCAAAGACGAGTGTGAATACAATACTTGTTTATGTATAATAAGCCACCCCTACTCCTCCACACTAGGATTTTAAAGTAAAGCTATTCAATAGGTATTCTCAAGTGATTAATGCTTATTTCCAAATATTCTGTTCTCTGATTTCTAGGATCCAGAGTTCGACTGCTGTCTCCTTGTGATTGGGTGGGGACCACAAGACTCTCTCCTGCCAATGAACTGTGACGGAGAAGTGTATCACTTCCAGGCCAGCACATTTTGCTTACCTGACAGTGTAAGTCTCTCTAGATCTTTCCTCTGTCATTACAGCACAGCAATGTTCCAATAATACCATTAACGCCATCATCAGCTTTGAGCCTAGAATGAAGCCAGCATGGAACATAGGCCCCAACTGACACATGGTTGACAGATAGTCCAAGTAAGAAATAAAAGATTTTCTTTTAAGATATTTTTCTGTTTCATTGACATGTGGGGTTTGTTCGTTCAGATAAAATAACCTAACCCTCTGTTTCAGATACAAAATAGGGAACGGAAATCTAAATAAACCTAATTAGCCATCATTTAAAATTTGTGACTGTGTTAGCTGTGATAGTTATAAAGGCTATAAATATCTACCTGCTAAGAGCTTGGAGGTCATGGTGGAGGTCAGGGGGCTGCTATGAGGTCAGAGAGCAAGTAGGGTACAAAGTCTTGAGGGAGCACGTAGGGGAGTCAGCCATGCTAGCCAAGAGATGGAGAGGGTAGAGACAGCTAAAACTGAATGTAGAAAGAAGGCTGGGATAAACCTGGCTGAAGGATGGGAAAAGGTGCCCCAAGCAATAAGAAGAGCAGGAAGAAGAATATGGGCAAATTAAACCTTGCCTTGAAAAAAGTCACCAAGTGTGATACTTGTGAGGACCATAAAGGCAGCGACAAGACTCAGAAGGGGTGCTGGTTCCTGAGCACAGTGTACACCCTGCAGATTTTAGAACACATGATTCCAGGGGATTTCTTGTAAAAGTCAAGGTAGGGCTAAATAGAAAAAATAAAAAAAAAAAGAAATAAAACAGAAACAACCAAAAACCAAACAGAGTTGCAACAACAACAACAACAAAACCAATCTGGTACTCCATGGGGGTCCTGCCTGGTGAGTGCCAGGTGGGGTTATTACAGACTCCTCCTGGGCTTCACGGTCAAAGTCTGCCCAAGAAAAATCTTTCTTAGTCTCTGGAAACACCACCAAAGGCAAGCAGGCAGCAGGCAGCAGATAGTTCTATGTTCCTATGACATCCCTGTGCACAGTTCTGGACTCCAGAAACATCCTGTAGCTAAGGCTCATGGCTGGATGTCCTTCAGGGGCTCTGGAGTAAGGAGAGAAGCATGGAGCAATGAGGGACCCCACTCACCATGCAGCTGTTCTGGGTGGAGAGTCCATCTGCAGTTTTTTTTTTGTGTGTGGAGAGGAGTGTGCATTCAGACGCTGAAACAATTTGCCTGAAACCTCACCTCATTCTCCACTGGTAGCTCTACCTCCAAATGCTGATCCTTCTTAATTAAATATATGACAATTTTAAAAAATGACTTCACTTTCCATCCTAATTGGATGTTGGTGATTCTGTTCTCTCTGCTAATTATTGCATATCTTCCTTCTGAAGAGTATAAATATATAATTATGAATGTATTAATTATGTGTGTATTAATATACATACATAAAGGTGTTAACATTTGTTTTTGCATACAGAACACACACTTGTGCATGCATACAAAAGCGCCTTATAAACAGGAGTTTCTGTATGAAGCTTTAATAGCTTGCCTCTTGGGAGAATGCATTGCTGGTAAAAATAATTTTGGCTTGAGTTGGTGGTTTTCTGAGATTTCCATTTCAATAGTTTCTTCCATATTAGGCAGTTTTCATCTCAGAGGAAATAATTATATCCAGGTTTGGCTCTATTCAATGGGGTATGACTCTACAAGAATGGATCTCTAGAAAAAGAAAATTGCAAAGAAAAAAATAAAGCCCAACACATTAGACCCCCAAATCATCTAAATCTATTTTCAAAGAAAAGCTTGGTGGCTTGGTAAAGATGATGACCTTTGAAAGAAAGATCCATTGAAAAAAATCCCATTTCCCATCCTGTAAGGTTAGGAGAATAAATTGCACACAGGAAGGAGGAGGGAGGGGGACCCTTTTGACATGTAATAAAGCAGGTGGCTTCATTTGAATTTTCCCATTAGTTTCCCCTGGAGCAATCTAAGAAGCATGATGGCCTTGCAAACTGTAACTCAGTCTTGGCTCTCTGTCTTTAGGGCTCACACAGTTTTTCATGAGCAGTAGAATTAAGGTCTGGATTACTTGAATTGTCCTGCAGGAAATTATTTGTTATACTGTTGGGTTTCCTATTTGCCTTAGCATACTAAATAAGTTTCTTATTTTCCACAGCATAGTAATAATCTGACTGGCTAGATGGCCAAACACCTCCTCTCCCAACAACCCTATTCTCTTTCCTTCTCATTCTGTTTTCCTACTACGAGGGTCAATGGGGACATTTTCAGTGCATGTACAAGGAGGGGGTATTTTCAAAGGAGCATGTGATTCTGAGAGGCTTGGTGTTGAAGTTTGCCATAGTCTGCCCAGACATGTGTCTTCCCAGATGTGCAATGCAGAAGTCCATGGAGAGTTACTTCTGTTGTTTAGTTCAGCTACTCAACATATCACTATTGAAGAAATGTGATATGATACTACAGATATGGCCTCTGCCCTCATGTAGAGTGTGTGTGTGTGTGTGTGTGAGAGAGAGAGAGAGAGAGAGATCAGAATAATATTTCAACAAATAATTACTTGTACTTGTCAAAAAGTGTTATGAAATAGAAGTGTATATTACAATCAGAAGGTGCACCAGAGGACTAATACTTTTGTATACTTTCAAACAGATTTTTAAAATTCTCAAATTTTTAATTAAATGAAAGCAGGAATAAACTAAAATATTCATCCTATTTTACTGAGGAAACAACACATAAGCTTTTTGACATGTATACAAGAGAGTGGAGATGTATGGTGATGTGGGTAGTCATAGCCTGATGTGTGTGCTTTTTGCGGGTCTCTCAGCTGCCTTTGCATAGTGACAAAGCACTAGTTCAGAGGAGTACCAACCTACTGCCTTCCATCTTCGGGTGCTGATCCAGTCCTAATATCTGAGTTCTGGCTGTACGATTTGTCCCTATTCCATAGCTAAGAATCTTATAGAATGCTTCCAGAGCATCCCGCATATTCTAATAGCTCTTGTCTTTTATTTCTTGCTGTCCTTACGGGGTGAGTATGGCCAGGTGGTCCCACGTGATTTTCCTGGGGACCCCGAGCAATAGTGGGTGGGCTATTGAGGAGGTAGTAGTAGATCATCCTAACGTGATGCTGGAAGAGAGGAACAATCATTAAAGCACACATTCTGCTCCTGAAGGTGTCACAACATCCATAACCAATGGTGTATCAGGCGTGTTTAAGTACTCAGCTAACAGCTGATGTAATGGACAGTTGTGGCAGAATCTTAAGAACACCGGATTCATGCAAAATGCAATTGACTCCTTCTTGTGCTCTGGTCACCCAAGTTCTCCAGCAGCACAATTATGCTGTACATGTGGTATCTTGGCATTCCACAACTTAACCTCCACGTAGATCCAGAAAGCTTGGTCATCTGGCTGCACAGTGACCATGAAGACATGCGTGCTGAGGCCATCTGGTGCACGCGGCTGTCAAGCCCGCTCTGGGTGCCTTCTGTTGTGCTGCATATCAGCTTTGGTCCTTTGTGCTATGTTCTGTGGGAGAGTAACACCTATTCTCTCACCTAATCAGGCAGCTGGATGAAGTCCAAGTCCACGTTTCATCCACATGTGTCTCTTGACCCACAAGGATGTTCAATAAATAGTTGATGAAAAAGTGGAGAAACCTACCTCTATCTGGATGTGGCTGGTCTCCACAAGACACGATGAGCTGGTAGGAGGTCTTTCTCTTCACAAAAATCATACTAAATGCAACCAAGCTTAGAAGGTGGTGGGGCTGGACAGGACTCATGGGAGCTGAGGGAGCAGTACAGGGTAGATGACAAAGACCACGGAGCCTGTGCCCTGCATGCAGCGAAACTTCAGGGAAACTTATTTTGAATGAATACAAATTGTGTACTAAAAGAATTCCAGCCATGAATTCACTTCCTCTGACTGAGGTAGAATCAATAAGCTGAACCTTTCAGGCAAAATGTTTTCTACTTTGCAGTACTTCATGTTCTTGCTTAAGTTTTCTTCGGCAATTTCCCAAGCTGGAAGGCATCTTGGGAGATGGGCTATTGCGAAGGGTCTGAAACATGGATTTTAAAGAAAGACTTTGTTCCCATTTGCCCTGTGGGTTATCGTGATTCAGCCTCTCAGCCAACTGCCCACAGCACAAGCTTCGCTTACACACATACTCATCAGGTGCGAGCTCAGCACAGTGATGAATGTTTGCTTCCATTTGCACTCGACAGGGTGGGCTGCTTTATGAAAACAAGATCAATTTACATGGGGCCTGTTGTGTGAGTTTACTGTGAAATCTGAGTTAATTGTGTATCAACAAGTCCTAGAGAAAAGGTCAACCAGCTGTGGCCTACAGGTCAAAGCTTTCCCACCACATGTGTTTGTAAATAAAGTTTTATTGAAACAGAGGAACATCTCATTAAATTACTGTACATGGCTGTGACCCCACTTTAAGAGAGTTGAGTAGATGTTATAAAAATTGCATAGCCCACAGGCTGAAAATACTTGCAATCTAGCCTTTTGCAGGACTATGATGAGGCTTGCCCTAGCATTCCCTACAATGCGGGAATGAGCTCTGTAAATGACACAGGCTGGAGGGCCCTCAGGGTGGAAGCGGATGAACTTGAAGAGCCGAAAGGAAGCTGCTGGGATCAGTGCTAAGACAATGTAGGAAAGAATTGTTCATGAAGAGGCTGAAAAACCTGCTAAATCCATGTCACACAGATCCTTGCAAGCCATTGATGAAGCTTCTAAATATTGTGGACACTTCGTCCTTTCAAGATCGAGGGACTGCATTAAAACAATAAAGACAATCAGTGTCTGCCACTTCCTTATCCCTTATCTCTGTGACCTCGAAGGCTGTCACCCCTGACTCCGGTATGTCCACTGACATTCTGGGGTGCAGTCCAGTCAGCCTGGAACATTCTCTCTGGTGATCCCTAACACATCTGCATCCTAGCCCCCAGGTGGCCAGCAGAGTGCATAAGTGGGACTTTGTCTCTGGGCTGGCAAGCACTGGCCTCTGGCTCCACAACCTCCCATGCCAGAGTTTCCAAGGATCCTGGGATGGTTGCCAGGCTGACCAGAGCTCCTGCTGTGTCAGTTCTCGGGCTCTGAGCTGGCTCTGAGGAATGAGCATGTTTGTCTCACTGTCTCCAGTTTCTGGGGATTCTGGCTCAATAGAGGCTACAGGACGGGAAAGGTTTGAAAGATGTGCTTTGGAGTTAGTTTGAAGGGGGTTTGCATTCCTTTCCAGAAACACACTATAAGACATTTGGTAGGTGATGGACTCACTCTCTTAACCTTAGTTTCTATATCTGTAAAATGGGGGTATTTACCAGGTCGAATTCTGATAATTATACGAGAAGAAGAAAGATTAGTGCCGAGCCTGACTCCAAAATCAGTGGGGATTCATTAGGATGATTGCTTTGGGCTTTTGCTGGATTGATTGCTTTCCCTGTCTTCCCAAAGGACCGGTACTGTGAAGCCCCTGCCGGCTAAGCTTGCAAGGGAGTGGCACAGCAGCCTGGCGCTGCCCCTGGGACTTCCTGAGAGACGTCCTCGTCCCTGCGTGCCTCACCTGCTTTCAAACAAGTGCGCATCCGGCACAAAGACCAAGAATAGGTTCCTGCCCCTTGGGGGTGGAGAAGAAAGCCACAGCAAAGACACCAGCGATTAATATTAATGTTCCAGGAAGAGGAGAAGGGAGAGAGGGCGCCCAGAGAGAATGCCTCCATATGGCTTTGATGTGCTCGCCTCCACGGGACGGAGGCAGCACAGAGAATACAGGCGTGAGGAGGCGGGAAATGAGGAGGTGGAGGTGGCCTGGCAGCATGGGAGAACTTGTACACGCTGTGGAGAGTAGGATCCGTCTAGACAAGAGGTCAGCCAGCCATGCTGCCATCTGCAGTCATTAGAGAACAAGCCAGAAAGAGAAAGGGCCGCCCCTGGTGCCTTGTGTGTTCCAGTTAGTGAGTGCAGGATTTGGTCTATGAGGAGCTGTTGTGCTAAACCTAGGGGCTCCTGGTTCCATGGGGACCCCTCCTGCGAGTCTCTGCGGGGCCCCTTCAAATGAACTTCTGTAGTCCTCCTTTTGAGGTCCCACCGCGGTGCCTTTGGATTGCTCACTGGGGTGTATCCTGTGATGCATAAAGGCTCAGCCTGCAATTTGCCTTAGGTTTAAGACCGGTCTGCACCTCTGTCTGACAGGGCCAGAGAGGGCAAACGACTCCACTTCTCAGAGCCCCTGTTTCCTCTTCCCTAAGAACTTAAGCACAGGAAGATGAAGAAGCAATTTGTGAGGAATTGAAGACAAGCTGTGCACAACCTGACAACAGTGGCTGGTATTGGAAATGTGCGGAGCCAGTCTCATTTTCTTCCTTAAATCTGAGAGAGCAGAGAGCAACCAGGTGAAGGATCTACAGCAAATGGAAAGACCCTGGGCTAATACTTGAAGCTGAAGACCTTGTGAAGGAAAAAAACTTCCTTGGAAATATTGCAGGTAATGCTTCCATATATTGAGTGAACTTTGAACCCTTTGTACAGGTAGAAACTGAGAATAAGCTTAAAATGAAAAATTAAAAAAAGATCTTTGACTTGAAGAAATATTCCAGATGGGAGCACATGGGTGATGTGCATTAAATTATAAGAACCTAGAAAAGGCAAAAAGAAGAGGACTGGAATGGGAACTGAGATTACATCTGGCTAAATGTTTTCTCCATTCTGTTAGTGATGGAGCCTTATAGGTGTATAAACTAAGCTCACTGGGGCATGGTAGATTAAGCCTGCAACCCATACGGGTGCCAGCTTGTGTCCTGGTTGCTTCCTTGAGCCCCTGAACCCAAGTGGGAGACCTGGAAGAAGCTCCTGGCTCCTGGCTCTTGGCTTTGGATAGGCACAGCTCTGGCTGTTACAGCCATTTGTGGAGTGAACCTGGAAAATCTCTCTCTCTCTCTTTCCCTTTCTCCCTCTCTGTCTCTCATTCTCTGTGAGAGACTTTCAAATAAATAAATAAATCTTTTTTTTTATAAAAAAGAAAATATCACCTGACCCAAAAGAATGCTACTGGAAGGCAGTTTTTGATTGGTCTGTTCAATCGAAAGAGTTGAACACTAGTCTCAAATTTCCCCCAAATACCTGATCCCCCAGTAGAAAAATAAATCTTGGGGGCCGGCGCCATGGTGTAGTGGGTGGAGCCATTGCCTGCAGTGCTGGCATTCCATATGGGTGCTGGTTCAAATCCTGGCAGCTCCACTTCCGATCTAACTCTCTGCTATGGCCTGGGAAAGCAGTGGAGGATGGCCCAGGTCCGTGGGCCCCTACACCTATGTGGGGGATCTGGAAGAGGCTCCTAGCTCCTGGTTTCTGATAGACCCAGTTCTGGCTGTTGTGGCCATTTGGGGAGTGAACTGGTGGCTGGAAGACTCTCTCTCTCTCTCTCTCTCTCTCTGTGCCTCTGTGTAACTCTGACTTTCAAATAAATAAATAAATATTTTTAAAAAATGAATCTTGAAAGTTAATTTAAAAGTTTTTACTAGGAGCAGTGTTCTGTACAGTGTTTAAGTTGCACTGGGAACACCTGAACCCCTGTTGAAGTGCATGGTTTGGGTCCTAGTTCCTCTGCTTTTGATCCAGCTTCCAGCTAATGCACAACCTGAGATGCAGCAGAAACTGGGCTCCTGCCACCCGTAGGAGAGACCTGGATTGGGTTCTAGATTCCTGTCTTCGGCATGGCCCAGCCTGGCTCTGGCTGGTGCAGGAACTTGGGAAATCAATTAGCAGATGAAATATCTCTCTCTTTCTCTCTTTCTCTCTCTATCTCCCTCCCTCCCTTTACAAAAAAATTAATAGCTATCATCAAACTGTCTTCTAAAATTTCCACCAGTGTTTGATGAGAATACTAGTTTTCTCACTCCTCACCAATGTGGTGCTCATCAAACTGTGATATTTGCCAATATACCTTGAAAAAGCTTTTCTCATTGGTGTTGTAAATTTCATTTCTTTAATCATGGGTGATACTGAGAATGTTTTCATATACTCATAATTCAATTTTATTCCTTTTTCATTGAGCAACCTGTTCAAGTTTTTTCTTATTCATTTTTGTTCTTCTATTGATTAAATGGTCTCTTAATGATTTTTGATTGTCCTGTATCTCTTGAGAAAACCAGTCCTTAGTGTCTCATTTTCTTTAATCAATCTTTATGCTCTGGAAAGAAGTGCTCCATTTTTCTGTTAGGATACTTGTTAGACTTTTCTCTTACATCTTTTGGGTTTTATGTTTTATTTGGAAGGCTCTGGTCTATTCCAAGCTTACTAAAGGAGATGTTTTCCATAATGCAATATTTTTTAAAAAATTATTTAAGAGCCAGAGACACGCAGCGACAGACAGAGACAAACAGTTTCCATTCTCTGACCACTGCTCAAATGTCTGCAATAGTTTGGACTGGACCAACTCAAAACAGAGCTAGAAACCCAATTCAAGGCTCTTGCATGTGTGGCAGGGACCCAACTACTTGAGTCATCACAGCTATCAATAGGAAGCCTGATTTGGGAACAGAGCCAAGACTAAAACCTGGTGCTGCTATATTGGATGTAGATGTCCCAACCAATATCTTAAGTGCTGAGACAAACAAAGCTCCAACAATGTAACATTTTTATAGGGACTTGCCTAAGGAAGTCTTGCTCTCAGGGAAGCAGAACGTGCAATTATACTCAGGTCCAGTCCATCCATGTTGAATTTAAAGAAATCTGAGGGTTCTTTAACATGATACTCTATAATAACTATATAAGTCATTAAGATGAAAGTTATTTTATAATATGCAAATAGATTTTACTGTGTAAATAATTAAGATTTTAGTACGTAAATATTGTAATAGACTACAGTTCTTATTTGATGAGCTTCTTTTTTAAGATTTATTTCTTTACTTGAAAGGCAGAGTTACAGACAGAGTTAAGAGACAGAGAGAAAAGTCTTCCCTTTGCTGATTCACTCCCCAAATGGCCACAACTGCTGAAGCTGGGCCCATCTGAAGCCAGGAGACAGGAGGTTCTTCTGGGTCTCCCAGGTGGGTGCAAGGGCCCAAGCATTTGGGCCATCTTCCACTGCTTTCTCAGGCCATTAGCAGGGAGCTGGATTGGAAGTGAAGCAGCAGGGACTTGAACCAGCGCACATATGGGATGCCAGCACTGCAGGCACTGGCCCCCTGGGTGATATTTTCATTGATCAGAAATGGACTTAGCCCCAATAGTGGAATCTGAGGAGGCTGCCCTTAGCTTCTGCCTTCATTAACCAACAATGTCCTGATTCCTGTCCTTGTTGAGGTCAAAATTTCCGTTTTTTTCTTTTGAGTCTGAATGTTCCATATTCCAAAAGAGGTCTTCTTTTTTCTTAAGTCAGGTAGAATTAGTTTTTGATAAAGGTCTAGCAGATGCATAATGATAATCCCAAGATTCAGCTAACTCCTTCAATACATTCAAACTCATCTTTAACCTTCCTTATTGGGAGAGTAACACATGTTGAAAATTAAACAAAACAGAATATAAAGCTCAACACAGTATGACAAAATGAATATTGTATAGCCACTAACCCAAATAACGATTAAGACATTTTCAAAATCTTTTTTTCTTTCTGTAACCTTGTGATACTTTCTCAACAGAGACTCTGTCCCCTGACTTATAAACTGGGGACATTGAAAAATCATAATAGCACTGAGTTCTGTCTCTGAAGGTGCTTGTGAGAATTTCATGACATGATGCAACTATTATGTTAAGTGGTGGAGAGCTCTGAAAATGGGGCTGACCATAGGCCATTGTGCAAGTTTGCTCTTTTAGAGGCCTGCAGGTGTCAAGGCCCAAGAGAATCTCGCTCAACGACGTCTCTATGGTCCTTACTTACTGTCCTGGGAAAAGAGGACTTAGGGAAAACTGATTGTACTGGGAATGCAATGAACTGTTGGTGAGCATTCTGCCAGGATTTCCTACATGAAGCCACCCAGTCCAACCTGCTGTGGGAATGAACAAGGTCCCATGTTCCTCTGCGTCTGTGAGTTCTAACAGAGGATTACAGAGGTGGAGATGTGAAAGCTCGTGGAGACTTTCTGAGAACTGTTGGCAAGGTGTGCAATGACTAGGAAAGGAGTCTCCTTTCAGTCACCACAATGGGTGTGAAGCAGTTACCTCCCCATTGATTTCTTCTGATGGCATCCCAGTTGTATGACCTTGAGCAAATTACTCAATGGCAGAGTCTCAGCTATCTCCTTTGCAGACCCTGTCTAATTACCCTCACAGGGTACTGTGAGAGCTATTGTGAGATGATTCATGTAAAGCCCCCAGTGAATGAAGTCACCTTTTAGAAGCCCTTGCTAGGCCGGCGCCGCGGCTCACTAGGCTAATCCTCAGCCCGTGGCTCTGGCACACCAGGTTCTAGTCCCGGTCGGGGTGCTGGATTCTGTCCCGGTTGCCCCTCTTCCAGGCCAGCTCTCTGCTGTGGCCCGGGAGTGCAGTGGAGGATGGCCCAAGTGCTTGGGCCCTGCACCCCATGGGAGACAAGGAGAAGCACCTGGCTCCTGGCTTCAGATCAGCACAGCACACCAGCCACAGCAGCCATTGGAGGGTGAACCAAGAGCAAAAGGAAGACCTTTCTCTCTGTCTCTTTGTCTCTCACTGTCCACTCAGCTTGTCAAAAAAAAAAAAAAAAAAAAAAGCCCTTGCTAGATCATCTTGGTGATTAAGCTTGCATGTTGTAGCCTAATATGTCATATCTAATTATTTTTTTGCTTCTAATAATTGTTTCAAAGACACCTGGTGGAGGAAATGAACCCTCCATCTGCCATCTCCTTTCTTCTGAACATACACAATGCTCACCCAACTCCAGCTCGATAGTTCCATCTCTGCATGTGCACAAATCTCTGGTTAACATCCTCCAATTCCTCTTCACTAACTCAATGTGTATTTTGATGCCTGTCCAGTTTTTGTTTCTTGATCCTAGTCATGCTCTTATCCTACTATTGTAGGAAATGGAACTGCCAGCGTTCTGTCTCAACTTAGTCATACGGAAGACACTCCATGCTCACACGACTCCCCTGCCTTATCAACTCTGTAGCCATTTCTGGCTCTGTGGTTCCTACTCTGATATTACCTATCAGCAACCCTTACACGTCCTCCCCTTCCGGTGTTCTGCGGAAGTATGGTCCAGAACTCTGTAGAAAGTGAACCTCAAGCAAAACATCATGATACTAACTCACCATTGGAGGGATTCACTTCCCTCTGCATTCTGCCTTTACCATCTATTGTTCTTGTGCTTTCCACAATGGTTTGTCATAGGAAACAATAAACATAAAAGTGAAGGTGAGAAGAGGGCATATGTGAAAGAAATAAAATAAAATAAAATCAACCACAAATCATTGGA
The DNA here is from genome assembly GCF_964237555.1 of Oryctolagus cuniculus. NCBI lineage: Eukaryota > Metazoa > Chordata > Mammalia > Lagomorpha > Leporidae > Oryctolagus > Oryctolagus cuniculus. Next base: position 152,289,176 of record NC_091437.1, read on the forward strand.
ATTTTACTCATGGTATCCTTATTACCTTTGGGCATTTTCCTTGATCTTTAAGATTCTGTCTATTAATAAAACAAAATGTGGTGTGTTGGTTGCCCTCTCTCATTTGTAGAGAACTGTGGAAGCTAATTGAAAACAAAACTAAAGCCACAGATGTAATTATTACATAATGAGATAGGAATAACATCATCACATGCTATTATATATAACAAGTGTGAATTTTAATTGGGACCCCAGGTGGTAACTAAGGTACAAAGAAATTTTACCTTTAGTGCCTATTTGCAGAATAATTATGCATCACAATTATTGCCTGCATACAAACCAGTTTCCTTGAGAATGTTTCTTTAGGAGGAAGACTGCTCTTGGTCTTGGCCTTTGCAACACAGAGAAACACACACACACACACACACACAACACACACACACCTTATCTAGACCAGCTTGCCAAATCTGATACTTCAGGCAAGCAAGATTTAGGACTATTTGAAACATGTAATCATCTAGTTTCAAAAGATTAGATTCATTCTTCCAAGCTTCTGTAAAGCATAAATATGAGATGGATCTGTAATGGCAATGAAATAAATATTTTAAAGCATCTACTCCCGTCTTTACGCATAATTTATAATACTATTTTATGACTCTATGTGTGTGTGTATGAAATACATAGTTCATTCCAGTGAAATGTATCAAAGTAACAGCAGTATATTGTACATACTGTATAAAGGTTGAAATGGTGCTGAGCCACAGGCAAAGATTTCTGGTAAGTGATCCCTAGAAGACTCTTTCTAGAACTAAAGTCATGTGTTGGCTCCATCTTGTTGACAGAACCTGGGAAAGAGTCACAGAGCCAATGGGATGGGCAACAAGAAGGAGTGTTCGCCTCTTTCAACATCCATTTGACAGAGACTGGCTGGAATTCTGGGCTGAGGAGGACTCTGGGGCTGTGCTGTGGTCCTGGGGCGGGTGTGCAGTGCAGGTGGTAGATGTCAGTGTCTGTCATGTTCTTGGTGATGTTGTGGTGGGTGGTGCTGAGGGGCACACAATTGATTTTTTAAGGATTTTATTTGATTTATTTGAGAGGCAGAGTTATAGACAGAGAGGGAGAAACAGAGAGAGAGGTCTTCCATCCATTGGTTCACTACCCAAATGGCCGCAAGGGCTAGAGCTGGGTGCATATGAAGCCAGGAGCCAGAGCTTCTTCCAGGTCTCCCATGTGGATGCAGGGGCACAAGCACTTGGGCCATCTTTCACTGCTTTCCCAGGCCATAGTAGAGAGCTGGATTGTAAGAGAAGCAGCCGGGACAAGAACTGGCATCCTAATGGGATGCCAACACCCCAGGCAGAGACTTAGCCCACTAAACCATAGTGCTAGCCCCATTTTTTTGTTTGTTTTAAAGATTTGCTTATTTATTTGAAAGGCAGAATTTATGGAGAGAGGGATACACCACACACACACACACACACAGAGAGAACAGACAGAAATCTTCCATCTGCTGGTTCACTCCTGAAATGGCAGTGGCTGGAGCTGAGATAGTCTGAAGCCAGGACCCAGGAGCTTCATCTGGGTCTTCCATGTGGGTGCAGGGGCCCAGGCACTTGGTCCATCTTTCACTGCTCTCCCAGAAACTTTACCAGGGAGCTGGAGAGAAGTGGAGCAGCCATGTCTCAAACCAGTGCCCGTGTGGAATGCTGGCATCGCAGGTAGCTGCTTAATCCACTACAACACATTGCCAGACCCTACAATTGACTTCTTATTTGTAACCTCATGAAAAATCCCATGTTCTAACCTTGGCCAACTTTCCCCATAGTGAATAAATTACTGGGTGACTTGGGAAAGGTTTTAAACTTCTCTGAATCAATCATAGCTTCTCCATCTTTCAAATGAGAACAATGATATCCACCCAGTTCTTTTAATTTCACATGAGATCAAGGCATAACCATCAGGTTTTTTTTTTTTGACAGGCAGAGTTAGACAGTGAGAGAGAGAGACAGAGAGAAAGGTCTTCCTTCCATTGAATCACCCCCAAAATGGTTGCTACGGCCGGCGCGTTGCGCCGATCTGAAGCCAGGAGCCCGGTGCTTCTTTCTGGTCTCCCATGTGGGTGCAGGGCCCAAGCACTTGGGCCATCCTCCACTGCCTTCCTGGGCCCCAGCAGAGAGCTGGACTGGAAGAGGAGCAAGCGGGACAGAACCGGAGCTCCAACCGGGACTAGAACCTGGGGTGCCGGTGCCGCAGGTGGAGGATTAGCCTAGTGAGCCGTGGCACCAGCCTGTCAGTTTTAACTTACTATATAAAACCCAAGATGAAAAATATACACAGTTAAAATGTGTTCTATATTCTATTCTTCATTCAGTGTAACAGAAAATTCAACCCAGGGAACACAGAGAAAGGAGATAAATCTCAACTCTACTCAGTTTTGAACTTGTTTAAAACTCTTATTTAAATTAACAAATAAAACAAACTGTCAAACAAGGATGAGAAAAAACTTTAAAAAATCATCATTCACCCCTAGAATTATGGATTGAATGCTGTGACTTCCCCCAAACTCACATGGCAAGGTCCTAGTTACCACTATGACCTTATTTGGAGATGGGGATTTGGGGCGTGCATTAGGCTCAGGTAAGGCCATGGAGATGTGGTCTTCATGGTGGGACTGATGCCCTTGTAGGAGGAGAAGAAGCCAGAGCTCACTCACCCTCTGCCAGGTGGAGGCCATCTGCAAAACCAGAAAGAGACAGATGTTCACCAGAACCCTCCTGTGCTGGCACCTTGGCCTTGAACTTCCCAGCACTCAGAACTGGAGGAAATAAATGTTTGTTTGTTTAAGCCACTTGGTCCATAATATTTTGCGGCAGCAACCAGAGAAGGCCAAGACACTTATTACATGATAAATTCTACTATAAATGATGGATGTGCTCCAGTGAATGTAAAAGTGCCTGTTCTTGGTCAGTTTACATTCTAGTATGCAGAGACAACACATGAATACATAAAATTGTTAATATATGAATAAGTAAGTAAATGCGCATAGGTAGGTAAAGTTATGGTAGCAAGATAATAAAGGGATGCTGGATGTGTCAAGCGGTTATAAACGCCATGCGGCACAGGCGAGCAGGACTGAGGAGTGGATGAGTAGGCAGATGGGAGGTTGTTGTTTCAGACAAGGTGAGTAGATGGATTTCAGGTCTTTGACAGCTCAACATCCCATCACAGAATGGGGTGGAGTGAAGGAGCTGGTCATGTGGGTTTCTGGGGGAAGACGGTTCCAGACAGAGCTGCAGCAAATGCCAAAATTGTGTTCCATGGGTTCAAGGCACGGGAAGGGAACCAATGTTGCGTTTCCACTTCTGCCGGCTTTTCCATTTGCATTCATTTTTGTGGTGAAGCTCTGTCAAACAGTCACATATTTCAGGGGTGCAGGAAAGTCACATGCTGGTGCTTTCCAACACAGTGTTATGCCTGAGGTCTGACTTCTCTTGTTAGATCTGCCTGTTAATTTTCCATGTTTGCCATTATAAACTTATATTTAGACCACGGTGGTCTTATCTGTTTCCTTGAAAATACTCAGAATTTTTTTATATAGGGTAATAGGGTTTTTTACTGTCCCACAGGCTGATTTATTGTAGTATTAGACACAAACAAGGACACTGATTAAAAAGTGCACTCTGTCAAACCATTTACTGTGCCCCTACCTCCTGCAGGGGTGTGGAGACACAATGGCAATCATCCCTCTGTCTCTTCATTTTCCCTCTTCTGCTTTCTCTCAGTGCTTCCCCACTCTGCCTCTTAATAATAGGATCAGCCACTCCATGTCCTGTTCCTACTTTGTACTAGGACTAGTCATATATCACTCATACATACTTGCTCAGTTTTTTTTCTAGCCCTTACAAGGATATAATGTTAAGATAATTAACCCAAGTTTGAGAAAATGAAATGAATTAAAACATGCAAGCTGTTTGGCACACAACTCCATACGTAGGAGAGTCCCACAGATTATAGCTATTCTTACCATCACTTTACTTTCTTTATGCTTTTAAAAACATGCCTGTGAAATGCATAGTATTCTCCTCAATTAATGGGCCTAAGGAGCTTTGGCAAATCCTCTAAGGTCGCTCTGCTGGTTTTAGTTGGAGTTAGGATTTAAATCTTAATCTCTCTCATGCTGTAGCTTGTGCTTTTTCTTAATTTCTTTATATGTGTCAAAAAGGAATACTATACAAGTAGATACACACATGTCCATATGAACATATCTCATGGGGATGTTTTGAAGGTGGAACATGATCCAGGAAATGTGCCGTGCACAGCAGTAGCATGTGGAAAGGAGGAGCTTCATACTTGCGAGAAGATCAGAAGGATGTGTGTGTGTGCGCACATGCACATGTGGGTGTGTGAGTCCATGTGATTCTGTAGGACAGCGGAGGCAGTGCTGTTTCTAAGAAACTTCACATTAGAAGGTTAGAGATGGGGCTTGAGGTCTTTGAACATTTGATGTTTGTGTGTGAGTTCCTGTTTATGTGTGCAGGGTCTTAGACTGAAGTGGAAGATGAATGGTATTGATAAGTTAATGCAGGGTGGAACCCAGCACAGTGCACTAAGCCACGTGTGCTATGCAAAAGTTATGCATAGGTCTACTAGCCAGCGCTTTCCAGAGAAAGCCAATAACAGATAGACTTGCAAGTAATCCCAGCAGGAGAGAGCCAGAAGACATCGTATCATCTTTTATTCTGTAACTTTTGGAAGTCATGTAGCATCAATTTTTTCAGTTTGTGCTCCAGAGAATAGTCACTAACTATTCTCTCCGGCTTCAGTTAAAGGGAGAAGAATTAGACTACACCCATTGAAGTGAAAAATGTCACACAATTCGCTAACATATTTGAAAATGATGACCTCATACAAGAAGTTGGGCCATCCTTTTAGAAATTCAGGTCCTTGGGTCGGATGGAGTCTAGCACTTGCTTTCAGATAACGAAATTCACAATGGAGTAGAATTGTCTAGGGGGATACTTTTAAGATTCATCCCAGATCAGAAGTACACAACAAGCTTTTATGTAGTAAATTATCCTTTTTGAACAAAATTCTTTCACACAGAGTTCCAGGTAGTATCAAAATGTTGACTAACAAAAAGAATTCTATTCCAGTGTTTACCCATCTGGTAACCATTCATCTAGCTATGGGAAAATTCTTTAATTTATTTTTATTATATATTTCCTCTCTTTATATGCAGAGAGTGAAATTGAGTTTTATGAATATTTAAATTCATGAATAGGCCTGTTATATGTATGGAATTTATAAGCACATGTATTTATATGGGCATTCTTAAATCTTTATTGCCTGATACAGGTGGGAGATCACTGGTCTAACTTGAAGTTGACTAACACTAACGCTTCTTGGATAGCTCACACATGTTTTTCTCTACTTGCCAATCTGAGAAAAGGCATTTTGCTAACATGAAGACCTTGGGCACATTGTGTTGATACATTCAGTGGGGGAAACCCGGTCTGAAAATATACTGTGTTCCTGGTTCAAACTCTGCTCTCCTTCTTTCTCTTCTTCTTCCCTCCCCTCCCCTCCTCTTCCTTGTCTTCTCTTGTATTTTTTCTCTCTTTTTTTCTTGCTTCTCGTCCGTCTGACAAGGTGTGTGTGTACAGAACCACCTTTCCCTTCAGGAGGTGAGCATGGACCAGAATGAACTGAGAAGAGCCAGCCGCATGTCTCCAGGAACTTCCACACCATTGTTTCCTGAGAAAGAGAAACCCAGACCCCTGGAATCCTTTCAATATCACTTGCAAATGAACTTATAACCAAAACACTATGCATGTCATGCTGCTGCTCGGCCCGTATCTTACCAGATTATATACATTTCCAATTCACGTCAGTCTCATTTGTAATGACCAGTCTCTGTCACTTTGTTGGAGTCCACTGTGCCTCATCCATGATGGGGGACTACACCTCGGGCAGGAAGACTAATCGATGACTGCTGGGCATGGGCTGTAAGTCACTCAGCTGCCTCACCTCTCAGCTGGGATAATACTGGGGCAGATGTGCACAACTGCCCTTATATTCTCTGGGGATAGAGCTCAGTGTCTGCTACAGTAGCAGACTCAATAACACATCCCTTATTGTCTCCATTTCTCTTGCTGCATCACCTTCCTATTCTCCTGTCAAGGTCTCTGCTCTTCCTAAACAAACCATGTATTCTCAATCCCCTTCCCAGGCTATGGGCATCCAACTCAGAAAATGGGGCCGAGGGGATACAATATTAGAAGCAATTAATCTCCTTAGAGCTGCCTCTGACATACACCCAAGGCTTCTCTGTTACTGCAGGGCCTATCCCAGCTCACTAAGCAGAAAGCAAAATAGAAATGTAACCAGAAAGATCTGTATGCAGCAATTAAGAAAGCTTGGGACCCTTGGGTGGGCCTCTTAGAACTAGTGGTTATCCAGAAGCGGTGATGAGGTTACTACCTAACGCTTTAGATAAGGGATCAGCAAGTGTTTTTCTATGAAGGTTCAAGTCATAAATATTTTAGGCTTCACAGGTCAATCTCTGTGGCAATTACTCAGCTCAGCAGCTAGAGTGTGAACGCAGTTACAGGCAATATGTAAAACACAGGGTGTGACGATGTTGCAGGAAAACTTGGTTGACAAAAGCAGGCAGAGGGCCAGATTTGGTGTGGGGACTCTAGTTGGCTTGCTCACGCTCTAGAGCACAACCACCTTTGTCACCCTCCTTGCAGTATTTTCTATGCTTCCTCCGGAGCCTTCTCCTCCCTGTTTTGCCCAACCCTCCCATACATTTGTATGTTTTCTGCTTGTCTTTATAGTGTGGTCCAAGATTTCTTCAACTCAACTTTGAAGTCTGGGTTAGGGACTTTCTAACTCTGTTCTTCTAGTACCCGATGTTTACCTCTGTCTAAGGACAGTGTTTACATCTTAACTAATTATTTCTATATTTGCTTACAATTCCGTGAGTGGCCTTTGAGCTGTGGTAGAAATTTATCTCAAAGTAATTTCCCTGGGGAGAAAAGATTTTCAATGTGGACATTAGGTGGTATCACAATTCAATGTAAAATATAAACCTGAAGCAATATTTTTTGCAAAATCTGTTGAAGTGTGTTCCCCAGAAGACCCTGCCCTTATGGTTGTGTTGACATAGGTGCTGGTTTGCCTGTTCTGGTTTGTATCTTTGTCCTCAAGGACTTATAAACAGTGCCTCCCTTGAGTCTCATTGGTGCCCTGGAATGTTAATAAGTTATATGGGCACCTGCCTATTGGCATTGTACTTAGATTTTACACCTTCTTTGTCACTTTCAGGGACCAAGATTTTGTCCTTCTCATTGAACACTCTTGTCTTATGTTTTGCCCCAGTCTCCCAGGCACAGGTGAGTCTGTGGCAGCTCTTCCGCATGCTCATTCCTCTGTACTGTCTTTGCTTCTCTGCTTCTGGAGATGGGAAAGGGAAGAAACAGAAAATGGTATTTCTTTTTTTTTTCTTCTTTATTTCTCCCAGAAACCTTTGGTCTTAGGAATGCAAACTTTATGCATTTCATAAATAAAACTTTTGGAACATAGTGCTTCTTCTCACCAAAACCACTGCCCACCCACCCACATTCCCACCCCTCCTCCTCCTCCCTCTCCTATTTGCATTCTTCTTTTTTTTTTAAACTAAGATCTGTTTTCAATTAACTTTATACACATACAATTAACTCTATACTAAGTAAAAAGTTAAACAAATAGTATGAAAAAACGAAACTGTTCCTCAACAGTTGAGGCAAGGCCTGTTCAAAGTCATTGTAGATATCGGGCATCCCTGGGATCATGGCCATCCAATGGGACAATAAGGGAACAGAGGGTGGGGGTCATTCCCTTGTGCCCACTGGAGCCCAGGGCTTAGCCCATAGAAGGGAAACAGGGGTTGAGTCATCACTCACACCCACCGTTGCCCAGACTTAGTCTGTAGAGGCACAAGGCCATACGGAATTGTGATGCTTGGTACCAGGACTTCCAGACAAAGTAGAGGGGAACCACACCCCATAGTGGAGGTCACAATGAGAATTTCCCATCCACATCTTATCTCAGAATTTGAAGGCCAGTGTGTGGATGGAGATCATGAAGTATTTGGTGATGTGGAAGGAGTTCTGGGGGTGTGTTTTGTGACTGGCAGAAATCCAGGACCCCAGGGCAGCTCAAATCCTGAATGGAGAGCGGAGTTAATGGGGGATCCTGGATCCGAGTCATGGCACCAGTGTGAGGCTGCCACAGAACACATCAAACACCAGAGTTAGAGGAAAGATTTATTTTCAGGTAGGGGAACCCCCATGGGCCAGAGAAGAGGATGAGAGAGAGGAGGACAGCATAAGAGAGAGCACATGTTTGGGAATAAGTGCTCTTAAGCCTTTGCTGGGGGTTGGGCAGGGAAGTAGGAGTAGGGAATCCCACTAGGGTGGTGTGGAGCTGACATTCGTGGTTGGGCCATGTGGTCACCTGGCTTCCAGCAATGGTGGCCAGGGGCTAGAGCCTAGGATGCTGTCCGGGGTGTAGATTACACCACAGGTAAGACTGTGCCATTTTACTAACACAAATAACCAACCCAGGACACATTTATTGCGCCCCAGATAGGCTAGAAAGATGTGTGAATGCAAGAAATGCTTGTAGTGTTGAATGTAAATAAACTGAGAACATGACCCATGTATAAACCACTGAAGTGAAGCTAATAACTATGAATAAAGGATAGGCACTGGAGTCAGGGAATTTCAGAACACACACAACCGTTCTGGTGTCTTGTGAATTTTTCTCTTAGTGGAGCACAGCTTTCCCTTACTCATGAGAGACTCACAGTGTAGCTATGGAATGGTGGGAAGGTACAAAATTGAGCCCAGAAGACTGGGGTAAAAGTTCAGCTCCAGTTGTTTTTTTTTTTTTTTTAAGGTTCAAAAGCAAGATTTATTAGAGTCAGAGACCTCCAGCCAGAGAGGCCTGGAGAAAGCTCCAAGAGAGGAAAAAAAGCTGAAGGGACCTTTGGCACTGGGGTTTTTAAGCAAGATTTTGGGCAAAAAAAAAAAACAAAAAACAAAAAAAAACTCAACATTCAGTTACAAGGCAGGGACAAAACCCATCAAAAGGCCTGATTTTCAATCTTTCATTCATCATCTCTGATGAGATACGTAATTTACTTTACAATAAACTGGGAGCTAAGAAGGAATCGCCACTGCCTTACTATTCTCATGGTAAGACTGGAAACTTTCAAAGAGCAGGCAGGGGTTTTGACCTTGCTAAAGAAAGCATTTGCACCCTCAGTTTCCACTGGGGCAACCCTGACTGTCTATGAACCCATCTGACTCCTCACATTCTCTGCCCACCCTCCTCCGCCAATAGACCCAAACACCTGTTGGGGGAACTGGGCTATGACTGCTGCAGTTGCTTCATGCTGGAAAGGGCTGTCGCTGAGAATGGCGGTCACGGCAGGGTTCCAGCAGGCGGTGGCTCCTCCAGGGGGATACAGTGCCACCTTGAGAAACTGCTTCCATCCTTCAGCTCCGATTCTTACTCTTCAGGTTCTGCTGAGCACAATTGAAAAAAAATGTTTAAGGAGCTGGAAATGATAACTGCCCCCATTTGATCATTACACCTGATGTCTATGTATCAAATTATCACATGGATGTAGGCAGGCAGATAGGATAAAATTGATTAGATTTGTGAGCTGGAAAACCACACTTTATTTTTTAAACATTTATTTAATAAATATAAATTTCCAAAGTACAGCTTTTGGATTATAGCGGCTCCCTCCCCCCCATAACCTCCCTCCCACCTGCAACCCTCCCATCTCCTGCTCCCTCTCCCATTCCATTCACATCAAGATTCATTTTCAATTATCTTAATATACAGAAGATCAATTTAGTATATACTAAGTAAAGATTTCAACAGTTTGCACCCACGCAGAAACACAAAGTGTAAAGTACTGTTTGAATACTAGTTATGGCATTAATTCACATTGTACAACACATTAAGGACAGAGATCCTACATGGGGAGTAAGTGCACAGTGACTCCTATTGTTGACATAACAATTGACACTTTTGTTTATGGCATCAGTAATCACCCTAGGCTCTTGTCATGAGTTGCCAAGGCTATGGAAGCCTTTTGAGTTCTCTGACTCCGATCTTATCTAAATGAGCTCATAGTCAAAGTTTGGATTTCCTTTTTTGAAAAATGTCTATTGAGGTCCTTGGGTCATCTCTTAAGTGGGTTTTTGTTTTGTGGTTATGGAGTTTCTTGATCTCTTTGTAGATTCTGGTTATTAATCCTTTATCTGTTGCACAGTTTGCAAATATTTTTTCCCATTCTGTTGGTTGCCTCATCAATTTCCTGACTGTTTCTTATTGAAGTACAGAAACTTCTCAATTTGATGTAATCCCAATTGTTAATTTTGACTTTGACTGCCTGTGCCTCTGGGGTCTTTTCCAAGAAGTCTTTGCTTTGCCTGTGCCTATATCTTGTAGGGTTTCTCCGATGTTCTCTAATAATTTGATGGTGTCAGGTCGTAGATTTATATCTTTAATCCATGTTGAGTGGATTTTTGTGTAAGGTGTAAGGTAGGGGTCCTGCTTCATGCTTCTGTTACCGGTGAATGGCAGGGTTCTTGTCTTTGCCCAATAAAGAGTTCAGGCGTGAGACAGAGTAGTGGAAAGTAAAAGTAGCAAAGCTTATTAGGGAAGGGACATCTGTAAAAATGGATGGGCACCTCTCCAGACAGGACTTGAGAGAGAGAGAGTGCCCAGTCACTTGGACTGGGGTGGGGGGAACGAGGTTACATGGTTGAGTGGAGAGATTACACCTGACCAGGCCAGGAGGGTGGCTCAGCAGAGAGGCAGAGGGCTGAGCGCACAGTCCAGTTGAGGCCGGGGGTTTTTAAGGAATGGGTCTTTGTCTTCACACATCTCCTCCTGGAACAAAAGATTTAGTTTTCCCCTGAAGGTATCAGACAGGAGGAAGCCTACCTGGCGCCTTCCTGAGTTTAGAGGAAGGGTGAGCAAGACCCCCTGGAGAATTAGGATCCTGAGAAGGTTATTTGAAATTCAGATACTGGGCTGCATCTGGAAGGTTATCAGGCAGAAAGGGTGGGGTCCCCCACCTGGCAGGTTATCGGGTAGGAGGGGGCAGAGCAGGATGCAGATACTGGGCTGCTTCTGAAATGTTATCGGGATGACTTTGAGATGTTGATGCATATGCTGGACACAGATGTCTTCTCTTTAGGCCTTTATGTCCCACACACATAAGCTCATATCTGACTTCCTACCTAACACTTCTGCATGTGGAAATCCAGTTTTCCCAGCACCATTTATTGAATAGACTGTCCTTGCTCCAGGAATTGGTTTTGGATCCTTGGTCAAATATAAGTTGGCTGTAGATGCTTGGATTGATTTCTGGTGTTTCTATTCTGTTCCATTGGTCTATCCATCTGTTTCTGTACCAGTACCATGCTGTTTTGATTACAATTGCCCTGTAGTATGTCCTGAAATCTGGTACTGTGATGCCTCCGGCTTTGTTTTTGTTGTACAAGATTGCTTTAGCTATTCATGGTCTCCTGTGCCTCCGTATGAATTTCAGCATCATTTTTTCCAGATCTGAGAAGAATGTGTTTGATAGTTTGATTGGTATAACATTGAATCTATAAATTGCTTTTGGGAGAATGGACATTTTGATGATATTGATTCTTCCAATCCATGAGCATGGAAGATTTTTCCATTTTTTTGGTATCTTCTTCTATTTCTTACTTTAAGACTATGTAATTCTATTGTAGAAATCTTTAACGTCCTTGGTTAAGTTTATTCCAAGGTATTTGATTGGTTTTGTGGCTATTGTGAATAGGATTGATCTTAGAAGTTCTTTCTCAGCCATGGCATTGCCTGTGTATACAAAGGCTGTTGATTTTATTTTATTTTATTTTATTTTATTTTATTTTATTTTATTTTTTGACAGGTAGAGTAGACAGTGAGTGAGAGAGAGAGAGAGAGAGACAGAGAGAAAGGTCTTCCTTTGCCGTTGGTTCACCCTCCAATGGCCACTGCGGACTGCGTGCTGCAGCCGGCGCACCGTGCTGATCGGATGGCAGGAGCCAGGTACTTCTCCTGGTCTCCCATGGGGTGCAGGGCCCAAGGACTTGGGCCATCCTCCACTGCACTCCCAGGCCACAGCAGAGAGCTGGCCTGGAAGAGGGGCAACCGGGACAGAATCCGGCGCCCCGACTGGGACTAGAACCCTGTGTGCTGGCACCGCAAGGTGTAGGATTAGCCTAGTGAGCCACGGCACCGGCTGGCTGTTGATTTTTGTGCATTTATTTTATATCCTGTTACTTTGCCAAACTCTTCTATGAGTTCCAATAATCTCTTAGTAGAGATCTTTGGATCCCCTAAATAAAGAATCATATCATCATAGTTTGAGTTCTTCCTTCCCAATTTGTATCCCTTTAATTTCTTTTTCTTCCCAATTTGTATCCCTTTAATTTATTTTTCTTTCCTAATCGCTCTGGCTAAAACTTCCAGAACTATATTGAATAGCAGTGGTGAGAGTGGACATCCCTGTCTGGTACCAGATCTCAGTGGATATGTTTCCAACTTTTCCCCATTCAATAGGATGCTGGCCATGGTTTTTTTATAAATTGCTTTGATTGTATTGAGGAATGTTCCTTCTATACCCAGTTTGCTTAGAGTTTTCATCATGAAAGGGTGTTGTATTTTATCAAATGCTTTCTCGGCATCTATTGAGATAATCATATGGTTTTTCTTCTGCAGTTTGTTAATGTGGTGTATCACATTGATTGATTTGTGAACATGGAACCATCCCTGCATATTAGGGATAAATCCCACTTGGTCTGGGTGGATGATCTTTCTGATGTGTTGTTGCATTCTATTGGTCTTTTGTATCTATGTTCATCAGGGATATTGATCTGTAAATCTCTTTTTCTGTTGCATCTTTTTCAGGTTTAGGAATGAGGGTGATGCTGGCTTCATAGAAAGAATTTAGAAGGATTCCTTCTTTTATGATTGTTCTGAATAGTTTGGAAGAATTGGAGTTAGTTCTTCTTTAAATGTCTGGTAGAATTCAGCAATGAATCCATCTGGTCCTGGGCTTTTCTTTGTTGGGAGGGCCTTTATTACTGATTCAATTTCTGTCTCAGTTATGGGTCTGTTTAGGTTTTCTATGTATTCTTGGTTCAATTTAGGTAGGTTGCATGTGTCCAGGAATCTATCCATTTCTGATAGATTTCCCTGTTTGCTGGCATACAAGTCCTTGTAGTAATTTCTGATGATTCTTTTTATTTCTGTGGTGTCTGTTGTTACGTTTCCTTTTTCATCTCTGATTTTATTGATTTGGGTCTTTTCTCTTCATTTTTAGTTAGTTGGGCCAATGCTGTGTCAATTTTGTTTATTTTTTCAAAGAACCAGCTGTTTGGCTGATCTTTTGTAATTATTTTTGGATTCTATTCTGTTGATTTTTTTCTCTGAATTTAATTATTTCTCTTCTACTAGTTTTGGGTCTGCTTTGCTGCAATTTTTCTAGATCCTTGAGATACATTGAAATCTCATTTATTTGGTGCCTTTCCAATTTCTCGATGTAGGCACCTGTTGCTATAAACTTTTCTCTTAACACTGCTTTTGCTGTATCCCATAAGTTTTGATATGTTGTGTTGTTATCCTCATTTACTTCCAGAAAATTTTTGATTTCTCTTTTGATTTCCTCAATGACCCAGTATTCTTTCAATAGCGTATTGTTCAGTCTCCAGGTGTTTGCATATGCTCTAGGGATTCCTGAGTTGCTAATTTCCAACTTCATTCCTTTATGGTCTAAGAAGCTGCATGGTATGATTCTAATTCTTTTGAATTTGCTGAGACTTGCTTTATGGCCTAGTATGTAGTCAGTCCTAGAGCAGGTTCCATGTACTGCTGAGAAGAATGTAAATTCTTTAAATATAGAATGAAAAGTTCTATAGATATCTGTTAGATCCATTTGGGCTACAGTGTCGATTAAATCTGCTGTTTCCTTGTTGATCTTCTGTGTGGTTGATATGTCTATTTCTGAGAGTGGAGTATTGAAGTCCCCCAATACTATTGTATTGGAGTCTAAGTCTCCCTTTAAGTCCCTTAACATATCTTTTAAATAGGCCGGTGCCCTGTAATTAGGTGCATATATGTTTATAATAGTTACATCTTCCTGTTGAATTGATCCCTTTATCATTATATAGTACCCCTCTTTGTCTCTCTTTACAGTTTTTGTGTTAAAGTTTATTTTGTATGATATTAAGATGGCTATGCCTGCTCTTTTTTCATTTCTGTTGGCATGGCATATCTTTTTCCAACCTTTCACTTTCAGTCTGCATGCTTCTTTGTTGGAAAGATGTGTTTCTTGTAAGCAGCAAATAGATGGATTTTGTTTTTTATTCCATTCATCCAGTTTGTGCCTTTTAACTGTAGAGTTGAGTCCATTAATGTTCAATGTGACTAATGATAAATAGTAACTTTGCCTTGCCATTTTCCCAAAGATATTTCTAATATATGCTTCGAACTTCCTCTGATATTTTATTGAGAGATTTTCGTCCTTTGCCTTCTTTTGTATTGATGACTATGTTTCTGTATTTCTGTGTGTAACACATCTTTAAGCATCTTTTGCAGGGCTGGATGAGTGGTGACAAATTCTTTCAATTTCTGTTTGCTATGAAAAGTCTTTATTTCACCTTCATTCACAAATGAGAGCTTTGCAGGATATAATATTCTGGGCTGGCAGTTTTTTTTTCTTAGTGCCTGGGCTATGTCTTGCCATTCCCTCCTAGCCTATAGGGTTCCTGATGAGAAGTCTGCTGTGAGTCTAATTGGAGATCCTCTGAGAGTAATCTGATGTTTCTCTCTTGCACATTTTAGGATCTTTTCTTTATGTTTCACTGTGGTGAGTTTGATTACAACATGTTGTGGTGAGTATCTCTTTTGGTCATGTTTATTGGGGGTTCTATGTGCTTCCTGTACTTGGATGTCTCTTTCCTTCTCCAAACCTGGGAAGTTTTCTGCTAGTATCTCACTAAAAAGGCCTTCTAATCCTTTCTCTCTCTCCATGCCTTCAGGAACTCCTGGAACCTGAATGTTGTTTTTTTTAATAGTATCCTGTAGATTCCCAACAATAATTTTTTAGGTTTCTAATTTCCTCTTCTTTTCTTTGGTTTGACTGTATACTTTCCTGTGCTTTGTCTTCTAAGTCTGATATTCTCTCTTCTGCTTCACTGATTCTGTTTTTAAGGCTCTCAAATGCGTTTGTAATTTGTTCTATTGAATTTTTCATTTCATTTTGGTTTCTCTTCAATATCACAATTTCATGTTCTACTAGATTCCTCATTCATTTTGATTCCGCCTTAAGACTTCATTTTGACAAGAGAGATTTTCTATCCTGTCCAGTAATGCTTTCTGTAGTTCATAAATTTGTTTTTGAGAACTTCTAAATGTTTTTATCATACATTTTTTGAAATCCGTATCTTGCATTTCTTCTATCTCATCATGTTCATAATCTTGACTTGGAGTGTCATGTTCATTTGGGGACATCATAATATCTTCCTTATTCTTGTTTCCTTGGTTTCTGCATTTGTTGCTTGGCATTGTGGAGATATTCTTTGGTTTATTCTTTTTTTTTTCCTCGCTGTGATCTCTTTTCTCATTATACTATGACTCTAGATTAAGTGGACTGTCTGCTTTTGGTGGATCCTTAGAGGCTTGTGATGGGTGTGGCTGGAGAGCTCTATTCAGTTCTTCAGGGTTAAGGGTATGCCAAAGATGACACACCCAGGTTTGGCATGTTAAATCTTCTCTCTCTCTCTTTATTTTTTTATTCAGAGGGGAAGTAGTTCCACACAGCTGAGCTATTCTTGAAAGCAATCAGTGCCTGAGCACTAGCCCCTGTGGGTATAATATTCGTCTGCTCTGTCCCAAGGACCACACAAAAGATCTGTGTAGTCCTTAGTGTATGCTCAGATTCCCCTGCAATGTCTCCCACTGCGTTGCCAAGGTTACCGAGTTTGGGATGTCTCCCACCAAGAGTACTTATGTCTCTGGCACTCTGTGAGTTCTCTCATACACCCTCAGTTTTTTTTTTTTTTTCACAGTCAGTTCATAAGCTCCACACATTCACTAGATCTCAACCTCCTGTTATTTCTCCCCACCAGAGTCAAGTTTTTCTGCTTGGCTGAGAGTGGGTGCAGCCCTGAGCTGGGACAACTGTTACATATGTCCAAAATGGTGCCTGCTCTTTGTCTTGCTTGCCTTTGTAAGGTGAGTGGAGAGAGAGAATTGTGTCCATGCTGGTCCCTTTTATTTTATTTTATTTTATTATTTTTTTTCTCCTCTAGTTGGGCTGGTGAACTTTCCCCCATGGGGCTTCTAGCCTCGTTCCCTCTAGGGTCTTCCTACCACTTTTCCACCAGTGTCTCGGGCTACTGCAGTTTCGTCTCACCTGCCTTTCCAGCGCTGGTGTGTAGACTTGGCAGCTGGGGTCCCGAGCCATGGGCTCCCATGCCCTCCACATAGGTCCACTTGTCCCATTAATTCCAGAAGAGTTTCCTCTGCAGTTTTTTCCCTAACTCTTCCCTGAAACTACAGTATCTCCACTTTCATGAAACTATCTGTTCCCGGGCTATCAGTGCCTTCCCTATTCTGCTATCTTGGAGCTCCCCAAAAAGCACACTTTCACCATGCCCCCTGTAGGAGCTCATCCCCCTAGCTGACCCCACCTGTATGCCCATCTACCAATCAGGCTATGTAACCATGCCTCTTTGGGAGTGGATAAAAGGTCTGAAACATGGTGGGCCTGGCCCTTTTTTTCCCCCTTTCCCCCAACACTGTTTCACTATTATGGACTTATGTTTCCCTTGTTGCCCTGCGGCACGTGGTCTTCAGGCCACCCGGGCTCTCTGCCTTCACTTGGCTGCCCATGATAAGCTGCTACTTGTAGCTGCTCTTAACCAAAGGCTTGCTGCACATGGCTTTTGGCCTACTCTCTGCGTGGTATGGATCTAGACTTCGCTTTCTTCCCTTGTCTCTTAGATAGAGCCCCCACTCTCCCATGCATTTCTCTCACTTAATATAAAGCTTAAAGATTTATCATGTCATCTCGTCTATTTGAGCCCGTATTCAGAATTTTTCTCTGAATTCATGGCAAGAGCCCAAGCAGCTTATTAATTTCAGAAATATTAATAAGCAAATTGGTTTCAACATTATGCACACAATTTTAAAATAATAAATCAAATAAAGAAATTATGTCTTGAAATACACGAGTCTATTCTCTTTACATTAATACAATATTTTTTAAATAAAAAAGAATTCTATCTTTGAAATACATGAAATTTTTCATCTTTGTATTAATTAGAACATTTTAAAAAAGAAATATATAATATAAATAAATAAATAGAAATAAATAAATAAAAATGACACAGTCTTTCCTGCTTCTCCTTCCAAAATCACAGACTATTTCCTCATAATTTAATAATTTAATGATACATGGCAAAGAGCCACATGAGAGAATGAAGGGAAAGTCCTCTGCGACTGAGAAAGCCTCACTCAATCCCTTCCTGTCTCCAGGACACAGTGATAGAATTTGGAAGTTGTGCAAACAAACCTGCTCTAAGCAAGGCCACTTCAGAATACAGCAGGGATGACTCATGGCTGTTTTGAAGGCAAGAATCAACCCCTCCCAAAACTGTATAAATGAAAATGCTGGGCCCACTTGAACCTATTTCACAAAATGGACTTCCTGATAAAATTTATTTTGTACATACTGATCTTAAAAAAATGAAAGTCTCTCTACTGGCCAATGGCTGAATTCCCATAGAGACTTTGCATAGATAGAGGAGATATCCAAGAAGTTGTGCAGAAGACAAGCAGCCACAGCTAGCACCAAAGTCATAGAAACTGGGGCAGGAAGTCTAGGTTTGAGGCTCTGTTTTGCTCCTGCCATTTTGGGTCCTTGACCGTTTGATCTGTTTCCCAGGGACTCAGTTTCCCACTTGTCTGTAATACCAGCTCCTTTTGAATGTTCCAGGCATCATGAGATGGATGATTTTGAAAACACAGAGCTCCATGCCTTGCACCTGGTCAGGGCTGGAAACAGATAGGATTTTCTGGGATACTGTACCTTTCGGTAGCTGTGTTATTGAATATCAGCTCCTGCTGGTCTGTGTAACACATGCTGGCATTTAAAAGCACTCAGAGAGGTGCTTGGATGCAGGACACTTCAAATATATATATCCCTGCTGTTGCTATGCTGACTTACAGAATACATCAAAGGGTACTCCAGCTGTGCTGCCTAGTGAAAAAGAGGAACAGGTACACTCCCCTGGGCATCAGACAGAGGGGCCTAATGGCTCATGTTTCTGCTGCTCTCCAGCTGGTTTATGCACTTGGCATTTAGCCTTGGCTCTTTACATGGTATTTATCACTGCAATTAAGTAAGGAGCAGAAACATTTGGAATGCCTTTAGCTGAGGAGTCATCTGAACCTTGTGGTTTTTATGTTACATCACAAAGTAAGGGCCAAAGTCCTCCCAATATGTTTTCCCTGCTCATTATTCACTGACCCTAGGAGTGAAGGCACTCTTTATGACAGGGTTAATTAATTAGTAATCACTCTTGAAGGCCTTCTATGTGTTGGGTACTCACTATAGCTTCTTAATCCATTATTCCCATTGTATTTAAGCAAATGTTTAAAATAGTCTAAGATTGTGTATGATTTAAGGGGTTTAGGGAAGACTTAAAATGTGCTGACAATGGCTGGATTTTTAGGGAAACCAGGAAGGCACGTGTTGAAGGGTGTGGAGAATCTTCAAAGGGAGCATACTTTGCAAACTTGATGGACATGCAAATAAAAGGCATCACCAAATAACACTTTTTCAGGGAGAGAAAACTATTCCAAAAAAGCTCCAAAGATTCAGGAGTCCTGGTGTCTCCTAGCTCAGGAGATCTTCCTAGGGGAGATTTAAGATGGTTGCATAGTGTGATATCTCTCCCGTGCAGCTCTTTTTTGATCCCAAGATCCACTCAGATATTCTTAATCTTACTTTTGATGGAAGTGTAACTAACTTGCTACACAGCTTAACCTGCCACTCTGCCCTGCTGCCTCGGGCTGAGAGCATGGTCTCTGACCTTTAAATTCCTGGGCTTTGTTTCAGACACCTGTCCTATTGGCCCTAAACTCTAAAGGGTACTTATTAAATACTCCGAATTGTTTCTTAGAAGTTTCTTTTACTCTTGGACTGAGGGAGGATATGTTGTTCTCAGTTCATCTTTAGTGGGTTGCAAAGAAATATCTCCAAAAAATGTCTCCTAAGGAGATTTTCTCACTTCAATCTTTCCTTTCCTGAAGAGGAACGCTATGGCTTAAACAAGATTTGGCTCCTTAACTCAAACAGATATTAAATTCCAACATCTTATGTTAATGTTTAGTAGATTAATGGAATTCATCTAATTATAGAATGTGGAAGGTGGGAAGTATTTACATCACTAGGGATATGTCTTTAGAAGATGCATCTCCCAAGAGGGTTGGTTATAAAAGTGAAGTTGGGTTTAGCTGATCTCTGCTTCCTGGTTCTCTTGCTGCATACATTACATAATCTATTGCCTTCATCCTACTCCAGACTAGTACAGCCACTTGAATAAAAGAAAACACAAGCAGATAAAGGGCCAGGCATTTGGTCTAGCAGTTAAGATGCCTGCACCTCCTATCAGAGTGTGAGAGTTTGATACTAAGCTCTGCTTCTGAAACCAGCTTCCTGCTAATGTAGGATGGAGGCAGTGGTGATAGCTTAAGTAATTGGGTTCCTGCCACCCATGTGTGAGATGTGGACTGAGTTTCTGGCTTTTGACTGACCCCAGCCAGGGACAATTGCAGGCATTAGGGAGTGAACTAGTAGATAAGAATGCTCTCTCTCTCTCTCTCTCTCTCTCTGAAATAGATTTAAAAAGTAATAATGGAGCCTCTTGATCTTGGACTGTGAACCTCCAAAACAGTGAGCCAGAAATGGAACTTCTTCCTTCATAAGTAGCTTCTCTCAGATATTTTAGTTGACTAGTATGAGGGATATGAGATTAGATGTCAGCAACTATCTTTTGCAAACTTCTTCACAATTCTTGCCAGATCGTTTTACTTTGGAGCATGGGAATAGTTGGCATTTCTTTTCTCAGGGTCTCAACTGAAATGGGAAAATATGAGTCCCATTTTAAAATTCTAACTTAATCTGCATGAGTTCATTCATCCAATGATTTTGCTGACCCTAGTATTGTATATATTGTGATATACACAGAACTATTTTGCCTTATAAGGGGTGTATGTGATCTTGGATGGGAGTTGCTTTTAGAAGGAAGCATTTGCCCAACAACCTGCCCCCAAATACTCTGCTTGATTTAGTATTGGGGAACAGAACACACTCACACAGTGAATTCTTTTACAAGCAGCTAAGGCTGTTTCCTGTTTGCAGTCCATGTTTGTCAGGATGTGGACGTAAGCTCTTTTGTAGATGAATCACATCCCAGAGTCCTGGCTCTGTGGACTGACCACCATTAGGAGGAAGATGAAATGGAAAATAGAATATTGAGGATTGACTCTAATTTTGTTTTAGTTGTGGTTTTAAATATATGTATTCCCCATCACTTGCCTAATCAATATAAAGCTAATTGTCTCTCCTTATGAGCTTCAGACCCAGGTATCTTACTCAATGATAGAAAATTCCATCTAGACACTTCAAAGAACTTAAACACATAAAATGAAAATCAATTTCTCTTTTCTGCAAAATACATTTCTTGTACCACATTCCTCATTTTTTAAATGACCTACCACCCATCCAATTCCCAATATTCTAAAATCCTGAACCCTAACTATAACATTTTCTTTTTTTGCATTCTTTTATGTAATTTATTTATTTTTTCTTTTTATTAATATAAAGAAAGCAGATTTTATTTATTTTATAGGTACAATTCTAAGATAACCATAATGTCCTATGTTCCACTTACCCTGCCTCAATCCCCCTGCTTCCTTCCTTTTTTTCCTTTAATTTTTGTGAAAATATAATTTCAGTCCACTCTATAATGCAGATGTAATGCACCACTAACCATAATATTCAACAAGTAAAAAATATAAAGACTGTAGTTCCACAGGAGTATAAACAAGAGCTAAAAACAGTCAAATCACAAGATGTCTATTTCAATTCTATACATTTACATTTAATATTTTCCCTTCCTTTTTTTTTAAGATCTACTTATTTATTTGAAAGTCAGAGTTACACTGAGAGAGAAGGAGAGGCAAAGAGAGAGAGAGAAGTCTTACATCTGCTGGTTCACTCCCCAGATGGCCGCAGTGTCCAAAGCTGCGCTGATCCGAAACCAGGAGCCAGGAGCTTCCTCTGGGTCTCCCACAGGGGTGCAGGGGCCCAAGGACTTGGGCCATCCTCCACTGCTTTCCCAGGCCATAGCAGAGAGCTGGATTGGAAGAGTAGCAGCCAGGACTAGAACCCGTGCCCATATGGGATGCCGACACTTCAGGCAATGGTGTCAACCCACAACACCGCAGCGCCGGCCTCTATTTTCCTTTCCTACCCAGAACCAGCCTGCTGCCTAATCCCAGTCAACCTGGATTTTTCATGTGTTGGGAATATTTCTCCTTTGAAAAAAATCTATATAACAACTCTTCTTCTTACACTCTCATCATTTCCTTTGGATAATTGCATCATCTTCTTCCTTAACTGGTTTAACTGCATTTATTCTTATCCTCCACCCATAATTCATTTCCCTCAGAGCTTACATTATAATCAATTTAAATCATGTCTTTCTTACCTAACCTCTTCAAGTATATCCATTGTTTATAGTGGTGATCTCTAAAACAGATGATGGGAATCTCAGGCATGCATAAGATGATTTTGGGGAGTTACAGAAATAAAATATAGGAACTTTCATTTGTATTTTGTTTTTGTATTTAAGACAAAGAATAAATGGAGTTTTATTTATTCTATGGCTCAGCTTGGGGTTTGGTCCTCACCTAGGAACTTTGTTAATCTCCATGTTAGAGATAAAAATTGAAAATTTCATAACATTGAGGGTATCAAGAGTGGTGATCTATACATTTCCTGTTTTTTTGTGTACTCTAGCTGTGTGTTATGTTTATATCCCCTTGTTTAGGATATTAACAGGTTATGTGAATTATTGCACACAGTGTGGATTCTATAGTATTTGCGGAGAAAAAAGCAAGGTGTTTATTGGCTTTCAGATAGAAAAAATTGAAAAGTATTGCTAAATTAATTATTGATTACACGTTTACTTTGCTAGGGATGTCATAATAAAATACTACATACTGGGTGGCTTGAGGACAGGAATTTATTTTCTCACAAATCTGAAAGCTAGAGTCCAAGACCAAATTGTTGGAAGATTTGGTGTCTCCTCCGGATTCTCTTCTTTGCTTGTAGATGATAGCTTCTCACTGCCTAGTCACGTGACCTTTCCTCTGCACAATCTATTCCTGGTATCTCTCCATCTTCTCATGAGGACCCCAGGCATATTGGATTAGGTGTGCTACCCTGACAGCCTTATGTATCTTAATCATCTCTTTAACCACCATGTCTCCAAATAAGATTACATTCCGATGTACTATAGGTTGAAACCTCAGTATATGAATTCTGGGGGAGTCCCAACTCAGCCTATAGCAGACATTTCTCTCTTCACAAAATTGCTGACTATTTGTGATGAAAAACAGTAGTCAAAATGATATTACCTTACATCATTTGAAAAAACAAACCAAAATACTTAACTTGCCCCTGCCAGGTAAAAATGATGGGTTAACAATGAGTGAGCAAATTACAATTTTCCAATAAAACTAGTGCTATGGAAAGAACATTTTAAAATAGATGTCCAAATGTATTTTCATTATTGTATGATTTTCCCAAAAGAAGATAAGCATAGGAACTATGTTAACTCAAACATCCATATTTGTAAAACTGAGAAGCCATTTTAAACTTATTTTAAAATCTTTTAAATAAAAAGCTTCATTGGGCTATGACCCATTTGTTTACACATGTACACACACACATACACACAATAGGTAAACAAAACATAACACATTCTTATCAGTTCAAAAAAACTAACAGCAGAATATTGTTCTTTTTTTAGAAATGTTTTACATAATTGGTGGTAGGATTGTAAAATAACCACTAAGATTTTGTATTTGGGCCAATTTATTACTACAAAGTATATTTTTGCAGTAATCTCATTCATTAAGATTGAAATGAACTAAACTTAGAAATAGATACTTGAATTACTGTGTCATTAGGGATTAAACCAAGATTTTTAAAAAGACACATATTTATCTTCATTTATTAATGACCAGTGGACAAAGATAAAATTATGACTGTCATATATATAGTTTTTTACTTGCTTATCATTACTTTTAAACAGCAACATAAAATTGCACATATTTATGAAGAAACATGTATATGTTGTGTAATATTCAAATCCGGGTGAATATATCTATCTTCACAATCATTTATCGTTTCCTTATGATGAAAAAATTAAAAATATTTTCTTCTAGTTTTTTTTTAAAAGTTTTAGAATAAGATAAAGTCCTTTACTGTTATCTATAGTCACCTTACTATGCAACACAGAACATCAAACGTTGTTACTCCCATCTAACTCTAACTCAGCACCCATTAATTAATTAATTCCCCATCCCTCATCTCTGGTACTCTTCCTGGCCTCTGGTAACCATATTCTCTCAACTTCTATAAGATCAAATTTTCAATTCCATATGTGAATGAGATCATGTGATATTTGTCTTTCTTGCTTTTTATTTCACTTAATCTAATGACCTCAAGTTCCATCCATGTTGTTGCAAATGACAAGCTTTCATCCCTTTTATGGTTAACTAGTCATGTATATACATGCCCTATTTTCTTCACCCATTCATCAGCTGCTGATGGAAACTTAGGTTGTTTCTGTTTACTGGCTATTGTGACTAATGCTGTAATAAACATGGAAGTGCCAATAGCTCTTTGGATACATGCCAAGGAGTGGAACAGTTGAATCTAATAATAGTTCTATTTTTAGTGTTTCGAGGAAATTTCACTGTTTTTCTCAATGGTTTTACTAAATTATATTTATTCCTAAGAACAGCATGCAAGTGTTTCCCTATTTCCCCCATCCTCACCAATACTTGTTATCTTCTGTCTTTTTGGCAATAATCATCCAAACTGGGGTGAAGTGATACTTCACTGTTGTTTTGATTTGCAAACAATCTGATTAATCAGCCAAAGATCAATATACAATTGGCAAGTAAGCATATAAGAAGATGTTTTACATCATGTGTTATCAGAGAAATAGAAATTAAAGAGACACTGGGAAACCATCATGTACCTGGAATTTCTGAAATCCCAATGCTGATGAGGATTGGTGCAGCAGGCGCTTTCAGTTATTTGCTAGGAATGAAAACAGTATGGCTACTATGAAAGCTAGTTTGACAATTTTGTAAAAAATTAAACATTATTATATGGTCTAGCAATCATACTTGTTGATATTTACTCAAATAGATGAAAACTATGTGCACCAACAAACAATGTACACAAATGTTATTTTATTAAAAATCATCAGATCTTGGACGCAACCAAGATACACAATGGAAGATGATTGGATAAATAAGCTGTGTATGTACAGACAGTGGAATATTATCCAGAATTACAGGGAAATGAGCTATTAAGTCACTAAAATACATGGAAGAAACTTAAATGCATGTTAACAAGAAGCCAATCTAAAAAAGTCATATGCGATATCAACCTACTATATGACATTCTGGGAAAGATCCAATTATAGAAACAGTAAAAGGATCAATGGTTGCCAGAGGTTAGGGGTAAAGATGGGATGAATGGGTAGCAGAGAATTCTTATGGCATTGAAAACACTCCGGCTGCGGCGGCCATTGGAGGGTGAACCAAGGGCAAAGGAAGACCTTTCTCTCTGTCTCTCTCTCACTATCCACTCTGCCTGCTTAAAAAAATAAAATAAAAAAAATGAAAACACTCTATAAGACCATAGTTGTGGAAACAAGATATAATATTTGTTGAAATCTATGAAATATGCCATTAAATGAGTGAACCCTAATGCAAATATTGGATTTTAGATGATAATAACTTGTCAATAAAGTTCATAGGTTGTTAAAAAAATGCATCATATTGGTGAGGTTGCTGCTAATGGGGGGGAAGCTATGGATGTATGGGGTCGGGGGTTATATGGGAAATCTCTGCACCTTTCCCTCAGTCTTTCTTGTAGGTCATATTTAGATATAAAAATCATCTAAAATGAAGTCCTTAAAATAATTTTTAGAAGTTTTTATCTTACCTTTAAGTCAACAGTAATAATTTGATTAGGATTTTTATATTACAAAAGAGGGAAAAATGGTTAATATGTCTAAGAACTACACCGTCGTCACTGGTACTGAAAACTGGTCTCCAAAAACGTTGCAGCTGGGAAGATCACTACGTCCATGGTTTTCATAGGTTCCTTGGAGAAGGGAACGCAAAGGAAGGGTATTGATGAGCATTCTGCTGTCTGGTTAAATGCAGGTCATTTGATGCAAGGGCTTTATTGATTGGAACTTGTAGTGGACATAATAGCTCTGGACTGGTGGCGAGAGCTAGGTGGAGGTTTCAAAGTAAATATCGAAGAGACAGTCATTAGAGTTATTTATGGCACCAAGAAGGGAGTCTTTAATAAAGATAAGTTGAGTACTGTATTGTCAAACTAATGGGTTTTCGGGAAATTTCTTATATTAGTTTCCCGAGGTTGCTGTAATAAACTACCACACACTGGGTGGCTTAAATCTACAGAAATTTATTCTCTTGCAGTTCTGGAAGCCTGGAGTCTGAAACCCAGGTGCTGGCTTACTGTACTTCTTCCAGAGGCCATAAGTAAGGGAGAATGTCCCTTGTCCCCTCAAGCTTCTGCTGACATTCCCTGAGTGGCTGCGTGTCTTTCTGCTCCATCACCTCATTGCCCTCTCCTTGCCTCTGTTTTTCTCCCAAACTCCCCTTCGTTTTATTTATTTCAAAGGCAGAGTGACAGAAAAGGGAGAGAGGAGAGAGGGAAAGGGAGAGAGGATAACTTCCATCCCGTGATTGATTCTCCAAATGCTTTGAACAGTCAGGATTCGCCAGGTTGAAGCCAGGAGCCAGGAATTCTGAGTCTCCCACATGGGTAGCAGGGTCCCAAGTGCTTTTCCAGGTGTATTAGACAGAAGCTGGATTAAAAGTTGATTACCTGGGTTTCTAACCAACACACCAGTATGCGAAGCCAGCATTGCAAGCAATGGCTTAATCTGCTGTGACCACCCCTCCCTCTCTATTATAGATATCTGTGGTTGTAATTCAGTCCACATGGATAGTCCAGGGTAAATTATTTTCTAAACCCTTAATTTAAATACATATTTGCCCCATCTGGTAATATCATTCTTTTTTTATATTAAGTTATAGTCATAGTTCCAAGGATTTGACACAGAAAACTTCTGGGGGATATACTGAGTTGAGTTGTGTTTCCCCACAGTGATGTCTAACTGCAAGCTCAGAATGTAATCTTTTTTGGAAATAGTGTCTTTTCAGATGTAATTAGGAAAAATGAGATCATAGTGAATTAGGGGTGGGGCTAATCTGATGACTTTATGAGAAGGGAAAACAGAGACACAGAAACATACAGCAGAAACACCATGTCAGCTGCAAGCAGAAGTTGGAGTGATTTGTCTGTAAGCTAAGAATGCTAAGGATTGCCAGTAACCCCTAGAAGCTAAGAAGAGGTAAGGAAGGGTCTCTCCTTAGACCATCAGAATGACTATAAGCCTGATAACATCTTCACTTTGGACTCCTGGATTCCTCCTAATTTGTGGTAGTTACAGCACCTCTAGGAAACAAATTTCAGAAGTTTCTTGGCATACTACAAGCCTGAAAAAATATTTTCATCATCTTGGACAAAAGTTAGTTGAAATGTCAAGTGATATTGATAAATCCTCTTGATTTTTAATCTTGAATTTGCATGGTAGATCCTGGTTCCCAACAATCTCATTCAGACTGTTTACTTCCTGAAGGCTACTCTTGTTCCTCTTTAGTTCCAGGCTTCTCTAATGGCAGAGCCAGGATGGCACCAGTTGTAATTTTTTGGTCATCTGCCCAGTTAAATTTATCTGCAGCTCTGGTAGTCAGCACTGTGTTTTCTTGTCTGCTGACTTCTCTGGCATTTCTAAACAGGTTCAGCATAAGTATAGATATGGAAATGCCTTGTGGGCCAGCTCTCAATAAAAGGGGAGTAAGAGTTGGCAGGTCAATGCCCCCATCTCTTGTTCTCTGAGTGAGATAATTTGACTATACATCTTGTATAGTTTTGTAAATTTTTCTTTTTGCATTTCTTTGTTCCCTGCTTTCTTTTCATCACTCTTTCATTCATGTTTCTTGTAATCACCTCCCAAGTAAACTGCACGTCCAAGTCCCCATTTCAGGGTCCATGTTTGAAGGAGTCCTAATGACACTGCACAGAATGAGCTTCTTAGATCCATCCCTCATTCTCCAGGGCCCCTTGTTTTCCTCTGCACTGGACATGAGCTGACATGGTCCACAGCTACCACTGCAGTGCCCGTTGGCTCATCCCCCCAGTGCTGAGGTTCATCCATACCATTTTTCAAATATTCTATCAACATCCAAGGCAACAAACTAAAAGAGAAATAGCTTTCAAGAAGGCACACCTGGATCACAAAACCCACACACCATTTTCCCCTTTCCTTCTGTCTAAGCCAGTCGGACAGGAAATTAAAGTAACTTTCTGATAGGGTAACATTTCCAGCCTCTTGGTTATACTATAATTCATATCATCATATCCCCTGTAGCTTTTGAAAAGTTCCATTTTTCACATTTTTCAACTTGCTTCCATCTATTTTTCCGCATTCACCTTAAAGCCTAGAATGGCAGATAGAGCTGTGTGGAGAATGTGACAATGTGCTAGCTGTTTTCTTTCCTCATTCTGGCTGCATCCATCCTCTTCCAGCCCTCCGTGCCCCTGGAGGCTGAGCACCTGTACTGCATCATTATCCAGAAGCCTTTACTTTCAGCTCCTGGTTGGGTTCACTCAATGAACCTCCAGCTGCAGAATTGGGCACAACTTTCCCCAGGTGTTCCCTGGAGCCTCGTAATCCCTTAACTCTGTCGCCATCGTTGGTACTTGGGGTGTTCATGCAATTCTTTATAGTGAAAACTCTTTTGAGGGCACCATCTTTTTCAAAACACTAACTAATTAAATATTGAAGTTACACCACTTTCTAGCAATGTTTCCTGAGGAAAGTGACTTAATTTTTCCATCTGTAAAATCGGCATTCTTTTTAAATATTTATTTATTAGATTATTTGTATTTATTTATTTATTATTTGACAGGCAGAGTGGACAATAAGAGAGAGAGAGACAGAAAGAAAGGTCTTCCTTGTCCATTGGTTCACCCCCCAATGGCCGCTGCAGCCGGTGCACTATGCTGATCCGAAGCCAGGAGCCAGGTGCTTCTCCTTGTCTCCCATGGGGTGCAGGGCCCAAGCACTTGGGGCATCCTCCACTGCACTCCCTGGCCACAGCAGAGAGCTGGACTGGAAGAGGAGCAACCAGGACAGAATCCGGCACCCCAACCAGGACTAGAACCCAGTGTGCCAGCGCCGCAGGTGGAGGATTAGCCTATTGAGCTGTGGCGCCTGCCTGTTTTTATTGACAAATAAGAATTGTACATATTTATGGGGTACAATATAATATTTTTTGAAGATTTATTTATTTATTTGAAAGAGTTACAGAGAGAGAGGAAAAGCAGAGAGAGAGAGAGAGAGAGAGAGAGGTCTTCCCCTCCGATGGTTTATTCCCCAATTGACCACCACAGCAAGAGCTGCACCGATCTGAAGCCAGGAGTTAGGAGCTTCTTCCGGGTCTCCATGCAGGTGCAGGGGCCCAAGGACTTAGGCCATCTTCTACTGCTTTCCCAGGCCATAGCAGAGAGCTGGATCGGAAGAGGAGCAGCCGAGACTAGAACCGGAGCCCGTAAGGGATGCTGGCTGTTTAGGCCAAGACATTAACCCACTGCGCCACAGCACCGGCCCCACAATGTAATATTTTGATATATGCATACCTTTTAATGATCAAATTAGGATAATTAGCATCCATCGCTTCATATATTCAAGATGAAAGTCAACATTCTGATGCCTCCCTCCTGGGGTTGTTGTGAGGGCATGCAATCATTAATTTTTTCTTCTCCTTTACTCCTTTCTGGTCCCCAGAAAAGCAACTGTGTCCTAAAGAGAATTAACAAACATTGAAAATAAACATATATCTTGTTCCTTGACTAGAATGTGTGTTCTTTCTTTTTGTGTTTGTGTTTGTTTTTCTTTAAAAGCAATTATTTAGTGTTGCTGTTGACATCTTCTCTGACATGAGGTCAGCATTAGCAAACAACAGAAGAACCATGACCCTTTTTCCTTCCAATTGAGATTCTGCCTGAATTCAGCACAGTGCAAATGCTTGGGAAAGACAGACATCCTTACCAGTGGGAGAGGACCCCAACAGAGCTGTGTGTCTGCTGCTGCATTTATTGTGTGGGTCGAAGTGTGCATCTGTCTGTTTGTAAGAATAGCCTACTGGACATAACTTATACGCCAATCCTATGTCTCCATAAATAACCCCTGGCAGTTTCATTACAGTCTGGGGTACCCCAGCTAACACTGGCAGCTAACTAAACTCCAATCAATCTTTCTAATGTCTTTCATGGTTTGGTTTCATTAGGAGCCAAGGCCATCACTCACCGAAGACCTTCTTGGCCACCATGTTGATTTGTGTTTCTTTTTTGTGTGAACGAATATGCATCCCAAAGATTCAAGATTTCCTTAGGAAGATGGTGCACACTGAGTGTTGCCTATTTACTACGTGGTACAGAATATATATCACCTTTTATTTATGGCCATTATAGAGTAAAATCTGGGGACAGATTTCTACTGGAGGGGAGTGAGTGTAATTATAAAATCGATGACTATATGAGATATATTCTTGCTGGGGTATTTATTCAGTTACCAAATGAGCTTCTCTTCTGATGATGTTGATTAATTCGTGGCTTCTGTGAGACCATCAGGTTCCCCACCTCAGCACCTCTTATTTCTGCTTCTCAGGCTTTCTTTAGCTCTTTTTTTATGCCTCTGTGTCTATACAAGAATTGCCCAATTTGACTGCTTCTAGCCCTCTGGTAAAATTTCAGAGAACCCAATGTCTATCTGGCATTTCCTGTGTAGGAGCCACGAATATCCATGTGCTGAGGGAGAGAGCAGAGTGAGGGGATGGAAGAGTGCTTCTCTGTAGATCAAGAGTAGCTTTAACTGGCTCAGCACAATTGTCTGCAGCCTGGACACCTCAGCCTACCCCTCCGCGCCATTCCATTACTAAAACTGGGGGTGAGAAAAATTGTCACTTAAGTTAAAGCTTCAACCAAGTGCTTTTTGATTACGTAGCTGGCATTTGCTCAGCAGATCCTAATGGCTCACACTAACCTTGGCAGGGTCTCAGTGGCCACATTTTCACAGCTGACTTAATCTTGAATATTTTCTGCAACAAATTAGGCATAGAAAGCTTTTCCTCTAACCTCAGTCATGCATACTTTTGGCCTTTCCACATTATCCCCAAGCCTCTCTGGGATTTTTATCACAAAGGGCACAGGAGAGGGAGAGGCCACTTAGCTTTTTTTTTTTTTTTTTTGCCTTCATCTGTGTCCACGGTGGACTTCAATAGGTACACACTGAAATGAGCTTAGCCAGGGTTCACTTGAGCCCTAATTGGGAGGTGGATGGAACTTACTTTCCCAGCTGTGTTCCTTTCACCCACCTACTCTTAGCTTTGCCAGCAATAAACATGTCTTGACCCACCAGCTGCAGTCCCTCCAGGTCCCTAGTGGCCTCATATAACTCGTTAACCTCTACCCATCTAACAAACTTTTATTTGCATTCATCTCTGCACTGTCTGTGACGTAACCAAAACAAACAATAAATAACACCAGCAAATATTGTCCTAGTGCCTCTGCTTCATGAACCAAGATGTGCTGCAAATGTAAGTGGTATGTGCATGTGCTTAGGATCTTGAGATGATGGGGTAGATATAAAATTGGAATCTCCAGTAAGGGAGACTAGCTTGAAAGCATATTCAGTGTTTTGATTTTTACTTTGAGAAGATAGGGGAAAATTCCTTTGTTTGCTTATATAAATTATAGACTTGTCAGAACCTGGAGAAGACTCCAAGAAAATATAATCTATTGTATTAAACAAATTACACAGTGCAAGTATAATCTAAAAAAAAGGAAATTGGCTATTTGCTATTGTACAAGGGTAGGGAATCTCCTTAAAGTGAGGACAAACATTATGGGAAAAGTAATAATTTTGCTTTTCTGTTTATTTCACTGATGAGATGTGCTGGCCTAATGGGTTACCCTGCACTGTAGCCTTGTAGTGAAATACTGGTAACTTTTATTAACAAAGAAGTATGACGCTTAAGGCTAGAATAACAGAAATGATGAAAAGTGGAGAACTGAGCCAGTTTTCTGATTTGTAGCTTCAGGATGTGAGGAGGCGTCCATCACAGGCTCAGAAATGAGCAAAATGTCAAATGCATGTCTTCTTCCTGTGGCTCAAGATTTCTTCCCTGTTACTGAAATGAAAGCCTCCTTGGGAGCTGCAGTTATTTTAGACACGACTTCATCACTTTCACCTTGTTGTTGATTGCAATCCTTGCATGTGTCAGAGCTAGAGGAGGTGTTAGGGCAGGGAGCAATTGAAAGGGTTTAAGGGATGTAGAGCATCAACACTCCTCTGCTTCTTGTGTCCTTACCATTTGCCATTGAATACACTAGTGTGGGGAGCAACTGAGACTAGACTAAGTTACTGGAATTAAGACTTATTCTATGCATCTGCTCTCCCACAATATGGCGCTGGGGAGGAGTAAACTTCTATGCAGCTGCCTCTCGCCAATTTGACTGATAAGATGCAGGAGCTGATCCTGCTCCTGATTGGAGGAGAGCAGCGTACTCGGCGTGTGGGTAGCAGAGTTGGGATTGGTGGAAGAGGACTATAAAGGAGCAGAGAAGCAACATGCACCAGGAACATCTGAAGGAACACCTGTGCAGCCCCCGAGAGAGCCGGCCGGCGGTGTGCCGCTCCTCCGCTCCTCCGCGGAGGTGCAGGGGCCGGCAGCTAACCCGGGATGGCGTCGTTCCTCTGCGAGTGAGGGAACTGCAGCTAACCTGGGAAGAGCCGGGCAGAAAGAACAGTGCAGGGTCCTGTGTTGTTCCTCCGTGAATGGGGGAGCGACACACTGGGTTTTCTCTTAACCATGGTGGACCCCAGTGAGAAGCTTCCTGCACTGGATTTGCAATGATTTTTCATATGTAACACGAGAAGAACAATGAAAGGAAAAATAGAAAAATTAGACTTCATCAAGATTAAAAGGCTTTTGTATACTGAAGGACACTATCAACAGAAAGGAATACCTGTAGAATAAAGGAAGATATTTGCAAATCATATGCAATAAAGGATTGATATCCAGAATATATAAAGAACACTTTTAATTCAACAACAACAAAAATCCCAATGTTAAGAAACAGTAAAGGATTTGAATAGATATTTCTCCAAAGATTTAAATGTTCACAATACACATGATAAAGTGCTAAAAATTAGTCATCATTAGGGCAATGCAAACCATAATGAGATGCCACTTCACACCCATTAGGATGACTGTAATCAGAGTACCAGAAGATGACAAGTGTTGATGATGATGTAGAGTAATTGGAATTCTTGTGCATTGCTGGTAAGAACATAAAGTTATATAACCACTCTGGAAAATGGTATAGCAGTTTTACAATAATTAAACACAATCATTATTATGCAATAATACTTCTTTGTTTATGCCCTGAAGAATTGAAAGCAGGAATTAAAGTAGACATGGGTACACGACTTGTGTAGTGTGTGACCTGTGAAGATGTGTTCATGGATGTCATCAGTGTTCATGGAGAGATAAATGGAGAAGTATGGAATATACATGGATATTACCCAGCCTTAGAAAGGAAGTCAGTCCTGAACAATGCTGTAACATGGTTGTATCCTGAAGAAATGACAGTAAGATAAAACAGACACAGAACTTTACACTTAAAAATGGTTAAAAAGGCGAATTTCACATTGTGCATATTTTACCATAGAAAAGGGGGTAGGCTCAGCCATGGAAATGATAATGGGAGAGGGGCTGAGCCTAGGCTTCTAGAGGCCTTATAGGCGTGCACTTGCTGCGCTGAGCCTCTACCCTTGCCATGGGAGGGGCTTCCCCAGCATAGCTGATGGCCATTCAGACTGAACAAACACACGTGGAGCAGACCCAAGTCCAAATCTCCGCGTCTGGAGATTGAGCCAGAATCACCCAGGTGGGCCTTGCTTAGATTAGCCAGCCTTGGGTGACACAACTGTTTGAATGGGATTCATGATTGTGGTTGGCTGAAGCTCCTGGTGGTTGGAAGAGTTGTTTCACAGCAGTGTTGAGGGGCCAGAGCTCAGGTGAGGAAGAGAAAGTCGCAGAGATGGACCGGCATCACAGATCTCTAACGTTGCCAGTTCTCCTCCAGCAGAAACGTGTGCGATCATTGCTGAGGGGCTCCCATGGCTCCCTCATCTACCACATATAACAACAGACCCTGCAGCCTGTCAGTTCCAGCGGGCTCCTCTGGAGCAGCCTCAGCATGCTGCCTGTTTCCCCACATGGCTTGTCAGTGCCCTCAGGAGCAAGGATCTGATAGGGACCAAGGCCTTACGTGCCCTGTTACTTCCCTTCCATTTCAGTCTCATCCTTTACGGCAGTCTCTCAATTTCCCTGCTCTTGTAATCTCCAGACATCTGACTCTGTCTCCTTCCCTGCTTCCCTCTCTCTTCCTACCCTTTTTTGTGGTCTTCAAATATGCTACACCTCTGCCTGGAACACCCCAAATTCCTGCCTGCAAGATTCTGCCAATCTAGTTCCTGATCCTTATTCCAGCAGCTCTTAACTTAGACGTTCCTTCCTGGATAGACTCTCCCAAGGGCCCTCAGATGAACTAAAACTGTGACAACTGCACGCATTCTCCTTGTATTCCCATAGCATGCTGCATTTACTCTTTCATAAACTCAGCACATTTATATCCGTGTTAGTCCACTCTCTGAATTTGACTGTTGCCAAAAACATAATGAGAGCCTAATATACTTTTGTTTAAATATAATAGAATGAATTCACATTGCAATTCCAAGACCACTGTGTTCTCAGATCAAGATTCACTAATGATCCTGTTAGTAAAAATTTCACCTCCGCTCATAGGATGTTAAATTGAATGAAAATTTAGAGACCATATAGTTCAATTGTAAATGAGCAAACTAAGGTTTCCTGAGAGATAATAACCTCAGAGGTGTTTCTATTGGTAGACTCTAAACTGGATGATACTAAGAAAATTACAAAATGATAGGGGTTTCTGCCCTTATGCTCTGGGCTTACTAAACAGGGCATAGATTATAGAATCATTGCTTTTAACCAAGTCATATATGCCCAGGCCATAGAGAATGAAATTTATGGGCCTATGAGTCTTTCTTCGCTGCTTTTGAGAGCACAGTGATGACCTCTGATTCAGACACTCCCCAGAGATGCAACTGAACTGGTGTTAATGGCTCTTAGCTATTCACTGTGACAGAAGTCCTTCCCATTAGGATAGTAATTCCTAGGCATGCCTTGGTCTCTCAGTTGCTGATTTCTCATTCATCCTGCCACTAGCAATTAATATTCATTAAGAACTCATAGGGCACCTACCCTTGCCCTGTATTAGTAAAGTGACTATGGTCCAATTTTCAGCAAGAGAATTGGAACCCAAGGACCAAATATAAAAGATTTATTTTTATTTTATTTGAAAGACAGAAGTATATACAGAGGTAGACCCAGAGAGAGAGAGAGAGAGAGAGAGAGAGAGAGAGAGAAAGTCTTCCATCCACTGGTTCACTCCACAGATGACCACAATGGCCCAGAGCTGAGCTGATCCGAAGGCAGGAGCCAGGAGCTTCTTCTGGGTCTTCCACGCAGGTGCCGGGGCCCAAAGACTTGGGACATCTTCTATTGCTTTCTCAGGCCATAGCAGAGATCTGGATTGGAAGTGGAGCATCCAGGACTCCAACGTACACCCAAATGGGATGCCGGCACTGCAGGTTGGGGCTTTAATCACTGTACCACAGCGCTGGCCCCAGTTTAAATACTCGGTCATCTTCTTCAAAATTTATTAATTATAAATTAAAGTCAGTTATTTTATACCTAATGACCTCACACACACACATACGCACACACAAAACATACACACAACACACTTATGAAACAGAAATAGTCCTTACTATGGTATTATTTTTGCATTATCTATTTAAATCTGTGCCATTTAATGCTCTTCCAGTCCAACATGCTTTATTCTTATTTTCTTATTATTTTTAACACTGTTAAAATCACTTTACCTTATTTTAGTTTTAGCTTACAGACTGGAAACATTATGTAACTTCAAATCAGAGATCGACTCTATTTGTATATCCTTTTTAAAGAGAGTGTTATTAATGAATTCTTATGAAGCACTGTTACATATATAGCTATATAGAATTGGATTTTGTTTGTTTTGTACTTTGGCTGTCAGTAAGGCCTCTGGTTATGTTAATTATCTTTCCAGAGTTATGAAAATTCAATTTTGGAGAGGTTCAATGACACATAGACCACACGGCAAGTGGCACAGTCTGGGTGGCAATCCAGTACAGTTGATGTCATGCTTCTGTGTTGTGCTAGACTCACCTGTATCTAAGGTGCTCATGTGTCTTGAAAGAAAAATCATGTCTTGTTGGACAAGAACATGACATTCGAAATAAAGGCTGCACATATGAAAATCTAGGCTGCATGTTCTCCCTGCCTGTGACTGTCTTGTGCTGTTCTAACTTTAGAGGTTGGTGGAATAGCACTGCAAACGCACATCTGTAAATTCAGGCCAAGAACTGCAGAGGAACTGCCCGCGTGTCTGCCCCAGCTTGTGTTTGCCTCCGACAGTGTCTCCTGGGGACAGCTGTGAGACAGGAACCCTGAGATATTTTTAACACCCAGACTCCAATACTACTCTTTTGGCTTCCGTAATTAAAAATGCCTCCCTAGGTTCCTTTTATTCCTCTCTGACGACATTTATCAGTCAGTGGTCAAAAGACACTTTCTTCCCATCTGACTTTCTCTGAATCATCCTTTCTTCAAGTGTACGCCCTGCCATACTTAACCGCGTCAAGTGTTCTAGCCATGGTTTGCTTAACATGTTCCTCTTTCTTTCTATCTGCTGTTTCCTCTGCAGACAATAGCATTCTTGCCTTCCCTTGGGTGGGAGCTTAGTTTCCTCCCAATCCTTCAATAATGCCCCGGACTGACTTGAGAGTTCTTTCTTTAACATTTTCATTGTACCATAGGCAAATGCTTTATAACAAATGAATTCTGTTGCTTTACTATGTTGCAAACACAAAACATTACCATAGCTAAGAAATCAGTACCCTTTATTCACTGTTCATACTGCCAAAGACTTGTAGCACACATCTACATTTCATCTATCCACTAGCCATTTTGCCTATATCTGAAGGCTGCATTGGGTCTCTGATGGGGATCTGCTCTTCTTCTACTGACACAGTTGGTGGAACTGTCAATCAAGATGACATGTCTCCTGGCCAAGAGTGAGCACATGATGCAAACTAGACAAATTATCTGTTTTTCCCCCCTGGGATTTGAAT
The DNA here is from genome assembly GCF_964237555.1 of Oryctolagus cuniculus. Lineage (NCBI taxonomy): Eukaryota > Metazoa > Chordata > Mammalia > Lagomorpha > Leporidae > Oryctolagus > Oryctolagus cuniculus. Next base: position 152,326,051 of record NC_091437.1, read on the forward strand.
CATGAGTAGAATGACTCAAAGACGGAAAATGATTAGTTTATGTTTTCATATATCTTCTTGGTAAGAACAAACAGCATACTAAATTAAATATTAAGAAAAAACTACGATTATGTTACATGGTTCAAAAAGGTGTACATTTTTGTGAATGGAGGACTGAACTTGGGAGGTTGACCCCCATGACTCTTTCTGAGACTTGTTCAATGTCACCATGGGCAATTACTCTTAAAAAATTTAAAACTTCTGCATAATTGAAACAGCATGAAAAGTTAAAAGGAAAGCCACAGATTGGGAAACTATATTTACAATGCACATAACCAACAAAGCATCAGAGTTGTGAATGCATAAATAATTTTTGTGAATCAATGAAGAACACCTAAGTCAAATAATTCACAAAGGATGTAAACAGAGAAGTCATGGGGGGGGGGCAACTAAGGATGTATAAGTTTATGAAAAAATGCTCCATCTCACTAATTATTAAGGGACATAAAGTTAAACTAGAAACAGTTGTCACTTCACACTGCTAGGCCAAATGAAAATGTGAAAAACTCCAAGGGTTGGCATGGTGGAGAGAAATCAAACTCTCATACTTGATTGTAAAAGTGTAAGGTGATTAAATCACTTTCTGGCACTATGTAGTGATATTGAAGATATACCTTATCCCCAGAAAAACTCTTAACTCTATTCAAAAGAGCTGTATAGGGCTATTTACTGCAGATTTTTACTAGTAAAAAATTACCCTTAAATATCCTACCCATTACTAAATACAGTTGTAAATACTGATAAAAGTCAGTCAGGTTCCAGGTGCAAGATTTTTTTTATTTGTTTATTTGACAGGTAGAGTTACAGACAGTGAGAGAGAGACAGAGAGAAAGATCTTCCTTCCGTTAGTTCACTCCCCAAACGGCCCCTGTGGCCAGCGCTGCGCTGATCTGAAGCCAGGAGCCAGGTGCTTCCTCCTGGTCTCCCATGTGGGTGCAGAGGCCCAAGCACTTGGGCCATCCTCCACTGCTCTCCTGGGCCACAGCAGAGAGCTGGACTGGAAAAGGAGCAACCAGGACTAGAACCCAGCACCCATATGGGATGCTGGTGCTGCAGGTGGAGGATTAACCAAGTGAGCCACCATGCAAGCCCGTAGGTGTCAGACTTTTAAGTCACTTTGTGTTATTTGGGCAGGAAGTGCACCTAAGTGACTTGGAGACTCCGACTAGAGATTTCAGGCATCACCTCCAATTAACAATACAGATCTGGGTCCCCCAAAGAACTGCTGCCTCCTGTAAGATGGGCATATGAGCAAACCTCTGACTCCAGAACCAGTCTTCCAGGGCCACAATCATAAAGCTGTCAGGGTCAGAGGTGCAATTGCTGATTTCAGAACCACATGGCTCTGCTGTAACCTGTGTCAGTAGAATGAACACCCCATAGGATATTTCTCAGCAGCCACAAAGCTAGCTTCTAAACCCTAGAAATTCTACCCCTGATGCAGAAAAGTCAACCACTCCAGGGCTATTCTTGCCAGCAGAAGTGTATCCAGGAACTGAAACATAGCTTCCAACTCACTTTCCAACCGTTCTTCAAGCTGGTGCACCTATTCCCTGTACTAGGCTTTCCGAGGGCTGAAGGGTCATGTCATTGACCAGGAATTGTCTTTGTTCACTGAGGATCACTTGCCCAAGGTTATGCACCCTCTCAGGGGCACGATTACCGATTCTTGGCTAATCTGGTGATAGGAGGGCCACCTTGCCTTCATTTTTGAAGCTCTGAAGTTTACCTTAATTCCAGAGCTTCCAGAGCTCCTTGTAGGATAGACAAAGCTTCTGCTAGAACCAAAGAACCCAACCTAAGACAGTAAAATATTGAAAAGGGAAAAGAAGGAAGAGGAGGAAGAAGTGACATATTTAAGTAAATGGATGATAGCGTTTTTAGTGAAAATTAAACTTGCATGAATCAATATGGCTGAAACTCAAAATCAAAATGCTGAGCAAAAAAGGTAAGTCAAAACGATGCAGTGCACTTTTATGTACAATAATATGACGAAAACATGCAAGCCAAAGATGCATTACCTTTGGAAGAAAGGAATATTGAAGAATGAGAAAGGAGAGGGAGTAAATAGCAATTCTTTTTTTTTTTTTTCTGTTTTCTTCTTTTTAGAGTTACAGTGTAAGGGAGATCTTACATCCACAAGTTCATACCCCAGATGTCTGCAATGGCCGGGGATGTGCCAGGCCAAAGTCAGGAGCCCAGAGCTTCCTCCAGGTTTCCCATGTGGGTACAGGGGCTCATCCACTTGGGCCATTCTCTGCTGTCTTCCTAGGTGCAGTAGCAGGAAGCTGGATTGGAAATGGAGCAGCCATGACTCAAATCAGCACCCATATGCAATGTTAGTATCACTGGCAGAGGCTTAACTCACTTGCCAATTGTTGTCTTAAAAGATTTGTTTACTTATTTATTTGAAAGAATTGCAGTGAGAGAAGGAGAGACAGGCAAACAAGGGCAGGGGGGAGAGAGAGAGAGAAAGAGAGAGAAAGAGAGAGAGAGAGAGAGAGAGAGAGAGAATATGAATATCTTTAATCCTCTGATCCACTCCCCAAATGGCCTCTAGGACTGGTACTGGGCAGGGCCAAAGCCAGGATTTTGGAACCCTATTTGCATCTCCCACGTGGGTATCAAGGACCCAAGTACTTGATCCATCTTATGCTGCTTTTTCAGGCACATTAGCAGGGAGATGGATTGGAAGTGGAGCATCTGGAATTCGACCCAGTGCCCATGTGGGATGTTGGCATTGCAGGCAGTAACATAACCCACTGAGCTACCGTGCTGACTCTGTAGCATATATAATTGTATGTTTTATATTTATTAAATGTATAAGAAGGCACTAAAAAGAAAATGCTTGAGTCTGACCCTCCCTTGTTGGCACCCTCTGGGAACAGTGTGGTCCGGTACGGCCTTGAGTCCCAGTAGCTGCTCATTCTTTCCAGGAGGTTACTGATTCTTCAGCTCTCCTCACTTCTCAGGAATATGGACTTTGTTTCCAACCAAAGGGCTCCACTTCCTGTCCATCTCCCTGCTAATCTGCCTGAAAACAGCAGCAATTGACTCACCATTGTATTAATTGTAGTACAGTGTTAGTCATTTAGATAATAAATAAATAATCTAAGTGGAAATATGTATCCTAAAGAACAATGTAATATTTAATTGAATTTTTCATGACAGCATAAACATAGTCATCAAACTGTGAAACAGGAGGAAAAATGAGTCTTCAGAGGGCATTAAAAAGGTCACGGAACATGTGTATTAGGATAACACCGTGCCTGAGTTTCAAATTATTTTGCATCAAATGCTTATCTTTTGATTCAATTTCCCATGAACTTTTTGAAGTCTGCTTATGATCTGATCTGTCATTCTTGGCTTAAGAACTGGTTAGTGGCAACCTTTCGCCAGGACACCTTAGCACTGTGTGTGAGGTTTGTTACCATTTGGCCCAGATTACCTTTCCAGACTCACTCCTCATCTTTCCTCATGTTCCTTCGGGTTTTCCCTCTTCCCCTCCCCTCTGTCTAGGCAGTCTCTCAGTCTCGAATTCCTATACCTTTTGAAGGCCCCCAGCTGCTAACAACACAGATTCTCGACTTTCCCTATTCTGAATGTCTGGTAGAGAGAAACTTCTCTCCTAGGGCAACCTATACACTCCTGAGACAGCCCCTTTCATGTTGACAGATAATCTCTGCACACAGGGACCGTGCCTATTTCACCTTATCATCCCCTAGTCCCTTTCACAGAACTGGTCCCTGCTCCCCTCCCAGTGTGCAGTTACATCGCACAAGGACATCTCCTCCCTTCTAGGGATAGTCTCTTAGCCATAGATTGGTTATGGAAAAATGGGCCAGAATGAGGCTGGCCAAGATTTGGCCTGAATTGGTCATTCTCATATTGCAACATCTCTAAGGTTATGGGGACTTTGGGAAGCAAATGTTTCCAAGAGACAGAAGAGGTCACTGCTCTTTATCTGTCATGGATAAACTTTCTTGCAGGACACAGTTATGGCCACCCCCTGGGGAGATATTAGCTCCAGGGCCACCTACACTCTTGACAGCTCCCCATGGGTGGCCCCACGACTTTCAGGAAGCACCTTGGACAGTGTCTCTGCAGATACCAGAAACTCATTTATAGGACACTTGCTATGTGCAATCCTTGCTGTTTCTGATGTATTTATAAATATCAGCTTGTCCATCACAATGTTCCACATACAAAGTGACAGGCGCTCCAGGAGGTGAAAGGGTTTGACCGAGATCCTGAACCCAGGAGGTGGAGGGAGTTCAGGTCTAATTCAGCCTCACTGAATGACGTCTTGTAAAATTCCACTCCAGTCACTTGATTCAATCTCCCTGAAAACTTCTCCTAGACTTTTATGATCCAAGGCAAAGTGACAAATGACTAGAGGGGAATAGAAATCATCCTTTAATCATCTCCAAGGCTATAAGATGCACACAAATGACTTTTTTTGGGGGGGAGTAACAGTGCTTTCAGAGGGCAGTCCACAATCAGGCTGAACAATATCAATGGCAATAATAATAAAACAGAGAAAGCAGGGACCAAGTGCAGGAGGTCAGTGAGGGCCTTGCCACAGTCAAAAGTTCACATTCAATGAGGGGCATTAATATTTCACAATGAATTTCTTTATTAGCCTAGACACTCATAGGTCATTTGGAGGGTTTTGCAGGTTACCAGCTTGGCAGTCTTGTTCTGGAAGAGAGGCAATGGGAATTCCCGAGGTGAGACAGGAGATCTTTCCCAGGTTGCTAGATACGATGACCAGCAAGGCGATGCCTAGATAATTAGCAAACTTATCACCACCTACTCTTTCAGAACGGCCTGCAGCACAGGTTCATTTTATGTGCAGCTGTTTTAGTGAACTGAAGGAGAGGAATGTCGTGATTGTTCAAGTGGCCCCCCTAACCTTGTGATGCAGTAAGCAGTGAGTGCACGTGTGTGCATGCGCACAAACACGCATACTTCAAATTCCTCAGTGTCCCCCACTCTTTTCTCTGTCTTGACCAGAAAATTCAGTCTTGACCTCTCTGTGACCCCACCAGCTGCATGTTTTCCCCTGAGGGCTAGAACCCAAGCCAGAGCCTTGGACATTCCCAGGCACTGACAAAGCCATTTTCGTGGTTGCTCAAAACTCTGCAGTAAAGTAACCCTGGCACAGAGGCAAACCCCCTAACCCCCACCACAGATCCCGTACCCTGATCCCCACAAGGCAGACTTACTGACATTCTGTCTGTCGTGAGGACACACTACAGCCACTACTCTGCAAGCCCCTTGTGCTTCCCCTAATCCTCCTGCTGTTTACTGCTCTTTTCTTTGGAAACCCAACTGGCTCCAACCGTGGACAGTTTGGGGCAGTCCTTTCTCAGAACTCCCTTGCCACCATTTTTGGGGTGACTCTGACCACAGCTTTGGCTGCAAAGAACAGTGTGTGAATTCCTAGACAATTGAGGTATAAACAATCACTGGCTGTGTCTTATTTTAATTATGGTGAAAATGGAGATTAATTAGCTAAGCAGTTTTTATAGTGGCCTTTCTGGAATGCACCAAAGAAGATAATGGAGGCAGTTGGGCAGCTCTGCAGGGGCTTTTAAATGTGTTCTTATGAGAAAAAATAGAAAATATTCTTTAATAGCAGCATCTCTATAAGAATTAAATTGACAAGAGGTATATGTTTGTGTGATCCATCTCATGATAGGATTGCCAACTATGTAATCACAGTTGGGTACAATACAGCCATTCATGGAGTATTTGTCGAGAGTTTGCCATGAACCAGGAAAATAGCATGGAAAACTGGAAGACAGCTCCTAACAATGAGCAGGAGGGAATGCGTTATCAGAGGACAGGGGAGGAAGGAGGAGGCATCTGGCAGAGGCTAGACAACAGCTTCCAGAAAGGATTCCCCAGGACATAAGGGCTGGCGGTCGACTTCAGAATTTCTACTCTTCAGTTTGCTTTGACTCTCAGAAGTGTTCAACATAGAACCAGAAAACATCCTCGCTTTCTTCTGAAAATTGTTGTATTTTCTGCCTAAAGCACATGTTTTGGGTTTTTTTAGGGTAGGTGTTTGATGGCATCGGTCAAGATGCCACCTGGGACACCTGCATCCCGTATCAGAGAGCTTATTTCTAGTCCCAGCTCTGCTTCTGATACCAACTTCCTACTGATGCATACCCTAGGAGGCAGCAGGTAATGACTTAAGTAGCTGGGTCCTTGCCACCCATATTAGCATTTGGAGAGTAAATCGACATGGGAGGTCTCTCTGTCTTCCAAATAAACAAACTTTAACAATAGGTGTTTTTACCAATCCTATTCTCTGTTATGTCCTCAAAGAAATAATTTAAAAATTTTCATGGTTGTAACTTCCATTAATGTTTTATGCTTTTACTACACACAGTCACACACACAAATGCACTCACAGATTTACATGCAAATTCAACAAGTTCATAGAAGAAAATGAAATTAAAAGAAAAATTTATTTTGATGTAAAAATTTTGAGGCCCATGCATGGTTTTGTTCATAGTATGTATTATCCAAGACATTTCTGAAGACTCTGTGTGTGTGTGTGTGTGTGTGTGAAGATTTAGTACTATATGGCGGAATTTATTAAAATTGATATGACTGATATTTCCTTCCAACTTGCTTTTTGTGAATACAGATTAAAATACTTAGATTTATCCATGTGGACACAGATAGCAGTAGAACATTCATATTAATTATTGTCTAGAATCCATTCTATGACTATACCATGATTTATTAATCAATTATCCCTTGGGGACATTTAGGTTGTTAGTAGGTTTTCTCTTTTACTAACATAAATGCATTGTTATTCTTGTAGTTGAATCCTTAACTCCAAGTAAAAGAGTTTCTCTCAGGGTTGGGGAATGATTGGTCTGTAGGATAAATAAGGCCTACAAAATCATTTGGTCTGGCCCTGCCAAGGCAACCACAGGCAAGATTTGAAATTCAGTAAATCTATAGCACCTTTAGTTTTTTTTTTTAACTTTTATTTAATGAATATGAATTTCCAAAGTACGACTTATAGATTACAATGGCTTCCCCCCCATACCGTCCCTCCCACCCACAACCCTCCCCTTTCCCACTCCCTCTCCCCTTCCATTCACATCAAGATTCATTTTCAATTATCTTAATATACAGAAGATCAGCTTAGTATACATTAAGTAAGGTTTTCAACAGTTTGCTCCCACACAGAAACATAAAGTGAAAAATAATAGATGATTTTTTTAAATGATGATGAAATCAGATCAGACCTATTGTCATGTTTAATCCCAGTGAGAGTCAAGTTGGGAACTGATAATTTCTTTTTTTTTTTTTTTTTTTTTTACAGAAGATCGGTTTAGTATGCATTAAGTAAAGATTTCAACAGTTTGCACCCCCATAGAAACACAAAGTGAAATATATTGTTTGAGTACTCGTTATAACATTAAGCCTCAATGCACAGCACATTAAGGACAGAGATCCTACATGAGGAGTAAGTGCACAGTGACTCCTGTTGTTGACTTTACCAATTGACACTCCTGTCTATGGCATCAGTAATCTCCCTATGCTCCAGTTATGAGTTTCCAAGGCTATGGAAGCCCTCTGAGTTCTCCGACTCTTATCTTGTTTAGACAAGGTCATAGTCAAATTGGAGGTTCTCTCCTCCCTTCAGAGAAAGGTACCTCCTTCTTTGAAGACCTGTTCTTTCCACTGGGATCTCACTCACAGAGATCTTTTTACCAGAGTGTCTTGGCTTTCCATGCCTGAAATACTCTCATGGGCTTTTCATCCAGATCCGAATGCCTTTAGGGCTGATTCTGAGGCCAGAGTGCTATTTAGGACATCTGCCATTCTATGAGTCTGCTGAGTATCTCACTTCCCATGTTGGATCACTCTCCCCTTTATTTATTCTATCGGTTAGTGTTAGCAGATACTAGACTTGTTTATGAAGCACCTTTAGTTTTAAGCTGATTATTTTGTATGGCTCATGAATGATGTTATGAATATCCAATGGCTATTGGCAGAAAAAAGTTTCCTCATCCTTGAGGGGTACATGTTCACCCTTAATATTCTAGATATTAATATTTGAGTCTCTAAAATGGTTATACTAATTTAACTTCTTCTCTGATCTGTATAGGGACTACCATTTATTTATATCCTCACCAACATTTTCCTCCCCTCCCTTCCCCTCCCTTCCCCTCTCCTCTCCTCTCCTCTCCTCTCCTCTCCTCTCCTCTCCTCTCCTCTCCTCTCCTCTCCTCTCCTCTCCTCTCCTCTCCTCTTTTCCTTTGAACTAATATAAAATGCACATCTTGTGTCATCATTTATAAAGAAGTTGAGCATTATTTTGTGTTTTCTTGACCATTTATGTTCCACATCTGTGATTTGTATGTGTGTGTATTTTTCTCTTTGCCCATTTGCCTCTTTTGGGTTAATTACTAAGAATTATTTGTTTAGTATGTATGCTAATATTTTTTAAATGCACAGCTTCTTTGAGACTTAGTTATTTTTATTTTATTTTATTTTTTAAGATTTATTTTATTTGTTTGAAAGACAAGGTTAGAGAGAGAGGTAGAGCCAGAGAGAGGTCTTCCATCGGCTAGTTTACTCCCTACATGACCACAATGGCCAGAGCTGAGATGATCTGAAGCCAGGAGTCAGGAACTTCTTTCAAGTTTGCCACATGGGTGCAGGGGCCCAAGGACTTGGGCCATCTTCTACTACTTTCCTAGGTCATAGTAGAGAAATGGGTCAGCAGTGGAGCTGCCAGGACTTGAACTGGTGCCCATATGGGATGCTGGCCCTGCAGGCCGGGGCTTTAACCCACTGCTCCACAACGCCAGCCCCTAGACTTAGTTATTTTTGAATTAAGGTATGTTTCATTTGACAAAATGTTTAAAGTTCAATACAGGCAAATATAAAATCATTTATAATTTAAGCAGTTTATGTCCACACCGAGAAATCAGATATTTATGATATGAAAAGGTTATTACATATTTGTTATTACATGTTTTTGTGCATGCAGATTTGATTTTTATTTCATGTTAAGCTGTTTGAAATAATATATTATATATATAGATATTACTTCAATTTTTACAGTAGATAACTCATTTTCTCAGTCCTGGGCATTTTATAGCCCATTCTTTCTTCAGTGATTTATCACATTCGAACTTCAAAATGATGAATATGCTTCAGAACACGCTGTCCTGCTGGGTGCCCATTCTCTAATTTTTATAGACTTATTATAAATTTTGTTGTCTTCCAAATTATATTTATTTTGGATAGGCTTAACAATTCCCTTTTACAAATATATGTCAGAAACAGCTTGTCAAGTGTCATGAGTAGCTCTTTGAAAGTTTGATAAAAATTGCTTTTAGTCCACAGGTCAATTACACTTGTCATTGCTGTGATATTGTGTTCCTCCACTTATATATATGAGTCATTGCCAATCCATCGAGATCTATTAAGACGGGCTTAAAATTTTATAAAAATTAATTGCCTTGTATATCTTGTGGTAGAAATGCCATCTTCAGTACATCTTAAATTTTTAATTTCTGATGTGACAATTGTATGACATATTAAATAATTTTTATACATCAACATTTCCAACTTTGATATGCTTCTTTATTCATTTTAATGGTTTGGAATATTATGAGAGTTTGTATTTAGATTATCTTAGTATCTTCTGAAAGTAGTGGTTTTGTTTCTTTCTGATCATCATAATTTTGATTTACTTATTTTTCTTGTTTTATTGGAGTAACACATTTCCATCTCAGTGTTGAAAGGAAGCAACGGAGCAGCTGGACTTAATTCCTGACCTGTTCCTAACATTTTATTTTGGTCTGGGGCTTTCTTTAGGTTTGTGAAACATATCTTTTATCCACATCTTATTTTCCTTCACATCCCGTCATAGATTTGACTAATTATTTTTGAATATACAATTCTTAAATATAAAATCTATATATCATTTATGTAATTATTTGTTTAATGACCATCTTATGTAATTTTGGGGCTTACACATATCAAGAATTAATTAATTAACTATTGAATAAACAAATGTGTACATTTCCAATCTGAGTTTTTCACAGCTCCAATGGAGTTCAGAAAAAGTTGTTCCCCAAATTTATTTCCTGTCTTCAGCTATGACATTGAATTTCATAGTTGGCAAGGATCTTAGATAAGATTCATTCTAAACCACTCGTGTTTCAGAATAGAATCCTGTGAATCAGAAGCTAAATGATTTACCTGAAGTGACTCAGACTGAGGCCACCAAGAAGCTCCCAATCCTTCCTGAGAGGGAGCTACTATTTGAACAATCTTAATTTTTTTATTCCTGTCTTGTATTTCCATGAGTTACTTCAGGATGTCATGTTTTCTCTTTTCTCTGGGTTTATATGCAAATGCCACCTTCTCCGGAAGGTTTCCCATGGCATGCTCATATTCCGAATACCCATGTAACTCATATTTATCCTATTAAAACACTTATTTCATTTTAAGTATTACCTTTATATTATCTAGTGATGCATTGGACTTAAAAAATTCCGTGAAGAAATCTGATGCACCAATCTTAAACAACTTGTTTTCTCAGTACCTAGCCCAGAGCTCGATGCTCAATAAAGACTGACTATGAAGATGCATTGAATTGGTGAATTTATATCTTTTCCCTTCATAAGAATAAAATTCTGCTCCTTCTATTACATTGATAAATATTCAAGACTCTGGTTGGAGATAAAGGTATGCCTTGCTTGGTATGGTAAATGGTTTCTGAAGAAGTAAATTGAATTACTTTTCACTGTTCTAAAACAGATGGCTATTTAAAGAATTCACTTAGAGGATCTTTTCATGAAGCAAAGAATGTGATTATGAAAGTAAGCATTGCTTTTTTCTTTCCTGCCTCTAAGGCTTTTGGAACCTACAGACCTCAGGGGTTTTGGACATCTGCCTGTAGTTGAGGGCTGTGGAGTAGCAGTCTTTGTGGTAAAGTTGAAAAGAATAAACAAAAGGTCTGAACGTTAACCTAAGTGGCAGATTTTTATAAAACTTACCAGATGGATTTTTTTTAACCTCTCCAATTAGATCCCTAGGATGCCAAGCTTTTCACTTAAAAATGAGGTAACAGATCTCTTGCTCTTTTGCCTGGAGGAACTCTAGTAGAGGGGCAGTGCCCAGAAGTCCCACATCACAGAGTGTCGGATTTCAGCTGTGCTCTGGGTTCCTCTGGTCCACCACTTCCCTGTACAGATGGCGAAAGCAGAGTCCAGGCAGAAAGAAATGATGCCAAGGCCCGAAAATGATCTACTAATGGGACGGACTATAGTGCAGACCTTCGGACTCCCACTCCGATGCTCCTACTCTTTATGGACTGATTTTCTTATTCAGAAGTTGAACAATACCAGGATTCAGATTCCTTGGAACATGCACCACACCTGACTGGAGAGCACAAAACCTGAATGTAGAAAAACCTGGATTTCAGTCCAAGTTCCCTTTCTCAGCATTTCATTGACCTTAGACAATTGTCACTACCTCTGAGAACCTCACTTTACCCATTCCATCAGAAAAATAGGGGCTGCAATAATAATACTACTTTTTTTTTTATTTTTTTTTTTGACAGGCAGAGTGGACAGTGAGAGAGAGAGACAGAGAGAAATGTCTTCCTTTTGCTGTTGGTTCACCCTCCAATGGCCGCCACAGCCAGCACGCTGCGGCTGGCACACCACGCAGATTCGATGGCAGGAGCCAGGTACTTATCCTGATCTCCCACGGGGTGCAGGGCCCAAGGACTTGGGCCATCCTCCACTGCACTCCCTGGCCACAGCAGAGAGCTGGCCTGGAAGAGGGGCAACTGGGAAAGAATCCGGCGCCCCGACCAGGACTAGAACCCGGTGTGCTGGCGCAGCAAGGCAGAGGATTAGCCTAGTGAGCTGTGGCGCTGGCCAATAATACTACTTTTTACAGTGGGCATCTTGATTAAAAGATGATGCTCCCTAGAAGCCTAAAAAAGGATCTGATACATGGTAGGAGCTCAGTGGTGATACTGATGATGATGGTGATGATTTTATTGATGAATGGGCTCTCTCCCTTGTTACTTCTTCCCACCCTTAGACAAATGGACCCATTTCATCTCCTCTAATCTAAGAATTACCCATGAGTAAATATGGCAAGCATAATTAACTCAGATGGGAACCCCAAATTGAGGCAACTTGCTAGAAAGAGGCACTTCCAACACTTGAAGAAGTAGATATTTATCACACTTCAACTTAGTAGACATTAATATGCTGCTTACAGTCTCCCATTCAACTCTGCTGGTGTCTCACCCCTCCATTAGAGAAAACTGCTGAAGACAGACTTGTTTTTCTTCTCTTTCCCAGTTATCATCTCACATCTCCTTAAAAAAAATAAACAAATGTGCACAGATCACATTACAACAGCACATGTTTGGCACAGAGGATAAGCACACCTCTTAGGATGCCTGCATCCTGGTCAAGTCCCAGCTCTGCTCGCAACCTCAGCTTCTTGTTAATGTGTGCCCTGGGAGGCAGCAGATCATGGCTCAAGTAATTATGCCACTGCCACCCACATAGGAAGCCTGGACTGAGTTCCTGGCTCTTGGCTTCGGTCTGGCCCACTCCCAGCTATTGTGGGACTTTGAGGTGACAATCAGTGGATGGGAGATTTAACCTTCTGTCTTTCTGTTTATCTGTCTCTGTTTCTCTCTCCATCCCCCCCTGCTCCACCCCGTGTGTGTGTGTGTGCCTCCATCAAAGAAGGAGGCCTTCTAATCCATTTTCTCTCTCCAGGCCTTTAGGAACTTCGAAGCTCTGTATGTTTGGTTCTTTGATAGTATCCCATAGATCTAAAATAGTGTTTTTTAGTTCTCTAATTATTTCTTCCTCCTCCTTCTCCTCCTCTCCTCCTCCTCCTCCTCCTCCTCCTCCTCCTCCTTCTTCTTTTGTCTAACTCTAAAAGTTCCAGTGATTTGCCTTCTAACTCAGATAGTCTTTCTTCTGCTTCACCAAGTCTGTTGTTCAGGCTTTCCACTGCATCTTTATTTGTTTTATTGAGTTCTTCATTTCCAATATTTTACTTTGATTTCTCTTTAAAATCTCTGTTTCAAGGGAGAATTTTTCATTCATGTCATGTATGGATTTCATTAGTTCATAGATTTCAATCTGATTACTTTTAAGTGATCCTATATTCAATTGTTTGAATTCTATTTCTGGCATTTCTTTACTATCTTCCTCTTCACATTCTAATATTGAAATTTTGTGTTCTTTTGGGTCATCATGTTGTCTTCCTTATTGTTATTTCTTGAACTGCCTCACTTATTATTCAGCATTTGGGGAGATACTCATTGCTTTCTTTTTTATTTTATTTTTTCCCCTGCATTGGCTCTAATCATTGGACTATTCTGTGGATTGGTGGAGTGGTTGCTTTTTTAGTAAATACCCAGAGGCATGTGGTGGGTGAGGCCAGGAGGATCTGCTTAGTATTCCAGGGTGAAGGGAATGTCCAAGGTGACACCAGGTTGGGCATGGTAAATCTCTCTCTCTTTTTCCCAGAGGGGAGGTTTGTTCTGTTTTGTTGTTGCAATCTCACTCTCACATCTCCTCAAAGGAGACAAGTGTCTGGGCACTAGTGCCAGTAGGTACAATATTCGTCCACAGTGCCACAAGATTCAGTCTTTTGTATAAGCACAGACTCTGCAGCAATGAGGCTCACCAGGGATTCAGGGAGCCCTGAGCTTGTGAAGTCTCCCAGAGTGACTGCCCAGAGTCAAGCCACACTCTGAGCCTTCCCATGCAGCCATTGTGTTTTCACAGTCCTGGCACACAAGCCTCTCACAGTCACAAGCACCAAACACCCTGTCATTTTTCCGTGCTGGACTCAGGAATCTCCTTTATGCTACTTGCTGGGTGTGTAGATAAGAGCTGACACTTATGTCCAAAATTGTGCCCGCCCTCTCTTGGTTTGTTACAGGATGCTGGTGCAGGGTGGTTGGGGAGAGAGAACCCCCCTCCCCATATTTTCCTCCTTTAATTTGGCAGGTGCACTGTCCTCCACAGGGCTCCAAACCGGATTCCTAACAGGCTCTTCCTGCAGCTCTATTACAGTGGCTTGGGATGCTGCAGTCTGGTCTCACTTCACTCTCCAGAGCTGGTGCTGAGCTTCTCAGTTTCTGTGGTCCTGAGTTGTGCATGTCCACACTCTGCATAGGCCCATGGTGTCCCTCTAATTTTTGTAGAATTTTCTCTTTTGTTTTCTCCCTAAATCCCCTGAGACTGCACTTTCTTGACTTTTTTCTTTTTATTAATTTATTTATTTGACAGGTAGAGTTACAGACAGTGAGAGAGAGAGACAGAGAGAAAGGTCTTCCTTCTGTTGGTTCACTCCCCAAATGGCCACTATGGCCAGCGCTGCGCTGATCCAAAGCCAAGAGCCAGGTGCTTCCTCCTGGTTTCCCATGCAGGTACAGGGGCCCAAGCCCTTGGGCCATCCTCCACTGTCCTCCAAGGCCACAGCAGAGAGCTGGACTGGAAGAGGAACAACCGGGGCTAGAACCCAGTGCCCATGTGGGATGCCAGCACTGCAGGCAGAGGATTAGCCAAGTGAGCTATGGCACCAGGCCCATCTCTCCATTTTTTCAAGTCATCTTCTAGACTAGAGTAGTAAGTTCCCTCCCTATTCTACTTTCTTGGATCAGTTCTCACTAGTGTCCCTCCCTTTTTTTTCTTTTTTTTTTTTTTTTTTAAGATTGATTTATTTTTTACTTGAGAGTTAGAGTTACACAGAGAGAGGAGTGGCAGAGAGAGAGAGGTCTTCCATCCACTTTTCCACTCCCCAGTTGGCCATAATGTCCAGAACTGCGCCAATCCAAAGCCAGGAGCCAGGAGCTTCTTCCAGGTCTCCCACACTGATGCAGGGGCCCAAGGACTTGGATCGTCTTCTACTGCTATCCCAGGCCATAGGAGAGCTGGATCGGAAGTGGAGCAGCCAGGATTAGAACCGGCGCCCATATGGGATGCTGGTGCTTCAGGCTAGGGCATTAACCTGCTGCACCACAGTGCTGTCACACCCTCCCCCGCCCCTGCTTCTTCTAACTTTTGATTTTAATGGAGCTATGAGACTTGAAGAAAAATGTCCTATGGAGCAAGGAGCCTGTGACTGAGAGGTGGGTATTTATTTTAATCTTCAAGCTGATGAGTAACTGGGAAAATACTTCTGAACAAAACTACACTACAGTAGACATACACAGAAAGGCAGGAATGATGTAAAAGAGATACGAGGCCTGTCATTTGCCCACAAGAGGCAGAGCAAATGGTCACATTGCTTATGCATGCGTATTCTCCTTTGATACCCTAGTTGCACAGCACTTCTTACTCCCGGAGTCCCAGGTGTCATGCTTCATACTTTCAAACTCTCTGATTTTCCGTCTTTCTTTTCTTTGGTCTTTATTTCCCCTCCCTTCTTCCCTCCCTACCTCTCTCCCTCCCCCATCCCTTCCCTCCTTCCTTCCTCCCTTTCTCCCTTCTTGCCTTTTTTGGTTAGCTCAACTAGACTCATTTTCCTTACCATTAGAGTTGTCTTTTAAAGTACACAGGTCGCATACTCCTGTGGGCCATGGCTTTGATATTCTGCCTTTCCTCCTTCATTTCATGGAAAATTCATATTTTCTCTTGAAAAATCTATACAGAGGTTAATGCAACAAAGGTTTCCTCTGCGTTCCCATGCTAGGCAAACCATCCCTTCCTCTTGTTCCTGCTACAGTTCCCTGGCATCAGTTTTTTATAACACCTCACTCCAGGTCCATTCACTTGCTCTTTTAGTGCATTGCTGATTGAAAATAGTCCTAGTACTTTCCTTGCGTTTTCTTCAGAGGGAAACTGAGGACTGTGACTTGGCACTCAAAGGTCAGGTTTCATCAGTAGTCAATGTGCCCTCTCCTTTGCTTAGGGAGTGTTTTTTCTCTTGATCTTTTTAAAAATATTGTTTTAGAGACAGAGAAAGACAGATAGACAAAGGAGAAGAAAAGTTTCCGTCCGCTGGTTCACTCCCCAAATACCTAAAAAACATGGAGCAGGACCAGATGAAAACCAGAAGCCTGAAACTCAATCTGCATCTGCCAGGTGAACAACAGGAACCCAATTACATGAACCATCACCTGGTGTCTCACATGATGCCCTTTAGCAGGGAGCTGGAATCGGGAGCAGGGCTGGGAATTGAACCCAGACATTCTAATGTGGAGCACAGATGTCTTCAGTGCTAAGCCAAATGTCAGCCTTCTTGTCCATGTAACCATGAGCAGCACTAGACTTGGCTTAGTTCAAGTGCTCACTGCATGAAATCAATGAATACTAGGCCCTAAGGGGGCAATAAGAAAAATATACCTTCGAGTTACCATTTTTTTAACTTTTATTTAATGAATATAAATTTCCAAAGTACGGCTTATGGATTACAATGGCTTCCCCCCCATATCGTCTCTCCCACCCGCATCCCTCCCCTTTCCCACTCCCTCTCCCCTTCCATTCACATCAAGATTCATTTTCGATTCCCTTTATATACAGAAGATCAGTTTAGCATACATTAAGTAAAGATTTCAATAGTTTGCTCCCACACAAACATAAAGTGAAAAATAATAGATGATTATTTAAATGATGATGAAATCAGATCAGACCTATTGTTATGTTTAATCCCAGTGAGAGTCAAGTTGGAATTGATAATTTCTTCTTCTTTTTTTTTTTTTACAGAAGATCAGTTTAGTATACATTAAGTAAAGATTTCAACAGTTTGCACCCCCATAGAAACACAAAGTGAAATATATTGTTTGAGTACTCGTTATAACATTAAGCCTCAATGCACAGCACATTAAGGACAGAGATCCTACATGAGGAGTAAGTGCACAGTGACTCCTGTTGTTGACTTTACCAATTGACACTCCTGTCTATGGCATCAGTAATCTCCCTATGCTCCAGTCATGAGTTTCCAAGGCTATGGAAGCCCTCTGAGTTCTCCGATTCTTATCTTGTTTAGACAAGGTCATAGTCAAAGCGGAGGTTCTCTCCTCCCTTCAGAGAAAGGTACCTCCTTCTTTGAAGACCTGTTTCGAGTTACCATTTTCTTTAAGTTTAAAGTTCCATTTGTGGAAACATCTTTGTGTATATTAAACAGAAATCAACACAAATAGCAAATAGAAGTGTTCGATAATGATGTTCATACATAGAAATCATTACGGTGCTTTCAGCAATGAAACTTGTAAAAGATGTGCAGAAGAATAAATTTCTTTAGTCATTTGTATCTGCTACATTGCTGAAACCAGTGGTAGTTAAAATCACTTGGGTAATTTTTCTAGTTTTCATTTGAGAAATAGTTCCTCCTCCAACTACAGCTATGTGGGTGTAGTGGCAGCTTCTAGGGAGAGCACCTCAGTGGGTTGCAGGGAGAAATGTATCATAGGGCCAAGCAATTAGAAGTTTCCTCTGTGTTTTGATTTTTTGGTAGTGAGGAATGGGACCCAATTCCTCTTTTTGGGTAAAGTTTTAGGAGGTGAGAGTGAGGGTCTCTATCCACTATGTTTGTTCCATTTTTCACCTCTGCCAAAGGAATGAGCTGAGTCTGAGAGACTAAATGATTGTACCCCAGGAAAGAGAAGCAGAAATGAAGGAGGGTGGAGTCTTGGAATGCTTGAGAACTTCTGATTATTCCTGGAACTTCCTGCAGCTAGACCTACATGCGTTTAAATGAAGCGTCCAATCATTGCCCTTTTTGTGTAAGTTAAACACAGCTGAAGCTGGGTTTTTTGTACTCATCATCAAATGTCCCCATAGTACAGATGATGACTACCCTGCTGTATAGGAAGGGTGGACAACTGCCTACATCTGAGTTCTTTTTCATTCTTCTCTCACCAACTCAAGAGCACATTTCAGAGCACAACATAACTACTATTGTAAGTAGTATACTGCCTTTAAAAGTTCGGGGGCCAGTGTTGCAGCATGATAGGTAAAGCCACTGCCTGCAATATCTGCATTCCGTATAGGTGCAGGTTGGAGTCCCAGCTGCCCCACTTCCAATCTGGCTCTCTGTCAATGGCCTGGAAAATCAGTGAACAGTGATCCAAATACTTGGGCCCATATCATCCATGTGGGAGACCCAGATGAAGATCCTGAATCCTGACTTCTGAATGCCCCAGCCCTGGCCATTGTGTCCTCTGTGGAGTGAATTAGAGGGTGGAAGATCTCTCGATCTCTCTCTCTGTGTATGTATGTGTCTGTCTTCCTCTCTCTAACTCTGACTTTCAAATCAATACATGAATCTTTTTTTTAAAAAAGCTGTTTATGTGAGACATACACAGAGATAGAGACAGAGAACTCCCATTCACTGACACACTCTGCAAATGCCTGCAATGGCCAAGGCTGGGACAGGCTGAAGTCTGGAGCCAAGAACCCAGTGCAGGTTTCCCAAGTGGGTAGCAGTAGCCTAATTAGCTGAGACATCATCTGATTCTTCTCAGTATCTGCAGTAGCAGGAAGCTGCAATTGGGAGTGAACTGGGATTTGAATCCAAATACTCTGATATGGTATGTGAGTATATTAACTCTAGGCGAAACACTTACCCTATTTATTTATTTATTTGATGGAGAAAGATAGAATTTTCTTAATAGACTGTTTTTATTGCCCAGAAGGCATGGAGATATTCAATATTGCCCTTGTCTCCCATATGCGGAGCGCCTGCCCATTAGCATTTCCACCAGAGTGGTAAGTTTGGTACAATGTTAAACCTACGCCAATGCATCATTGTAGCCTAAGTTTGTAGTTTTCATTGTAGTGTTATGAGAATAAATTCACTGCTCTAAACATCCTCTGTGCTCCATCCTCCTCTCTCCCTTAACCCCTAGTACCCTTTGATTTTTTTTTTTTTTTTTTTTTTTTTTACCATTTGCATGCTTCATGGAGTGGGAACTACACAGTATGTAGCCTCTACAACTGAGTTTTTGAAATGCCCATGACTGATTAAGGTAAGCCTTTATGCTATACCTACAGTAGTTTAGCCCTATCATTAACCACATGTGATAACCTGGGCTAGTCACTTGGTTCATCTTTCACTGACTCCACTTCCTGTGTAAAATGAAGTGTGTATATTTGATATCTATATCCCACTACAGGTTTCCATGGTGTTATATCAGAGAGTATTTAAGGGCTGGCAAAGACCCCAAATTCAAGGTATGAGGCTGTGGACAAGGCGCAGAAAGACATCTGGAATATTTACTGTTCCATCTTTGTGTGGTCCCTCCCAAGCCTCATCCATTTTGGAATTCCCAGTGTGGGACCCCAGAAGAGAAGTTTGAAATAAACACAACAATTTCAGCTTAACAGCATGCTACTGGAGCAGGAGGGATGTGAAGAAACCAGGATCTGAGAGTAACAAAACCTGATGAAACAGAATTTCTTGGCCAACCTCTTGTTGCTCTGGCTTCCTGGAACATCACTCTACTTTTGCTTTCTTCATTCTGGTTCATCTTTGGCATGGTTACCAGAGTGATATTTCTGAAACACACACCCAATTGCAACATCATTTTTGCTGAAAATTCTTCAGAGATTATTTTTGCCTGCAGGAAAAGTCCTTCCTTCTTGCCATGGCTTTCAAAGCTACTAAGCCCACATCACCCTTTCCATTGCTCACTACTCCCTATGCCCTCACCTCTGTGCCTTTAAAAATGGTCTTTATTTTGCTTGAGACACCTCTCCTCCTCTCATTCTTTCTCTCCCACCTGCTAGGCAAACTCCTATTCATCTCCCATTGCAGCTAAAATAACAGCTTCCCCATGGAGCAATCCCAGGCCCTTGTCTCTCTTAGGCATTTAGTCTCTGTCACTGGTTTCCCACTACCCCTGGTTTATTGTGTTCATTTATTTGTGTCTCTGTCTCTTTGCTAGTCTGGCACCAGCTGGAGAGCCTCTTGGTTCATAGCAGGAAGTCAGCACTGTTTACTGATTGCTTCTGAGCTATAGAATGAACCTAATTGTCCTATTTATCTGAGGAAGAACAGGTGAAAAATTAGCACTCACATTGGTTCCATAAGGAAATACTATACAGAACCATCGGTGAATGCCAGGAATTTGGCCTTGAAGTCATGAACTAGGCCCGGGATAGGCATTATTTTTCCAAACTGCTGGGACCAAATGACTTATTGAAGCTGAAATATTTGACTGAATTAATAATGACTGTGCATCACCTGGCAAAAAGTCAAAAGGCTGAAAACAACTGCTGTGTAGTGTTAACGGCATTATTTCCTACAAGTAGAGTTTATGAGAATCTTAGAGAACTGTGTAAGATTCACACTTACCATGTGAGTGATCTTTTGGGTAACATTTTCTATCAATCATTCTGACACTGCATTTAATGGTCTCCACCCTTTTCTTGCTACCTTCCTGACCGATTTGTAGATAAAATATGGGATAGGAAAGAATGGGAAGATGTTTCTATGGTTCTGAAAAAGAAAGACACAAAAAAATGACTCTGGTCTACAGATGTCAAATTCCTTAATTGAATATTTCTCCTAACATGCCAGGCTGAACTGGGTTCCCTCCATGCTAGCAGAGTTACTGCATACCTCCCCTTTCTAGCTAAGTATTTTGTTTGTAAAGATTTATTTGTTAGCAGAAGAATTTGCTTATTGCTTTTCCCTTCATGTGGAGGGGAAACTCCGTGAAAACAGCGGCTGTATTCCCAGCAGTTAGTTTGGGGTCTGACCCAGGGCCAGCATGCCTTGCTGAGTGCAGAGGAGGATAAAGGACTTGGCGAGTCAGAATGTGCATATGGAAGTGTGTGTATGAATGCACAACGAAAAGAGAGAAGTGGGAGTTGAAGAATGTGTGATGTGTGCGAGGGATGCAGATACCTGCTCCTTTCTAGTTTTTTAATGCAAGCCAATAGCCTGGTGCACCCCAGCACAGCAAGCACATAAAAGTAAGCTGCAAACAGCCACCAACATGGTGGGTAAAGATTTCTCAAACCGCCCTGGCTACAAGAAGCACTTTCTGTAGCTGATGTTACAAACAATAGACTTTAATGTGGTTTTCCAATAGAAGTGGATGGAATCATTTGGGCCATGTTTTGTTTCAAAATTACATGTCTCTTCCCTGTTCTAGAGACACACAAACTGGCTCAGGGCAAAGTTAACTCCACTGCTCCTGAGCCGAGGATCCCTCTTCCTGGTAACCAGTAAAGTGGGCTCCTAACCCCTAGAGGGCATCTTATTCAGGTCACATCAGTGTTGCTCATCATTTCACCATGAATGCTTAGGGTAGTGCCCAGCATGTGGCAGATGCAAGGTAAATGTTTGTTGAGTGAATTGTTGACATTCCTTCCTATGGTCTGTATTTGTGCCTGCTTTTGTAGAGTTTCCAGTTTCTTGGCTCCCTGATGACCACTCCTCTATCTCACTAGCATTTGGCTCTCACCTCGGTTTCTTTCCTGCAGTTTTGTACCCTGGTGCCTGCCTATTGCTTGCCGTGCCTTTTGCTGTGATCATGGCGTCTCCGATCATCCTGGGAAAGCGCTTTCTTCTTCAGATCTCTGGTTTCCTAGAACCAGAATCTGCTCCCCTCTTGGGGCTCTCGTCCAAAGCTGGAGACTTTATTCCCTTGAGGTGAGAGATCTGGACAATGTTTCTGCTGATGCAGCTGAACAGTGCAGTCTGGTGGTGTCTCCACAAGGATGGGACCCAGTTTCTATGTAAGAGCTGCCTTTGTGACTTTGGCAGTTAGGGTCATGAGATGGCGAAAGGACAATGGATAGGGAAGCTGAGGCATAAATCCTAGTCTGAACTCTTCTCCTTGCGTGATCTAATAGTCAAGGTTCTTCAGAGAACAGTAAAACAGGATAAAGAAATTTATTTTAAGAAATGGCTCACACAGTTTTAGAGGCTGACAAGTCCAAAGTCTGCAGGGTGGGCCCAAGGCTGGAAATAAAGACTTCAGAGGCTCAAGTTCAAAGACCATCTGCTGCAGATTTCCTTCTTGCTCAGGGGAGGTCAGTCTTTAGTTCTATCCAAGCCTTGAACTGATTGGACGAGGCCCATCCATGTTATAGCAAACAATGTGCCTTACTCAGCATACACAGATGTACACATGAACCTGTCCAAAAACATTCATACAGAAACATGCAGAATAATGTTTGAACACCTTTCGGGATACCATGTGCTTCCCAAACTGGCATAAAATTAAATGTCACTGGAAGTGTCCGAGAGCTCTAGGTCTCACTTATTTCAGTGAAAAATCAGAAGTTGGATTTGATGTCTTCCAACTAAAATTGAAAATTCTATGTTTTGGAATAAGGATCTAGTAGAGAGTACAGAATTCTGGGACAAAGAATGTTCAAATACTTCTACCTCTTTTGATGCCTGACATCTAACACACTACTGTATTCTTACCTGGGAATCAGTAATGGTTGGGGTCCTGCCTTTGAGAGGAGCCCACCCACACTCCTGTTAAATGTCGGTTGATAGCATCTCCCTAAATCAAATGAGAAAGAATTCCAGTTTTAGTTTCAGACACTTTGCACTTTTTATGTTTCCATTATTATCCCTGGCCCATTATTTTGCTTATTGATTAATTGGCCTTTTGAGCTGCTATATGAATATGGCATTCTATCTCCTGGTCTCTTCAAAATAGGCTTCTCCTGCAGCAGTTCCCTGTAGATCATCTCTTCCCAGCCTGCCACATTAGAGTTAACCCTGCTGCATTGGACAGAAAGGACATTTCCCCCCTTCTGCACTTTGCATTTTTGTAAGAGGTCCAGCATGTGATGAATGGCAGAGATTATGTGGTTTCTATTAAAGTACAGACCTTGTGACTCTCCAAGTAAAGAAAAATGGCCCATGGTAAATAAAGGAGTGTTTATCCAGCATTAAGGGAAGTCTGGAAAGGAAAGTTAAAGTGTAAACACCAATTGCTCTGTTGAATATTTGCACAGCTCTTTGTGCAAAGTGGTTAACTGATATCACAGGGCAGACTTACAGATTCAGATACCTAGGGCCAGGCAGGCAGGACAGGCGATTGACTTGGTGGGGTTGTAGGCAAACTGAAAAGAATAGAGTCTACCAAAAACAGCTCCACCTGTTGTCAGGTGGGAGGGAGAACTTACCACTGCTGGATTTTTTAACTAAAGTTTCAAATGTGGGGTTCTATAGCATATATCATTATTTTAAAGGACTGGCAATTCATCTGGAGCATTGAAAATCCTGTGAGAATAAATGGATCATGTATGCAGGCCAGTCGATGGCTTCCCTTGCCTTTAGACTTGACAGACTTGAGACAGCATGGTAATCTGTTAGAAACACAGACGTGCAGCAGGACTCTAACTCAGCAGTCCTCTGGCTGCCTGCATTTCAGTGGAGTGGGATGACATAAGAGCAGAAGTGGTTACACCCTAAAACCGACGAGGCTGAAGCTTTAGGATCTTGTCAACTGGCCCTTTCCAAGCCCCTGGGAGAGCCCAGGCAATATGATTATGTATTGTAGACTTTTTGTAAAATTTTCAAAAGTAAGATTCACATTTCCTACTTGAAATGTTTTACAACCATAGTCTATTATTCACTCCAAGTCTTCCTCTTTCACATTTTCCACAACATCTGGTGCTGTTTTAATGCCTGGGAGCACTTTCTGAAAATCTCAGTAGCAAGAGCTAGCCAGTATGGCATCTCAGTCTCAGCACTATTGGCATTTGGGGCCGGGTAATCCTTTCCGGTGGTGGCTCACTGGTACATTCGGCAGCTCTCCTGGCCTCTGCCTATGAGAGCAGAGCAGCATCTGCCCACCCACCCCCACAGTTGTGCCAAAGTCCTCTAGGGAGCTGGAACTGCACCTATTCCCTCCCCAGTGAGAACCACTGAACCAACAGAAAGCTGACCTATAGATACATTTAGCATGACTTGGAATATAATTATGCAATTCAAGGTCATGTTTTTCTCATTGTTTATACTATTGCTAACAGATCCAGTGTAGGCATGGCAGCCTCCAAAACTTAGATTTCTCCCTGCACCAACTCATGAAGGTATAGGATGCTGCCCAGGCAAGTCTGTGGAGGTTTCTTCCAAATCTTAAAGGTTGTGTACAAAAGAAACTTGATGGAGATTTTCCCACTTTTGACAACAATCCTAAACCTCTCACATGACATTCCCAATGATGTCTGGTGATACTGAAAGAAAATTATCTAACTCATTGCTAATAAAAATAAATTCAAAGCAATTATTCTAGAGAGAAGATTGGGTTATCTTTCTTGTCATCTGTAAGAAATCTTACAAATTTATTTTATTAAGGGAATCAAAGAGTTTATAGCTAAGAAAATAGGAAGAGGTATCATAAGAGCTGTCAGGTAATTAAAGCTAATGTTATTTTTCCGAGTTTTATGATGTTTTTCATATTTTTAAGACTTTCAGTGTTTTTATTTTGCTGTTATTTATCATCTTATTTAAGATAATTACTCACTTAATCTGTAATTTTGGATCACAATTTTATATGTATATTTTTAAAGATACATCTCCCCCTGAACATCAGGGCCCTTAAAATGTAGATGTGAACCTCGATTTTAGATATTAAAGTGAGTCCTGAGAGAAGGCCCTGGAATATTTATGAAAGTAATTTTTGTAGAGAGCTGTTACTGTGTGGCAAAGCCCCTCTCCTTCGCAGCCTCCTCTCACCTCCCCCACCTCACCAAGGTGAGGGAAGAGAGCGCTCTGCTCTCTTCATCAAATGAGAGAGGTGCACCTGCAAGACCGTGGAGGAAGCTTGATGCTCAGCACCTAAACCTGAGGAGCAGCTGGGCAGTTTCTAAAGCCTACCACAGGGTTGGGCCAGGCAGCTGCCGCCAAGGAGAGGCAACCACAAGGGGCTATCTACCCCAGAGTGTTTTTGGGGATAGGAATGCCCAAGTGTTTCCCCTGGGCCAGATGTGGGCACAAGACAGAGACAAATGCAGTTCTTTTAAATCTGACGCAGGCTGGGGAGAGGGGATGAATTTGGCCTGGTAAAGATGCTGGTTGGGGTACCTGTGTCCCGTATTGGAATGTCTGGGTCTGATCCCTGCTCCTGCTCCTGAATCTAGCTTCCTGCTTTTACAGACCTTGGAAGAGAGGAGGGTGATATCTTAAGTGACTGAGTTCCTGCCAATGATGTGTATTGAGTTTCTTGTCCAATCTTTGGCTTTCCTGACCATTGTGGACATTTGGGGAGTGTGCATTAGCAGATAGGAGTTTCTCTCTCCTTCTCACTCTTTCTTCTCTCTCTCTCTCCCTCTCTCTCTCTCTCTCTGTCACTCACACACACTCTCCCTGTCACTTTGCATCTTAAATAAACAAATACATAAAAAAACATCGAGGTCTTGCCCAGGAGAACTCTCCAGATACATGGTAAACTCTAAGAGAATCTATGCAGAGTTGTCTCCTGAAAAACCAGAGACTCAGGGGCCATGTCTGGAGAAGGAAAATGTGCCATTGCATCACAGGAAGTCCTGTTAATCCAGGTGATGGTGAAGACCCCCCAGGAATGCCATTGAGTGCCCATGTGCAAACCCCAGCCAGACTGAGGTGTGTGCAGTGAAGTTAAAAAAGCCCTAGTTAAGTAAGAAATGTCCTTCTCCTCTTCCCTCTTATCCCTTCTCCATCCCTCCATACTCAAGGGTTGTTAGGAGGAGGTGAGGAGGGAAGATGAGGCGCACACATCTTCCTGCACCGAAGGCACCCAGCCTTGCAGGTTCACTCAACGGGTCTCCTTGTTTTTCCTTAGGAAGGCCTGCTCAGGACATCAGTTCTTGGCTGTTGTCTGGAAAGTTAGATTTTATCTAACAGGTCAAAGTAGCACACTATGTCCCAACTGTTCATGCAAAAGTAGGCTCTACGTTGAGTTCCCACTTTCCTTCTGGGAATCTGGAATTCTGGTATGTGCTAAACAGAGAGTGCCTATATGATAAACTCCAATAAAAACTCTAGGTGTTGAGCCTTTAACAAGCCTGCCTGGTGGGCGACCTCTCCCTCATGTTGTCACAAATCACTGCTGGGGACGTTAAACCCACTCCCTGTGACTCTAGGAGCTGTGGACTTTGGAAATTTGCATTTTTCTTGTGAGGTTTGCCACATACACTTTTGTTTTGCATCTCTTTACCATAATAAATCATATATGATACAATATATGATTATGATATAAATACCATTGCATGTTACATTCATTATATGAATACAATTATATGTTGTATCATTATATGTACTTCACAAATCATCAGTAGTTTTGTTTACCTTCTGACACAAGTCCTAGCTGTAGGGTACATAATGATCTTAGTTTTGGGTAAAACTTGACACTGTCATTATTACATAAATTAGACAATTGTAGTCACTAAACTGACACTGCGCTGTTGGGTGAAGGTAGGCAGAGATGCTATGTAGCCGATTATTAGGTGACAGGACAACCAACTTACATAAGAAAGCTAATTAGAGAAGGAAAAAACGAAAATGAAATTATAACTGATTTTATTCCATGGAGAAGCATTGCTTGGCTCATAATCTGCATTATTTTGAGGAATTCTTTTCAAATCCATTAGAGGCAAGGAGACCAAAGGCTTCATCCAGTATACCTAAAAAAGGAAGCTGAGATAGAGAAAAGTTTAAAAGCTCACAAGAAAATAAGTGAATGAGTCAGAGATAGAGTTAGGTTCTGTGATGCTAAGAATTGCCTGAGCTTTTTTCACTTTGGACATTGACTTGTTTAATGCAGAGTGATGCGATCAACCAAAAATCCATTGTTTTGTCATCTAAAGATAAAAATGACTTCACTGCTCCACCAACTCACTGTCCAAATTTATCATTCCTGTGTCCTCTGAGACATCCATTTCATTGGGAGGCTTAATTTGAACTGGGTCATTTCTCCTACTTCACCTAATGACCTTGAAGCAAACTTGACCATAAGAAAATTGAGCTTGTACTTTGCTTTTGTAGGCTCAGAAAAGCCCTCGGTGTTGATCTGTGTTGTTTGTATTTATAGGCAGTTGGGTGAAGAGTAATTCTGTCCCACCTGTATGACAGGTTGAATATGCTATGTCTGCACTAATGCTGATTGATAGATATGAAACCCAACCTTTCTGAAAATGCTATCCAGATTTGACCTCAGCTAGATTAATTAAGAAAGATCAGAAACCAAGAAAACTTTCTTAAAACTGCATTTGTTCAGCAATGAGCTTGCATCTTGCCAGGCACCATGCTTGATATGATGGATGCAGGGATGAATATAACAGGGCTGTTGGCCCAGAGAGGCTCAGAGTGTAGTAGAGAAGATAGACAAAATTGTTAAACAATGATTTCAGTGAGATGTACTGCAGTAGGATCAGAGGACTGGCTGTTCAGACAGGCTGCCTGCTTGGAGTCATGTCCTGGCTCCTCCGTTTTCTGAATTGGTGATCTGGATCTATTGCTTATCCTTTATATGTCTGCATTTTTTCACCTATAAAAAATATAAAGTAGGGGCTGGTGATGTGGGGTAGCAGGTAAAGTCCCAGCATCCCATATGTACATCAGTTAGAGTCCTGGCTACTCCACTTCTGATCCAGCTCTCTGCTATAACCTGGGAAATCAGTAGAAGATGGCTCAAGTCCTTGGGCCCCTGCACTGGCTTCCTTAGGATCCTGGCTTCATATCAGCTCAGCTCCAGCTGTTGTGGCATTCTGGGGAGTGAACCATTGAATGGAAGACCTCTCTCTCTCTACCTACCTCTGTCTCTCTGTAACTCTGCCTTTCAAATAAATAAATAAATCTTTAATATATATATATATATATATATATATATAGAGAGAGAGAGAGAGAGAGAGAGAGTGTTCAACCAGCCCTAGCTCTGAGATTTTCCAACTATACATGAGCCAGTGATAGGCGAAATTGTGGGTTACAATTGTGACAAGAGCAAGTCATTATTCCTAGGAAGCTCTCCCCCCTCCAATGGGGGAAATGCACAAGTAAACATGAATCCATTCTAATCCAAAAAAAAGTGCTTCACTTGGCCAATGGAAGGCTGTGTGGGAACACATTACCACTCATGTGTAAAGATGGCTCTTTGTTAACTGATTGTTCTATCCAAGTGGAAGTCCCATACATAAAAGTAGCCAGACAACCTGAGCTACGTTCAAAGGAAAGTCAACAGTGTAGTGAAGGGCTACAAAACTGGGTGATGGCGATATGTGTAGCAAGAAACTGAATCAGGTAGAGTAGTTGAACCTGATGAGGAAAGTGTTATGCAAACATGGGCACAGATTTTCATCAACTTGGAGGTGTGACACTTGGAGGTTTCCTTGTTGATATCCCACTTTGAATTTTTATAGCTAACGGTCTCCTTGAGGCTTATCTTTCCACAGCCCATTCCTACATGTTTATTCCCTGTTTCTCCCTGGTTTCATTCCCAGGTCTCTGTCCTCACGGACAGTTCCCTGGTCACTTACACTCTCCACGAACATTTCCTCCAAAGATCTTTGCATTTACAGTTCCCCTGTGCCTAGCCTGAACTCTCCCCGTTATCTGCTTGTTTATTGATCTTTTCCAGGGATTTACTGAACTGGACAGGTCTCCCTAGTACCTTTCCATGTTTTGTTATTATTGGTGAATCATATCTCTTCCAACTTAGATAGTTCCTGTACCTACTTTATTTTCTGTCTTCTCCAACTATAATGTAAGTTCCATGAGCACAAATAGTGATGTCATTTTTATTTTCATGGTTGATCCCAGAATCAATGACAGCACCTGATGATAGTCCCTCAGTACATATAAGGGTACTTCAAAAGGTTTATAGAAAATGCAGTTAAAAGGTAAGTTTATTTTCATGCAAAAATTAGAAATTCATGCATATGAGAGGGTTTCAACAAGTTTGTGGAAAATTTGTATTCATACTAGTATTACATTAGTATTGTGGAAAATTTATGGATCTCAAATTTTTTTAAAAGATTTATTTTATTTATTTGAAAGACAGAGTTACAGAGAGAGGGAGAGACAGAGAGAGGGAGAGGTCTTCCATCTGCTGGTTCAGTTCCCAGATGGCCACAACTGCTGGAGCTGTGCAGATCCAAAACCAGGAGCCAGGAGCCTCCTCCAGGTCTCCCATTCGGGGACAGGGGCCCAAGAACTTGGGCCATCCTCCACTGCTTTCCCACGCCATAGCAGAGAGCTGGATCGGAAGAGGAGCAGCGGGGACTAGAACCAGTGCCCATATGGGATACTGACGCTTCAGGCCAGGGCTTTAACCTACTGTGCCACAGCGGCGACCCCAAATTTTTTTTGCACCAAAATAAACTTATTAGTTACCACAGATCATGGAAAACATATGGTACTTGTGTTTTTGGAACTAATAGAGTACCAAAAATGTAATGTAGAGGAATAAAATTGATATTTTTGAGCTCTAATGATTGTTTATATCCCTGAATAGTGGAATTTTTTTTTCTTCTTAAAATTTGTTGAACTCTTTACTTAGTATATAAAGTAATCTGAAAGTAGATCATTGTGAAAATTAAGAGGATTAGGAGAGGAAAGAGAAGGAAGGGTGGGAGCATGGGCAGGAGGTAGGGTAGGGTGGGAAGTATCACTATGTCCCTGTAAAAATCTGTATGCATGAAATACATGAAATGTGTATACCTTAAATAAAATTTAAAAAAAGAAAAAGTAAAAAAGGGAACAATAAATAAAAAAGAAAAAACAAAAATCTTTTAATTCCACTTTTTCAAGGAACCTTTTAAAGGACTCTCTTATTTGTTGATCAAAAGCACAGAAGAATGGATTCTATAACAGCTGGAACTAAGGAAAGATTGAATTGGAACCCTTGGAATGCAGTGAAAACCTTATGATTGAAGGGGTTTGAACTTAGGGTAGACAAAACTTGGCAGTAATATAGTAGAGCATATTTGATAATTGGGCAGTGATTAAATGTGTTTTGTTCTTCAGAAGCACGGGCAGTTCCCAGTTTATAAATACATGAAGGGTAACTTGCACCATAATTTAAAGGAGCAATGTTCTTCATGCTCAGATCTCAGATGATGCACCTAACAGAGAGGTACCTAATTGCTTTATTGGTTGCATTTAAACATAATTATTAATGATGAAATATTTATAACTTACTTAATGGGTATTAATTATTGAACTCTGTTTAAATACTAAATTATTTTACTGATCAAATACTTTTTAAATATTTAATAAAACATGATAGCTTTGTTTCATACAAATAATACCATGCCAAACCTAAGCTTTGAGGCCATATTATAATAAACAGGGCCACTAATCAATCCTGGTGACATTCTAAATAAATTGTATGGCCCAGTTGTAAGTTGATCTCTAGAAATATAATTTTTACTGGCAAAATATGCACAAATATGTAAATTGAGATTGTGTATTATAGTCACTCTTCTACATATTTGATCTTGTTACTGAACACTTTTTAAATGAATTTCACATGAGGGAAATAGTACATTTAGTCATATATTTTCCCTAATTTAACTCTTTATATTAAGTATTCTTCTTTTCCTATGTTGCTATGAGCCTTAATTTTTGGTGTTTCTTTTATGCTATTCCAGAGATACTGAATTCCCCCTCATTTAAAACCTTCAGCATTTCCCTATCATATATTGAGACAAAATTTATTTAGTTTTCTGGGGCTTGGCTCTCATTATGTGTTTATTGAATCCACTAGACTCCACAAGCCCCATTGTATGAAAAAATATGAATCTGTAGAACATTGTTGTTTTGGATTATGTTTTCTCAAGTGTTTTATGTTATCTGAAATTTATTGGGGTGCGGATGTATTTTTTTTTTTTGACAGGCAGAGTGGACAGTGAGAGAGAGAGACAGAGAGAAAGGTCTTCCTTTGCTGTTGGTTCACCCTCCAATGGCCACCGCTGCCGGTGCGCTGCAGCCAGCGCACCTTGCTGATCCGAAGCCAGGAGCCAGGTGCTTCTCCTGGTCTCCCATGGGGTGCAGGGCCCACGCACTTGGGCCATCCTCCACTGCATTCCCTGGCCACAGCAGAGAGCTGGCCTGGAAGAGGGGCAACCGGGACAGAATCCAGCACCCCGACCGGGACTAGAACCCAGTGTGCCGGCGCCACAAGGCGGAGGATTAGCCTAGTGAGCTGCGGCACCGGCCGCGGATGTAAGTTTTAATCTCACTCTAGTTAACACTTCAGGTACCCTCATTGACAATGTGAGAGATATGAGAGGATTAAAAAATGTGAGAAAAAGGAATTCACAAATAAGTTTACTTTAGTACAAAACATTTGAAATCAGTGCAGTTTTTTCATAATATGCACTTTCCATTAATTGCAAACATTATTTATTTATTTATTTATTTTCGCTTTTGTTAGTGAGAGAGGGAGAGAAAGTGAGAATGCCTAAGAAAGATTTTCTGTCTGCTGGTTCGTTTCCCAAAATGTTTACAACAGTCAAGACCGGGCTAGGCTGAAGGCTGTTCTAGAACTCCATCTGGATCTCCCATGTGGGTGGCAGAAAGTACTTGGGTCATCATCTGCTCCCTTCCCAGGTTAAGCATTGACAAAAAGCTAGATTGTAAGCACAAGAGCCAAGATTCGGACCAGGCACGTTGATATGGCATGAGTACTGTGCCATACTCCTGCCCCTCCATGAAATTTTTAAGTACCCTTGTATCCTAAGTTACTCAACCTTAGAAAGGCCAATCAGAAGCCCTACAGGTTAATAATACTATTACTGGGGCATAATTATGGCACTGCAGTGATGGTTTCCCTGGTATAAATTCCTTAGTTTGAATACATCAAAAATACAGATTTTGTATATCAATAAAACATCAATAAAGTGTTTTTTAAAGATGTTTCAACATCTTTATGAATGATCTACACAAGAGAATGTATAAATTAGTATAGTAGATGTTAGATAAGATTTTTAACTTGGATGCGAGTGGGTCTAAGATTCATGGACTGACCAGATGGCCTGCCATGCATGAATACACAATGAAAATCTATAGATGCATCTGTAGATCTATAGATGCTGCGGAATAAGGTTTTAGCCTTGGCATTCTATCCCAATCTCTGTACAGCTTCTCATGCAGGATTATATCATTTAATCTCTCCTAGGAGACCAGCTGAACCCTGCCTCTCTGGTCTATTGTGGACTTACCTCAAGGGTACCTTTCATCCAGTGCATTTGTCAGAGTGTTCAAGGAACAAATAATGGTGATATTATCAAGCTGGCACTGCTTGTGAAATTACTCTTCTTTTGCTGCTCCACTGCGAAACATTTGAACATTTAATCAGATTTTCTCAGAGACTAGTGTTTGTGAGAACATGACACTTGGCAGAAAAACCGTGAGAGACCTCTCACACTGACCAATGTCCAGCCATTGGAGGGTGCCCATATCTAAAAAAACCTTCTTAATCATCAATAATTATGCTGAATAATATCTTTGAAGGTATGCCCTTTACACTCTCTGAGGAATCCATGATGTTGAAAACAACATCAGCTTAAGTATATGAAAATCAGAAACATTTTCCAATAAATAAATTAAATAACAGATTATCTGATTTTTACTATATCAAGTAAGTTATTAATTTTCTATTGCTTGGTGACCTTGGAAGATTAGTTCCAGGATCCCCAGTGGATAACAAATGTGAAGATCTTCAAGTTTCTTATATAAAATAGTGTAGAATTTGCATAAGTACTATGCACATCCTCCATATACTTTATTTGTATTTATTTGAAAAACAGAATGATACCCATAGACAGAGAAATGAGAGAGATTCCAACTCTGTTCCAATGTCAGGAGCCAGGAGCCCCATATGGGCCTTCCATGTAGGTGGCAGGGTTTTAAGTGCTTGAATCATTACATGCCGCCTCTTAGGATGTGCACTAGCAGGATGTTTTGGATGCAGAGGGGTACTCAATTCCAGGTACTCCAATATGGGATATGAGCAACCCAAGTACAGCTTAACCTACTGTACCAAAATGTCCACTCCCTCCAGTATGCTTTAAATCATTTCTAGATACATATGTCTAACAAAATGTATATACTATGTAAATAGCTATCACACTCTATTATTTGGGGAATAATGGCAAGAAAAAATCCTATGTGTGTTTAGGACAGATGCAATTTTTTGTCTTGAATATTTCTGTCCTCATTTGTTTGGATCCATAGATGAGAGACCCATGGATATGAAGGGTCAATTGTAGTTTATATTCAAGTAGAAGATATCACAAATGAATTATGCCCCCAGAATATAATAGTATGTAGGTCACTTGAAATTTAGCACCTTATACCTATATAAATAGTATTGTGGATGGTGCTAAGTATCCTATGTAGTCCATGAGCCTACAAGAACATAATGTAAACATAAATATGTTGGCTGAAAAGACAAATCAGCTAATTTAAAAATTACTAAAATATTCTAGCCACTAAGTAATAATAAAATATGCAAATCTTGATGGAGAAATATAGTTTCCTTGTAGTGAATAATTGAATTAATTTATTAGAATAATGAACTGGAAAAACACAGAGGATGGGATTTCCAAACAAATTTATTGGTTAAATATAGAGAACTTTTTAAAATTATACCTCTTTTACTACAAGAGTTAGGGATTTCCTCTTCTTCAGTAGATCTATTCTTACAGGAAGCTCAGGTTGTGAGGTTGCTTGGATGTCCAGAAAAGTAACGAGGTCGGAAAGGAGGTAGAAGCTCTCAAAAGAATGGAGTAAACTGTGAAGGAGGAGGCCATAATCAGCTAAGGAGAATGGATATAGTTGTGAAGGAAAACACTGAACTGGGATGGTACTAACTTGACTGTAACTAGAGGTGAAATGTTGAGAGGAAAAAGCAACAGTAAGATTTGAATGATTTTTCATAAAAGGAGGGATGAGGTTGCACAGTGTAAAAAAATCTTGAAGACAACTGATCATTCTTTGGCAGTGATACCTGGGATCCTTGATCCATGTGGAAACAGCATGCAATGGTTGTTTCCCTTTGACTCTCCATTTCTGTTACTGTGTTTTCAAGCCAGAGACTTTTAGTTTATCTATATTATGACTTATTCTCTGCTCTAAAAAGCTCAAGTTTAGATCTGGGAATTAATTGTTAAGGTTGATTATTTACTTAAAATAGACTAATTTGGCCTAATTCATGAGCCAAAAACTACCATTGTGTTCCTGAGACAGAAACTAAGCAGTACAAAACTAAACAACAGCCAAAATCCTGTTTTCCCCCAACTAACTTATGAACTGGTATTAGTAGCGAAGTATAGAAATGACCCTGAAAATATAGTCTTTGAACTGGTATTAGTGCTTGTTTCCAAAGGTAGCATTGTAGGACAAAAAGAAGGAATTAACTTCAGTTAATTCTGTACTAGAGGCCGGCGCCGCGGCTCACTAGGCTAATCCTCTGCCTAGCGGCGCTGGCACACCGGGTTCTAGTCCCGGTCGGGGCGTCGGATTCTGTCCCGGTTGCCCCTCTTCCAGGCCAGCTCTCTGCTGTGGTCCAGGAGGGCAGTGGAGGATGGCCCAGGTGCTTGGGCCCTGCACCCCATGGGAGACCAGGAAAAGCACCTGGCTCCTGGCTCCTGCCACCGGATCGGCGCGGTGCGCTGGCCGCAGCGCGCTGGCCGCGGCGGCCATTGGAGGGTGAACCAACGGCAAAGGAAGACCTTTCTCTCTGTCTCTCTCTCTCTCACTGTCCACTCTGCCTGTCAAAAAAAAAATTAAAAAATTAAAAAAAATTAATTCTGTACTAGAGACATTGTAAATGCTGTCTCACTAATCAAAAATTCTATTAAGAATATACCATTTTTCTCCATTTTACAAACAACGAAAATAAAAGACACATGACCTGAAACATGAAAAGCTGTACAGCAAGTAAATGCTGGTGCTTGGATCCAAAACTCAGATGCTATGCCATTATGTCATGCTGCTCTTCCATGCAATAGGCTTTTTAGAAACTTCAAAAGTATTGCATGTAAGGTGGGGAAAATTTTGTCAAACATAACCTCAGAAGACAAGAGAAATGGTCACTTTTTGGATTTGGTAAGTTGAACGCAAAAGGGATGGTGGGGCTGATGGCTCTATCACTGTTGCCAAATATGATGGCTAGAGAGAAGTCTCAATCTAAATGACCCAAGTGTCCAATAGGGACAGAGGCTGACCTTGTCATAAACCAGGCTGGGCGTAGGTTCTGCGCCTGCTAACCAACAATGCCAGTTGCCGATGATGTCAAAGGCTGTATAAAGCCCCTTGGGGGTCATGCCAACCTCAGAGCTCACATGCCAATGGAGCTCATTAACAATTCAGGGCTTTATGGCTTTTCCAAAAGAAAGTGCTAAAATCCAACACAATTGGCTAAATGTGTTTTGTCATTTGTAACTGTCTAGTTTTTACCTGACCATAAACAACGTCTTTCTACATATAGTGATGACAACCAGTTTTGTTTTCCGTTTACCTCTGGGTTTGTCTTCTGGGGGGAACAAAAAACAGGTTCATTCTCAAGAGTGGTGATTACAGGAAATCAAATCCAAAGTTAATAACAGGAATTCATTACTACAAGGATGTGTTGAATGGTGCTCATTCTCTCAACAAAGATGTATTAAATACCTATTTTATGAAAGTCCCTCAGAGGATGCAATAATGAATAAGACAAGAATAGTGCCTTTGATATTAACAGGCTGTGGAAAAAGAGATGAAGAAATTCACATAAATAGCTATAATAATGGGCAGAAATGAAATCAGCACCATAAAAGAGTACAAATAAAATGCTAGCATGTGTGGTCTGTTTGGGATTTAAAAGGCAGTACACTAGCTTGGGGTCCAAAATATCTGAGTTAGAAACCTAGCTTGACCATTTATTATGCACTGGACATATAATCATGTTGAATATTAACTCCTGTTTGTAAAACAGTACTAGTAGCCCATATTTCATTTTCTAAAGAACATAATGTATGCAAATTGCTTAATGTAGAGTTAGGTATAAATTGTTATTGTAATGGATAAGGAGATTATTTTAAGCTGAAACATTCATAAAAGAAATGACAATTAAACTAAGACTTGGAAATAGGACATAAGAAATGATGTTATCAAAAGAACTGGGGGCCGGCGCCGCTGCTCACTAGGCTAATCCTCTGCCTTGCGGCGCTGGCACACCGGGTTCTAGTCCCGGTCGGGGCGTCGGATTCTGTCCCGGTTGCCCCTCTTCCAGGCCAGCTCTCTGCTGTGGCCAGGGAGTGCAGTGGAGGATGGCCCAAGTGCTTGGGCCCTGCACCCCATGGGAGACCAGGAGAAGCACCTGGCTCCTGGCTTCGGATCAGCGCGGTGTGCCGGCCGTGGCGGCCATTGGAGGGTGAACCAAAGGCAAAGGAAGACCTTTCTCTCTCTCTCTCTCTCTCTCTCTCTCACTGTCCACTCTGTCTGTCAAAAAAAAAAAAAAAAAAAAAAGAACTGGGATGGTTGGACACATTGTACATTCAGGGAAAGAAAGTGGCTTAATTTAGCAGGAGTTGTTAAACGTTGATGGTGCATTGGGAACAGTGAGAGCTAAAGCGACAAGATTGTGAATGGGTTTAATTTGGAGGTTAGACTGCAGGCTGATTCTACAGTCTGCAAACTATTGCCTACTGGTCAAAGCCAGCCTACTGTCTGTTTTAGTGGGGCTCATGATCTCAGTTGGGTTTATGAATATTATTTGGGTTTATGAATATTCTAAGATTCAAATTTCAGTGTTCATTAATGAAGTTTTATTTGCACGTAGTTAGCCCATTTGTTTACATATCATCTGCATCAGTGTCTGTACTACAATGGCAGAGAGTAGTGTCCATTGGTCACAAAGAACCTATCTGGCCTCAAAACAAAGAATATGCTCTATATGATTCTTAATGGAGGAAATTTGCCAATTCCTGGCTGAGTATGTCTTTTGTAGACAACAGGAGCACAATGAAGTCTTTTAAACAGATAGGTAATGAGTAAGGAGATATTTACACAATTTGATTTGTAGTTGTATTTGAGATGAGAAGGGTAGGAATCCATGAAATCCCAGTTGAAGGTGATAAAAGTGGCCAATAATGGGGGCAGGAGGAATTAAAAGAATTAGAAAATTGTAGAATCACTAGAAGCAATTATAAATTATAATATTTCTGATTATCTCTGTTTGACATTTCCATTTATTTAAAAAAAGTCTATATTATATATTTAGACCTTTCGTTTACTAAAGACTTCCTGTGCACCAACTCAGAAGACAGTGGGAAGGAATTATGTTTACTTGGACATTCAGAGGGTGCCAATGGACTTACTAGCCCAGCTGTGAGCATGATGTATATGTCAATGACCCCAAGTGGAGGGAGGATTTGGAGGTGTCTCAAAGGTTGATTTTTCCAGCTTATTTCCTTCTGCATAGCAAACTGGAAATATCCTCTACACAGATTTGCTAACTGTGCTTCCACTTACCTGTTTTTCCCCCTTGGGGACAAAAACCTTTTGAGAAAGGAGGATTTTATCTCTGTGGCACTGGTATGATTCCAAATGAGCAGTATTTTAGGGCCAGGGTCCAAACTAAAAAGAGGTCTGTACTCAGACAGCTCATCTTTGTCCCTGTGTTAAATAATTTAGAGACACCAGACACCAGGGCAGCATTATTTACAGACTATTATCAGTAGCAGCCAAAAGAAAGTAGAGAAGGCTTATCAAGCCAAAGTATTTTGTTTTAACATTTAAAAACTATAATTGTTTTCTATACCTTTTGCTATTTTTAAATCCAGTATTGTTACTTACTGATGGATAAATATCACTAAGATATGTTGGGCTAAATGGCACATCAATATTTATCATTGTGCTTATATTGTTATTATTTATTTAAAACAGTTGACTCTCATGCAAAGCAAATGTCTTTCATGGGCCTAGTGTTCATGTGCCTTGGGTATTATCTAACTTTTTTGGACATTGATGTTGTATTGAGTTGTCTTTATAAGTTGACTATTCTTTAGGCTAAGAGACTTGATTTTTTGATAGGATAAATATGGTTATCAGGTAGCCTGGAGGTGTAGTTGCAAAAACTGATTATTGGATTGTAAGGAAAATAATTGCCTATGTGGCAATTAGTCTGTGGTTTTATAAGACACTTAAATGGTTTTCATGTTGGCTCTGCCACTTGGCAACCATGTGAATTTTGCCAAATTATGGTGGACATACTTCTTGCCTGTTCAGCCTCCATTCCCATTTCTCCTTCCTGCAAGCATGCAAATTTTGCTCACATGTGGACCTTTCACTTTTGTGGCTATGAAGAATGTTTTCCCAGTTCTAAAAATGGCCCTTATTGGCTTTTGCGTTCTGTCATATGACATCCCTTATAACAGTTTTGGTTTAAGGTTGTCCCAGTCAACCTTTCTTGAAGGAAAGAATAGGCGGTTCTTAGCATGGAGGAGAGTTCAGATTCTTCTCCTTCATGAGCACTGATACATGGAGCTCAGATTGTCACAGTGACTAATTATTTTTGAACATCTGGTGATGCAGATATAGGATGAGCCTGACATTGGCAACATAGAGTATAAGTTCTTACATGACACCTGAAGACCACTGTGCTGCTGCACTCAGCTACAGGTGATACTGCACTTCCACCCTGATGGAGTTTGAACACAGCTTATATTACTTGCAGCAAAAGCATTCCAGTAAATGGTGAAATTGCTTTTCAACAAATCTCACTCACTTCAAAGTATGTGCCTCATAGGGTTTTGTTAGAATTGATTGAGAGTAAATACTTTATTAATTTAGTAAACACTTTGCTTTGTATTCCCCTTAGTAAA
Source organism: Oryctolagus cuniculus (assembly GCF_964237555.1). NCBI lineage: Eukaryota > Metazoa > Chordata > Mammalia > Lagomorpha > Leporidae > Oryctolagus > Oryctolagus cuniculus. The sequence continues at coordinate 152,364,897 of NC_091437.1, forward strand.
TCATATAGTTCTGGGCCCAAAAAAGATATTTCATTGTATTTGTTGGTTCACAGTTTATGTGAAACCTACTCCATTTGCCAATTGCTCACTGGATTTGCTTTGTTTTCTCTTTGTTTCCACATATGCTGAAATCCTTTTAGTAGATTAGAGAATTATAATGTTAGCATCAACCTTTAGCAGTTCAAACACCCTTTTATTCCCAGCTTCTTTCCCTATTATCCCTTGCCCAATATTTAAATGAGCTAGAAACTTAAGAAAGAGCAGTGTATGATTTCTCCAGTCACATGTAAAGATGGCTTTCATATTTTGGTATTTAACAGTGAGAATATTTTCATTCTAGCAGACTTCAAACTAGAATCCAGTGCATCCCTTTCACGCATTTATGGTTGGCTTCTATGCTTTAATTTGTTTTTCAGTCCTATGAGAAAAATAAATCAACAAACAAATGCTGCGAGGGTAGCTGCAACAGTAAGTCATTGTTGGTTTTATTAATTTGCAGAATTTATGGTTTGTTGGCCGGTAGATGCTAATCAGCCATTATCATTCTTTTGTCTCATTTTTGAGCTGTTGTCTATCTTTTGCATAGCATTTCTTTGTTAAACCTCATCCGAGGGCAGATGGCAGGTGTGTAATTGTAATGATGTTATTAGGTTTGCTGGTGGAGTCCATAGGAGCTCAGGTGGCACAATCCTGGACAATGTGTTTAATTGCTTTGTTAAATGATCTATATGTTTTAGACTTTTCATTAGGAAAGTTCTCTTTGTTCAGTGATGACAGCAGTTGCTCTTGGCCAATAGATTTTTAACCTGCCTCTGCTCTATGGATTTTTAGAGGTGCTCGGGGGAGCCACAGCGGAAAATTACACAGAAAATCAAGGTTATAAGATGCTGCCTGGTGGATGATTCTTTAGAACATATTTCAACACAATTCTTCTGGCAGTTGTAAGGGGCCTGGATGTATCTTGAAGAAAAGCTCTTTGCTCTTCTTGGGGTAAAATGATTTTATTTTATTTATTTATTTATTTTTTTTTTGACAGGCAGAGTGGACAGTGAGAGAGAGAGACAGGGAGAGAAAGGTCTTCCTTTTGCGGTTGGTTCACCCTCCAGTGGCCGCCGTGGTCTGCGTGCTGCGGCCGGTGCACCATGCTGATCCGATGGCAGGAGCCAGGTATTTATCCTGGTCTCCCATGGAGTGCAGGGCCCAAGCACTTGGGCCATCCTCCACTGCCCTCCTGGACCACAGCAGAGAGCTGGCCTGGAAGAGGGGCAACCGGGACAGAATCTGGCACCCCAACCGGGACTAGAACCTGGTGTGCTGGCGCCGCAAGGTGGAGGATTAGCCTAGTGAGCCGCGGCACTGGCCCCATGTGTTTTCGTAATTTGGGCCACTTCCTTCCCAATACAAAGTGGAAGACCAGATGTATTGAACAGCACTCTACTCATTGGGAAGTTAACCTCACCAATATTTTGCAGGAGCACCCCAGCAGATCTTCATTTTAACAGTAATCCATTTTCAACTTCAGTCCACCTATCACACCAGTCCATTATTGTCTCAAGCTTAGCCCTTTCCTCCTTTGTCAACTGCTCTTAACACAAGAACAATGAAAATACACCAATACAACAGTGATCAGTGACATGAGAAAATGATCTGCCTCTTCATAGAGATATTTCTTGAAACTGCTTGCCCCAATTCTGAATATAACATGACATTTTAGGATGAGTTACTACTGATCCTCATGGACTTAGGCCTTGGTGAAGTAGTCTGACAAAACCTAGCTCATCATGGTCCTGTTCAGCCATACAGTATATTGCTAACTCATAGTTAGATACCTGTCGTCTGCTAGAGTCCATCAGTACACCAGTAGATGTTCTTTGAGTAATGTATAATTCTCTGCTGCAATTGGCATACACAAAATAGTAACTTGGAAGAAGTCAGAAAGGGTCATGTAAGTGAGAATACTAGAATATACATTACATTTAGAGCAAGTTGGCTCTCCTGCAGCCTATGTAGTTATGATGGTGGTAGAGCCGGCTAAAGGATCATTGTGCATCTAGGAGCCTTATAATTTTTAAACTCACTTGTCTGTCATGGGTGTCTGCTTTGCCATTGAGTCCATGAAATGTATGCTGCAAGTAATGTTAGAGACTGTCAGGTGTTTCTCTTTTTGTTGTGTAGACACAGAGAAGAAAATTCAGTATTTGCAGACAGTGCTTGCTCTTTCTAGAACACTATGTCACAGTCCTTGTATAAATTCACCTCTGCCACCCTCTACCCCCTCAAGAAAACATGCATTTTCTCAGCACTTACATTTACTTTCAAAACCCAGCTCAAGTGTCTCTGGGAAGACTTCCCAGAACAATTCAAGCACAGGGCCCTCTTCCCTTTGTACTTCTGTGAGACCCTTCATGAAAGCAGGGACTATGACTCTGAAGTCCTAACTCCCAGAAGAGATCCTGGTTTAAAGTAGGTCTTTAGAAAATGCTTAATGAGAAGAACTGAATAATTTGTAGGTGATAGCAATAGGGTGACAATAACAATTGTTCACACTTAGTTCAGTGTTCTTTTTAAAATATATTTAGATTTATACATATTTATTAAAATATATTTCATGGCCAGGGCTGGGCAAAACTGAAGCCAGGAACCAGGAACTCATTCCAGGTCTCCCATGTGAGTGGCAGGGGCCTATCTTTTCAAGCTATCACCTGTCGTCTCCTAGGATATGCTTTAGCAGGAAGCTGGAATCAGGAGCAAAGCCAGGACTAAAACCCAAGCACTCTGCGGATGCAGGCATCATAGCTGCTACCCTAAATGCCTGCTTTGGGTCCTGGCTTTTCTACTGCATCTTGCAAAGTAATCTCTAGTGCACTGGTGAAACTCTGAGCAGAAGGGCTGAAAGTTCAGAAGAATGAAGCAGTAAATCTGTGTGAGGCGTGGGTGACCACTGAGGTTCCTACCTGCTGAGTGTGACTTCAGTGAATTTACTAATTCCTAAGACTCACAATGCTCATCTGTACATGGTGATAGTCATTTTCACTGGGGTGTTGGTGAATCATTCAGTTATAGAATATTTGTAAAGTGGTTATCATAGTGCTCGGGCATATTGAAGTAGTTAATCTATGACAAGCACAGGAAATCTGAAACTAGCAGGTTCTGAAACACCAAAGTATACAGGATCCATTCACTTCAAACTTATCTTACTTATATACCTATGTATATATCTGTAGAGGGGCAATTTTGGGACAGACACAGCATTAGACATTGAAATCTCAACAGTGAAAATAAATTGAAGTCCCCATTGTCAGTCTGTGGAGAAAGGTAAAATTCTGCCTTGGGAAGTACTGCAAAACAAACAAGCAAAATTAAATACTTTCTTATGGAGTATTATGGGCTAGCTATCGAAATAAAGCAGTCCGAAGGTACAGATTGAAAGTGGGATCTGTTTAATTTACTTATCTTTTTCATGTTTAAAAGTGTTTTAAGTAATATTAATTTTAAAAAGTTTGGAAATGCACTTATAATATGAGTTCAAGATTATATTATTGAATGTTGGTGGAGAATGCTGCAGTAGGAAAAATATCAATGTGCTGACTTGGTCAAGCCTTTAGTGTTTGTAATTTTCCAAATTTTGATAAATAGCATGCATACATTTTATTTTTAAATTTTCATTAGAATTTTATGCATATAATTTTAAATTTATAATATAAATATCTCAAGTGTATGAAAGATAAGCAATAGGATGAGCTTCTATTCTACATCAAACATCTGTCTCCTTCCCAAGGGCATGGAAATTCTGGTTTGTCCTCTCAGACATGGTCCACATCTCTGTTAGATTTTGTAAAATCTTGGGGCCATCTCAAACTTACAGGAAAGTTACAAGTACAAAACAAAGACATTTTTCTTAAGTCATTGGAGAGGTTCCAACCCAGGGCCCCATCACCCTTGAGTCAACACACACTTCCTAGACACAGGACATACTCACACATAACCAGAGCACACCAGCAAAACCAGAATTAACAGTGACCCATGACTGCCATGTAATCACTAGACCTCATTCAAATATCTCTAATTGCCCCAAGAATGTTTTTAAGCAAAATGATCCACTGCAGAATCGTGTATTGCCCTTACTTGTCACATCTGTTTAGTGTCTTTCAGCCTTACGGAGCTCTCCTTGACTTTTATGGCCTTGGCACTATCAAACATCACAGGCCAGATACTTTGTGCAGTGCCCCTAATTTTCGGGCTGAGGTGATCCTTCTTGGAAATCAGAATAAGGATATGCATCTTTCGCAGGAATATCACAGAAATTATGTTGTATGTTACTCATTGCATCTTATCAGGGGCACATTATATTGATTTGCCCCCTTTGCTGAAGATGTTAACTTTGATGATTGGATTAAAGCAATGTCTGCCAAGCTTCTCACTAAACTCTATTCTCTTTTTTTAGTTAGCAATTGCAAGAGTGCCTGAAAAGGTTCTTGGAAAAATGGAATTAAAAGATAAATCTGCTTTGGTGCAAAACATTTGAAAATCATGCATATGAAGCATTTTTAAAAAGGTCATGAAAATGCATATTATATAAAAACTATTCGTGGATTTCAAAATTTTCTTTGCACCAAAAATTAGTTTATCTTTTAATCCCATTTCCACACACTGTAAAGGACCCTCATCCATATTTTGCAGGATGAGTGTCTGAAACTAAATAAATATCCCATTGTTCACCAGGCTTTTATTCATCAACACATGCAGTTATTCTCTCATTTTATGCATCTACACATGGACTCATGTTTCCTCCATTATTTAGTAGTCTATCATTTGTTACTGTCATCATTTATTTTGATGCATCCAATGTGCCTGGAGGGGAACCCCTTCAAGCTGCCTTCCTCTTACCGTGTCCCCATTATTTTCTGTGCACTTCCATACTTTCTGATACATGCCATTTCAGGCCCAGCTTGTGCTTTATTGTCACCTTATGCCACAACATATGGATTTTCTAAATAGCCATTTCTCCAAGGAGCCTGGTCCATTGGATAGGAGAGTCATTGTTAACAAAGAAGCACTAAGTGTGCTTATGGCTGGTGGGGTGTTGCTGCTTCTAGGCCCTCCGAGCAGACAGAGGGCTACAAGTGTCCATCCTTGTAGCCAGTGATACGCACACTTTCTGCTGAATTGACAGTAGGCATGATTTCTTCTGAGAACCCCCAGGACGCTATTGTCAAGAGACAGGAAAGGACACCAGGCAGAATTCATGGGTGTTGAGGAGCTGGAATTGGAAGCTGAGACTGATACAAGGAACAAGGGTCTTTTCCATTGGCCTAAGCTGCCCACAGTAAGCAGAGCACCCAACACTGGCTGATTTACTGTAGATTTCTGGCAGCTTTAGATATACCTAATGGTTATTTTTTCCTTCTAGAGCAGGGGTAGGGAACATCTGACTTGTGAAATAATTTGTTCTGGCCCTGCTAAGGCAACCACAGGCGGGACTCAAAATTCAGTATATCTATGGCTGGCTGATTTTCAAGTGGATTATTTTCCATGGCCCATAAATGATGCTCTATATATCCAAATGGCCCCTGGTTAAAAAAGAAAAAAAAAACACAGTTCCTGATCCCTGTTCGGGGGAGTAGTAAATACACCAAATCCCCTAGATTACATTATGATGCTGAACTCAGAAAACTCATGTCAGCATCATTGTAGGAGTAGCAAGACATGTCTGCTTAGATGCTTAGACAGGAGAATAAACTGTGCACATTTCTTTCTGAACAGTTAAAGATTAACCTGCAGCATTCAAAATCAAATGTTGGTGTGTCACTCTCTGTCATTCAAGGTTCCTAAGAATTCAGAAACTGCAGATCACAAGAAACAAGCACATGTCTTAATGTTTTATTCTGAACTGTAATTGTCATTAACTCATTATTCAATTATTTGTCCAAATATATAAAAAATTCTCATCATGAGTCAAAAATGGAGAGTTCATAGTTCAGATTTACATAAACAAATTTATATTCACATTATATATAATTTTTATTTGAAAAGTAATTTTAAAACATAATTATATCATTCTTTACACAGTACTAATATTTCAAAAATAGTTATATATTTATGTATATATAATTACTTAACTGCTTATAAATAATTGTTGAGTTTTTAATTATATATACAGTTAATGCATATAAATCAGAGACACACATGTTATCATTAAATTTATTTTTATTATAATCCCCATGCTACAATAAACTTGAAATTCAGAGAGTACAAGGAAGTTTTCTGAAATCAAGCTATTATTCGTGACTAAATCCAGTTTTATTTTTATTGTGATGTTATGAAGTTACCAATTTGTTTTTAATCTAGGGCCTATAGGGTTTAATATAGCCCTAAAATCTAAAATCGTCTAATCCTAAGTTGTGTGCCCTTTAATCCAGAAGTGGCTTTCGAGCGTCCAGTTTGGCCTGCAGTGATGCTTGTTCTGTCTCTTTCCTTTCTTTTTGTCCTTCCTTCTACTCACTGACCACTTAATTGATGTCCACAGCCTCCAGAAATGTGGAGGCAGATTTAATTTCTGTTAGGAAAGCAGTACAGAGTTTGAAATGGTTTAAAGAACACCAGGCACCTAGCATAGGAATTGTAAAAAGACAAAGGCAGATAGGAAGCATCCAGGTTAAAGGGAACAGTCTTTCTGTTTTGACTTAGAGTTCACTGCGATAAAGGAGGATGGTCATTGTCAAGTCACGCTGTTCTTTTCCAGTGGTATAATTCAGTAGTTATCCTACCATCGAATACAAGTCTTCAGGAAAAATATGTGTGACTGGCTACCCTATAGTAGTATAGTAGACCCTCACCAAGTAAGTAGGGGCTGGGCGGTCCAAACAATGGGTGTTGACCAGGTATGGAGACATTGAGTTGTTCAAGTAATCTAACAGTTTTTTTTTTTTTTTAATTAGGCTTGATGCCAATTTCATAGAAAGCATTGATGGTAAATCTAAATTCTATACAATAACTGAGTTCTATCAGTTGCTTTATTTCAAAGGTTATTATTTTTAACTGCTTTATAATATAGTCTGGTAATCAAAAACAAAAAAGAATACTGTCACAAAGTGATTCTTTTTCCTCAGTGTTTTTAGTTGCCAAAAGGAAGACATGATTCTAGAGATCCTTTGCTAAGGCTCTTGTCTTAAATTGAGTCTACCCTGGATTCCATCAAGGACTCCTATTATATAGTAGAAAGTACAGAACTGATGCTATTTTCTCCAATGATAGATATTTGTACCACTCAATGCAACATTTACTGCTTCTCATTATTAGTACACAAATGTAACAATTTTTTTGATGATTAGCCATGGTGTATTTTATCTAAAAACAATTTAGATGGAAATTAAAATCAATGGGTGCATTTTATCATTTATGCACTCAATAAATCTGGTGAAAAAACTACTAAGCTAAAAAACAAAACATAACAAAAGTTATGAGCAAAGGAAAAGCCTTAGCCAAGTTAATCCTAATGAAGGCACCAAGTTAACCCAAATAAAATCGCTGACAGCTATTTCATGGTGAACAAAAGCTACAAAATTCCATTATTATAAGATGCATCTTAATTTCAGAGATAAATGTGTTCAGAATCCAGTTAATATGATTGCAATTATCTCTGAGTGGTCAGATCAGGGTGACCTTACCTTTTGTGATTTTATTGTGATTTTTAGTATTTTCAATAATTTTGTAGCTATGCATAAATTAATTATTTTCAGAAATAACTTACTAAACTCTTTGTATATCACATTATGTTACATTGTGCAATATAGTAGTCTATGGTTGGTAGCATCTTCTAACACATTGATTTGGCTTTCTTAACATGCAGAGAGAGAATACTTGCCAAGTCTGATAAATGTAAGTTCAAATACTGGTTACCACGTTCTAAGCATGTATTCCTGGTGGTTTTACTTATGTAAGTCTCGGTTTTGTCAGGTGGAAAATGTAAATATTAACATCTGCTCACTTGTAGCATCATCATTCAATGACTACTTAGTGAATGTTCTGCCGCAGACACTATGTCTGTTCATGGGGACATAGTGGTGAGTAAAACCAACATCATCATCTTCTTCAGGAGCTTCCAACGTTCAGACACAAATTCTAACAAATTTTGAGGACCAAAAGTACAGGGTGCGCTGACAGAATGCAGCAGGGATAATGGATGTAATATTTGAGCTGGATGTGAAGGAAGAGTATAAATTAGGCACAGGGAAGGGGCTGACTATGGAGAATGTGTCAGAAAGAGAAGACAGCTGGGAATTGGGAGGAAGGGTGATTTTCCTGCAGAGGAAACCAGAGGCTACAGTGGCGGGACTGGGCCAAAGGCGGTTTTTGATGGACGATGGATCTAGCGAACAGCTGAATAGATTACAAAAGATTCAGAAGCCTTACTAAGGAACTGGGATGTTTTCCCAAAGCAATGGGAAACTACCCAAGGATGTTTTTAATGACATGTAATAATTTCACAAATTTATGAGATAAAATTAATATTTTGATGCATGTATTTATTGTGTACTGATCAAATTAGGGTAATTAGCAAATCAGTCACTTCAAATATTTATTACTTCTTTGTGCTAAAACATTCAAAATCCTGCCTTTTAGCTAATTTGAGGTAATAAATTGTTATGGACTGTAAGCACTTTTTTTTTTTTACAATCACCAAGACCTGTGTAATAATCAGAACCTATTCCACCTAACTATAAATTTGTACTTGTTGACTAAACCTCTCCCGAAACCTCCCTACCTGCTACACTCTCCAGTCTCTGCTAACCATTATACTGCTCTTGACATCTGACATGAACTGCTTCAGATTCCACATGTGAGATCAGTGGTATTTGTCTTTCTGTCCCTGGCTTATTTCATGTTAACATAATATTCTCCAAGCCCATTTATGTTATTGCAAATAAAAATACATCATATTTTTATAGATGAATGGTGTTCTTTGGTATATGTACTGCTTTTTCTTTTTCAGTTGGTGTGTATTTGGGTTGATTTTCTGTCTTGGTTTTATATATATATATCCAATAATAAGATCACCAGATCACATGGAAGTTCTATTCTTAGTATTTTGGGGAACTCTTAGAAACTCTCATATAATTTTCTATAATGGCTATACTAATTAACATTCCTGTCATGAATGCCAACAGTGTACTAAGTTTCCCTTTTATCCACATCCTTGTCAACACCTGTTGTCTTTTGTCTTAATGATAGCCCTTCTAGATGGAGTGAAATGATGTCTCTTTGTGGATTTGATTTGCATTTCCCTGAGATATTGATGTTGAGTATTTTCTCTTATTTATTTATTTTCCCCGAAGAAACCTCCCCCTATTTAATGAGCACAGATTTAATAAGTACAACTCTAGGAATATAGTGAATCCCCCCAATCACACCCACCCTTTCACTTCCACTCCCACCCCACCTTCTCCTCCCTCTCCCATTCCCAGTCCCATTCTCCATTAAGATTCATTTTCAACTAGCTTTTTACACAGAAGACCAACTCCATACTAAGTAAATATTTCAACAATTTGCACACACACATACACACACACAAAACTTTTCCAGAACAAGTTTTACAGTTAATTCTCATAATACAACTCATAGAGGACAGAAGTCCTGCACGAAGAGTAAGTGTACAGTGACTCCTGTTGTTCATTTTACAATTAACACTCTTAGGTATGATGTCAGTGATCACCAGAGGCTCCTGGCTTTAGCTGCCTAGGCTATGGAAGTCTTCAGAATCTACAGTCTCCATCAGTATTTAGACAAGGCCATAAACAAGTGGAAGCTCTCTCCTCCCTTCAGAGAAAAGTACATCCTTCCTTGAAGGTCACTTCAAGGAAGTGGGCTGATTCTGAGGCCAGAGTGCTATTTAGGACATCTGCCATTCTATGAGTCTGCTGTGTATCCCACTTCCCATGATGGATCGTTCTCTCCCTTTTTGAGTCTATCAGTTAGTATTCACAGACACTAGTCTTGTTTGTGTGATCCCTTTGACTCTTAGACCTATCAGTGTGATCAATTGTGAACTGAAATTGATCACTTGGACTAGTGAGATGGCATTGGTACATGCCACCTCGATGGGATTGTATTGGAATCCCCTGGCACGATTCTAACTCCACCATTTGGGGCAAGTCCGATTGAGCATGTCCCAAATTGTACATCTCCTCCCTCTCTTATTTCCACTGTTATATTTAACAGGGATCACTTTTCAGTTAAAATTTAAACACCTAAGAATAAATGCGTGTTAATTACAGAGTTAAACCAATAGTATTAATCCTTTATATAGGACATTTTTTTTTTGCCACAATGTTGTGGCTTTTCATGCCTGAAAGAGCATTTTTTCTTATACGCATTGCCGGTATGCATTTCTTTGAAAAATGTATGTTCAGGTCTTTAAAATTTTTATTTATTTTTATTTGAGAGACAAAGAGGGAGAAGGAGAAGGAGGGTTCCCCTCTGCTGGTTCACGCTACAAATGTCCACAATGCTGAGCATCCTAAGCCAAAGCTTAGAGTTCGGAACTCTATCCAGGTCTTTGATGTAGGAGGCAGGGACCCAACTATTTGAGTTATCACCACTACACCTGTGGTCTACATTAACAATAAGCTCTGATCAGGAGCCAGAGGCAAGCACTGAACCCAGCATTCTGATATGTGAATGTTCCATCCAGATCTTTCCCCCAATTTTATGTATCATTAGTTTTTATTTTGTTATTGAGTTATTCATATGTTCTAGATACTAATTTGTTATTATGTAAGATGTAGAATTTGCAGTATTACATTGCATAGGTTGCCCCTTTGCTCTATTTATTGTTCCTTTTGCTGTAAAGAAGCTTTTGAGTTTGATATAATCCCATTTGTCTGTTTTTGTTTCTGTTGCCTGTGCTTCTGTAATCTCATCCAAAAAACCAGGGCCCTTGGGGCCAGCACTGTGGCGCAGCGGGTTAACGCCCTGGCCTGAAGCGCTGGCATCCCATGTGGGCGCCGGTTCGAGTCCCAGCTGCTCCACTTCTGATCTAGCTCTCTGCTGTGGCCTGGGAAGGCAGTGGAAGATGGCCCAGGTCCTTGGGCCCCTGCACCCATCTGGGAGACTTGGAGGGGGCTCCTGGCTCCTGGCTTCAGATCGGCGCAGCTCCGACCATTGCGGCCAATTGGGAAGTGAACCATTGGATGGAAGATCTCTCTCTCTCTCTCTCTCTCTCTCTGCCTCTCCTCTCTCTGTGTAACTCTGCCTTATCAAATAAATAAATACATTTAAAAAATTATAAAAAAAAAACCAGGGCCCATGCCAATGTCCTGAAGTGTTTCCTCTATGTTTTCTTATAATAGTTTCAGGTCTCACACATCTTTACCTTTTTTGAGTTTGTTTTGGTATGTGATGAGAGATATAGATCTATCTAATTCTTTGCATGTGAATATCCAGTTCTCCCAGAAACATTTTTTCTTTCCCCAATGTGTATTATTGTCAGTGTTGAAAATAGTTGCTGTGGACATGTAGATATAGTTCTGAGCCATCTGCCCTGTTCCTTTGCTCTATGAGTCTACTTTTATGTCAATACCATATTGTTTTATTTCATATAGCGTTTGAAGTATATTTTGATGTCCCATAGTGTGATGCCTCCAGCATTGTTCTTTTTGCTTAAGATTGATTTGACTATTTGGGTTTTTTTTGTGGTTCTATAAATTTTAAGATTATTCTTTTCGGGGCCGGCACTGTGGTGCAGTGGGTCAATGCCCTGGCCTGAAGTGCTGGTATCCCATATTGGCGCCAGTTCAAGACTCGGATGCTCCACTTCCTGTCCAGATCTCTGCTATGGCCTGGGAAAGCAGTAGAAGATGGCCCAAGTCCTTGGGCCCCTGCACCTAAGCAGGAGACCCGGAAGAAGCTCCTGGCTTCTGGCTTTGGATCGGCGCAGCTCCAGCCACCGCGGCCAATTGGGAAGTGAACCACCGGATGGAAGAACTCTCTCTCTCTCTCTCTCTCTTTCTCTCTCTGTGTGTGTGTGTGTGTGTGTGTAACTCTGACTTTCATTAAAATAAAATAAATCTTTGGATAAAGTATTACAAAAAAAATCTTAGGTGTTTAAATTTTAATTGAAAAGTGATCCCTGTTAAATATAACAGTGGAAATAAGAGAGGGAGGAGATGTACAATTTGGGACATGCTCAATCGGACTTGCCCCAAATGGTGGAGTTAGAATCGTGCCAGGGGATTCTAATACAATCCCATCAAGGTGGCATGTACCAATGCCATCTCACTAGTCCAAGTGATCAATTCAGTTCACAATTGATCACACTGATAGGTCTAAGAGTCAAAGGGATCACACAAACAAGACTAGTGTCTGTGAATACTAACTGATAGACTCAAAAAGGGAGAGAACGATCCATCATGGGAAGTGGGATACACAGCAGACTCATAGAATGGCAGATGTCCTAAATAGCACTCTGGCCTCAGAATCAGCCCTTAAGGCATTCAGAAATGGCTGAAGAGCCCATGAGAGTATTTTAGGCAGGGAAAGCCAAGACACCCTGGAAAAAAAAAAAGAAGACCTAAACAAAAGATCTCTGCAAGTGAGATCCCAGTGGAAAGAATGGGGCCATCAAAGAAGGAGGTACCTTTCTCTGAAGGGAGGAGAAAAGTTCCACTTTGACTATGACCTTGTCGGAATAAGATCGAAGTCGGCAAACTCAAAAGGCTTCCCTAGCCTTGGCAACTCATGACTAGAGCCTAGGGAGATTACTGACGCCATAAACAAGAGTGCCAACAACAGGAGTCATTGTGTAATTACTTCTCATGTGGGATCTGTCCTTAATGTGTTGTACAATGTGAAGTAATGCTATAACTAATACTGAGACAGTATGTTACACTTTGTGTTTCTGTGTGGGTGCAAACTGATGACATCTTTACTTAATATATACTGAATTGATCTTCTGTATATAAAGATAATTGAAAATGAATCTTGATGTGAATGGAATGGGAGAGGGAGCGGGAGATGGGAGGGATGTGAGTGGGAGGGAAATTATGGGGGTGGGGGAAGCCATTGTAATCCATAAACTGTACTTTGGAAATTTATGTTTACTAAATAAAAAAAATAAAATAAATCTTTAAAAAAAGATTATTCTTTTCTATTTCTGTGGATAATTCACTGGTACTTTGAATAGGGATGGCACTGTCTGTCTAGATACCATTGGTTAATTGATGTTCATGACATAATTGGGTCTGCAATCTAAACTAGCATTTGGGCTTTCAGTAAGGAGATCATTTTAAAGCAAGGCAAATGTGGACCCTAGGAACACTGAATGACCTGATAGTAACTTGGTCAAGGAAGAGGCAGTAAAATGGAAAATCAATTGGACTGGATTATAGGTTCATCATGGGAAATAAAAGAGGCCTCAAGGATTATGGTTGTAGACTTCTGACTTGCACAACTGACTAAGGTGATGCTATTTTCTGGGAGAGGGGACTCTAGAAGATGAATGTTTGGGGATTTAAGGTGGAATAGTCCATGACTACAGATTTGAATTTGCTGATATGGGGAGATGGAATGGCTTAGTTTAGTCACATTTTAGACACTAATGGTATATTGATTAGTCAGGTAGATATAACTCTAGGACTCAGAGGTATGTTCTAGGCTAAAGATAGGAATTTTGGAGTTATGATATACTTGGTTATTGAAGCAAGGTATTGAAATATTGGGGTCAACACTGTAGCATAGCTGGTAAAGCTAACACCTGTGACACCCACATCTCATATGGGTGCTGGCTTGAATTCTGGCTGCTGTACTTCTGATCCAGAACCCTGATAATGGCCTGGGAAAATTAGCAAAAGAGGACCCAAGTGTTTTGGCCCCTGCCACCCACGTGGGAAACCCAGACTGAGTTCCTGGCTCATGGCTTTGGCCTGGCCCAGCCCTGACTATAGTAACCATCTCAGGAGTGAATCAGGGGATGGAAAATCTCTGTTTCTCTTTGTAACTCTGACTTTCAAACTAAATAAATAAATCTTTTAATAAAAGATATCAAAAGAAGAAATTTGCTGGAGAAATACTATGGAGTGAAAAGTGTATTAGTTAACTTTTTATGAAAATAAAAATAGAAATACTTAATAGAAAAGAAGGTTAATTTCAGTTTGCAGTTTGGAAGGTTCACAGTCCAGGATGGAGTGACTTCATTTATTTAGGCATCTGACAAGCCAAGAGAATGGAGGATGGGTGATCACATGGTGAGGAAGCAAAGAGAGGAAGAAACATGCTGGGTTTAACAAACTCTTTCGTGAAAAGTACTTTCACACTTTGACTAACATCTCCCCATTTCTCAAACCTCTTGACTAGGTCAGAAACTGTTCTATTTCTACAGGTGCAGCTTTTTAAAGATTCCACATAAGTGTAATAATGTAATATTTTTCTTTATGCTTTTCTTTTATTTATTTATTTATTTATTTATTTTTTGTGACAAGCAGAGTTAGACAGTGAGAGAGAGAGATAGAGAGAAAGGTCTTCCTTCCGTTGGTTCACCTCCCAAATGGCCACTACGGCCAGCTCACTGCGCTGATCAGAAGCCAGGTGCTTACTCCTGGTCTCCCATGCGGGTGCAGGGCCCAAGTACTTGGGTCATCCTCCACTGCCCTCCTGGGCCACAGCAAAGAGCTTGACTAGAAGAAGAGCAACCAGGACAGAATCCAGAGCCCCAACGGGGACTAGAACCCTGGGGACCAGAGCCACAGGCTGATTAGCCTAGTGAGCCACAGCACCAGCCTATGGTTTTCTTTTATTGTACCTAGAACAATACTATCTGGGTTCATCCATGTTGTCTGAATGGTGAAATTTCTTTATTTTTAAAATAGTGTTTTTTTTTGTTTTGTTTTGTTTTGTTTTTTACAGGCAGAGTGGACAGTGAGAGAGAGAGAGAGACAGAGAGAAAGGTCTTCCTTTGCCATTGGTTCACCCTCCAATGGCCCCTGCGTCCGGTGCACCACGTTGATCCGAAGCCAGGAGCCAGGTGCTTATCGTGGTCTCCTATGGGGTGCAGGGCCCAAGCACTTGGGCCATCCTCCACTGCCCTCCCGGGCCGCAGCAGAGAGCTGGCCTGGAAGAGGGGCAACCGGGACAGAATCCGGCACCCCGACCAGGACTAGAACCTGGTGTGCCAGCGCTGCTAGGTGGAGGATTAGCCTATTGAGCCATGGTTCCGGCCCAAAATAGTGTTCTTTATGAGAGGAAGGGAGGGAGGGAGGGAGGGAGAGAGGGAGAGAGGGAGAGAGAGAGAGAGAGAGATCTCCCATCTTTTGAATAACTCCCCAAATATCGGTGATGGTTGAACTGGGTTGAACTGGGCTGAGGCTGGGAACAAAGAACCCAATTCAAGCCTCCCACAGGGGTGATAAGAATCCAACCACTCTGATAGGGGATGCAGTGTACCAATCCATATCTTAGCCACTAAGGCAAACATCTGCCCCAGATTTTCTTACTTTTTAAAAAGATTTATTTATTTACTTGAAAGTCAGAGTTTACACACACACACACACACACATGCACACACAGATTGAGAGAAAGAGATATCTTCCATCTTCTGGCTCACTCCCCTGATGGTCTCAATGGCCGGGGTTAGGCCAGGCTGAAGCCAAGAGACAGGAGCTTCTTTTGGGTTTCCCATGTGGGTGGCAGGTGCCAATGAACTGAAGTCCAAGCACTTGAGCCATCTTCCACTGTGTTTCCCAAGCCATCAGCACAGAGGTGGATCAGAAGTGGAGCAACTGGGACACGAACTGGTGCTCACACAGTATGCTGGCATTGCCAGTGCAGCATTATCCACTACACCACAGTGTCAGTCTCAGATTTTCTTATGTTTAAAAGCAGAACAATATGATAGGATATTCGTATGTTTATATGCATATATATGTATGTATGTATTATAGTTTCTTTCTTGATTCTTATGTTGAAAGATACATAGGATATTTCCATATCTTGAACATTGTGACTAATGCTTTAAGGAACATCGGAGTTTAGCTACATTTTCATAATTTCCTTTGAATAAACACACAGTAATGAGCTGGCTGGATCCTGTAGTAATTCTATTTTATTTTTTAAATGTGTCTACATAGTATTTTCCATAATGTATGTACAATTTACATTTCTAACAAACATGCTTTTTCTCCATAGCTTTCTCAATGTTTGTCAACTTTTAACTTTTGGATCAAGTCTGTTTCTTATTCCTTTTCTTGCATTAACACATTTGCCCTTGTAACAATCAAATGAGATAACTACTCTTAACCAACTTTCCAGATGAGAAAGTTGAAGCACAGAGAAGCTAAGTAATTGTTCAAGGTTACACTAATATAGGTCAGGTACAAGATTTGAACTCAGAAAAATCTGCTTCCACAGTGTACTTTACACACAACGACCAGTCACCTCCTTGGTCATTGCATGGATCCTATTCTTTTCTGACATGTCACCAGAATGAAGGAAGGGAGAGGTGTTCATCAACCAACTAATCATTATTGCCAGTTCCATTGTTTAACAACCTTCATTTGTAATGACCATGTTGATACTCCTGTTTTCCAACTCTCTTCCCATAGTCCCCCTGTTTACGATTCCACTGTGCCAAATTTTGTACCAACTCCATAATGAAATATCCTGTTAACTCCAATATGCATTTAACTGGATGACATATGGTCAGTGAAATAAACTAGGAACAGAAAGAGAAGTAGTGGGTAATTGCACACATATTCAGAGTTTAAAAGTCAAATTCATAGATGAAGAGATTAGAATGGTGTTTACCAAGGGGCTGGAAAGGCATGGGAAATGCAGAAATTTTGATTAAAGAGTACAAGGTTTCAGTTAGACAAGAGGTAGAAGTTTTGAGATCTATTACACAGCATGCTGACTGTAGTTAACAGTAACATATATTTGAAATTTTCCAAGAGAGTAGAATTTAAATGTCATTACAAAAATCACAAATAATCAAGGTTACAGAAATGTTAAACAGCTTAATTTAATGCTTCTAAATGTTTATATATATAAGAATATCACAATTCACTCTACACGTATCAACAATTTGTTGAAAAAAACCAATTTGATTATAAAAATAAATTTTAAGAACATAGCTTTTTATGTCAAAGTCAATTAAGCAATTTTTATACCTGAGAACTTAGGATTCTATTAATAGTGAATCATTTGAGGTAGGGGAGATGAGAGGAAATAAAAGACAATTAAGATTCCATAGACATTTGCTGTCTATCTTAACAGTACAAAATTTTTATCAGAGAAAGACCAAAGCCTAATCAGCTGCATCTTCAACATTCTGACAAGCAGCTGCTTGTATCAGATTAGTGCTGTATAACTTGATTGTTTCTGCCACACGTTGATACTTCAACTTTGGGGCCATCTGTACAGAATGTCACTGGTAACAAGAGTTCATGATTTCCTGCCCATTTTCATTCCTCAGACTCCTTTCCCATCCATATACACATTGTCCCCCTTGTATATAATTTTAATTAAATGTACATTAGCTAGTATTTCCCAAATACAACTTCTGTGAACAGCAAATCTATAAAGCCACTCCAAACAGGATGAAGTAATGACAGTTGCAGAAGTATACATCAGAGATGTGCTTACCTGGAGTCAGACAATGGTAGGTTAAAGATTCTCAAAGCCATTTCTTGCACAAAACTAAATTAAAAGACACCAGGGAGAAGATGGCTGATCAGAAACCATCTTATTCAATTGTATTCTTCAACCAGAAGAAAGTCAATGAAGAAAATGAGATTTGATTTAAAAGTATAGTAACAGCCACTATATAGCAATGTGTATGCTTGCTAACTCTAGATTTAGACTTGCCTGGGTCCACGTCCTTACCTTGGGAACATGAAGCTCTCTCTCCATCAATTTTCTCACTTGGAAATAGAGATACAGACAAATGCACAACAAAGTGTGCACAGGGCCTTTGTGATAATCTAACACTGCAGTAAGGTAGAAAATACAGCACATGCAACTACTTACCTCTGAAGGAGAGAGAGAGAGAAATGGGGCCAGAGGGATTGGAAGAGGCAAGAAGAATATGGAGAACAGGTAGGTTTGTGATCTGAAGATGCAGCATTCAGTGCTATGGGATTTAAAATTATCCACTAAACTGTGGCACAGTGCAGTGCCATGAACATATTTTCGTTGTGCCAAGCTAACTGTCCCTTCATTCAGAAGAGCCACAACCCAGTGCAGATACTTCCATGTGCAACCATCTTTGTACTGTGGCCACAGTGAGCCCTACAGTATTAGCATTTTCTACTCATATTGTAATGTCAAATTTTGGAAAAGCACTAGTGTTGCTGTAGACAGTAGTACCCATGAAGAGACTGCTACAGAGACTTAGGCCACATGATGTCTCTTAAGTTTTTCTTTGCACAGTGCCTGGCTTATTTTAAGGATTCAGGTGTGGTATGTGTCTAGGTATATTAGGCAACATGTGACATATTGAAAATATCTACCATGGATTAATTAGTAAAATCAAGAAAAATTTCATTTTACTCATAAGAGATTAGCAAATAAAATTGATTGTACAAATATTTTACAGCATTTTAGGTATGTGACATATTAATGACGTAGTTCATTAGGCAATTCTCAGTGTGTTCGAGGACTCTTGGTAAATCCACAAATTATCAAGAGCTCTAGGTTTTTGGTTTAGGATCCACTGCACAAAAACTGGGGGAACCAACTAAGATATATTCAACATTATTTTATTTCTACTTCTTGGCCCTCTGATAAGACTTTTGGTAACTGAAAGATATAGAGACAAATTTTCCTTAAGAAGGCTAAATTCTAGTAGACATGAGTGGATAGATAAATAAGTAATTGTGGGCATTATAGAAAGTTGTAAATTAATAGAACAGGTGCAGAAGCAAAAGCTGTAAGAGTGAACAGAAGGAAATACTGTGAGAGGAGACCAGCATTTCTCCTTTTCTCTCTGTCTTCCCAGCTTAGTATTCCTCTCTCTCATACCCTCCCAGGTTCAAGTCCAACACAAAGGAGAATTTTTTTTTTCCTGCTGGGTCTCATACTGATCCTAAGATTACTATGGATTTGGCCACTGTGGACAAAATTTGCCTTTAGTCAATCACTATGTGAGAACTGAATAGCCTTCTTGCCTTAGCCCTGATCACTTGCTCCATTCCTGGACAGATGATCTGAGGAAGCAGAGACATTTTTCCAAACAGGAAACTAGAGTTTCTTTTCCACGAAAAAAATGAATATTCTTTTTAAGATGGACACTAAAACAATATTAAAAACTATGCACCAAATTCTTTGATCTCTGACCTCAGCCTTACTCAGAGAATAGGAAAGATTAGAAATTGCAAGACTTGTGTAGAGTGGAAGGACGCGAATAAATAAATTCCTAGCACACTAGCCCCTTTACAGATTTCCCTCACTTTACATTGAGCTGATGGTGTTTTTGAGCAAAGTCACAGTCGGAACTCTCACTCTGTTGCCCTGAATGCCTTCCGCTTTCATTTTCCTACTTAAGCCAGGATTGGTCTCATCAAAGTCTGAAGTGGTGCCACCCCAAATTCCAAGGAATTCAGTGCAAGTTAGATGAGGGTTCTGTAGGCCTGAAATGCCTTTGTATGTTCTGTCATAACAAAGGGCAGTTAATAAGACAAGTAGATGCCTCAAGTCCTATGTTTCAGGAAGCATTGGGAGATTATGTATTATGTGTCATCCCTACATCCAATCTAGTGCTTAACAAAAGCAAGAACAATAACAGTAATAGCAATTGTTTTTGAGTGCTTGGGAAGTACCAGACATGGTACTAAGTGCTTTGCTTGAGTTATTTCATGAAGTCTGCTTACCAAAGTAAGAGCCATTGTTATCTGTCCATTACAGATGAGGAAACAGACATAGAGACGTTAAATGCACTACCTGCAGAAACAGTTAAATGGAGGAGCTGAGATCTAAAACTGCATTCTGATCTCTGTTCTCCCTTCTCATTCAATTCTTGTCCTCCAGTCTTCATCTCAGCACCCATATAAATCCAATAGCTCAACTCAAAAGTCCAGAAGTCAGTTTTACATCACCTTTTCCTTTACCTTCTGGTGTCTTCTATGTGCTCATCAAATCTCTTCTTATCAAGCCTACAATAGCACTGTATTTCCTCAAATTTGTGGCAGTAAAAGGCAATAGGGCTGAATCTTGGCCACTGCAAGATGAGTGGAAGTGATCTGCTTCTCCCTCCACACTCTGCTCTGACCTCATGAGTGGAGGGCATTCTAAGGGAACAGGGTGGGGCAGAGATTGGACAGTCCTGCAAGTTCCGTGGATGCCAGATAGCTTGAGGTAAACCCACTTTGCCAATGTTCATTGGACATGATGCAAGCAAGAATTGTACTTCTCTTACAAGAGGTGACTGAGGTTGTGAGGTTGAAGTGTGGAGCATTTCACCTGTCAGGATTAGCGTGCCCCACCAAACTCATGACTCAAAGCCCCACCAAACCCATGACTCAAACCCATGTTTACCGTGTCCATTCTTTTTCTTTCCATGCCTCCATCTTTGTCCCTTGTGGAGCAGCAACAATCATTTACCTAGTGTTTCATCTCCACCTAGACTGCAGCTGTATTTTCCATATTGAAATATTTCTCTGGTCTTTTTAAGATAAAAATTGTTGGGGGTAGTGAAGCTATTCTGCTTGCTGCAGGAACAGCGGGTATATGACATCATGTATTTGTCAAAACCCATGGAGCCTCACAGCTCAAAGATGAGCCCTAATTTAAGCTATAGGCCTTAGCTGATAATAATGTATTGGCAGCGGTTTATTGAGTGTAACAGATGCACCACACTAATGCAAGATGTTAACAACAGCGGAAAATATGTGCTGAAGTGGAGGAAACAGAGTGTTATATGGGAATGCTCTGGACTTTCTGCCCAATTTTATTTTGTAAATATACATCTGCTCTGAAATCAAAGTCTATTCACTTTTGAAGACCTGACTCTATCCCTCCTCTCCATAAGACCCTTCAATAGTGTCCCATTGTTCCTAGAATAAGGCATCCTCAGCTTGGCATTGATGGTTTGGCCCCTCCCCATTCCTCCAGCCTCGTGTCTCACCTATTTTACCAACTTTCCTATGTTCCTGACATATGTGCTTTACTTACACAAGCTCCTCAAAAGTGGCCAATGTGTTTTGCTCAGTGCCTTGCACATGCTGTTTCTTCTGATTGGCATTAATATTATTTATTTATTTGAAAGGCAGAGAGACAAAGAAAGAATGTGTTCATGTGTGTGAGTCAGAGACGGAACTCTTCTATCTGCTGGCTCATTACCAAAATGTCCACAACAGTCAAGACTGATCAGGAGCAGAACAAGGACTCCACCCTAGGCAGCCTGGTTTGTGATGCAGGTAAGCGAGCTGACTCAAAGGTGTCTCATTTTGGTCCCCAACTCTTTCTCATCCCCTCAAGCTGAAGCCTTCAGACTCAATGATGCCTTTTCCAGATAGTTCCTTTTCTCACCAACCAGTAAATCAGGTCCCTGGAAGTCCTGCTGTTTTCTCTCATAACTCTACTCCTTTCAAAAGCATACAAATAGTGGCTTACAAAATGAGGGATAGTTCTCATTTCATTGCCTTTGTAACAAACTGAGTTCTTAACATGAGATTTTGACCTTTACAGGCACACGGGGAAAAAAAGAAACCACAAGATTATAAAGTGCTTACAATTGTCAAGCGTAGCTTTAATCACCTGATGTATGTTAATTGAATAAAACTTCCTAGCGACCTTCTGAAATAATGATCATTGCCATGCCCATTTCATAGATGAGTATCCCAAAGCCAGAGAAGTTAAGGTACTTTCCAAAGCCTTCCCAGCTTGTCTGTGGTGGACCTGGGATTTGCTTACAGCTAGCCTGGCTGCCGTGTCTACTTCTAACCACTGTGCCATGCCACTGTTGTCGAGTGAATGAGTTGATCAGTGTTGAATCCAGGTATCTGACACAAGCCTGTGTTCTTTACCTCGCACGACACTGCCCATCCTGTTCTCTGAAGTTTACCAGAATGTTCTTGACCACATTTCCTTATGTTTTTTAGTGTTTATGTATTAGTTTATCTTCTGAATCCAAGGTGAGGTATCCTCACTATCACTGCTTCAAATCTCTTCTTATCTGCATTTTCTGTTATTTTTCAGAGAGCAGGTTTTTTTGGGTCATTGGGTTAACTGCTAATAAAGATATTGCCTTTCTATCAGCAAAGAGTCCTGAGTGAGTGGTGTTCTGGTTTCAGACCTGATCAATTAAGTTTAAAGAGCAGAGAAGGATAAACGGATGCAGCCCATATTCAGGTACACTCTTTATTGGGCAATTACTCGAAGGCTGGGCTGCATGAATGAGGAAAAGATCCTCTAGAAAACACTAGGGCATTTTCACACTTTTAGTCAATGGATTGCGTTTCTCATTTTTATTAGCTTTGAGACTTTCTGCTTATAGTCTGCACTTGACAATGTAGGAACATAAAGAGAAAAGCAAAAAGAGTGCAGAAATAAGAAAAAGCAAAAGAGTTTGTATAGTGCTACTGTAAAGGCTCATCTTTAAATTTAGTGGAGGAAACACAGGCAATAGCATTTGAAGAATATCAACTGACTTAGAAAAATATGATCCATGGGTTTAACTAAGAACTTTGCCACGGGGAAGCCATACACACACGCAGTTGCTGTATAGCCATGAGTTGAATTGTTGATCCCCTCTGGAGGCCCAAATGGTTTTAAAGAGAAACTACAGTTGCTTTCCATCAGCTTCTAGTTTAGAGGCAATTGCTTTTTTTCAAAAAGATATATCTAAATAAAATGTCAAAATGATACATGCTTTTAAAAGAATGTTTGCAGAATGTTCAACATAGCTCTGGCTCTTTCTGGCACAATTCAATAGCAGTTCTCCATTTTTAAAGGGAAATATGCATTATGTAAAGAAAACCACACTCTACTAAATTATAGGTGCAGATGCCAGGTCCAAGTAATATTTTTAGTTACAGTTTTAGTATCAATTTAGATGTTTATGGTGGATTACTTTCCTGGTTATTTCTCTGAGCTCATATTAATGTTAGCATATGGATTTTTTGTCTGGGTATCTATATATAAATTAGTAGAATAGAGGCTGTTAAGGGAGAGCAAAGAGAAGCAAAATGAAATTACAGTTTTTAAAAGAAAACAGATAAGAAGCTAACAGCTTTGAGCTGTAGTTTTGGTATTAAAGAGATGCTTGATTTGATATCAGAGACTTAATTATCTAGCTCTTATCATCATAATTTACAAAGTAATTAGAAATAGTTTTTGTTGTTAAATTTTGATGAAATACTTATATACATAAATGTACCAGCCCTGTAACCTTGTAGAAATCATCTTTTTAACAGGTTTTTTGACAAATATTTGCTGAACATTAGCCATTAGCCAGGTCTGTACTTGTACTAGGGATACAGTAGTGGGTGTAGACTGCAGTACATGCTGACACCAACACAGATTACTTGAAGGTTCTCCCATGGTGCTTACAGTCCACCAAGGGGGACAGATCATAAATAACTCATCCCACTAGTGAAAGTGTGCACTCAGAGGATGGAAGGAAACAGCCAGGGTACAGACTGCTAATGGAAGATTGGGAAAATTTTCCCAAGGAGTATCCTTGAGCTGAGAGCTAAAAGAACAACAAAGGAAAAGAGAGACTAACAGTTCACACCAAGAAATCAGCAAATGCAAAGATCCTGGGGTGAGGGGCATGGTGAGTTCAGGTAAACATGAAGGAGACCAGGGTTGCTAAATGAAGACTGATCTGGACCAAACTTTTCATAAGAAGAAAAGGCCTGAATAAACAGACTTGCAGGCAGGCTTTGGTGCTTTCCTCCCAGTATGAGCAGGAATCCTGATTTTTTCACTTAGAAGTAGGGAGAATGGGCATAAAGTGCTCATGACAATCACGCTGAGCCAGAGCGTAGTCAGTTCTCAACTGTTGACGTCTTTCACTTTCATCGCTGCTTTTCACCCTTACTGTTTGCCAAGAGAAAACATATCTCTATTTCTTCAAATAAATACTTTTCAAAAGATATTAATTTATTTGAAAGGCAGTTACAGAGAGTTACAGAGAGAGGGAGATACACACACACACATACACACACACACAGAGAGAGAGAGAGAGAGAGAGAGATTTTCCATCAGCTGATTCACCCCCCAAACTTCCACCAATGGCTAGGGCTGGGCCAGACCAAAACAGGGGCCAGGAGCTTCTTCTGGGTCTCCCACGTGGGTGGTATGGGCTGAGCTACTTGAACCATCTTCCTCTGTTTTTCGGCATTAGCAGGGAGCTCAGTTGGAAGTAGAGCAGCTGGGAGGAGAAATGGCACCATTATGGGATGCTGGCATTATGCAGTGACTTCCATCACTACACCAAAATGTCAGCGCTAAATAAAAACTTTTTAATGAAATGCCAGTTGAATAATTCTTATCTGAAATATCTCATATTAGAAATGTCTCAGATTTTGTATCTTTGAGATTCTGAAATATTTACACATGCAAGGAGATACCTTGGGGATAGACTCAAGTCTAACATGATGATCATATACCCCTCACACACATAGTGTGAAGGTAATTTTATACAATATTTTTAGAGAAGCTATATTTGTTTTGTGAGAAATAGGGTTCCCCCCACCGAGAAACTTTTTATTTAAAGAATACAAACTTCATGTATTTAATAAGTATAACTTTAGGAACATAGCGATTCTTCTCACCATAACCATCACCCTCCCACCCACACACCCACCCTTCTTATTCCTCTATCCCCTCTATTCCTTCTTCCATTCCCATTATTATTTATTGCTAATATCTATTTTAATTAACTTTATACACATATGATTGTCTATATACTAAGTAAAGAGTTCAACAAATAGTATTAAAAAAACTGTTCCTCAACAGTCAAGGCAGAGGCTGTTCAAAGTCATTGCTTTCAAAGTGTGTCAATTTCACTTCTATATCATCTTTTAAAGTGCTCTATTAGTTATCACAGATCAGGGAGAACATACAATATTTGTCTTCTTGGGACTGGCTTATCAAACTAAATATGATGTATTCCATATCATTGATTTTGTTGCAAATGAAAGATTTCATTTTGTTGCCACTGTGTAGTATTCCATCATGTAAATATACCATAATTTCTTTATCCAGTCACCAGTTGGATATCTGGGTCGATTCCATATATTAGTTATTGTTAATTGAGCTGCAATAAGCAGATAAATCTTTCAGATGCTGATTTCATTTCCCTTGGGTAAATTCTCAGGAGTGGGGCCGGCGCCACGGCTCACTAGGCTAATCCTCTGCCTTGCTGCGCCGGCATGCTAGGTTCTAGTCCCGGTCGGGGTGCCGAATTCTGTCCCGGTTGCCCCTCTTCCAGGCCAGCTCTCTGCTGTGGCCAGGGAGTGCAGTGGAGGATGGCCCAAGTTCTTGGGCCCTGCACCCCATGGTAGACCAGGATAAGCACCTGGCTCCTGCCATCAGATCAGCGCAGTGTGCCGGCTACAGCGCACCGGCCATGGCGGCCATTGGAGGGTGAACCAACGGCAAAGGAAGACCTTTCTCTCTGTCTCTCTCTCTCTCACTGTCCACTCTGCCTTTCAAAAAATAAAAAAAAAAATTCTCAGGAGTGGGATGGCTGGGTCATATGGTAGGTTGTATCTGAAGTATTTCCATATTCTCTTCCATGGTGGCTGTATAATTTACACTTTCATCAGCAGTAGATTGGGGTATGATTTCCCCCACATCCTTGCCAGCATTTCTGTTGGTTGATTTTTGTATGAAAGCCATTCTAATGGGTTGAGGTGAAACCTCATTGTAGTTTTGACTTTCATTTCCTTGATGACTAGTGATCCTGAGAATTTTTTTATGTGTCTGTTGGCCATTTGGATTTCCTCTTTTGAAAAATGCCCATTTAAGTACTTTGACCATTTCTTAACTGGATTGTTCACTTTGTTGTTATTGAGTTTTTTCATCTCTTTATATAATCTGGTTATTAAACCTTTTTATAAGTGGCGTAGTTTGCAAATAATTTCTCCAATTCTGTCAGTTACCACTTAACGTTGTTGAGTGTTTCTTTTGCAGTACAGAAGCTTCTCAATTTGATGTAATCCCATCTGTCAATTTTGGCTTTGGTTGCCTGTGACTCTGGAGTCTCTTCCAAGGACTATTTGCCTGTGTCAATGTCTTGCAGGGTTTCCCCAATGTTCTCTAATAATTTGATGGTATTGGGTCATAGATTTAGGTTCTTAATTCATTTTGAGTGGATTTTTGTGTAAGGTGTAAATTGTCTTGCTTCATGCTTCTGCATGTAGAGATCCAGTTTTCACAGCACCATTTGTTGAAGAGAATCTTCTTGTTCCAGGGATTCATTTTAGCTCCTTTGTCAAAGACAAGTTGGTTGTAGATGTGTGGGTTGATTTCTGGCATTTCTATTCTGTTCCATTGGTCTGTCCATCTGTTTTTGTACCAGAACAGGCTGTTTTGAATATAACTGCCCAGTAGTATGTCTTGAAATCTGGAATTGTGATGCCTCTGGTTTTGTTATGTTGTATAAGCTTGCTTTAGTATTCAGGTCTCCTGTGTTTCCATATGAATTTCAGCATTATTTTTTTCACTGAGAAGAATCTCCTTGGTATTTTGATTGGTATTGCATTGAATCTGTAAATTGATTTTGATAGTATGGACATTTTGATTATACTGATTCTTCCTATCCATGAACATGGAAAATTTTTCCATCTTTTGTGCCTTCTATTTCTTCAATAGTTTGAAATTCTCATCATAGAGATATTTGACATCCTTGGTTAAATTTATTCCAAGGTATTTGATTTTTTTTGCAGCTATTGTGAATGGGATTGATCCTAGAAGTCCTTTCTAGTCCATAGCATTGTCTTTATATAAAAAATATTGATTTTTGTTTGTTGATTTTATTTATTTTTTGAGTTTTCTTTTTTTTCTTTTTTTTTAACTTTTATTTAATGAATATAAATTTCCAAAGTACAGCTTATGGATTACAATGGCTTCCCCCCCATAACGTCCCTCCCACCTGAAACCCTCCCCTTACCCACTCCCTCTCCCCTTCCATTCACATCATGATTCATTTTCGATTCTCTTTATATACAGAAGATCAGTTTAGCATACATTAAGTAAAGATTTCAACAGTTTGCTCCCACACAGAAACATAAAGTGAAAAATACTGTTTGAGTACTAGTGATAGCATTAAATCTCAATGTACAGCACACTAAGGACAAAGATCCTACATGAGGAGTAAGTGCACAGTGACTCCTGTTGTTGACTTAACAAATTGACACTCTTGTTTATGGCCTCAGTAATCAACCTAGGCTCTTGTCATGAGCTGCCAAGGCTATGGAAGCCCCCTGAGTTCACTGACTCTGATCATATTTAGACAAGGCCATGGTCAAAGTGGAAGTTCTCTCCTCCCTTCAGAGAAAGGTACCTCCTTCTTTGATGACCCGTTCTTTCCACTGGGATCTCACTCGCAGAGATCTTTCATTTAGGGTTTTTTTTTCCCCCAGGGTGTCTTGGCTTTCCATGCCTGAAATACTCTCATGGGCATTTCAGCCGGATCTGCATGCCTTAAGGGCTGATTCTGAGGCCAGAATGCTGTTTAGGACATCTGCCATTCTATGGGTCTGCTGTGTATCTCACTTCCCATGTTGGATCATTCTCTTCCTTTTTGATTTTATCAGCTAGTATTTGCAGACACTATTCTTGTTTCTGTGATCCCTTTGGCTCTTAGTCCTATCATTATGATCAATTGTGAACAGAACTTGATCCCTGGGACTAGTGAGATGGCATTGGTACATGCCACCTTGATGGGATTGAATTGGAATCCCCTGGTATGTTTCTAACTCTACTATTTGAGGTAAGTCAGCTTGAGCATGTCCCGAATTGCACATCTCTTCCCTCTCTTATTCCCACTCTTACATTTAACAGAGATCACTTTTCAGTTAAGTTTCAGCACTTAAGAAGAATTGTGTATTGATTACAGTATTCAACCAAAAGCATTAAGTAGAACAAAAAAAATACTAAGAGGGATAACATATTAAGTTGCTCATCAACAGTCAGGGTGAGGGCTGATCAAGTCACCATTTCTCCTAGTGTTCATTTCACTTTAACAGGTTTCTTTTTTGGTGCTCAGTTAGTTGTCACCTATCAGGGAGAACAAGTGGTATTTGTCCCTTTGGGATTGGCTTATTTTACTCAGCATAATGTTTTCCAAATTCCTAACAGGAATCACTTTTAAGTTAAAATTTAAACACCTAAGAATAATTGTGTGTTAATTACAGAGTTCAACCAATGGTACTAGAACAAAAAAAAATACTAAAATGGATAAAGTATTACATTGTACATCAACCGTCAGGACAAGAGCTGATCAAGTCACTGTTTCTCATTTATATCCTGCAACTTTCCCCAACTCATATAGAGTTCCAATAGTCTCTACAAGGTATCTTTTGGATCCAATATATGTAGAATCACGTCATCTGCAAATAGGAATATTTTGACTTCCTCCTTCCCAATTTGTATCTTTTTTATTTATGCTTCTGGACTAATGGCTCTAGTTAAAAAATTCTAGGACCTTATTGAATAGCAATGGTGAGAGCAGGCATCCTTGTCTGGTTTCACATCTGGTGGAAATGCTTTCAACTTTTCCCCATTCAATGGGATGCTGAAGACAGGTTTGCTATCAATTGCCCTGATTTTGTTGAAGAATGTTCCTTTTATATTCAATTTGCCTAAGTTTTTTTTTACCATGCAAGGATGTTATATTTTATCAAATTCTTTCTCTGAATATTTTGAAATAATCTTATGGTTTTTGTTCTTCAGTTTATTAATGTGATATAACACATTTATTGATTTGCCAATGTTGAACCATCCCTGCCTACAAAGGATAAATCCCCCTTTGTCCAAGTGAATGATCTTTTTGATGTGTTATTAGATTCAGTTGGCTAGCACTTTGTTGAGGGTTCTTGCATCTATGTTCATCAGAGAAATTGGTCTGTAGGTCTCTTTCTCTGCTGTTTCTTTGTTAAGTTTTGGAATTAAGGTGATGCTGGCTTCACAGAAGAGGTTTGGAAGGTTTCCTTCCCTTTCAATTGTTTTGAGTAACTTGATAAGAATTGGGGTTAGCTCTTTCAATGTCTGGTAGAATTCAGCAGGGAAGCCATCTGGTACTGAGCTTTTTCTTCTTGTGAGGGTTTTTATTATCGATTCAATTTCAGCCTTGGTTATTGCTTTGTTTAGGTTTTTCGTGTTTTCATGGTTCAATTTAGGTAGGTTGAAGTTTCCAGGAATCTATCCACTTATTCTAGGTTTCCCAATTTGTTGGCATATAGCTCTTTGTAGTAATTTCTAATGATTCTATTTCTGTGTTTTCTGTTGTTACATTCCCTTTTTCATCTCTGATTTTATTGATTTTGGTCTTTTCTCTCCTTTTTTGTTAGTTTTGCCACAGGTGTGTGAATTTTATTTATTTTTTCAAAAATAGTTCTTCATTGATGTTTTGTACTTTTTGTTTCAATTTTGCTTATTTCTTCTCTAATTTAATTACTTCTTTTCTTCTACTAGTATTGGGTTTGATTTTCTGTTGGTTTTCTAGATCCTTGAAATTCACTGATAGCTCATTTATTTGGTTCTATTCCAATTTCTTGCTGTAGGAACCAATTGCTATAAACTTTCCTCTTAACCTGCTTTTGCTATATCTTATAAATTTTTTGATATGTTGGATTGTCATCTTCATTTGTTTCCAGAACTTTTTTCTTTGTCTTTTGATTTCCTTAATGACTCCCTGTTCATTCAGTCACATGTTGTTCAGTCTCCATGTGTTTGCATATATTCTAGAGATTCTTGGCTTGTTGATTTCCAGCTTCATTCCTTTGTAGTCATAGAAGACACATGGTATGATTTTGATTCTTTTTAAATTGCTGAGACTTGCTTTATTGCCTAGTATGTGGTCAATCCTAGAGAAAAGTCCATACACTAGTGAGAAGAATGTGTATTCTACAATGGTAGGATGAAAAGTTCTGTAGATACACATTAGGTCCATTTGATTTATAATATCGATTAACTCTGTTCATTCCTTGCTGATTTTCAGTCTGGTTGATCTATACTTTGCTGAGAATGGGGTATTGAAGTGCCACATTATTATTGTATTGGAGTTTATGTCTCCCTTTAGATCCATTAGCATTTCTTTTAAATAGCCAAGTTCCATGTAATTGGATGCATAGACATTTATTTATAGTCACATCATCCTGTCAAATTGATTCCTTAATCATTACATGTGTCCTTCTTTGTCTCTTATAACAGATTTTGTGTTAAAATCTATTTTATCTGAGATTAGGATAGCTATACAGGCATTTTTTTGGTTTCTGTTAGCATGGAATATCTTTTTTTTCCATTCTTTCACTTTCACTCTGTGTTTATCTTTGTTGGTGAGAAGTGTTTCTTGTAGCCAGCAAATAGTTGGGCTTCTTTTTCCCATTCAGCCAGTCTGTGTCTTTTAATTGGAGAATTGAAACCATTTACATTCAAGGTGACTATTGTAAGTAACACCTTGGCCCTGCCATTTTTCCATAAATGTTCCAATGTTTACTTTGGATTTCCTTTGTACATTTGCTGGGAGATTTTCTGCCTTCACCTTCTTTCATGGAGATGGTCTTGTTTCTGTGTTTCTGCATGTAGCACATCCTGAAGATTCTTTTGTAAAGCTGGATGAGTGGTGACAAATTTTTTTGATTTCTGTTTGTTATCAAAGTTCTTTATTTCACCTTCATTCATAAATGAGAGCTTGAGAACATGAGGGTATCATGTTGTCTTCCTTATTCTTATTTCTTGAATTTCTGTATTTGTTCTGTGTTTGTTATTAGGCATTGGTGGGGACACTTGTTTCTTTTGTTTTGTTTTGTTTTGTTTTTCCTGTGATGGCTGTTGTCTTTGGACTATTCCTCTATGGCTTTGTGGAGTGTCCCACTCTTAGTAAATACCTAGAGGCATGTGCTGGGTGGGATCACAGATTTCTATTCAGTGCTCCAGGGTGAAGGCAGTGTCCAAGGTGACACCCAAGTTGGCAGTGGGAGGCCTGAGAAATGGAGACACCCACAGTGATTGCCCCGTGTCCCAGCCACACCCTGTGCTGTCCCATGAAGCCACAATGTTTCACAGTCCTTGTACACAAGGCTCCCACAATCATGAGCACCCAGTCCTCTGTCAATTCCTTCAGCCAGACTCAAGTGTCTCTTCTTGGCTGCTTGCCGAGCACATGGACACAAGCTGGTACAGCTGTTATGTATGTCCAAAATGGTGCCCACCCTCTCTCAGCTAGTTATAGGATGCTGGTGCTGGGGGGTCAGGGCAAGAGAAAGGTACTCCCCCTTTTTTCTAGGTAGACAGGTACACTGTCCTACACAGAGCTCCAAGCTGTACTTTCACCAGGCTCTTCCTGCAGGTTTATTGCTAGTGCCTTGGGTTGCTGCAGTCTGGTCTCTGCTCACTTCAAAGCTGGTGCTGAGGCTCTTACTTGTTGAGGTCCTGAATTGTGCATAGGTCCACAGTATCCCTCTAATTTGCATGGAGTTTCCTCTGTAGTTTTCTCCCTAACTCTTCCCTGAGACTGAAGTCTCTCCAATTGTTTTAAACTATATTCCTTTAGACAAGAGCAGTAAGCTCCCTCCCTATTCTGCCATCTCTTAAATTTTATTTAGTACAGCTATATTTTAACTGTGAACCATCAAGTGAGGAAAGATGTGAAACTTTCCACTTGTGGCATATTAACATTCAAAAAAAATTGAAATTCGCAGGATTTTTGGTTTGGGGTTTTAGAATTAGGGATGCTCAACCTGGAAAATTTGCACAATGAAATCTATGAGGAGTTTCCACAAAGTGTACAGGTACCCACAGCCACCACCTGGGCCAAGGAATAGTGTAGTGGGGCTGGTGCTGTGGCACAGAGGGTTAACGTCCTGTCCTGAAGTGCCAGCATCCCATATGGTCACTGGTTTGAGACCCGGCTATTCCACTTCCAATCCAGCTCTCTGCTGTGGCCTGGGATAGCAGTAGAAGATGGCCCAAGTCCTTGGGCCCCTGCACCAGTGTGGGAGACCCAGAAGAATCTCCTGGCTCCTAGCTTCAGATTGGCACAGCTCTGGCCGTTGCGGCCAACTGGGGAGTGAACCATCAAATGGAAGACCTCTCTCTCTCTCTGCCTCCCCTATCTCTGTGTAACTCTAACTTTCAAATAAATAAAAACATTTTTTTAAAAAAAGAATAGTGTATTACCAGCACTCTGGAGCCCTCCTCCAGCTCCTTTCCTGGCAGAATTCTCCTCCCTCTCCAGAGATAACAGGTTTCTAGTATCAATGATTCATTTTGCCTTTTATGAACCTTTGTAACAGAAGACTCATACAGTATTCATTGATATAAATTCTTTAGTTCATTATTACATTTGTGAGATTTTTCTATTTTACGTCATGTAGAAAGTTTGTTAATTTTCAATATTGCATAATATTCCATCCTGCATATGTGGAATCAATGTATCTGGGTGCTAAATAATGTAGGAACTTTCAATATATATCTTCAAATGAGTAAATGATTGAATTTCTCCAAGAATCATTTTTATCAAGGCTGAAACAAGCTTAATAATAAAACCAAAACTTATTCCATAGGATTGTATTAGGAATAAATGGAACAAAGCATGCAATCTGCTCATTGAGTGACAAACAATAAATCAGATCTACTTATATTTCAGGCGTTGTCCTCTAAAGGATTTAGACAATAGAGAAATTACTATAATGGCAAAAATAACTCCTTTAATCAAAAAGTGACTAGAATAGGTTTCTGGATATGTGAAGGAATCAAAATAAAATAAATATTTGCTCTCCTTGATGACTGAATTTTTAAGCTGATTTGGCCCATCTGGGTGCTCTCTGTATGTGATCAGCAATGGAGTCAATCTTTTGATGCTCAAGTTTCTTACTTGTCTTGAGCCCTCCAGGTCCTCTTCCTGGCTTTTCACTGGTTCTGTCCTGGTTGGACATTGACTCTTGGTTTCTGCACCACTCCTGCTTTTGACAACAACCTGTCTTTAATTTTAAAAATGGACACATTACTTCTTTATGTATAACGCTGTGATTTATTCTTTAAGCTCTTCTTACTCTGAAGAAGGTTCAGTCACGCTGAGCACATATGGGACACTCAATATATACATATTGACTGGCATATTGCCTGCAGATTTGAATCATGGTAAAAAGGGATCAATGGGGACTTAATAACAGATTTATGCAACAAGGTCATTGGAATGACCCTTAGGAAAATGCTTGGTGTATCATTGATGACAGAGAGGAATTATAACATCCCCAGGACAGTTGTGAGGAGCTCATTCCCACTGTGCTGTCCCAATTCTCTGACTCCAGTCTGTGTGGGCCATATTTATTTAGAATTATCATTACAGTGTGTATTGATTCCAACAAGATCTCTGGGTCTGGCACAGTGAATACAGTGAATCTAGCTATCTAGTGACAATCTCTATTTAAATGATCTATAGTTAAAACACAAAATGCCCAAAGTACAATTTATAATCATGTCTTTCATTATGTTCTCTTAAGTTCTCTAACTCCATGCAACACTCTCCATTTAGTTTACATAATCAGAAAGCTGGACATTCTCTGTGAAACCTCCCTCAACTCACCTCTCACATCTAGTCCATCACCAAAACCTGTCCATTCCGTCAAATGAAAAAACTTAAAATCTACCTACTTCTTTCCACGCCTACTCAGTTTTCTTAGAATGCCTTATTTCTAGGCCATAATACCATGAAATTTTCCAATTAGTTTTTCTGTTTTTACTTCACTTGACCTTTCTACTCCATGGATTTCTTCTCTAACTTGTAGTCAAAGAAGTCTTGCCAAGCTTCCTATATGGCCACATTTATTCCCTGCTGAAAATATCTCAGTCTGTCTATTTTGTGGAATTCAGGCTGATTCTCCAGCATGGACTATAAGTTCCTTCATGATTTTGTACCCACACATGTTTACCACTTGTGAAGTTCTCCATTTCAGCCATTCTGAAATATTTGCTTTTCTAACAGCACATCATTTTTACATTCATCTCTGGCCCATTGACTTCTATAGGGAACATTTTTCTTCCTATTCCACCCTTTCCATCCTTTTCCTAATTACGCTCAGGTTGCTGCCTCAGTATTAGATCCGCCTTAGAGAGGTGAGTGTTCTTCTAATCCTCCAGTTCTGTATGCTTTCCCCATCATACCAATGGTTGACGTGATTGAAGGCAATTGTTTATCTGCTGGTATCCTTCCCTAGCCTGTGAACTGGTCACCAGTGATGTTCTATCTTGTTTTCATTTTAACCTACAATATCCAAAATGATAAACAGCACAGAGTACTATCTCAAAATGTATTTGTTGTATAAATTATTAAATCCGGGAGAGCGGCAAAATGGTGGAATAAGAAGGGAGCACACTGATAGTCCAGGAAGAGACAGTTTAATAAAAGTGGAGATGCTGCAGGTTCAAGGAAGAGTTGGGGAAGAAACAGCAGAAGAAACTCTTCTGGAACTAGTGATTCATGGTGGACCTGTGTGGAGGGTGTGGGAGCCCATGGCTCAGGACACCAGCGGCAGAATCAACACACCAGCACTGGAACGCGAGGTGAGCTGAACCTCCATAGCCCAAGAAGCCGGCAGTAAAGCAGAAGGAGGAGCCAAGAGGGAAAGAGGCTTGAAGCCCCGTGGGGGAAAGTTCACCAGGCTAACTAGAAGAGAGAGGGGAAAAAAAGTGACCAGAACAGACACGAGTTTCTCTCTTTCTGCTCACCTCTCAAAGGTGAGCAAGACAAGAGTAGGTGCCATTTTGGACATATGTAAAAGTGGCATGATCTCAGGGCTGCACCCACCCTCAGCCAAGCAGAAAAACCTGACTCTGGGGGGGAGGGTGAAATAACAGGAGATTAGGACCTAGTGAATGTGTGATGCTAATGAACTGAGACTGTGAAAAAAGAGACGGTGGGTGAGAGAACTCATGGAGTTCATGTGAGTACTCTCCAGAGATGCTACAATTCAATAACCTTGGCAACCCAGTGGGAGACTGCAGGAGAATTTGAGCCCATACTGAGGGCAGAACAGATTCCCTGTGTGGTCCTTGGGAAAGAGCAGGTGAATGTTATACCCACAGTAGCCAGAGATTGGAAGCTGACTACCTTCAATTCTGCTCAGCTGTGCAGAATTACTTCCCTTCTGAAAAGAAGAAGAAGAAGAAGAAGAAGAAGAAGAAGAAGAAGAAGAAGAAAGAGAGATTTACCATGCCTAACCAGGGAGTGTCACTTTTGGCACACCCTTAACCTTGAGGAACCAAACAGAGCTCTCTGGCTACACCCATCTCAAACCTCTAAGGCTCCATCATAAGCAGACAGTCCACTTAATACAGTCATAGTATAACAAGAAAACACCACAGCAAGGGAAGAAGAATCCAAAGAATATCTCCACAATGCCAAAAAACAAATGCAGAAACTGAGGAAACAAGAACAAAGAAGACATTATGACACCCCCAAATGAAGAAGACACCCCGAGCCAAGATTATGAAGATGATGAGATGGAAGAAATGCAAGATACGGATTTCAAAAAATTTATGATAAAAACATTTAGAAGTTTTCAAAAACAAATGCTTGAGCTACAGAAACCCTTAATGGACAGGATAGAAAATCTCTCTTGTGAAAATGAAATCTTAAGAGGAATCAAAATGAAACGCAGAAACTAGTAGAACAGGGAAGTGTGATAGTGAAGAGAAATCAAAATGAAATGAAGAGCTCAATAGATCAAATGACAAACACATTAGAGAGCCTTAAAAACAGAGTCAGTGAAGCAGAAGAGAGAATATCAGACTTTGAAGACAGAGCGCAGGAAAGTATACAGTCAAACCAAAGAAAAGAAGAGGGAATTAGAAATCTAAAAATATTGTTGGGAATCTACAGGATACTATTTAAAAAACAACATTCGGGTTCTAGGAGTTCCTGAAGGCATGGAGAGGGAGAAAGGATTAGAAGGCCTTTTTAGAGATATACTAGCAGAGAACTTTCTGGGTTTGGAGAAGGACAGAGACATCCTAGTACAGGAAGCTCACAGAACCCCTAGTAAACATGACCAAAAGAGATCCTCACCATGACACGTTGTAATCAAACTCACCACAGTGAAACATAAAGAAAAGATTCTAAAATGTGCAAGAGAGAAACGTCAGAATACTCTCAGAGGATCTCCAATCAGACTCACAGCTGACTTCTCATCAGGAATCCTATAGGCTAGGAGGGAATGGCGAGACATAGCCCAGGCACTAAGAGAAAAAAACTGCCAGACCAGACTATTATATCCTCAAAGCTCTCATTTGTGAATGAAGGTGAAATAAAGACCTTTCATAGCAAGCAGAAATTGAAAGAACTTGTTGCCACTCATCCAGCCCTGCAAAAGATGCTTAAAGATGTGTTACACACAGAAACACAGAAACATGGCTATCAATATGAAAGAATGTAAAGGAAGAAAAACTCACAGCAAAAGATAACAGGAAGTTGTAAGCATATATTAGAAAATATCTTTGGGAAAATGGCAGGGCAAAGTTACTACTTATCAATAGTCTCATTGAACCTTAATGGCCTGAACTATCCAGTTAAAAGACACAGATTGGCTGATTGGGTTAAGGAACAAAACCCATCTATTTGCTGCTTACAAGAAACACGTCTTTCCAACAAAGATGCATACAGACTGAAAGTAAAAGGCTGGAAAAGATATACCATGCCAACAGAAATGACAAAAGAGCTGGTGTAGCCATCTTAATATCAGACAAAATAAAATTTAACACAAAAACTTTTAAGAGAGTGACAAAGAGGGGCACTATATAATTATTAAGGGATCAATTCAACAGGAAGATATAATGATTATCAATGTATATGCACCTATTACAGGGCACTGGTTTCTTTAAAAGATTTGTTAAGGGACTTAAAGGGAGACTTAGACTCCAATACAATAGTACTGAGGGACTTCAATACTCCACTCTCAGAAATAGACAGATCAACAGGACAGAAGATCAACAAGGAGACAGTAAATTTAAATGACACTATAGCCCAAATGGATCTAACAGATATCTACAGAACTTTTCATCCTACACATAAGGCATTTACATTCTTCTCAGCAGTACATGGAACCTACTCTAGGATTGACCACATACTAGGCCATAAAGCAAGTCTCAGCAAATTCAAAAGAGTTAGAATCATACGATGCAGCTTCTCAGACCATAAAGGAATGAAGTTGGAAATTAGTAACTCAGGATTCCCTAGAGCATATACAAACACATGAAGATTGAACAACATGCTCCTGAATGAACAATGGGTCATAGAAGAAATCAAAAGAGAAATCAAAAACTTTCTGGAAGTAAATGAGGATAACAGCACAACAGACCAAAACTTATGGGATACAGCAAAAGCAGTGTTAAGAGGAAAGTTTATATCAATAGGTGCCTACATCAAGAAATTGGAAAGGCACCAAATAGATGAGCTTTCAATTCATCTCAACAATCTAGAAAATCTGCAGCAAACCAGACCCAAATCTAGTAGGAGAAGAGAAATAATTAAACTCAGAGAAGAAATCAACAGGATTGAATCCAAAAAAAATTACAAAAATCAGCCCAACGAGGAGCTGGTTTTTTGAAAAATTAAACAAAATTGACACCCCATTGGCCCAACTAACTAAAAAAAGAAAAGACCCAAATCAATAAAGTTAGAGATGAAAAAGGAAACTTAACAACAGACACCACAGAAATAAAAAGAATCATCAGAAATTACTACAAGGACTTGTATGCCAGCAAACAGGGAAACCTATCAGAAATGGATAGATTCCTGGACACATGCAACCTACCTAAATTGAACCAGAAAGACATCGAAAACCTAAACAGACCCATAACTGAGACAGAAATTGAAACAGTAATAAAGGCCCTCCCAACAAAGAAGAATCCAGGACCAGATGGATTCACTGCTGAATTCTACCAGGCATTTAAAGAAGAACTAATGCCAATTCTTCTCAAACTATTCAGAACAATCGAAAAAGAGGGAATCCTCCCAAACTCTTTCTATGAAGTCAGCATCACCTTAATTCCTAAGCCGGAAAAAGATGCAGCATTGAAAGAGAATTACAGACCAATATCCCTGATGAACATAGACACAAAAATCCTCAATAAAATTCTGGCCAATAGAATGCAACAACACATCAGAAAGATCATCTACCCAGACCAAGTGGGATTTATCCCTGGTATGCAGGGATGGTTCAATATTCACAAAACAATACAGTAGAAAGAATGGGCCTTCAAAGAAGGAGGTACCTTTCTCTGAAGGGAGGAGAGAACTTCCACTTTGACTATGACCTTGTTTAAGTAAGATCTAATTCAGTGAACTCAAGAGGCTTCTATAACCTTGGCAACTCATGACTAGAGCCTAGGGAGAATACTGATGCCATAAACAAGAGTGTCAAATTGTTAAGTCAACAACAGGAGTCATTGTGTACTTACTTCTCATGTGGGATCTGTCTTTAATGTGTTGTCCAATGTGAAGTAATGCTATAACTAGTACTGCACAGTATTTTTCACTTTATATTCTGTGTGGGTGCAAACTGATGAAATCTTTACTTAATATATACTAACTCAATCTTTTTTATATAAAGATAATTGAAAATGAATCTTGATGTGAATAGAATGGGAGAGGGAGCAGGAGATGGGAGGGGTGTGGGTAGCAGGGAAGTTATGGTGTGGGAAGCCATTGTAATCCATAAACTGTACTTTGTAAATTTATATTTACTAAATGAAAGTTAAAAAAAATAAATGAATCAAAGCTTCAAATAATTATTAAATCCTTTAAAAGTTAACGAAACATGTACTTATAGGAAAGCATCCATCTTAACAGTAGTGTATTATTGACCCTAAAGCATCTTAAGAGTCCTTTGAAAACATAAACTTATTTGAACTTTTCTTAAACAGATAGATAATTTTGTAAATGCTAAATGCTAATGGGATGCACTGAGGTAAACACCAGACTTCAGGCAAATCATGTTTGTCCTCATGTACAGAGAGAAGATAACTGACCCAATATCATTCCTTCTTTCTTTGCATGAACATTTAGAGTTTTCAAGGAAAATATGATGATCATGAAACTTGTGTTCTTTTTACATTTTTTGGGATGCACCATCGATATGTTCATAGTGTTATTTTTGTTCTTTCAACATCTGATATCTTATAGCTACCTAAGATAGAGAAAAGATAGCTATCTGGGGTATAAGTTAAAATGTATTCACTTTGGAGACAAATTCCTGGATTTTGCCACATACTTAGTTGAAAAACTTCTTATTGGTTTCTGCACCAAAAACATCTACTTCTATCTGCCTCTAATACCATTTACTTGTCTCAACTTTATGTTACTGGCTAAGCCTAGGATACCATTATTTTCACCTGGCTTCCTTGTTATCCTTGCTATTTCCATGTGTATTATATCCCTCTCCATTCTCCATCCAGGATAATCTTTCCACTGCTCTATTTACAACCCATCAGGGGCTTCCACTGACCTCAAGATAAAATTATAATTTCTTTTTTTAAGACTTATTTTATTAATTTGAAATACAGAGTTACAGAGAGAGGTAGAGACAGTAGGAGATTTTCCATCCATTGGTTCACTCCCCAGATGGCCGCAACGGCCGGAGCTGCACCGATCCAGAGCCAGGAGTTTCTTCCCAGTCTCCCATGTGGGTACAGGGGTCCAAGCACTTGGGCCATCTTCTACTGCTTTCCCAGGCCATAGCAGAGAGCTGGATGGGAAGAAGAGTAGCTGGGACTAGAACCAGCACCCATATGGGATGCCAGCACTTCAAGCCAGGGCTTTAACCTGCTGCACCACAGCGCTGGCCACAAATTATAATTTCTTATCCTCAGCTTGAATGCTCTGCATTATTTGACTTCTATCTATCTTTTTCCATCCAGATGGATAACATCATGTTTCCTTCTGCTCTTCTATTTTTTTGAAGTTTTTTGCTCTTCAAATACATCAGCTTTTTCTAGGTTTTTTCCTATGAGCAACACTAACAAATCATTAAGTAACTCCTGCTGGTTTTGAAGATTGCAATCTCCTCCAATCTGGGTGGCAATAAGGTATGAGATGCTGAGAGAGAAACAATAGCTATATGAACAAATCAGTCTGACATCCCAAAAAGTGGAAGAAAAATTCAAATTTTGTCACCTTTGTGTTCTTTTCTGAAAATATAGGAGATAACTGGAGTTATACAGCTCAGTGTCTTTCACTAAGCAGGTCATGTGCTCTCAGTGCACTCCAGCAAGAAGCCTACTCCTTTGGAAGATAGTGAATTGTTCAGAACGTACCTCAAAGGCACATAGACCTGGGTTTAAAAGTCCAAATCATGGATATTGAATAAAAGTAATAGAAATAAAAAAGAAAAATATAATCTATTTATAATTTATTATTAGTATATGAACTATGTTAAATTAGTTTCCATATGTTGTCTCATATGCCGCAAAACTATACCATAAAATTGTCCCCTTTTTGAATGTAGAATATGAATGGATAAAACAGATAAGAATCTTGTCCTCCATGGTAATGGGAGAAGTAAGGATGATTTTAGAGCCAACACT
Organism: Oryctolagus cuniculus; assembly: GCF_964237555.1. NCBI lineage: Eukaryota > Metazoa > Chordata > Mammalia > Lagomorpha > Leporidae > Oryctolagus > Oryctolagus cuniculus. The sequence continues at coordinate 152,405,637 of NC_091437.1, forward strand.
TAACTTCTTTCATATGCAGAAAGCTTGCAGGGTAGGATTTAACAAAGTACTTAGTATGGTGTCCAGCACATACTAATTTTTTTTACTAAAGTAATAGTACTTTCTGGGAAAGGCTAACCCTGGTTCCTCTCTGCCTAACTGAATCTTTTCTACCCTTTAGTGTTTTTTTGTTTGTTTGTTTGTTTTTTGACAGGCAGAGTGGACAGTGAGAGAGAGAGACAGAGAGAAAGGTCTTCCTTTGCCGTTGGTTCACCCTCCAATGGCCGCCGTGGCCAGCGTGCTGTGGCTGGCGCACCACACTGGCGCTTCTCCTGGTCTCCAGGTGCTTCTCCTGGTCTCCCATGGGGTGCAGGGCCCAAGCACTTGGGCCATCCTCCACTGTACTCCCTGGCCACAGCAGAGAGCTGGCCTGGAAGAGGGGCAACCGGGACAGAATATGGCGCCCTGACCGGGACTAGAACCCAGTGTGCTGGTGCCGCAAGGCGGAGGATTAGCCTAGTGAGCTGCGGCGCTGGCCTCTACCCTTTAGTTTTAGGCACAGGTATTGCTTTTCTCCACTCCTGGTATCACCCTGGTCATTCTATGACTGAACACATTCCTGTCATATAAGTGCATTTTTTTTCTGATTCACCATTCAGTATCACAAACTCCTGGCAGTGACTGGTGCTCCTCATCTTTCCCTGGTATCTTGCTCAGTACCTTGCACAGAGTAATGTAACTGTTGACCACTCAATAGGTGCTTGCTGAATGAATGCATTAATCCTCATCAAGATCAGTCTTCTGACCTTCAACTCATTAGTACCAGGCTTTAATCAACTGAATTAACTAGGGTAGACCAAGCACAGTTTATTTTATTTTTTTAAGAAAGGAGCTCTTTATGACCTCTATTTGCTGGATAGCCCCTTAATTCTTAACTGGGGGAGACTTTTTCTTTGGGGATACTTGGCAATGTCTGGCCATATTTTTTTGTTGTCATAAATAGGGGGCAGAATATTCCTAACATCTGATGTGTAAAGGCGATGGATGCTGCTAAATATCCAACAAACACAGAACAGCCTTCAAAACAAAGACCATCCACTCCATAATGTCATTGACACCAGGGCTGGGAAATTCTGGGTTAGGTGAAATTATTCAAATAATTAAAATGTATATAGAATTTACAAGGCAGGTTACAAATATGTTCCACTCATCTGTGTTGCATATGACTTTGATTATGTATAAACATATGAATAGGCAAAGCTTCTATTGCCTAAACATTTTTGAATTAGAATTTCAAACAATGCTAGAAAAACTTATGCATAAACTTTACTAATTCAGATTAACTTTAAGGAAATCCACTTTTTTCACTGTAATTCATGTAATATGAGCTGATTATTTGACACAACAGCTGATAATCTAATATATCAACTAATGAAATGATGCTCATAAAGATTTATAAATGACTTCTGTGAACTGAGAAAATCAACCTATTCATCCAGGGAAACAGACTCTTCTTGAGACCTTGGCGTCCTAAATCAGAGTGCCTATTTCAACTCCTGGCTCCACTGCTTCCAGTCCAGTTTTCTGCTAATACACACACTGGGAGTCAGCAATTAATGCCCCTGTATTTGGGTGCTTGCCCCCCATATGGCAGACGGAGACTGAGTTGTCACAGATATTTAAGGAGTGAACCAGCAGATGGATGATCTTCCTCTGTTGATTTATCACTATCTTTCTTTCAAATAAAATAATAATAGCAAGTAAATAATTAAAAATTCATCCATAGTTGACTGTTTTATTTGTCAATGGAGTAATGATAAAAAGAGCTTTCAAAGTAATTTGAAAATCATTAACCTTAACACATCCTTGACTCTCTCACCTTTACAATCTCAATTAAGAATTGCAATTCATGTATGAAGTATTATACATTTTAAGTCTTCAGAAATCATTTTAGGAAAAGATCATAATCATGTAATTCTTTTATTAACTAGAATATGATGCAAACACACAAATACAGATAATAAGAGTATACAGATCTTCAGAGTAAAGAAAAAAAAGAGTTATGAATGAAACAAAGATGGCTACAGAAAATTCCAGGATTGTGAAAGCAGAAATTTATTCAGGATTTAATTTATGTAACTGTAATAAGAGTTTTTAAATAAATTATTCTTCTATTTAAATTTTAAAATAAATACAGATGAAGAATCTTAAAACGTTTCAATGTTGGGGAGATAGTTTTTCACATTGAAAAGCAATATGGGGCCAGCACCATGGCTCACTTGGTTAATCCTCTGTCTGCAGTGCTGGCATCCCATATGGGTGCTGGGTTCTAGCCCCGGTTGCTTCTTTTCCATTTCAGCTCTCTGCTGTATCCTGGGAGTACAATGGAGAATGGCCCAAATGCTTGGGCCCTGCACCTGCATGGGAGACCAGGAGGAAGCACCTGGCTCCTGGCTTTGGATCGGCGCAGCACGCTGGCCTTAGCGGCCATTTGGGGAGTGAACCAACGGAAGGAAGACCTTTCTCTCTGTCTATAACTCTACCTATAAAAAAGAAAAACTGTGTCTTTCTTGGGTCATTCATGCATAGATATCCTCAGCAGGGTTGGACACTAAGTTAGACACCCACACACATCTGCCTTTAGCTTTCTCTTTAACCATATTGTCCCTAGGAAATTTTTGAAAATTTCCAGATCATTGTGGGTTTTAATGAGGTTTCACCTAACCCCGGTTAGAATGGCTCACATTCAGAAATTTACCAACAATAGATGCTGGAGAGGATGTGGGAGAAAAAGGGACACTAACCCACTGTTGGTGGGAATGCAAACTGGTTAAGGCACTATGGAGGTCAGTCTGGAGATTCCTCAGAAACCTGAAGATAACCCTACCATACAACCCAGCCATCCCACTCCTTGGAATTTACCCAAAGGAAATGAAATTGGCAAACAAAAAAGCAGTCTGCACCTTAATGTTTATTGCAGCTCAATTCACAATAGCTAAGACCTGGAACCAACCCAAATGCCCATCAACAGTAGACTGGATAAAGAAATTATGGGACATGTACTCTATAGAATACTATACAGCAGTCAAAAGCAATGAAACCCGTTCATTTGCAACAAGATGGAGGAATCTGGAAAACATCATGCTGAGTGAATTAAGCCAGTCCCAAAGGGACAAATATCGTATGTTCTCCCTGATTGGCGACAACTAATGAGCACCAAAGGGGAAACCTGTTGAAGTGAAATGGACACTATGAGAAACAGTGACTTCATTAGCTCTTGTGCTGACTGTTGTTGTACAATGTAATACTTTATCCATTTTAGTATTTTGTTTTGTTTTGTTCTAGTACCATTGGTTGAACTCTGTAATTAACACGCATTTATTCTTAGGTGTTTAAATTTTAACTGAAAAGAGATCCCTGTTAAATATAAGAGTGGAAATAAGAGAGGGAGGAGATTTACAGTTTGGGACATGCTCAATCGGACTTGCCCCAAATAGTGGAGTTAGAAACATGCCAGGGGATTCCAATACAATCCCATCAAGGTGGCATATACCAATGCCATCTCACTAGTCCAAGTGATCAATTTCAGTTCACAATTGATCATACTGCTAGGTCTAACAGTCAAAGGGATCACACAAACAAGACTAGTGTCTGCTAATACTAACTGATAGAATCAAAAAGGGAGAGAACGATCCATCATGGGAAGTGGGATACACAGCAGACTCATAGAATGGCAGATGTCCTAAATAGCACTCTGGCCTCAGAATCAGCCCTTAAAGCATTCAGAAATGGCTGAAGAGCCCATGAGAGTATTTTAGGCAGGGAAAGCCAAGACACTCTGAAAAAAAAAAAAGACCTAAATGAAAGATCTCTGCAAGTGAGATCCCAGTGGAAAGAATGGGCCATCAAAGAAGGAGGTACCTTTCTCTGAAGGGAGGAGAGAACTTCCACTTTGACTATGACCCTGTCGGAATAAGATCGAAGTCGGTGAACTCAAAAGGCTTCCATAGCCTTGGCAGCTCATGACTAGAACCTAGGGAGATTACTGATGCCATAAACAAGAGTGTCAAATTGTTAAATCAACAACGGGAATCACTGTGTAATTACTTCTCGTGTGGGATCTGTCCTTAATGTGTTGTCCAATGTGAAGTAATGCTATAACTAGTACTGAGACAGTATTTTACACTTTGTGTTTCTGTGTGGGTGCAAACTGATGAAATCTTTACTTAATATATACTGAATTGATCTTCTGTATATAAAGATAATTGAAAATGAATCTTGATGTGAATGGAATGGAGAGGGAGCGGGAGATGGGAGGGATGCGAGTGGGAGGGAAATTATGGGGAGCGGGAAGCCATTGTAATCCATAAACTGTACTTTGTAAATTTATATTTTCTAAAGAAAAAAAGAAAGGAGAAGCTCTGAAGTTTACAGTAGAAGCCACGTGAGTCAGCTCCATTATTTTCTGTATGCCAACCTGAGTTATGGAGTGATGCAGATTGGTGTTAAATTCAACAAATTGGATTCAGATGGGGTACTTTAAAACACAAGTATGGAAGAAGAGTTATTTTAGTTTCAATATTTAGTTGCCACCCTCTTCCCCAGAAACTGGTACATTATGATTTGAATTGTTTTTAGTTGATTTTGTTAAAATAATTTTTATCATGTTTGTAGATTTACAGAAAATTGCAAAGATAATGCATACAATTCTCCTATTATTAACGTTGTATATTATTATGGTCCATGTATTAAATTAATGAAGCAACATTAAAACATTACTTAATGAAAAAAAAATTTCCAGATCAGAGGATGGAGGGAGTTGTGAAATCTTTGACAAAGATGAGAAGACTGGTTATTAAAAGAGACATCCTGTGAAATATTGAGCTATAACCTAGAAGCCCTCCAATTCTGAATCCCTCAACACTAGGGATGACTTGATGAAATTAAAATGATAACACTTCCAGGCAGGTGAGATAAGTTTGTAAAATGGATTTAATATTCCTCTTAAAGAATCTACTGCAAAAACAGAATTGTCACAGTTTGTATCAAAAATGAATGAAATACATGCATGAACATTACTAAGAAGCTAACTACAATGAAGCAGACATCCACATAGTTAAATAAGTCATCCAAGTGTCTAGGAAGAGAAGGCTGAGATTAAAAATGAAGAACTTATTTGTCAGATTGGATTGTTGATGACTGTGGTTTTGGAAGAATTCAACTATTTCAATTACAATGAGTTTTTTTATGACATTACCTGAAATAATTGAATCTTTTGAAATTGAGGCTAATTCTGATACCAACAATAGCGTTTTTGCAATGTCAAAATCATTTTCTCAACATATTATTATGAGCACTGTCTTGATATTGCATAATAAGTATTGCATTAAAAGTAGAGGTGAGACAACGTGTTCACTCTTCAGTTCTGCCATTCACAAACCATGTAGCTTTGTGCAAGTTGTATAACTTCCATGAACCCCAGTTTTACGTGTTAAATGGAAATAATAATGCTTACTCAACTCTGAAATTTGTTGACTGAATATTCAAATTATTTTTTTTCTTTTTAAAGATTTATTTATTTTATAGAGTAAAGAGAAAGAGAGGGAGAGAGGGAGAGAGAGAGAGAGGGAGAGAATCTTCCATCCACTGGTTCACTCCCCAAATAACCAAACAGCCAGTGTTGGGCCAGGTCAAAGTCAGGAGCCAGGAGCTTCATCCAGGTCTCCCACATGGGTGGCAGAGTCTCAAATACTTTGCCATCTTCTGTGCTTTTCCAGTCCATTAGTAGGGAGCTAGATCAGAAGTGGAGCAGCTAGGACATGAACCAGTACCCATTTGAAATTCTGACATTGCAGGCAACAGCTTTATCTGCTATGCCACAACACCAGTCCTGAAGGTTAAAATTCTACCAGTAGGAAGAAAATAAAAAAATATTTGATGGTGATAAGTTGATAGGAAGACAATGATGAGCTTGATATTGGAAGTGACATATATTATGGGGCTTCAAAAATTTCTTGCATAACTCATATTATCTGTTAAATAACAAGTAAATTTTATTTGTTTGAAGGACAGAGAGCCAGACGCAGAAACAGAAAGATAAATCCTTTCTGCTGTTCACTCCCCAAATGCCCGAGAGAACCATGGCTGGACCATGCTGAAGCCAAGTGCCAAAGATAGAATCTGGGTCTCTCAGGCAGATAGTAAGGAGCCAAGCACTTGAAACGTCACCTACTACCTGCTAAGGTACATGTTAGCAAGAGGCTGGAATGCAGAGCTGAGCTGGGACACAAACCCAAGCACTCCAACACGGGATGTGGGCCTCCCACTTGGTGGCTTCAGGGAGGTGCCAAACACCCATTCCCACATTGTCTTTCACTCCATTTTCCTACAGACCTTTTGAAGTTCGCTTGTATTTTCTTGGAGGAGAGTAAATCCAAACTGAGTCTCATTTCCCCATGCCACACTGTTCTGAACCATTGTTAGATACATTGGTCCTCTTATTTGGATTTGGGGATTTAGCTCTTCACTCTGTCAAAAAGAACATGTGCTCAATCTCAGGGGAGTGCCCAATGGAGGAATTAAGCTGTGAACAACACGTATAAACTGTTCAAACTCTTCTACTGCAGGACAAATCTTTGCATGCAAGTGGCTGTTAGCCATATGCATATGAACACATTATTATACAGAGGGCAGAGATGAGATGGCTCCTTTCATGTATATCTTTTCTTTTAATTATTTAATTACTACGTTCTACTCCAGAAATCCTTCCTATTAGAGTTTTTTTCCCATCATAAATGATATTAATAATTGCTATTGGAGCTGGCATTATGGTGCAGCAGGCTAAGCCCTCACTTAGGATGCCAGCATGCCATATGAACATCAATTCAGTTTCTAAGTGCTCCAATTTCCATCCAGCTCCCTGCTAATCTTCCCAGGAAAGCAGCAGCAGGTTTCCAGAGTACTTCGGCTCCTGTCACCCATATGGAAGACCTTGATGGAATTCCAGGTTCCTGGCTTCCTCCTGGACCAGAGTGAACCAACATATGAAAGATCTCTTTCTCTCTGTCTCCCCTCCCTTCTCTGTCACTCTGCCTTTCAAATAAATAAAATATTAAAAACATCGCCATCATGTTAATTACTATCTGTACACACTGAAGACTTCAAAAAGTCCATGGAAAAGTGGAATTAAAAGATACATTTTTTGGGTTCAAACATTTTTGAAATACATGAGTGTTTCTTCATAATACAGATTTCCATTTTTAATATTTGCCTTTTAAATCTCTTTTAACATTTATAATCATTTCACATTTTCCAAGTAAGCTCTGCATTCAAACAGATTAAGTGATCTGGGACAATCCTCACAATTGCTAAGTAAAAGAAGCAGGCATCAGCCTAGTTTGCCTGCATCCAAATCTGAATTAGGTATTCTCTTCACAGGTCCATATCTGAAACCCGAGGCATACTGGGTGCCTAGGACCTACTCCAGGCCTGCCGTGGTTGCTAATGATGGATTATGCGGGTGTTACCTCTTAGCTCCAGCTTCTCAGAGCACCAGTTTGGTGACCATCTGGCTGGAGTGATTTACTGAAATGTGTCAGTTCTTGTTTCAATGCATGTAAGTTCGTCGCCAGTTTACTTCTGGCAGATATATTGTGGATGAGGCACTGCTACAGCCACGGCTGGTGGAGTTGTTTATGTCCTGAAGCTGCAGTGCATGGCCCCCTAGAGGGCTCTTCCTCCTGCTCAAGTTTGCTGTGGGTGGGGGATTGGAGGTGGGGTGGAGGGGATGAGCACTAATGCAGCACCACCAAGACATAGATGTTGATAAAGCATGAGCTTCCAAAGGAAGACGTTTCTGGAATAGTGCATTTCATTCTGCAAAGGGCCCGGATGGAGATGAAGAAAAATGCTGGCCTTTTTCAAAGGGCCCCTAAATTATTTACAACTCGTCTCCAAAATCTGCCCCCACATCTTTTTTCTCCTTTGAACTTGCAACCCTTTAGGCACTAATGACGTTCCAATTTAAAATGTATTCTCATTTTTTTAATTTAAAACATTTTATTAGCATTAATTATACATACTTAAAGGGTATAGTGTAATTTTTTACTTGTGCTTCTAGAAACTTTTTTTTAATTTATGCTAAGATTTCATGATTTTTAACATTTTTCCATATTCATTTCATCTGTATATGTTGTATACATGTTCTCAAGATAGTCTCTTCTGAATGGACTCTCTGGCTGAAATCAGGTTACAATGTGTGGACATTTATCAGATTTATTTTTGCATGTGAATTGCCTTTGAATAGCAGTTTATGATTCTTTGGATAAAAACTTTGCCCAAGGAACACTTATTTTCAGCTGTGTTTCATTATTCTTTTAAGAACAGATCTTCCAGTCTACACTGAAACTGAACCAAATTTTCCAGATTAAACAGTGAAGTAAAATGGTCTCTCGTACATTTTTGGACATTTTTTTAAATAGCTTTTGTGTATATATTCATGCACAAAGGCAATATTTATCTCATCATGTGTTTCTGTGTTGTTTTGAGGATAAAACTAAGATAAAGGTGTGGCAAATTTGAAAGTCTGCATGGCCCAAAATAGTGTGTCCCTGAGTAAAATGAGCTAGATGCACATACAAGGGCAGGTTGTGGTCTGGGGAAAACTGGAGAACAAATGTTAATCTCATGCAGACACTTGCTACTCAGCTTTGCATTTTTCCAAAACAGAAGCCAGAAAAAGGAAAATAAGTGGTGAAAATGCCCTCATTTCAAGTGATGACAACTAACGTTAAAATAACAAAATATTCACTATGTAAAAGGCATGCAGTCATGCAAAAAAAGAAAAAATTTTCAAAAGCTGTCCTATGCACCCAGATTCAGCACAGTGCCTGGTACCTGGTAACCTCCCAATAAAGGGGAGCTATTATTATTTTGCTTGCTGAGACAGTTTGTAGTGTTTCCTTCGTGATGGCAGGGAACCGAAGGTTCAAAGCGCTGAGCTGGGATGTGACAGAATCAGACCTGTCTTTCTGATCCTGAGGCTCAGCAACCTACAGTGGGTGATAAGAGCATCCATTAACACTTCTGCTTTTCTCAAGATTACCTGATTTCCATAATTTTTTTTTACCAAACATTACTCTTGTTGCTTTCATCACTATTGTACTGCATGGTTCTCTACATTCAGGGAGTGTTTAGTCAGAAGCCTTAAGCGCCTTATTTTTATTTATTTTTAAAACATGAAGAATCATACAGAGAAGCCTCCATTCTCCACCCCCCACACCAAAAAAAAAAAAATACCCTTAGGGGTTTTCTTGATTCACTACTTTTAGGCTAAAACACTTACTTTTTGACAGTTATGGTGTCTGAATTCATAGCCATAACACCCCTTTCTTATCTTCAGAGAAAATAAGTCTCAAAAGACCCTTTGCAGCCTCAGTCTAAACGCTGGGTTCCCTAATGCTTTGTTACTTTCAGGATAAAGAGATTTCAAACAGACAAAAGCTTTTTCCATTCTTGGTATTGCTTACAAAGCAATGACTATAAAGGTAGTATTTCATGTTTTTGCTTTTTACTATCTAGATCCAAATATGTCCAAATTCTAATAAGGAGAACCAAGAAGCAAAGGAAGGTCAGTTAAAAGATATAAGCTGATGACCCAGGAAGTAGAACAAGGTCAATGAGAGGGGAAAGGTGAGTTTGTGATCCAGGAAGTGGACCAAGGTCAGCAAAGGAATGAAAGTGAAGCAGTTACAGAGTAGCTCTTGGGAGTCAGGAATGATGTTTTTTGTTATGTAGATATGTATGTCTACATGCAACATTTGTTTTTTTAATTCCCATCTTCATTCCAAGCAAAGGCCAGGAGAAACAGGAAGGTATTTGAAGAAAAATGAATGATTCAAATTAGACTTTGATAAGTTCTATATCTCTTTGCAATTTAAAGTTTCAGGAATTTTCTTAACCTCTTTATGACTCAAGTTCCCTTCCATCTGCAAAATGGAGATTACAGTACAGATTGCTCAGGTATGTTGTGAGAATTAAGTGATGTGTGTGAGTGCTCAGTATGGTGCCTGACATATAGAAACTGTTCCATAAATACCTATTACTATCCTCACCATCATTCTCATCACACATGTTTCAAATTGCGTTTTCCTTCTTAGTGAGCATGTGCGCTCACCTACTGAGGTATCTATCATTTGTCTATCAGCTTCTTTATTACCTAGAATCAGCAACTAGTTATTAATTAGTAGTTAACAAGGGGGTCCTTGGCGAATCAGGCTCTTTCTTGCTAGGAAATGTTATTGAAATCCCATCTGCTAATTCAGTAGCATGGAGTCCCACAGTCCCAGGGCATTCTCTCAGAGTGAATCTGTGCTAAATAAATTGATAACAAATGAGTTGTTTATTTCCCACTATAAAGGACAAGAGGGAGGGAGAGTGATTGGTTTTGTTTCACGGAACAGATTGCCATACAGTGGAAAGATTTAAATCAGAGTGTCTGGGTTTGGTACACACACCCCCTGGGGGACAGAGAAATTTCTGCCTCCTTTTCTTAGCATCACTTGCCAGTTGAGTGGAAATTCCCCTCCCATTGTACAGACATATCTATGAAGAAAATCCTGTCTGCCTTGCTTTAGGTTCTTCTAAGGGTCAGTAGGTGAGAGCTATGTATCTATTAAGAAGACACAGTTGAGTTTTTCCATCTATCCCTGTAGATGTCTGCTTTTCTTTTTCTCTTGCCAATTCATGTATTTTAACAAAATATATATTGTTTTATTATAAGGTGAGATTTTAGATCCCTAGCAAAGCAGAAGTCATTATCAGTATTTTAATTTGTGTCAGGGCTGGCACTGTGGTGCAGTGACTAAGCTTTTGCTTGCAGCCCCACCATCCCATATGGGTGCCCATCCCAGCTGCTCTACTTCTGATGCGGCTCAGTGCTAATGCTCTTGGGAAAGCAGTGGAAGATGGCCCAAATCCCTGTGTCCCCGAACTCATCTGGGAGACCCGGAGGATCTCCTGTCTCCTGGCTTCGGCTTGGCCTAGCCCTGGCTATTGTAGCCATGTGGAGAATGAACCAATAGATCGAACTCCCCTCCTCCCCAACATCTCTCCTTATTCTTTGTAACTGTGCCTTTCAAATAAATAAATAAATTTTTTTAAAAAATAAAAGAATATTTTATTTGCATCTAGATTAATTTCCCTTGATTTTCTGGTTACTTCAACCATTGAGCTGTTACCAAATCAAGACCACAACACCCAGTGTACACTTAGCCTCTGCCCCAGATTTTTACATTTCATATGAAATGGCTTGAGGAATGTCATTTCAGTATCACTACTCTTCCTGTGTGTGTGGTGCAGTAAAGTTTCAGAAGTCCTTTTCCATGCATTTTATCATTTTATTTCCATAACAAACCCATGAGTCTAGCAGGCCATTCTTATTCTTACTTTATCTATAAGGAACACAAGCCTGGAAGAATATAATCAATTCATAGGAAGTCACAAACCGTCAGAGTAGAGATTGGAACTCAAGAATATATGACTCCAGGGCCCTTGCTTTATCCTCTATTCATAGGCAGAAAGAAGGGTTTTCTCAAAAAAACTTCCCTAATAATTAGGGTGCTTCTTTTTCTGAAAGGATCTCTATTCCAAAGAATGCTTAGAGGCACAGTCAGAGCTATGAAATGCAAGTCATTTTACCCAGAATGCCTCTGATCTTGTTCCGGTTCTTTGCCTCTTCAAAATGTGCATTAAGAAGTCATAAAAGAGCGTGGACTCTTTCTGGGTTTCAAGTTTTTCAGGCTGGAAAATCATGCTCGGGTCATTGATGTCCCTGGTCCCTGGCAAGGTGGCATAAAGAAGCGGCGGGTAGTTAGACCTGGGGTTGGACCCCTACGTGTTTAGCTGTATCATCACAGGGATTCTCCCTGAGTCTTAACTTATTTATCTGGTAAATAGGAAAAATAATAGTATCTGACTTTCATGGATGGCCTGAAGAGGACCAGAAATCTGTTTTTGTACAAACAGCTTCACTTCACAATCATTTCAATAAATGACACTACAGTTGCTATGACACTACTTTCATCTTTGCTACTTGAATGTTGTAATCTAAGGAACTGAGCCTATTGGAAAAGCTTTGTTCATAGTTTGCCTTAAGGTTCTGATAGATGGTTGGCTCTTTAGACTTAAAAATGACAAGTAAAGAGAATCAGAGTAATGAGGGCTTGCGTTCACATCCTCTTTATCCCAGTTCACCTTGTGCAAAGTCTGATCCTAACACCACATTCCTTGCAGCAAATTCAACTGAGTTCAGTAAATGGTATCTTAAGGCCTTCTAAGTAACAGCCCCTATGGTAGGCACAGTGGCGTGGTGGGAGTGAGAGATGGATAAAATGTGGTCTTTAGCTTCAAGAAGCTTATGGATGCATGGAGATGATGGAAGCTGGTGTCTCAAAATGGTGTGGCAAGTGTCATGATAGCTACATGGCCAGACTGCATAGAAAGACCCCTTTGCAAGCCTGGTGGTTAGGAGGCAGTCATGGGGTTCTAGGAAGGATTTTGAACTTGCCAGAGCACAGAGTAAAAGTCAGGGAAATGTGCATGATACTCTGAAGAGGATTTTAGGAGCCAGATCAAGGGATACGTTGATAAGGTTGTAGGCTTTATGTTTTAGGATAGAAGTTACAAAACAGCAACCCATGAGTCTGGAACAACTGATAGAGATTGTGTGTGATCTTTTATAATATTTTATAATCTTTTATAACACAAGTTCATGTAAATATTAAAAACTGTTTCACTTACAGATCCCAGTGGTCATGATCTGGGGAAATTAGTCAACTCACATTTCCACACAATAGCAATTAACTTGAGCAAAAATATAGCTTCCTAACAAATACGGGGTCCATTAAGATTTCCCAGAGTCTCTGTCATGCTCTTTTAATTACAATAGGCCTACTGCACTCATTTTTAATACATATTTGACAGCTACGGCCATGTGAGAATGCTTGTACTTTCACCATTGTCCAGCCTTTCACAAGCACATGAAACTACAATTCCCAGAAAATTGATATTCATCTCCTTAATGTAGGGGTATTACCTTTCAAAGAACCAATAAACTGATCCATCCCCCAGACAGCAACAATCTCATCAAACATTGTTAAGTCTATCAGGCTGGGGGTAAGAGTAGGAAGCAGGTGGCTGCAAATTAATAGCTGGTACAATTTCTTATTTTTGCAGATAATAAAAATATCTAACATTTATTTAATTTCCAGGGCTAGAATCTATGCTAATATGTTTACACAGATTATCCAGATAGTACCACAAGAGTGATTACCTTATTACCCCATTTGGAAGTAAGGAATATGAGATTTCGAAAGCTAAATGAAACTGCCAAAGTTGTACTATTGTGCACACTCTTAAATCCTCTATGGAACTGCATACTGGTTCTCCTTGGTAGTACTATCAGGACAAATGGAAATTCAGAAACAGGAAAACTGTGATGGAGTACACATATTGGGATTTATAATGTTTTTTATGTTACATCTTTCTAACTTCAAAGAAAATGTTATTGTAGCCCAATTATAACCTATTCAGAGAAATCATGTTAGTAATAGATCTATGAGCTAGACAAATCAACATGTAGGCTAGCTAAAGGTCTGTCTAAACTTGACCATACTTTTAGTTAACAGGTAATGTATGAAAAGTCAACACCAAATCTGAAAAGACTTTATCTTGAATTGACATTCAAACACAAATACCAATATTAATAAATCGTGGGACAAATTTTGGGATGGGGAAAGGATACTTAGATTCAAAAGAATAAACAAAACTTATCAACATTTTAGTAAACAATCTGGTATTTTCAGTAGGATGCAAGAAAACATTGTCTTGCTGAAACAGAAGCAGAGCACCAGAAGGAAAAGTTGGCTGAAACAAAAAACATTTGGAGGGGATGCTGATTAGTAGTGGAAACAACAGCAGACATTGGACAAACTGCCATCACACAGTTAGTCATTGGAAACAGAACAAATAGGAAGAAGGGTCGGAAATTCTGCTTCCTGGATGACAGACTGCGCCAGTATTTAGGGATATTGCTGAATCCTGAGAGCTTGTCATTTAGAGAAATTATTCTTCCGGAGTCCTACAAATTTGTCAAGAGGCACATTAGAAGTAGGGAAGCTGAGATGAAATTTCAGCAGCCTCTGAGGCTACATTGGGAACAAACAAGTGATTTTAGGACTTGATAAGGAAATAAGGTATCCTTTTCAGGCTTTAAAGCATGACCACATAAACTTAAAGGAATACTTCCCAGGAGTAAGGTTTAACAGAGATTGAAGCCTAGCTTTCCATCACTTCATAACTGATAATTGGTTAAATATTAAAATATCTGCACTATTGTCTTCTAGGTTTCTGCTTTCTCTGAAAGAAAGGAAACTTCCTAGGACATGATTTTTCCATATGTTTTCTTCTTTTTAAGAATGACTTATTTTATTTGAAAGTCAGAGTTACTCAGAGAGAGGAAGAGACAGATTGAGCAATCTTCCATCTGCTCGTTCCCTCCCCAAATGGCTGCAATGGCCTGGGTTGGGCCAGGCCAAAGCCAGGAGTCATGAGCTTCTTCTGGGTCACTTATATGTGTGCCAGCGTCCCAAGCACTTGGACTATCTTCTTCTTACTTCCCAGGCACATTGGTAGTGGGCCGGATAGGAGGTAGAGCAGCCAGGAGTTGAACTGGCACGCATACGGGATGCTGGTGTTGTAGGTGGCAGCTTTAGCCACTAGCTACAATGTGGGCCCCACATTTGTTCTTGTTTAGGGATGGGCATTGGCCTAGCAGTAGGACACCAATTGGGATGCCCATATTTTATATTGGAGTGCCTGGACTTGAGTCCTGGCTCTGTTTCCTATCCAGCTTCCTGCTAATGCACACCCTGGGAGGCAGCAGGTGATGGTTCAAGTGATTGAGTTCCTGCCATCCATACAGGAGACTTTGAGTCCCTAGCTTCCAGCTTCAGCCTGTCCCAGCTCAGGCTATGGTGGGCATTTAGGGAGTAAACCAGAAGATGGAAACTTTTTTTTTTGTCTTTCCCCTCCCCTCCCCTCCCTTCCTCCCCTCCCCTCCTCCCCTCCCCTCCCCTCCCCTCTCCTCTCCTCTCCTCTCCTCTCCTCTCCTCTCCTCTCCTCTCCTCTCCTCTCCTCTCTTCATGAAGAGAGCTTTCAATACCCAATAGAAAATAAGTAGGAATCTATGTAGAAAGATAACATGATGTACATTCAAGAGGAGTGACAAACAAGAAAAACAGATGTTGAAATGATCCATATAATAAAGCCATCAGACTCAGAAGAAATCAAATATACAACTCTGGTAAACATGTTAAAGAACATGAGATATAGGATCCATAATTTTGATAAGAACTTGAAAACTACAAAAAAGAACCAAGTTAAAATTCTTGCCATGAAAAATATATAACTAAAAATGATAGAAATGTACAAGTGTTATGTGCTTAAGAGAATTGTGGAACAAGCATTCAGAATTGAAAAAATAGAATCCTCCAAAGAAGTTAAGCCATGGTTTCAATAATCCTCTAAATCCCATGCAGGATGAATAAAAAGAAAAAAACACCTAAGCATATAAGACAATTGCTGAAAACTAAAGAAAATGATTAAAATTTTAAAAACAAAGGGGCCAGCTCTTTGGAATAGTGGATAATGCCATTGCCTATTGCACTGGCATCCCATATGGGCACCAGTTCAAGACCCAGTTGCTCCCTTTTTGATCCAGCTCTCTGCTATGGCCTCAAAATCAGTAGAAAAATGGCCCAAGTGCTAGGTCCCCTGAACTCATGTGAAGAGACCCAGAAGAAGTTCCTGGATACTGGCTTCAGATAGGCCCAACTCTGGCCATTGCAGCCATTTGGGGAGTGAGCCAACGGATGGAAGACCTTCCTTTATGTCTCTACCTCTCTTTGTCTGTAACTCTACCTCTCAACTAAACAAATAAATAAATAAATTCTGGGGGGGCAGAGCCAAGATGGCGGAATAGTGAGGGCGCGCACCGATAGTCCGGGAAAATTTAGTTTAATAAAAGGGGAGTTACGGTAGCCGCAGAAAAGGGAACCAGGAAAGTACTGCAGGGGAAACTCTTCTGGATCCAGTGGCCGTGAATCGAAGGACCTACTGGGAGAACAGGGTCGCCCACCGCGCGGAGGCCAAGCCGCGGGACCGACCCGCGGAGGCCCCAGGGTCTGCACGCCAGTGCTCGAAGGGGAGTGCATGCCACACAGACAGCAGCGGGGAGACTTGGGACGCTCAGGGCTCCGAGTCCACACATCGGCACTGGAAGGGGAGGTGAGCTCAATGACCCGAGACATTGGTGGGGAGACGGGGGTCAGAATCTAGAGGGGGGCCGGAAAGTGCAGCAAACTCACTACCGGAAAGAAGAAAAAAAAAAAGCTTCGGGGTTTCTCTTCCCCCTAACCTTGCAAAGGTTACAAGGCTGCAAGGCTTGAAGAATTCCCAAGAGACAAAGAGCAGGCCCCCCTCTCTGGATTTACATATCAATGGGGGAGAGCTAAGGAACTGAGTCACTACAATTCAGTAGCCTAGGCAACCCAGTGGGAGTCCAGAGGAGCCTAAAGGGACTCTGGGGGTAGAAGCCAGAGACTGAAAGCGAAATACCATCAATTCTGCACAGCCGTGCCGTGCGGTGTTACTTACCCCCTGAATAAATAAAATACATAAATAAATAAAAAGAGAGAGATTTACCACGCATAACCTGAGGGTGTCACCTTTGCACACCCTTAACCAGGAAGAACCAGGCAGAGCTCTCAGGCCGCACCCATCTCAAGCCTCCAAGGCTCCTCCAACAGCAGGCAGTCCACTTAACACGGACACAGTATAAAAAAAAAAAAAAACGCACAGTGACACAAGAAGAATTAACTATGCCGAGTAACAAACACAGAAATCGAGGGAACAAGATCAACGATGACACTATGATGCCTCCAAATAAGCAAAACACCCCAAGCCAAGATTATGAAGATGATGAGATAGAAGAAATGCAAGATACGGATTTCAAAAAATTTATGATAAGAACATTTAGAAGTTTTCAAAAGCAAATCCTTGAACTACAGAAATCCTTAATGGACAAGATTGAAAATCTCTCTCGTGAAAATGAAATTTTAAGGAAGAGTCAAAATGAAACTCAGAAACTAGTAGAACAGGAAAGTGTTATAGTGAAGAGAAATCAAAATGAAATGAAGAGCTCAATAGATCAAATGACAAACACATTAGAAAGCCTTAAAAACAGAATGGGTGAAGCAGAAGAGAGAATATCGGACTTAGAAGATAGAGCACAGGAAAACATACAGTCAAACCAAAGAAAAGAAGAGGAAATTAGAAATCTAAAAAATATTGTTGGGAATCTACAGGATACTATTAAAAAAAACAACATTCGAGTTCTAGGAGTTCCTGAAGGCATGGAGAGAGAGAAAGGATTAGAAGGCCTTTTTAGTGAGATACTAGCAGAGAACTTTCCAGGTTTGGAGAAGGACAGAGATATCCTAGTACAGGAAGCTCATAGAACCCCCAATAAACATGACCAAAAGAGATCCTCACCACGACACGTGGTAATGAAACTTACCACAGTGAAACATAAAGAAAAGAGCCTAAAATGTGCAAGAGAGAAACGTCAGATTACTCTCAGAGGATCTCCAATCAGACTCACAGCAGACTTCTCATCAGAAACACTACAGGCTAGGAGGGAATGGCAAGACATAGCACAGGTGCTAAGAGAGAAAAATTGCCAGCCCAGAATATTATATCCTGCCAAGCTCTCATTTGTGAATGAAGGTGAAATAAAGACCTTTCATAGCAAACAGAAATTGAAAGACTTTGTGGCCACTCGTCTGGCCCTGCAAAAGATACTTAAAGATGTGCTACACTCAGAAACACAGAAACATGGCCATCAATATGAAAGAAGGGAAAGGAAGAACACCTACCAGTAAAAGAGCATGGGAAGCTCAAAGCATATACTAGAAAATATTTCCGGGAAAATGGCAGGGCAAAGTCACTACGTATCAATAGTCACATTGAACATTAATGGTCTGAATTCTCCAGTTAAAAGACACCGTTTGGCTGACTGGCTCAAAGAACACAACCCAACTATTTGTTGCCTACAAGAAACACATCTCTCTAACAAAGAGGCATGCAGTCTGAAAGTGAAAGGTTGGAAAAAGATATTCCATGCCAACAGAAACCAAAAAAAAGCAGGTGTAGCCATATTAATATCAGACAAAATAAACTTTAATACAAAAACTGTTAAGAGAGACAAAGAGAGACATTATATAATGATTAAGGATTCAATTCAACAGGAAGATGTAACTATTATAAATGTATATGCACCTAATTACAGGGCACCGGTCTATTTAAAAGATATGTTAAGGGACTTAAAGGGAGATTTAGATTCCAATACAATAGTACTGGGGGACTTCAATACTCCACTCTCAGAAATAGACAGATCATCCGGACAGAAGATCAACAAGGAAACAGCAGATTTAATTGACACTATTGCCCAAATGGATCTAACAGATATCTACAGAACTTTCAACCCTACATCTACAGACTTCACATTCTTCTCAGCAGTGCATGGAACCTTCTCTAGGATTGATCACATACTAGGCCATAAAGCAAGTCTCAGCAAATTTAAAAGAATTAGAATCATACCATGCAGCTTCTCAGACCACAGCGGAATGAAGCTGGAAATTAGCAACTCAGGAAACCCCAGAAAGTATGCAAACACATGGAGACTGAACAACATGCTCCTGAATGAACACTGGGTCATTCAAGAAATCAAAAGAGAAATCAAAAACTTTCTGGAAGTAAATGAAGACAACAACACAACATATCAAAACTTATGGGATACAGCAAAAGCAGTATTGAGAGGCAAATTTATAGCAATAGGTGCCTATATCAAGAAATTGGAAAGGTACCAAATAAATGAGCTTTCAGCACACCTCAAGGACCTAGAAAAACTGCAGCAAACCAAACCCAAATCTAGTAGGAGAAGAGAAATAATTAAAACCAGAGAAGAAATTAACAGGATTGAATCCAAAAAAAACACTACAAAAAATCAGCCAAGCGAGAAGCTGGTTTTTTGAAAAAATAAACAAAATTGACACCCCATTGGCCCAACTAACTAAAAAAAGAAGAGAAAAGACCCAAATCAATAAAATCAGAGATGAAAAAGGAAACGTAACAACAGACACCACAGAAATAAAAAGAATCATCAGAAATTACTACAAGGACTTGTATGCCAGCAAACAGGAAAACCTATCAGAAATGGATAGATTCCTGGACACATGCAATCTACCAAAATTGAACCATGAAGACATCAAAAACCTAAATAGACCCATAACTGAAACAGAAATTGAAACAGTAATAAAGGCCCTCCCAACAAAGAAAAGCCCAGGACCAGATGGATTCACTGCTGAATTCTACCAGACATTTAAAGAAGAACTAATCCCATTTCTTCTCCAACTATTCAGAACAATCGAAAAAGAGGGAATCCTCCCAAATTCTTTCTATGAAGCCAGCATCACCTTAATCCCTAAGCCAGAGAAAGATGCAGCACTGAAAGAAAATTACAGACCAATATCCCTGATGAACATAGACGCAAAATCCTCAATAAAATTCTGGCCAATAGAGTACAACAACACATCAGGAAAATCATCCACCCAGACCAAGTGGGATTCATCCCTGGTATGCAGGGATGGTTCAACATTCGCAAATCAATCAATGTGATTCACCACATTAACAGACTGCAAAAGAAAAACCATATGATTATCTCAATTGATGGAGAGAAAGCATTTGATAAAATTCAACACCCTTTCATGATGAAAACTCTAAGCAAATTGGGTATAGAAGGAACATTCCTCAATATAATCAAAGCAATTTATAAAAAACCCACGGCCAGCATCCTATTGAATGGGGAAAAGTTGGAAGCATTTCCACTGAAATCTGGCATCAGGCAGGGATGCCCACTCTCACCACTGCTATTTAACATAGTTCTGGAAGTTTTAGCCAGAGCCATCAGACAAGAAAAAGAAATCAAAGGAATACAAATCAAGAAGGAAGAAGTCAAACTATCCCTCTTTGCAGACGATATGATTCTGTACTTAGAGGATCCAAAGAACTCTACTAAGAGACTATTGGAACTCATAGAGGAGTTTGGCAAAGTAGCAGGGTATAAAATCAATGCACAAAAATCAACAGCCTTTGTATACACAAGCAATGCCATGACTGAGAAAGAACTGCTAAGATCAATCCCATTCACAATAGCTACAGAAACAATCAAATACCTTGGAATAAACTTAACCAAGGACATTAAAGATCTCTACGATGAGAATTACAAAACCTTAAAGAAAGAAATAGAAGAGGATACCAAAAAATGGAAAAATCTTCCATGCTCATGGATTGGAAGAATCAACATCATCAAAATGTCCATTCTCCCAAAAGCAATTTATAGATTCAATGCAATCCCAATCAAGATACCAAAGACATTCTTTGCAGATCTAGAAAAAATGATGCTGAAATTCATATGGAGGCACAAGAGACCTCGAATAGCTAAAGCAATCTTATACAACAAAAACAAAGCCGGAGGCATCACAATACCAGATTTCAGGACATACTACAGGGCAGTTGTAATCAAAACAGCATGGTACTGGTACAGAAACAGATGGATAGACCAATGGAACAGAATTGAAACACCAGAAATCAACCCAAACATCTACAGCCAACTTATATTTGATCAAGGATCTAAAACTAATTCCTGGAGCAAGGACAGTCTATTCAATAAATGGTGCTGGGAAAACTGGATTTCCATGTGCAGAAGCATGAAGCAAGACCCCTACCTTACACCTTACACAAAAATCCACTCAACGTGGATTAAAGACCTAAATCTACGACCTGACACCATTAAGTTATTAGAGAACATTGGAGAAACCCTTCAAGATATTGGCACAGGCAAAGAATTTCTGGAAAAGACCCGGGAGGCACAGGCAGTCAAAGCCAAAATCAACTATTGGGATTGCATCAAATTGAGAAGTTTCTGTACTGCAAAAGAAACAGTCAGGAGAGTGAAGAGACAACCGACAGAATGGGAAAAAATATTTGCAAACTATGCAACAGACAAAGGGTTAATAACCAGAATCTACAAAGAGATCAAGAAACTCCACAAAAACAAAACCAACAACCCACTTAAGAAATGGGCCAAGGACTTCAATAGACATTTTTCAAAAGAGGAAATCCAAATGGCCAACAGGCACATGAAAAAATGTTCAAGATCACTAGCAATCAGGGAAATGCAAATCAAAACCACAATGAGGTTTCACCTCACCCCGGTTAGAATGGCTCACATACAGAAATCTACCAACAACAATGCTGGCAAGGATGTGGGGAAAAAGGGACACTAACCCACTGTTGGTGGGAATGCAAACTGGTCAAGCCACTATGGAAGTCAGTCTGGAGATTCCTCAGAAACCTGAAGATAACCCTACCGTTCGACCCAGCCATCCCACTCCTTGGAATTTACCCAAAGGAGTTTAAATTGACAAACAAAAAAGCGGTCTGCACCCTAATGTTTATTGCAGCACAATTCACAATAGCCAAGACCTGGAACCAACCTAAATGCCCATCAACGGTAGACTGGATAAAGAAATTATGGGATATGTCTTCTTTAGAATACTATACCGCAGTAAGAAACAACAAAATCCAGTCATTTGCAACAAAATGGAGGAATCTGGAACACATCATGCTGAGTGAAGTAAGCCAGTCCCAAAGGGACAAATACCATATGTTCTCCCTGATCGGTGACAACTGACTGAACACCAAAAAGGAAACCTCCTGAAGTGAAATGGACACTATGAGAAATGGTGACTTGATCAGCATAGCCCTGACTGTTGATGAACAACTTAATACGTTATCCCTCTTAGTATTTTTTTTTTGTCTGTTCTAGTTAATATGACTGGTTTAATTCTGCAATTATCACACAGTTATTCTTAAGTGTTGAAAATTAACTGAAATGTGATCCCTGTTAAACATAAGAGTGGGAATAAGAGAGGGAAGAGATGTATAGCTTGGGGCATGCTCGGGCTTACTTGCCCCAATTGGTAGAGTTGGAAACATACCAGGGGATTCCAGTTCAATCCCATCAAGGTGGCATGTACCAATGCCATCTCACTATTCCAAGTGATCAATTTCAGTTCACAATTGATCATAATGAAAGGACTAAGAGTCAAAGGGAGCACATAAACAAGTCTAGTACCTGCTAACACCAACCGATAGAATAAATAAAGGGGAGAGTGATCCAACATGGGAAGTGAGATACTCAGCAGACTCATAGAATGGCGGATGTCCTAAATAGCACTCTGGCCTCAGAATCAGCCCTAAAGGCACTCGGATCTGGCTGAAAAGCCCATGAGAGTATTTCAGGCATGGAAAGCCAAGACACTCTGGCAAAAAGATCTCTGTGAGTGAGATCCCAGTGGAAAGAACAGGTCTTCAAAGAAGGAGGTACCTTTCTCTGAAGGGAGGAGAGAACCTCCACTTTGACTATGACCGTGTCTAAACAAGATAAGAGTCGGAGAACTCAAGGGGCTTCCATAGCCTTGGAAACTCATGACTGGTTCATAGGGAGATTACTGATGCCATAAACAGGAGTGTCAATTGGTAAAGTCAACAACAGGAGTCACTGTGCACTTACTCCTCATGTAGGATCTCTGTCCTTAATGTGCTGTACATTGAGGCTTAATGCTATAACGAGTACTCAAACAGTATATTTCACTTTGTGTTTCTATGGGGGTGCAAAAGGTTGAAATCTTTACTTAATGTACACTAAACTGATCTTCTGTAAAAAAAAAAAAATCAATTCCCAACTTGACTCTCACTGGGATTAAACATGACAATAGGTCTGATCTGATTTCATCATCATTTAAAAAAAATCATCTATTATTTTTCACTTTATCTCTGTGTGGGAGCAAACTGTTGAAATCCTTACTTAAGGTATACTAAGCTGATCTTCTGTATATTAAGATAATCGAAAATGAATCTTGATGTGAATGGAAGGGGAGAGGGAGTGGGAAAGGGGAGGGTTGTGGGTGGGAGGGACGGTATGGGGGGGGGAAGCCATTGTAATCCATGAGTCGTACTTTGGAAATTTATATTCATTAAATAAAAGATAAAATAAATAAATAAATAAATAAATAAAACCTTTAAAAAAATAAATAAATTCTAAAAAGAAAAAAAGTGAAGACAGGAAAAGATATTAGCATCAGATGAGAAGCAATTAAGATAGCTGATTTATCAATAGAAAAAGAAGATAAATGATATCTTTAAAGTGCTGAAAGGGAATGGTCTCCAATCTAAGATATTAGGGAAAAACTCCTCAAAGAGTGAATGCAAAATTAAGATCTTTTCAAATATGTAAACAAATCTGCACCAAAATAAACTCTACAAAGAGGTTTTCAATGCACAAAGAAGATATACCACATGGAAGTGCAGAAATGTGAGAATGAATAGAGAAGGAGGTGATTTCCAAGATGGCAGAATAGCGATAGGATGGTCTGAATCATGTGGGGCAAAATTAACATTTAAAAAAGGGAGAAACTATACGCTTAAGATAATTCATGAGAAACTGACAGCAGGAAACAGAGAAAATAATAGAGTTTGTCCAGGTCTGAGCCAGAAGAGAAAATAAGAATAAAAAAAAAAAAATCAACAGAGGCTTGAACCTGTCGCTCCCCCATTCGCGGAGGAACGACACAGGACCCTGCGTTGTTCTTTTGTCCGGCTCTTCCCAGGTTAGCTGCTGGCCCTCCACCTCCGTGGAGGGGGTGGAACCCCCTGCTGCTTTCCCCGCTTGCGTGGAGGAGCGGCACACCGCTGGCTGGCTCTCTTGGGGGCTGCTCAGGGGCTGCTCAGATGTTCCCCAGGTGTTCCTCAGGTGTTCCTGGTCCATGTTGTCTCTCTCTTCCTTTATAGTCCTCTTCCACCAATCCCAACTCTGCTACCCACATGCCGAGCACGCTGCTTTCCTCCAATCAGGAGCAGGATTAGCTCCTGCAGCTTATCAGTCAAATTGGCGAGAGGCAGCTGCATAGAGGTTGTTTGGTCTCTCTCTCAGCGCCATATTGTGGGAGAGCAGATGCATAGATTAAGTCTTAATTCCAGTAACTTAGTCTAGTCTTAGTTGCTCCCCACAGAACCCTGGGAGGAGAATGCCTGCCCTGGTTGATCGGGTGAGAGGGGACTCCATGGGCCCATGGCACTGCAGATAGTAGTGGGAGGGAGAGCTTGGCAAACTGCTTTTGAAGTTCCATGCAACCCCCCTGGGACAGCAGAAGTGGGAAGATTAGATAGATAGATAGATAGATAGATAAGTAAGTGAGTAACAAGGTGATGCACCTCTGTGCCCCCGCCCCTCCCTGCTACAGCAGAGACTTGCAGCCAGTCAGGAGAAGCCATTTTGGTTTTTTTGCTGTTTTATTTTTTATTTTTGATGCAGGCAGGTGGCTGCCACTCCTACCTCTTTGTGCCTACATCAAGAAATTGGAAAGGCACTAAATAAATGAGATATCAATGCATCTCAAGGTACTAGAAAACAACAGCAAACCAAACCCAAAACTAGTAGGAGAAAAGAAATAATTAGAATTAGAGAAGAAATCTACAAAATCCAAACCAATAAAACAATACAAGAGATCAGCAAAACAAAGAGCTGTTTTTTTTGAAAATATATATAAGATTGGCACACCATTGGTCCAACTAACCAAAAAGGAGGGAGAAGTCCATAATGAATAAAATCAGAGATTAAAAAAAAGAAATGTAAGAACAGACACCACAGAAATAAAAAGAATCATCAGCAATTACTGCAAAGAACTGTATGTCAACAAAATGGGAAACCTAGAAGACATGGAGAGAATCATGGACACATATGACCTACCTAAAATGAGCCAAGAAGACAAAGAAAACCTAAACATACCAAGACAGAACTTTAATAAAATAACCTAGGCAGAACTCGAATCAGTAATAAAGACCTTCCAAAAAAGGAAAGCTCGGGACTGGATGGCTTCATTGCTGAATTCTACCAAATATTTAAAAAAGAACTAATTCTAATTATTCTCAAGCTATTCAAAACAATTGAAAGGAAGGGAGTCCTCCCAAATTCTTTCTATGAAGCCAGGATTACCTTAACTCCTAAACCTGAAAAATATATAACAGGGAAAGAGAACTATGGAACAATCACCCTGATGAACATAGATGCAAAATCTTCAACAAAATACTAGCCAATTGAATCCAACAACACATAAGAAAGACCATTCACCCAGACCAAGTGGGATTAATTCCTAAGCCGGAAAAAGATGCAGCATTGAAAGAGAATTACAGACCAATATCCCTGATGAACATAGATGTAAAAATCCTCAATAAAATTCTGGCCAATAGAAAGCAACAACACATCAGAAAGATCATCTACCCAGACCAAGTGGGATTTATCCCTGGTATGCACGCATGATTCAGTATTTGCAAATCAATCAATGTTATAAATTACATTAACAAACTGAAGAGCAAAAATCATACGATTATCTCAATAGACACAGTGAAAGCATTTGACAAAATACAACAGTTTTCATGATGAAAACTTTAAAAAAATTGAGAATAGAAAGAACATTTCTCAATACAATCAAGGCAACTTATAATAAACCCATCTTATGGTCCTTCTTTTGACTATTGAGGAACAGTTTTTTATTCTATATTTTGTTTTTCTTTTCTTTTCCTTATAATATTTTTCTTAATGTTTTTTCCTTCATACTAATTATTGAACTCTTTACTTACTGTAGAATTAACCATATATGGTTACTTCTAAGGGTACAGTTTAACAACTTGCCATGGGACTCCAAATTCCCTTAAGCTTCCTCGTAAAAATAACCGGTTAAGTGTTCTAGAGCTCAAATGGATAGAATTAAGTGGTAAAGTGATCATATAAACATGATCAAGTGTTAAAGTGTTCCTCTACATAGGACCAAGTGTTTGGAAATAATAATAGAATTAAAAAGGAGTGAAGGCACCAACGTTGGACATAGTTAATACAGCAGACTCATAGAAGGACAATTGCTTTAAGTAGCATACTGATCTTAGCATCAACCCATAAAGCATTCTGCTCTGGCTGAAAAGCCCAGGGGAGCATTTCAGGCATGGAATGCATGAAAAGCTAAGACACTCTGGCAAAGTATGTTCTATGTAAAGGACCTCTGTGGGTGAGACCCCAGTGGAAAGAAGTGGTCACCAAAGAAGGATGTACTTTTCTCTGTAGTGAGGAGAGAACTTCCACTTACCTTATGGCCTTATTGAGCTAATGGATCCAAAAGGCAGCTCATGTAAAGAGCCTTGGGTGATCACTAATATCATAACATTGTTATTTGTTAAATAAACAAGAGTCATTGTGCACTAACTTCCCATACACGACCTCTGTCCGCAAAGAATTGTACCACGAGGCTTAATAGTAAAATGTATTCTCAAGAATCACTTCTTTTTAGTGTATTAAATGGAGGATATTATTATGTCTCATAAGTTATAGCTATTTCTAAGAGCCCATGAAAGATGTGTCATTCTTGGGTTCTTCTCTAAAGATAATTAAGTTTCTAAAAAGAAAGAAGGGAGAGGAAGGAAGGGAAGAGGCAGGGGGGGAAACATGAAATAACCTTCAAGAAACAATAACATTGAACAACCCTTGTCTAGACTGTTGAAGAGTTTTCTTAGTTTTTTATTTTCTTTTTTCTTTCTTTCTTTTTCTATTTCTTTCTCAGACTAAATAGAAGAGAGATAAGGGAGAGTGTGTGGGAGGGTGAGTATGGTGGGTAGAATTACCATGTTTCTAATGTTGTATTTATGAGATACATACAGATAAAAAAGCATGAATAAAGAACACCAGAAAAAATAAAGCTCTGTGTAAATGCAATTGTAACATAGCCATAATTTATAAAGAACTCTACAAAATAATGAGAAGATAGACAACCGTAAGAATATATGCATAATCCTTTAACAAGCCCCATAGAAAAGAAAACTTCTATGGTCAATATATACGACAAATTCCTGATTCTCACCAGTGATCTGGTAATAGAAATTAGAACCCAAATCCAGTAAAAGTAGACACTCATCCAATACTAAAATTCGAAGGTTGACAATTGCCAAATATTGATGAGGAGGGGGAATGGCAGGAACTCTCATGAGCAGATGGTGCAAATTAAATCATTAGAATTATCTTGGACAATGGAATAACCTTTTCAAATTGAAGATTGACATGCTTATTGACACCCAAATTATATATATATACACAAAATATAGATACAGATATTGATATAAGATTCTGAGAAGTCCTAAATTTAGTTTAAAGGACAGAGGAGGGAAGAGATAAGGGAAGTTCGTCAATAAGGGATCAAAAACAACAAAACACTGTCACATTCATGAATGTGTATTGGAACCTTGATTCAACCCCCCAGTAGGGAACTACTAGGTCCTAGCACACCTGCCTTGTGAATGTATTACTAGTGTCAACCAACCCAGAAAACAGAAGTACTTCTCCCTGTCTGCCTGTGCCCGAATTTCTCTACTTCACATTATCCTCCACTCTTAACTATAGCCAGTGTTGGTTCAATGTAAACAATTTAGGCTTTTCTTCCCAGAATTTTCATTATAACGATGTTCATGGCTCTTAGGGTCAGTGAACATATTTTCAGTGACTATCTAGTCTTGCTGTTGGACCTGATGCTTTTCTGACCAGCACCTGCAATGGTTCAGTAAACCCTGTTATTTCAGAGCATTCTTGATCTGCAGAGTTTTGGTTAGTGTTTCGAATAGAAATGTGAACACATGGACATTGAAAGCTATGTTCAGGAAGATTCTTGGTAGGATTATTTTAAAATCTCAAACTGGAACAACCTAAATGACCATCAACAGTGGAATGATAAACAAGCCGTGATATAGCTGCACAATGGAGTGTTATAGCTCAGGGATCATCAAATTACAGCCCATGGACCAAATCTATACCACCGCCTATTTTTGTAAATATGTTTTCCTGAAACAGCCATGCTCATTCTTTCACATGTTGGTAATAGCTATCGTTATGCTATAGTGAGAGAATAGTACAATAAAGACCATCTGGTTTGCAAAGCCAAAATATTTTTCTTTCATCCCTTTACAGGAAAAGTTTGCCAAGTTGTGCTATGAATCAATGAAAATAAGTAAATGCAGCTATATTTGTTAACAAGAATAACTCCTACCAATAAAATTTTGAGCAAAATAAATCAGAAGTCCCCCAAATGACATAAATATTATGTTTTAAACTATATTTCTGATTTTTATCCTGCTTATAGACTTTTTGCCATGTTAAAGTTTACCTCTGTCCTTTCATGTGTCTAATACAAAAATCCATATTTGCAGATACAATCCATAAATAAAGCCATATGAGATTTGCCTTTGAGATGCAATGAGTCTCCTAACTCATGTCCTCACCTCCTCTTACACTATTCTTCTTCAAGTTGCCAGTATCTCTCACTAGGATGATGAGAGTGACCTTCTCACTGATAAAGTTTCTTCACTCAGCACCACTCACAAAAGGCAGAGTGATTTTTATCATAAATTGAGTCATCTGATATCACTCTTCTGTTCATAGCTCTTCCTCCATTTTCATTATTATTTACTGCAAAAAAAAAATTATCACTATTTTCTATAGGGCCTTACACAATTCTGGCCTTACCTTCTACTACTCTGTCTTGCTCCCTACAACCAGGTACACTGCTCTCTTGAAGGCACAAATGCCTCTGCCTCACTAGTGTCATTGCACTTGCTATGTGTTCTACATGGTATGCTCTTCTTTTATTCATTCACTTGCCTCACTTCCTCACCTACTTCAGATTTTAACTCAAATATTTCCTTCTTATTAAGATCTTGCTTTCCCATTCTGCTTAAATCTGCAGCTTCCCTATACCCACGTGCCTGCTTTATCTCTGAAGTCTCTGCACTATCTAAAATAGTCTATCTTTTCTTTTGTAAGCTTCAAAAGGGAGGATTTTTGTTTCATTTCCTCTTTTGTTGTATCCCTAGCACCTGGAACAACGAGTAGCATAGAGTAACACTCTATAAATGTTTATGGATTAGGGGCCAGCGCTGTGGCACAGCGGGTTAACACCCTGGCCTGAAGCGCCGGCATCCCATATGGGCGCCAGTTCTAGTCCTGGCTGCTCCACTTCCCATCCAGCTCTCTGCTACAGCCTAGGAAAGCAGTAGAAGATGGCCCAAGTCCTTAGGGCCCTGCACTTGCATCGGAGATCTGGAAGAAGCTCCTGGCTCCTGGCTTCGGATCAGCGCAGCTCCAGCTGTTGCGGCCATCTGGGGAGTGAACCAGCAGATGGAAAACCTCTCTCTCTCTCTGCCTCTCTCTGTAACTCTGTCTTTCAAATAAATAAAATAAATCTTAAAAAATATTTATAGATTGGAGACTTAATGGACACTTTTTCTGAAATGCCAAAAACAATAATAAAAATTACAATAGGGATGATAGATATGCAGAAAGATATTTGACCAAAATATAACAAGGGTTCACAAGGAAAACAAATCATAGTAATTGAAAAATGGGCAACAAATATATAGTTTAAAATCTCTTAAATAAATTAGGAAATTTAAACAAAAATACTCTTACATCTCTGATTAAATATATGAAGAAAAGACACATAACGACATACCCAAGCCAAACAGGAAGAATGGGGTTAAAAGAAAGGATGACAAGCTGACAGTAAAAGGAAGAAAAAAAAAAACAGGTAACCAACAAAGAGTGCAACCTTGTTTGGATGACATGTCTCCACTATATCAAAAATCAGAATGAAGAGGAATAACAGCTTAGGGATTTTTAGAGAAGGATGTGACCCAAAATCTGTACACTTACCCCAGTTATCTTTCATGCATTTCACAGTGCAAAAGTGTTCTCAGATATGTAACAGCTTAGATACATGCCACCTTGTATTATTATTGGAGAAAGATTACCCAAAGAGATAACTATAAAATAAATTTAAATTTTGAAACATGGGAGCAGGCATGTAGCCTAGAAGTTAAGATGTCATGTCTAATGTGGGAGTACCTGGATTTGATGCCTACCTCTGGTCTTTGACTCCAGCATCCTATCAATGCAGATCCTGAGAGATGGTAGTGATGGCTAAGGGACTGGGTTTTCATCAGCCAAGTTGGAGACCTGGATTGAGTGCTTGGCTCCTAGCTTCAGCTTCCCTTCTGTTTGGAGAGTTTAAGTTGTGAACCAGTGGATATGAATAGTCTCAGTCTCTCTCTCTCTCTCTCTCTTTCCCCTCCCATCTTTCAAATAAATAAGTAAATAACTCAACATAAACATGGCAATATTGTTTGTCTTTATTGTTCTCATGCTAGGGCTGGAGAAGGAACATAGCAGAATGGAGAGAGCATAAGATAAAATAATCTGAGTGTGGACAATTCGCCCATTAACTCGGTGATTTTGGGCAAACAGCTCAGGCTCTTTGAATCTTTATTAATAAAACTAAAAAAATGATACCTTGCTCTTACAGACTGAATGAGCAGATGAAATCAGATCATGCAAAAGATTTGTGTACAAAAGATT
Source organism: Oryctolagus cuniculus (assembly GCF_964237555.1). Classification (NCBI taxonomy): domain Eukaryota; kingdom Metazoa; phylum Chordata; class Mammalia; order Lagomorpha; family Leporidae; genus Oryctolagus; species Oryctolagus cuniculus. Next base: position 152,436,301 of record NC_091437.1, read on the forward strand.
TGTAAATCACTCTAAAAGTGCTAGTACTTATTATTCCTCCCTAAGAGCTGACAAACTTTCCCACTGAGTCATTACAGCAGCTTTTACTGTCCTTTGCAGGGGGTGGCTATTTCTACTAGCAAGGGATTTTTATGGAGCTGTGCCAATGCTTCAGTGTATGCAGAAAACATAAATCTTTTTATTATAATCTTTCATTGACACATTCCAGATCTAGCATCTGTGAGAGACTAGCGTCACTTCCTTCTACAGAATTCTAGAGAACTGGATCTTAACCTTAAGCCTTTTCATCTTTCATATTAACGTGTCAAGTCCTGGCAACCATTCTTCATGGATGATCATACTTGGTGATGTCATATTTTTAAAATTTCTAAAGATATATTGGCTTCTACTGCACTATCGCTGTGGTACCTCACTTTAATTTTAGTTTCCCAGATTCAAAGTGAGACTGAACAGAGCTGGCTTTTACGATTCTTAGCCTTTCATGCTTCCTCTTCTTAGAAATGTCTATTCAACCCTTTTGCTTATCTATGTAATCAGATATTTGCCATCTTCTACCTGCAAGTTTTCTGGAAAATTCTTTGTCATTTACACCTGTGGAAAATAGTTGGACAAGCTTGGACTTGTCTTTGGTTTTGTTATTGAGTTTTCAGAAGAGACATGCCTTGTTTGTTCAGGACTGAGGGTTTCTTGAGACACAGGACTTTCAAACTCACCCTTATTTTCAGTGGCTGTAAATTACTACTTTTAATAAAGTGGAATCTACTATCTTTCTATTTATGAGTAATGATTTTTTTTTAAAAATCCTGAATCATAAAAATATGTTTTTTTGGTAATATATTATAAAATTTGCTTTTCATGTTAAAATCTACAAATCATCTGGAATAGAATTTTGTGTATGTTATGTTACAGAAATTCAATTTAATATTTTTTTCATCTTAAGTGTTTAGTCTGATCAATTTTGGAAATTATATATATATTTTTTTGACAGGCAGAGTGGACAGTGAGAGAGAGAGACAGAGAGAAAGGTCTTCCTTTGCCGTTGGTTCACCCTCCAATGGCTGCTGTGGTCGGCGCGCTGCGGCCGGCGCACCGCACTGATCTGAAGGCAGGAGCCAGGTGCTTATCCTGGTCTAATTTTGGAAATTATATATAGCACTGTAACCTCAAACATAACCGAGATATTATATTCTCTTTCATAGTTCACCATGCCAAATGTCTTTAACCCTTACCAGTTGATTTAGTGCCATTATTTAGGATTTTTTGTTTCCACTTTTGCTGTGGATGTTTGCACACATGAATTTGTGTAAAAATACATTTTCATTTCTCTTAGGTAAGAACCTAGGGCTGGAATTGTTGGGATCTACAGTAATTGAAATTTTGTCTTTTAACACCTTGTCATACAATTTCATAGCTGATTATACCTTGTTTCTCTCTCTTTCTCTCTTCTCTCTCTCTCTCTCTCTTTATATATATATATATATATATATATATATACACACACACACATATATATATATATACATGTGTGTGTGTATGTACACACACACATTCTTTTGAGTTTAAGTATTTTTCTGGAGTAGGTGTTTAGTAAAATGTTTAGGACATTGCATAGGAAGCACAGATCCCATGTTGTGGTGCCTAAATTTGAGTCCTGGTTCTTCTGCTTAAGATGCATTGTCCTGTTGACGTACGTCCTACAAGATGACTGATGATGCATCCCTGTCACCCACATGGAGGACTTGGATTAAATTTTGGGCTCTGGCTTTTGCCTGACCCAGCCCTGGTTGTTATGGGCATTTGGGGAGTATACCAGTAAATAGCTCACTCTCTCTCTCTCCCATTAAAATAAAATGAGAATAAAAAATTTAAAAGTAAGCTGTCCTTCTACTATATTTTCATTTCTAAGTTTTATAGTTTTAGGTCTAACATTGAGATTTCTCTTAATTTGTGTTTATGATATGAAGGAATTGTCAATATTTATTAATTTTCCTAAATATTCAGTAATTTCACCACATTTTCCAGAAACACTTGCTTTCCATCACTTGCTGAAATGCAATTTTTTGTTTAAATGTAGTCCAATTTTTTGGTAGAACTTTTTTTTTGTTTAGTAAATATAAATTTCCAAAGTACAGTTTATGGATTACAATGGCTTCCCCCCCCATAATTTCCCTCCCACGCGCACCCCTCCCATCTCCCGCTCCCTTTCCAATTCCATTCATATCAAGATTCATTTTCAATTATCTTTATATACAGAAGATTGATTCAGTATATATTAAGTAAATATGTCATCAGTTTGCACGCACACAGAAACACAAAGTGTAAAATACTGTTTCAGTACTAGTTATAGCATTACTTCACATTGGACAACACATTAAGGACAGATCCCACATGAGAAGTAAGTACACAGTGACTCCTGTTGTTGATTTAACAATTTGACACTCTTGTTTATGGTGTCAGTAATCTCCCTAGGCTCTAGTCATGAGCTGCCAAGGCTAGGGAAGCCTTTTGAGTTCGCCGGCTTTGATCTTATTCCGACAGGGTCATAGTCAAAGTGGAAGTTCTCGCCTCCCTTCAGAGAAAGGTACCTCCTTTGATGGCCCTGTTCTTTCCACTGGGATCTCACTCGCTGAGATCTTTCATTTAGGTCTTTTTTTTTTTTTCAGAGTGTCTTGGCTTTCCCTGCCTAAAATACTCTCATTGGCTCTTCAGCCATTTCTGAATGCTTTAAGGGCTGATTCTGAGGCCAGAGTGCTGTTTAGGATATCTGCCATTCTATGAGTCTGCTGTGTATCCCACTTCCCATGATGGATTGTTCTCTCCCTTTCTGATTCTGTCAGTTAGTATTAGCAGACACTAGTCTTGTTTGTGTGATCCCTTTGACTCTTAGACCTATCAGTGTGATCAATTGTGAACTGAATTGATCACTTGGACTAGTGAGATGGCATTGGTACAAGCCACCTTGATGGGATTGTATTGGAATCCCCTGGCACATTTCTAACTCCACCATTTGGGGCAAGTCCGATTGAGCATGTCCCAAATTGTACATCTCTTCCCTCTCTTATTTCCACTGTTATATTTAACAGGGATCAATTTTCAGTTAAAATTTAAACACCTAAGAATAAATGTGTGTTAATTACAGAGTTCAACCAATGGTACTAGAACAAAACAAAGAAAAAATTCTAGAATGAATAAAGTATTAAATTGTACATCAAAAGTCAGCACAAGAGCTGATCAAGTCACTGTTTCTCATAGTGTCCATTTCACTTCAACAAGTTTCCCTTTGGTGCTCGGTTATTTGTCGCCAATCAGGGAGAACATATGGTATTTGTCCCTTTGGGACTGGCTTAATTCACTCAGCATGATGTTTTCCAGATTCCTCCATCTTGTTGCAAATGACCGGATTTCATTGCTTTTGACTGCTGTATAGTATTCTATAGAGTACATGTCCCATAATTTCTTTATCCAGTCTACTGTTGATGGGCATTTGGGTTGGTTCCAGGTCTTAGCTATTGTGAATTGAGCTGCAATAAACATTAGGGTGCAGACCGCTTTTTTGTTTGCCAATTTCATTTTCATTTCCTTTGGGTAAATTCCAAGGAGTGGTATGGCTGGGTTGTATGGTAGGGTTATATACAGGTTTCTGAGGAATCTCCAGACTGACCTCCATAGTGGCTTAACCAGTTTGCATTCCCACCAACAGTGGGTTAGTGTCCCTTTTCCCCCACATCCTCTCCAGCATCTATTGTTGGTAGATTTCTGAATGTGAACCATTCTAACCGGGGTGAGGTGAAACCTCATTGTGGTTTTGATTTGCATTTCCCTGATTGCTAGTGATCTTAAACATTTTTTCATGTGTCTGTTGGCCATTTGGATTTCCTCTTTTAAAAATGTCTATTGAGGTCCTTGGCCCATCTCTTAAGTGGGTTGTTTGTTTTGATGTTGTGGAGTTTCTTGATTTCTTTGTAGATTCTGGTTGTCAACCCTTTTTCTGTTGCGTAGTTTGCAAATATTTCTTCCCATTCTGTCGGTTGCCTCTTCACTTTCCTGACTGTTTCTTTTGCAGTACATAAACTTCTCATTTTGATGCAATCCAAATAGTTAATTTTGGCTTTGACTGCCTGCGTTCCAGGGTCTTTTCTTGGAAATCTTTGCCGGTACCTATATCTTGCAGGGTTTCTCCAATGCTCTCTAATAATTTGATGGTGTCAGGTCGTAGATTCAAGTCTTTAATCCATGTTGAGTGGATTTTTGTGTAAGGTGAAAGGTAGGGGTCTTGCTTCATGATTCTGCACGTGGAAATCCAATTTTCCCAGCACCATTTATTGAATAGACTGTCCTTACTCCAGGGATTGGTTTTGGATCCTTGATCAAATATGAGTTGGCTGTAGATGTTTGGATTGATTTCTGAAGTTTCTATTCTGTTCCATTGGTCTATCCATCTGTTTCTGTACCAGTACCATGCTGTTTTGATTACAAATGCCCTGTAGTATGTCCTGAAATCTGGTATTGTGATGCCTCCGGCTTTGTTTTTGTTGTACAAGATTGCTTTAGCTATTTGAGGTCTCCTGTGTCTCCGTATGAATTTCAGCATCATTTTTTCCAGATCTGAGAAGAAGGTCTTCGGTATTTTGGTTGGTATCGCATTGAATCTATAAATTGCTTTTGGGAGAATGGACATTTTGATGATATTGATTCTTCCAATCCATGTGCATGGAAGATTTTTTCATTTTTTGGTATCCTCTTCTATTTCTTTCTTTAAGGTTTTGTAATTTTCATCGTAGAGATCTTTAACATCCTTGGTAAAGTTTATTCCAAGGTATTTGATTGTTTTTGTAGCTATTGTGAATGGGATTGATCTTAGCAGTTCTTTCTCAGCCGTGGCATTTCCTGTGTATACAAAGGCTGTTGATTTTTGTGCATTGATTTTATATCCTGCTACTTTGCCAAACTCTTCTATGAGTCCCAATAATCTCTTAGTAGAGTTCTTTGGGTCCCCTAAATAAAGAATCATATCATCTGCAAAGAGGGATAGTTTGAGTTCTTCCTTCCCAATTTGTATCCCTTTAATTTCTTTTTCTTGCCTAATAGCTCTGGCTAGAACCTCCAGAACTATATTGAATAGCAGTGGTGAGAGTGGACATCCCTGTCTAGTACCAGATCTCAGTGGAAATGCTTCCAACTTTTCCACATTCAATAGGATGTTGGCTGTGGGTTTTTCATAAATTGCTTTGATTGTATTGAGGAATGTTCCTTCCATACCCAGTTTGCTTAGAGTTTTCATCATGAAAGGGTGTTGTATTTTATCAAATGCTTTCTCGGCATCTATTGAGATAATCATATGGTTTTTCTTCTGCAGTCTGTTAATGTGGTGTATCACTGATTGTTTTGTGCACATTGAACATCCCTGCATACCAGGGATAAATCCCACTTGGTCTGGGTGGATGATCTTTCTGATGTGTTGTTGCTTTCTATTGGCCAGAATTTTATTGAGGATTTTTGCATCTATGTTCATCAGGGATATTGGTCTGTAATTCTCTTTCAATGCTGCATCTTTTTCCGGCTTAGGAATTAAGGTGATGCTGGTGTCTTAGAAAGAATTTGGGAGGATTCCCTCTTCTTCCATTGTTCTGAATAGTTTGAGAAGAATTGGAGTTAGTTCTTCTTTAAATGTCTGGTAGAATTCAGCAGTGAATCCATCTGGTCCTGGGCTTTTCTTTGTTGGGAGGGCCTTTATTACTGTTTCAATTTCTGTCTCAGTTATGGGTCTGTTTAGGTTTTCTGTGTCTTCCTGGTTCAATTTAGGTAGGTTGCATGTGTCCAGGAATCTATCCATTTCTGATAGGTTTCCCTGTTTGCTGGCATACAAGTCCTTGTAGTAATTTCTGATGATTCTTTTTATTTCTGTGGTGTCTGTTGTTATGTTTCCTTTTTCATCTCTAATTTTATTGATTTGGGTATTTTCTCTTCTTTTTTTTATTTAGTTGGGCCAATGGGGTGTCAATTTTGTTTATTTTTTTCAAAAAACCAGCTCCTCGTTTGGCTGATTTTTTGTAGTTTTTTTTTTTTTTTTTTTTTTTAAATTCAATCCTGTTGATTTCTTCTCTGAGTTTAATTATTTCTCTTCTACTAGATTTGGGTCTAGTTTGTTGCAGATTTTCCAGATCCTTGAGATGAATTGAAAGCTCATCTATTTGGTGCCTTTCCAATTTCTTGATGTAGGCACCTATTGATATAAACTTTTCTCTTAACTCTGCTTTTGCTGTATCCCATAAGTTTTGGTATGTTGTGCTGTTATCCTCATTTACTTCCAGAAAGTTTTTGATTTCTCTTTTGATTTCTTCTATGATCCATTGTTCACTCAGGAGCATGTTGTTCAATCTCCATGTGTTTGCATATGCTCTAGGGATTCCTGAGTTGCTAATTTCCAACTTCATTCCTTTATGGTCTGAGAAGCTGCATGGTATGATTCTAACTCTTTCGAATTTGCTGAGACTTGCTTTATGGCCTAGTATGTGGTCAATCCTAGAGAAGGTTCCATGTACTGCTGAGAAGAATGTAAATGCTTTATGTGTAGGATGAAAAGTTCTGTAGATATCTGTTAGATCCATTTGGGCTATAGTGTCATTTAAATCTACTGTCTCCGTGTTGATCTTCTGTCCTGTTGATCTGTCTATTTCTGAGAGTGGAGTAGTGAATTCCCCCAGTACTATTGTATTGGGGTCTAAGTCTCCCTTTTAGTCCCTTAACAAATCTTTTAAATAAACTGGTCCCCTGTAATTAGGTGCATATACATTGATAATCATTATATCTTCCTGTTGAATTGATCCCTTAATCATTATATAGTGACCCTCTTTGTCTCTCTTGAAGTTTTTGTGGTAAAGTTTACGTTATCCGATATTAAGATGGCTATGCCTGCTCTTTTTTCATTTCTGTTGGCATGGTATATCTTTTTCCAGCCTTTCACTTTCAGTCTGTGTGCATCTTTGTTGGAAAGATGTGTTTCTTGTAAGCAGCAAATAGATGGGTTTTGTTCCTTAACCCAATCAGCCAATCTGTGTCTTTAACAGGAAAGTTCAGACTATTAATGTTCAATGTGAGTATTGATAAGTAGTAACTTTGCCCTGCCATTTTCCAAAGATATTTTCTAATATATGCTTTGAATTCCCTGTGATCTTTTGCTGTGAGGTTTCCTTCCTTTACCTTCTTTCATATTGATGACCGTGTTTCTGTGTTTCTGTGTGTAACACATCTTTAACCATCTTTTGCAGGGCAATATTCCTCCATATAACTTGCTGTCTACCTTGGTTTACCAAATGGTGACCTTACAGCTGTATTATCAAGGGGAGGTAGATAAGGGAAAGGAAAGCATGAGGAACACAGGGTATTGTTTCTCCATTGCCTGGAGTATAAATATTTTACATATTTTCTATTTCCTTCATGTTGTGTTGCATTCTGGATAATTAATTTGACTGCATGTTTTAATTCTTTGATATTTTCCCTATGTATTTTGATTTTTTGTTGTTATTCATTTCACTTTATTTTAAATTTTTCTAGAAACCAGTGGAAATGGGAATAGTTTGTTTTTATTTTCTGAACACTTATTGGAGTTTTCGCTTTTGTAATTGCTTAATCAGATCTATTGTCTAAACTTCTATGTTATTTAATAGTGAATTGCATTCATTATCAGAAAACAAATTCCAAAATAAAATAAAAAATATTTTTGCAATTTATTCTACGCTTTTTATTTTACAAAAGAGAATGGCAAATAGAAAAGAAAGGATGGAGCTCATTCCCTAACTGGATTATTTACATAAGCTACCATATTTTTTTTCTCTTTAAAACACAGTAATGTATTTTATTACTGACTTTTGTATCATAATTATGTCCTTTTAAATGTTCTATATCCAGTGATGGATGGTGGTTGATTATTGTAAGGTTTTCTAAGAAGGGCTCTGTCAGATTGCCAATGAAATGCAGTCAAGTTCATGAAAGATGCCACATTCTTTCATGCATTTAACCTCTTGTGCCTGCAATTCAATACACTAATTTTGTTTTTATTGGTTTCTTTCCAATAGCATCCTCCATATTTGTAGTTACACACTGTCCATAAAACCATTAATCTTACAGGATACTGCTGAGATGAGAAACGGACTGGCAGGGAGGTAGAAGACCGTGAGACATTCTCAGGGCTCCCGCTGAGGTGATCACTGTTCATCTACCACTTTCACTTCTTTTCTTCCTACTCATGCCTCTCTCTTGTCATCCATTCAGATCTCTGCAGATTATAGTATTGTGTTTGGTTTACAGGAGACTCAAATTTTGAAGATGTTCTAGATGAAAGAAAAAAGAATGTGTTGAACCATATTGAGACCATGTTTTCCTTGCTGTGCCACTTAGATACCAATGAAAGATGTAGAAACCAAGAGGCAGAAAAGAGAGGAGAAGAACTGGGATATGATACTGTGCATAACAGAACCCCAGTCCCTCTGTATACTGTTTTGTTACCTTGGGGTAATTACTTAATCTTCAGCTACAGTTTCCTCATCTATAAAATGAAGATAATAATTGTCTGATTTTTCCCTTTGCTAATCCAGTAAGCATTTAGTGAGTACCTATTATGTGTTAGTAATGTGAGCTAGTGAAAATATTAAATCAGAATAAAATAATTCTTTTAGGGAAGTTTAAATATTAATTTCCTTCCTCTATAGAAAAAAGTAGTTAGAGAAAACATTGAATTATAAATTTCCAGTTCCTTGATAACTTTAAACTAAAATTATCCCATTATTGCTCCATTAACTTGGAGAAAAGCACTATCTTACTACATTGGAATTGACTTCTGAGTGAAATAAGTAATAACACTCACTGCCCTGAAAAACCCAGAAGACAAACGTTACAGAATGTAATTGAGATATTCTCCATCAATTTATTTAGTGGACATTAAAGAGTAAGCACAAAGTCCTAAACAAAATCCTTTGTACAATACCTTGCACATAAGAAAGGACTCACTAACGGAAATTATCATCATTTTTCTCACTTCAAATGGGATCCTTTAATTTGAGATCTAGAAATGATAAGAGAATAATATAATCAGTTTCCTCAACAATGAATGTATTCCATATTGTGATATAGAATAAAAATCACTCACTCTCATGCATAACACACCACACACAATGCCCCCTTAACATATGCATACACTCACACACACACACACATACACACACAAAACCTCTTTCAAAATTCTGATGTATTTACTTTCAGTCAAGGGCAGCGGTCACTAAGTACAAGCTCCACTTATAACCGCTATTTGCCACAATCCTCTACTAATCAAGATAAAGTTTGTGATTTTGACATGATGGCTATTTTAACTTGTTTTTCCAAATGTAAAATTGTGTGTGAGTACCATTCTGATGTTAAACACATGCCCTGGAGAACCCCCGTCACAGGTCATTTCCAGATTCTGTAAATGCAAATATTGTGGTCAAAAGCAAAGCCATACTATGCCCAGCAATGCACAGCTCCTGTTGATGGAACCGGATCGTGACGGCATTCTCTTTTCCCCTGGCCAAGTGCGACTCAGTCTGGCTCTCACTCTTGTTTCTTTAGGATCCAAGAAAATGATAATGGGATTTAAAACAAAGCCTATGCAACTTCAGAAATTTTCCTCCAATAATTGGGTTTGAAGCTTCTTGGGAATCATTATGGGAGCCCTGGGATAGAAATAGCCCATCTCTGGGTTGAAACGTGGTATATTTAAATTGATATTGCTTTTCCCCACTGTGCAATTAGGAAAGACAAAGACCTACTTTTGTAAATCTTGTTAAGGGAAAATGGAGCAGGTGTCTACTTTCTGTCACTTCTCTGGGTCAGACCTACTCCTGAAGCATTGCTTTGTTGCGACCACTATTGTTGATCTTCATTGCTAGTGATGATTCTCTTGTTGGCAGGTAAGGATAGCTGTAGGTAAAAACACAAATTCCCAGGCCCAGGAAGGGGGACACCTCTGCATGTGGCATATGCTCCCACATTCTGGCCTCTTCAGACCCCACAGCTACTCTGTAGGACAGGCATTATTCTTCCTTTGTGTGTCCTCCCATTCATTCAACTAACACATTATTATTTACTGCCAGCCAAGTGCCAATACTGTGGAAGCAGCCATGCTGAATACAATAGGCACTGTCCTTGCCTTGGGAAACTTGCTCTCTAGCAGAAACTCACAGTAAACAAATAATCAAACACAATCATCACTGCTGACCTGGTTTTACAGCTGAAGAACCTGAGGTTTAGTCAGACTACATCTCAGCAGACACTGAGGAGTCAGAACTTGAGGTTCACAGCTCTCTCATGCTCTACCACGTTGACTCTTAGCTCTGTGTGTCCAAAGAGGAAGCAGGGATGGGGATTTGAGGAGGAAAATTCGTACCAGAACACAGGGAGGGCTGAGGCTTCCTCGGCAAAAGCAGATACCTGCAGAGGATCGACAGTGTGGCCTAAACACCACCAAAAGGAAGCCTCTACTTTATTTTTTTTAACAGAAAGACTCAAGTAGTCATTTAATTTTTAGATTATTTTTACTATACAAATTCTTGGAGCCATTTTAAGTTCACAGATAAAATTGAGCATAAAGTACAGACAGCCTCCCCCACTTTCCATTTCTTGCACAGGGAGGTATATTTGTTACAACAAACAATGTGTTTGATGAAGCCACATTGACAGCACTGTCATCCAGAGTCCATAGTTCATGTTAGGGTTCACCCAAATGTAAGGCTCTTTGTGTGCATAATTTTAATTCTCTTTCTCAAACAATTACCTTTGAAATTTGGAGTCCCTGCTCACCCACAGTGTGGGTGAAATATGACAAGAGAGAAAGGAAAACAGTATAGAAGACACAGCTGACATCACTTCAGCTCTCGGGGCCTAAGAGTTCTCCCAGAAAAATGCCTCTGGAAACAGTCGCTCCGTCACTTTCCTGCAGTTAGCTGATCTATGATGGCATCTAGGGGAATGTCAGGCACTAACGCGTGCTTCCTCCCTTGCTCCCAAGCCGAGAAAATGCAGCCCTCTGTACTTTCCACCCTGTGATGTGTCCTTGTGGCCTTTACTTACATTGCAGGAGTTCTCCTGGTATAAAGATCTACCCAACTTCAGCCTGGACCTTCTTGGTATTTTCCAGGCAAATGCTCTGGGGCCACAGCTGGGGGTGGGCAGCAATTATGTTGCATAATTTCTCAAGGGATGATAAAGTTGCCTTTGCTTCAATGCAATTCTATTTTTTTTTTTTTTTGACAGGCAGAGTGGACAGTGAGAGAGAGAGACAGAGAGAAAGGTCTTCCTTTTGCTGTTGGTTCACCCTCCAATGGCCGACACGGCTGACACGCTGCGGCCGGCGCACCACGCTGATCCAATGGCAGGAGCCAGGTACTTCTCCTGGTCTCCCATGGGGTGCAGGGCCCAAGCACTTGGGCCATCCTCCACTGCCTTCCCGGGCCACAGCAGAGAGCTGGAAGAGGGGCAACCGGGACAGAATCCGGCGCCCTGACCGAGACTAGAACCCGGTGTGCCGGCGCCGCTAGGTGGAGGATTAGCCTAGTGAGGCGCAGCGCCGGCCAGCCATGTTTCTATACAGAGATGTTTACATCCCTGTTGTCCCTGAAAAGTCCAGCTTCTAGAAAGTTCATGCTGTGGCTCACCCCTCTGTGTATTTCCACATATTGGATGCTGATGACATACTTGATAAACAAAGTAAAATTAGATTACTGAAATGTAGTTCAGCCTTCATATAAAATTCGAAAACTATTCTTTCTTACCCCATCCTCTCTAAACCAGGGTTTCTCAGTTTCACTACTATTGCCATGTTGGGAGGATTAATTTCTCTGTCAAGGGGGGTTCTTCTGTGCATTACTGGGTGCTGAGCAGCATCCTGGATTTCCATCTATCAGATGCCAGTTGTGACAACAGAAACCATCTCCAGACATTGCCAAATATCCTCGGAGGGTCAAAATCACCCCTCATTGAGAATTACTATTCCAGGATAACTTGGTGACCATCTTCCCCACCCCAAATTCCCAATTAAACTTTTACCTTCTCCACAAAGTGTTCTTGCTTCTTCTACTTATTTAATAGTACCCCTAGACTCCCAAGGGTCCAGACTCAAACCTCCCAGACATTTGTAATTCCTTTTGCCATTTATTCTCTTACTTGAAGCCAATGGTTAAGTCTTGCAAGCTCTATGATCTGATAGCCAGATAAAATAACTGACATGGAGTTAAATTTGAGTTCCACAGAAGCAACAGTATTATTGTTGGATAAGCTGGTCTCAAATGTTGCAGGGGACATGCTTGTATTTAAAGGTATTTGTTGATTCCAAATGTCAGCTATTGTAAACAGTGCTGCTATGAACACAGTAGTGCAGGTGCCTCTTTGATATATTGTGTTCAGGTCTCTTTGGTAGATACCCAGGAGTGGGATTGCTGGATTATATGATAAGCCTATTTCTAATTTTTTTAAGATATCCACATACTATTTTCCACAGTGGCTGCATTAATTTACATTCCTTCCAACAGTGTTTAAGTGTTTCCCTTTGTCCACTTCCTTGCAGGCATTTGTTATTTATTGTGTTTCAGATTTTATCCATTCTGACAGGGTGAGGTGATAGCTCGTTATGGTTTGATTTGCATTTCCTTGATGGCTTGTGATGTTAAGCATTATTTCATATATTTGCTGGTCATTTGTATTTCTTCTTTTGAGAACTGTCAAAGTCCTTTGTCCATTTCTCAACTGGATTTTTTTTTGTAGTTGAGTTTTTTGAGTTGCTGATATATTCAGGATATTAATCTTTAGTCAGATAAATGGTTTGAAAATATTTTTCCCATTCTTCTGAATGTTTCTTCACTTGATAATTTCCTTTTCTGTGTCAAAGACTTCTGAATTTGATATATTCCTCTTTATTTAGTTTTGTTTTTGTTGCCTATATATTGGGGATCTTGTCCAAGAAGTTATCACCTACATCAATGTCTTGGAGTGTTTCCCATACATTTTCTTCCAGCAACATCATAAGTCTCAGGTCTTAAATATAGATCTTTGATCCATCTTGAATTGATTTTTTTTCTATATGATGAAATTCATGGCTCTAATTTCATTCTTCTACATATATAAATCCAGTTTTGCCATCACCATTTGTTGAAGAGACTATCCTTACTATATTCTATGGTCTGAGCACTTTTGTGAAAAATCAGTTGGCTCTATGTATGTGGATTGATTTCTGAATTCTCTATTCTGTTCCATCCATCTATGTATCAGTGTTACACTAGTATCATGCTGTTTTAATTACCATAGCTTTCTAGTATGCTTAGAAGTAAGGTATTTTGGTGCCTCCAGCTTGATTTTTCTTGTTCAGGATTACTTTGGCTAATCTAGTTCTTTTGTGATTCCATATGAATTTTAGGATCGCCTTTTCTAGTTCTGTAAAGAATGTCATTGTTATTTTGCTAGGGAGTACATTGAGTCTGTGGATTGCATTCTTTCATAGTGATGACCATGTTTTTCTGTTTCTGTACGCAGCACATCCTTAATCATCTTTTGCAAGGCTGGATGGGTGGAGACAAATTATCTCAATTTCTGCTTGTTCTGGAAGGTCTTTATTTTACCTCCATTCATAAATGAGAACTTTGCAGGATACAGTATTCTGGGTTGACAGTTTTTTTCTCTTAAGACTTGTAATATCTCTCTCCATTATCTCCTACCTTGTAGGGTTTCTGATGAGAAGTCAGTTGTGAGTAAAATTGGAGATCCTCTGAAGGCTTTCTTTCTTTATGATGATGTTTTCAAGGTTTATCCATGTTGTAGCGTATATAAGAATTTTATTGTCCAATGTATGAATAAACACATTTTATTTATCCATTCATCAGTACTTAGTTATTTGGGTTGTGTCTACCTTTTGGTAGTTGTGATAATGCTGTGAACCTTTTTATATAAGTTTTGTGTGGATATATGTTTTAATTTTGGGGAGGTATATGTCTTGGAGTGGAATCACAGGGCCATATGGTAGCTTCATGTTAGTTTGAGGACATGCCACAGTATTTTACAAAGTGGCTGAACCATTTTATTATGACCCACAGTTTGTGAGGGTTGTGATTTCTCTACATCCTCACTAACACATGCTAGTACTTATGTTTTTTCTAGTGTATATGAACAGGTATCTCACTGTATTTTAATTTTACTTCCCTGATGACTAACGTTTTTTTGAGAATTTGTCATGTACATTTAAGTTATTTGCATACTTTGGAGAAATACCTATTTTATATTCACAGATTCAGGAACATAGTAATATTTCCCATTCTACCCTCATTCCCACCCATGCTTACACCCTTCTTCCTCCTTTCTCTCCTATTCCCACTCTTAATTTTTTTTACAAAGATCTCTTTTCAGTTTACTTTATACTCAAAAGATTAACCCTACAGTAAGTGAAGAGTTCAACAAATAGTACTAGGGGAAAAAAACCTCACTTTTCTTCAACTATAGAGACAAAGGCAGTAAACAATCATTGAATCTTGAAATGGTAATTCCATTCCTCTACATTTTAGATATTCTACTAATCACCACATATCAGGGAAAACGTATAGTATTTGTCTTTTTGGAATTTAGTTCACTGAGCATAATGTTTTCTAGTTGCATCCATTTTGTTACAAAAGACAGGATTACATTTTTAATTTTTTTTATTGCTGAGAATTATTCCATAGTGACATATACCCTAATTTCTTTATTCAGTCATCAGTTGATGGATCTCTGCATTGAATACATTTCTTAACTATTGTGAGTCTCAATGACCAGCACTGTATAGATCACCCCTTGATATGCTTATTTCATTTTGTTTACATAAATTACCAGGAGTAGGATTGCTGGGTTGTATGGCAAATCTATTTTCAGCTTTCTGAGGTATCTCCATACTATCTTCCACAATGGCTGCACCAGTTTACATTCTCACTGACAGTGGATTAGGGTACCTTTTACCCCACATCCTCACCAGCATTTATTGTTTATTTATTTCTGTATGACAGACACTCTAACTTGGGTGAAGTGAAACCTCATTGTGATTTTGATTTGCATTTTCTGATGGCTATTAATCCTGAGAATTTTTTTCATGTGTCTGTTAGCCATCTGTATTTCTTCTTTTGAAAAATGCTTATTCAAGTCCTTTGCCCATTTCTTAACTGGATTGCTTGCTTTGTTATTTTTTAGTTTCTTTATCTCTTTATATATACTGGTTATTTTTCCTTAATCAATAGCATGGTTTGCAAACAATTTCTCCCATTCTGTCTGTCATCTCTTCACTTTGCTGATTGTTTCTTTTGCAGTGCAGAAGCTTCTCAATGTGATGTAATCACATTTGTCAATTTTGGCTTTGATTGCCTGTAACTCTGGGGTCTTTTCCAAGAACTCTTTGTCTATGCCAATGGCTTGCAGGGTTTCTACCATGTTTTCTAATATTTGATGGTGTTGGGTAGTAGATTAAGGTTTTGTTGTTGAGCTTCTTGAGCTCTTCAGAGATTCTGGATCTAACTAGTTTATCAGGTTCAAAGTTTGCAGATAATTTCTCCCATTCTGTTGGTTGCTTCTTCACTTTGCTGATTATTTCCTTTCAGTGTAGAAGCTTCTAAGCTTGATGTAATCTGGTTTGCCAATTTTGGCTTTTATTGTCTGTACTTCTGGGGCCTCTTTTCCAAGAAGTCTTGGTCTATGCCAATGGCTTGCAGAGTTTCCCCAATGCTGTCTGTTAATTTGATGGTATCGGGTCATGGATGTCAGTCTTTGATCCATTTTGAGCGGATTTTTGTGTACGGTATAAGGTATGGGTCTTGTTTTTTAATACTGCACGTGGAGATTTAGTTTTCTCAGCATCATTCATTGAAGAGAATGTCCTTGCTCTAAGGATTAATTTTAGCTCCTTTATCAAAGATTAATTGGTTATAGATGTGTGAATTGATTTCTGGAGTTTCTATTCTGTTCTATTGGTCTACACATGTATTTATTTTACTAGTACCAGGCAGTTTTGATTATAACTGCCCTGTGGTATGTCTTGAAATCTGGTGTTGCAATGTCTATGGCATTGTTTTTGTTGTATAAGATTGCTTCAGCTATTGGGGGTCTCATTTTTTCCACAAGAATTTAGCATTGTTTTTTCTAGATTTGAGAAAATTATCATCAGTATTTTGCATTTAATGTGTAAATTGCTTTCAGTAGTATGGCCATTTTGATGATATGGATTCTTCCAATCCATGAACCTGGACGATTTTTCTATTTTTTGTGTCTTCTACTTCTTTAATGTTTTGTAATTTTCATCATAGAGATCTTTGACTTCTTAGGTACATTTATTCCAAGGTATTTAATTCTTCTTTTGTTATTGCAAATGGGATTAATCTTAGAAGTTCTTGTCAGCCATCATGTTGTCTGTTTAAAAAAAGGCTACTGATTTTTGTATGTTAATTTTATATCCTGCCACTTTACCAAACACTTTATGACTTCCAATAGCCTCTTAGTGGAGTCTTTGGTTCCTCCATTTATAGAGTCATGTCGTCTGCAAATAGGGATAGTCTGACTTCCTCCTTCCCTATTTGTATCCTGTTGATTTCTTTTTCTTGCCTAATGACTCTGGTTAAAACTTCCAGAACTCCACTGAATAGAAACAGTGAGAGTAGGCATTCTTGACTGGTCTGTATCTTTCATTATTAAGTAGGATTGTAACTGTTCCTTTATGAATTCTAGTTTTAACTATTTTCAAAGTCTCAATATTTTTTCTCTATAATGACTGTACTAATTTGCATTCCCAACAATAGTGTGTAAAGGTTCCCTTTTTTCACACCCTCAGCTTTATCCTCTAGATGAAATCATTTTAACTGGTCTGAGATGAAGCCTAATTATGGTTTGGTTTTCATTTTCATTATTTCTTGTGACATTGACATTTTCATGTATTTGTTGGCCATTTGTATTTCCTCTCCTGAGAAATGTCTACTCATATACTTTTCTCATTTTTAAATGGGACTATGGATTTTTTCTTGTTGAATTACTTCAGTTCTTTATATATCCTGGATCTCAATCCTCAGTCATATGTGTAGTTTGAAAATATTTTTTCCCATCCTGTTAGTTGGCTCTGTTAATTGTGTTGTTCACTAGAAAGACGCTTTTTAGTTTGAGATAATCTCATTTGTCTATTTTTGCCTGTGTTGCTGGGATTTTACCACAAAAAAATTTGCCTATGCAAATATTTTGAGTGTTTTTCCTGTTTTCTTCTAGCAGTTTCATTGTTCTAGCTCTTACATTGATTTTCTTAAAAGATTTAGAAGTATGTGTTTTCATTTTCATTAATCTAAGATTTTTAGTTTCCTTTTTGATTTTTTTCAGTGGCCTATGGCTTTTTCAGGAACCTGTTACTCCATGTATTTTTTATAATGTTTAGAATACCTTGTACATTTTGTTACTGTTTTTAGGTTTTATTTCATTGTGGCCAAAAAAGAAACATGACATGATTTTATTTTATTTTGATTTGAGACTTGTTCTATGACCTAATAAGTGGCATATTCTAGAGACTGTTCTGTGTGCTGATGTAAAGTATGTGTATTCTGCAACTGTTGAATGGACTGTTCTGTAAATGGCCATTATATCTATTTGGTCCATACGTAGTTTGATGTTTCTTTGTTGATTTCCTCGTCTGGATGATGTATCCATTCATGAAAGTTGGTGTTGAAGTCACTCATTATTATTGTATTGCAGCTTATCTTTCTCCTACATTTAATAATATTTGTTTTACAAATTTGGATAAACCATCATTGTGTATATATACATTTGCAATGATCATATATTGTTGAATTCATCCTTTGATCAATATATTGTGATATTTCTACACTTTAACAGCTTCTTTTTAAAAAAAAAAAGATTTTATTTATTTATTTCAGAGGTAGAGTTATAGACAGTGAGATAGAGAGACAGAGAGAAAGGTCTTCCATCTGCTGGTTCACTCCCCAAATGGCTGCAATGGCCAGAGCTATGTCAATTCAAATCTGAAGCCAGGAGCTTCTTCCTGGTCTCCCATATGGGTGTAGGGGTCAAGGATTTGAGCCATCTTCTACTGCTTTCCAAGGCCATAGCAGAGAGCTTGATTGGAAGAGGAGCAGCTGGGACTAGAACCGGTACCCATACTGGATGCCAGCGCTACAGGCGTTGGATTAACCTACTGCGCCACAGCGCCAGTCCCAGCTTCTGTTTTAAAGGCTATTTTTGTTGGATATAAGTTTAGCTACTACTGTTCATTTTAGGTTTGTTTGCATGAAATATATTTTTCCATCCTTAAATTGTCTTTACTGTGCTGTGAAGTGTATTTCTTGTGGGCAGTATATCTTTGGATCTTGCTGTTTAATCCATTTAACTAGTTAGCCCATTCACATTCAAGGTTATTTTTGATAAGCAATGACTTTGTTCTGTCACTTCTTAAAATTTCTTTTGTTCATTTTCTGAATCCTTTGCTTTCTTTCTAGTTGGCTTTCTACTAATGCATGTTTCCAGTATGGCTAGTATCCTTCTTTTTTCTATATGTAGGATTTCCATAAACATCTTTGGTAGGGCCAATAAGCAGTAATGAATTCCCTCAGTTTTTGTGGATATGAGCTTTTCTTTTTGTGTGGTTTTTTGTTTGGTTGGTTTTTTAATTTACTCATTCAATCTCTCTACTTATTAGTGCTTATTCAGATTTTTTATTAAATGTTGAATGAGTTTTAGGAAATGCTTTGCTTCATTCAGTTAATGTTCCTAATTTATTGGCATACAATTGTTTATAGTGTACTCTTGTAAGCATGTTTGTTTTTGTAAGGTTGGTAGTAATGTCTCCTCTGCTTTACTTCTGATTTTAGTAAGGTAAGCCTTATCGCTTCTCCTCTTGTTCAATTTGATAAATAATTATCTATTTTGTTCATTTTTTCAAAGACCAACTTTTAGTTTTATTGTCTTTTTCTTCTTGTCTTCATATTCTCAGTTTCACTAATTTATGTTTCAAACTGTCTTTTCATTTCCTCTGCTTGCTTTAAATTTGGTTGGGTTTTATTTTTCTAATGTCTTAAGGTTTATTATTTAAGTTATTGATTTGAGATCTCATTTTTCATAAAATACAAACATTTTTTGCTCTAAATTTCCTTCTAAGTGGTTCCCTAGCTAGCAGCATTCCATGTGGTTTGCTGTGTTCTTTCTTCCTTTTCATTAGTTTTAAATTGCTTCCTAATTTTCCTTGTAATTTTTTGCTTTAATCCATTGGTTATTTAGGAATGAGCTGTTTAATTTCTATATAATTGTTAGTTTTCCATATTTCTTTCTGTCATTGCTTTCTAATTGCATTACGTAGTTTACAGAATGAAATTTAAATGTATTTTTAATTTATTGTACTCAATTCTTTTTTTGAAACTTTTATGTGCATTGGAAAATAATGTATATTCTGATGTTATTTGGTGATATATTTTGTTGATAGAAGAACTAGTTGGTTATAATATTATTCAAGTCTTCCATTTCCTTGTTTGTTTTCTGCCTGATCATTGTGTCCTTTATTGAAAACAGGCTATTGAAATGTCTAAATGTTACTGTTGAATTTTTACTTCTCTCTTCATTTCCTTCTGCTTTTGCACCATATTTATTACTGCTCTGTATTAAGCTGCAATCAATACTTTTAAAATAAGAACAGAATAGAAAATCCTAGAATGTATTTTTGCAATAAAGACAATGTTTGTGTAAGTTTTTTCAGTTTAGTCTGCAGGGGTTAGCATAAATATAATAAAAAGGTATTTCTCATTATGAATTATGGTCAACAGCATTAGAAAGTCCTGACTTTGCCAAGCCCCAGGTTTGTTGCTGTTGCGTTATTATAGTCTGGAATAGAATCCCATTCCACTTTTCCCCTTTACTTAGCTAACTGCTGCTGAGTTTAAAAGTCCAACTATGTATAGTACTTCCTTGATGATGCCTTTTTTATTCACCCGATAAAACAAGTGACTTCTGCTGTAGTCTCCCAGAGTACCCTGTAAGTCCTCTGTTATAAAATTTACTGGAGTGATTTATCTCCCTCTCCATTCCTGTATGTTTTATGAGACTCTGGATTGTGTAAATCTTATCCGCTGCTCCATCTGGGTCAGCAAATGTGTCACTGGAAAGTTGTCCATGTTCAAGGAATATTTACTGAGTATCTAATTTAAGTACAGGTCAACCAGAAATCATACTTTATGTAGCGTCAAACACTGATACATACATACACTTATATATACACATATATGTGTATGTATATGCGAATATACTGTGTATTAGACACTGTGCTAATTCCTTTAGGTGGGTACTTCCATTAATACAGTAAAACGACCTTTGTTTCCATTGAGTAAAGGGGAAATCTGAGGCTCAAATACAGAAGGTACTTTTCCCAGTGTTACATTGTGCTGCCTAGTAAGCAGTGAAGCAAACATGTAATGGTTTAGGGGAAAAAGACAGTATTGCACTGGAAAGAGCAGTGAAGTCTTAATACACAGGCTAGAACTGTCCTGGGCCTTGAGGAATGCTGGGTTCTGGACCAAGCAGCCCAAGTAAAGCAGTGGGAGCGGAAAATCAGAAATCATCTCAGGGTCTGATTTTCAAAACACTCAAACTGTCACTAGGGCATTCACACACAAAAATAATAATCAGCAAAATTTTAAAAGCTTCTCTTTCAAGTAAAGCAAAGCAAAGCTGTTTTAGACTCAATGCCCTCTGAGAAGATCATTGGCAAGTAAGGCAGACAACAGCACAGACAAATTAAGAGAGTTCTCTGGTGGGTGTGCCAGGTGAAGGACTGAACTCCCTCTAGGGCTAGTGTTAATGAAACGTGAAAGCATTGCGCCATCTAGTGGTTTTGTTCAGCACACAGCTACGAGAAAATCATTCTACAACATGGCAGTTGATGTTCCCTGACTCGTTTGTTGAAGGATCAGAATAAATTTGTGTCCTTCTGGATTCTCAAAGACTGAAGTGTGCTCATAAAACAGGAAATTGAATCAAAACTTTCAGGCATAGTGGTGGATGCAGATGTCTTGAGAGATCTGCTTTATTATTTCAAATACATGGAAATCTTCAATAGATTGTTAGAAGGAAGTCATTGCAAACAGTGTTGATCTTCAGTTACAGATAAGGAAAATCTAAAAGGCTTAAAGTCAAAAATAGATCACTCTGCCAGAATTATTGTGCTACAGCTCAACACAGTACCTCAGGTGATGGAAACAGGTTCTATCTTTGGTCAGTTTTGATTCATTGATTTTTTTTTTCCCTCACTGTGGTTTGCAATTGGTTGCCTTTTCTTGCCTGGTAATTTTTAAATTGGATGTCAAGCATTGTGAATTTTACCTTACACGTTACTGCTATGTTTGAACATTTTTAAGTTCCACAAATTCATTTGGAAAAATTTAATTCTCAATGAGGTGATATTATCAGAAAGGTGATGAGATCAGGACTTTTAAGTCCTCATGAATGTGACTCCTGCTTTTTAAAAAGAGGTCCAAGGGGACTCAGTTCCACAATATAAGGACACAGCAAACCAGGAAGAGCACCATCACCAGACTCCAAATCTGCTGGCACTTTGACTTTGAACTTTCAGTCTCCAGAACTGTGAAAAATAAATCTGTGTTGTTTATAAACCCACTATTTTAATTTTATTATGGAAGGTTAAAAATACGAACACAGGTACTGATTTTTTTTTTTTGTATTCTTATAAATATTCTTGAACTTAGTTCTAGTACTTGTTATATTAATTGGGAAGACTGATTCTGTTGACTTGTCCCTTTAAGTTTAGGTAAGTGGTACCAAAGCAGTGTTTAGTTTAGGGTAGGAGCTTCTTTTCCTACTACCTTCAAGCCAGGAATAGCTTTTACATTTTTACATTATAAAAGAAAAAAGAATGTGCAACATGGCCGGCACCACGGCGGCTCACTAGGCTAATCCTCCGCCTAGCGGCGCCGGCACACCGGGTTCTAGTCCCGGTTGGGGCGCCGGATTCTGTCCCGGTTGCCCCTCTTCCAGGCCAGCCCTCTGCTGTGGCCAGGGAGTGCAGTGGAGGATGGCCCAGGTGCTTGGGCCCTGCACCCCATGGGAGACCAGGAAAAGCACCTGGCTCCTGGCTCCTGCCATCGGATCAGCGCGGTGCGCCGGCCGCAGCGCGCCAGCAGCGGCGACCATTGGAGGGTGAACCAACAGCAAAGGAAGACCTTTCTCTCTGTCTCTCTCTCTCACTGTCCACTCTGCCTGTCAAAAAAAAAAAAAAATGTGCAACAGAATATTGTGGCCTGCAAATCTTGAAATATTTACTGCCTTTACTAAGTTGCTAAGATTCCAGTACTGATGAAAGGCTCTTCTTATTCTAATTGATGTCTTGTATACTATGACCTGTTTCACTTTGACTTTTGATAACACCTTTAATTGCTGCCAGGATGTGTTGTATGTCACATCCACTGGTCTGCTATTCATTAAAGGTACACCTGAAAATGGGAAGAAGAAGTAAATTCCTGGGGCTGACATTGTGGTGCAGAGGATTAAGCCTGCAATGTCAGTATCCCACATAGGTGCTAGTTTGAGTCCTAGCTGTACCACTTCCCATCCAGTTCCCTGCTAATGCACCTAGGAAAGCCGCAGAGGATGGTCCGAGTGTTTGGGTTCTCTCTCTCTCTCTCTTTCTTCCTCTTTCTCTCTTTCCCTCTTTCTCTTTAACTCTGATCTTCAAGTAAACAAATAAATCTTTATTTTTTTTTTAAAAAAAGACGGATTACATTCCTAGCAGTAGTTAAGGCACCACTTGGGATGGACACATCCCATATTGAAGTGCCTGGGTTCAAGTCCCGGCTCTGTTTCTGATTTTAGTTCTGTGCTAATGTGCACCCTGGGAGGCAGCAGTGATGACTTAAGTGGTTAGGTCTCTGCCACACGCATTGGAGATCTGGATGGAATTCCCAGTCCCTGGTTTCAGGCTGGCCCTGTTGAGGGCATTTGAGGACTGAAACAATGGATGAAAATTCTCTGTTTGTCTCCATGTCTATTGTAAATTGCTGCTTTCAGTGTTCTAGACTAACTTTTAATGCTTTCCTGTATAAATTCTATCTGGTTAACCATCAAGGCTGGGACCCCCACTTGCTTCCATCTTTATTTTTGGTTTTGCATTTGTCTTATCTTTTCCTGTCCTTTTATTTTTTATTATTTTAAGTATATTTTATTTTTAGAGCAGCTTTATATCCACAGTAAGTCTGAGTGTAAGGCACCGAGATCCCCCATCCACCCATGGACCCTTTCCCCCCAGTTCTCTCCCCGTTGTTGACACTCCACACCAGGATGGGGCATTTGTTATGACTGTTGAACCTTTAGTGACACATCAGAGAAGCACAATTCACAACTCCTACATAGGTGGCAGGGACCTAAGTACTCGAGTCATAACCAGCTTCCTTCCACAGTGAGCATTAGCAGGAATCTAGAGTTGAAAGTTGAATCAGGACTCAAGCCCAGACTCTGCAATGTGGAATGTGGCAATCCTAGCTGTAGCTTAACCATTGTACCAAACACCTACCCACCCCCCATGTCTCCGTATGGCTTAGCAGCTCATTTCTTTGAAGTGCTATATAATATTCCATTGTCTGGATGGACTAACTTTAAATTTTGGCTTTTGAATCCCCTTGCTTTGAAGGTATATTTTGTATAAAGCATAATGTTGTATTCTGCTTTCTTAGCCATCTGTATATAGTTTCCTTTTATTAGAAAATGTGAACCCATTTATATTTGTATATATAATGACATGATCATATGGTTTGTTTCAGTTGTGGTATTGCATTATATTCTATATGATATATGTATATAAATAATTAGATATGCAATGATAGGTTTTTATATATGTTGCATATATATTTATAATAAAATTACAATATTGTAGTTGTCTGAATATGTATAATATATAAATACATATAATTATATGTGTCTTTCAATATTTTACCAATTTAAGTTGCTCTCTGTTTTAGTATAGGTTTTGTTAGATGGGAATATTTGTTTATTATGATAATTATTACCTTTGCATTCACATTTTTGTATAATACTCTAGTATCTTCTTTTTCTTAGTTATTGTCTATTGTTTTTCTCTTAAGACACTTCTTAATTTTATAATTTATTTATTCTTATCTATTTCAAAGTCAGACAGACAGAGAGATAGAAAGAGAGTGCTGGTACACTCCCAAATGCCAATGGCTAGAGCTGAGCTGGCCTAAGTCCTAGAGCTGGGGAACTCAACTGGGCCATCAAATGCTGCCTCGAACAGTGTGTCTTAGCAGGAAGTTGAAACCAGAATCAGGGCTAAGACTTCATCCCAGGCACTCCAATACGGGATCAGGCAACCCTAGGGCCATCTTAACCACTGCACCAAATGCCTGCTCTCCAAGGCACCAGTTAAGAACCATTACACTCTTCTTTTTCCTGCATCTGGATTGTTGCAATACTATTTTGAAAATACTATTTGTAAAATCCATCCATATGAGAGGTCTTCAAAAAATTCATGAAGACATGTATTATGAAAAAACTATGCATTTTTGCGACAAAACAAGATCTTTTGATTCAATTTTCAAAGAACATTTTAAAGCCCCTTATATACATGAGTGCACACAAACTCATGTATCCATCTCTCAAATCCAAGCATGTGGATACGAATCTCCATGCTCAGGAGCTCTCTTTTTAACTCCACAGTAGTACACTGATATTATTGGAACCAAAATTATGAGTTTGTTTATTTTCAGAAATTTCTTCTCTGTATCATACCTCCAGAGGATGCATTCCATTCTTGCCAACTAAGTCTAAAGGGATGTTTTTCCAATCCAATGAAAAGTGGCCCATTTTGAAACACCTCATCCAACTTAGAAGCTAAAAACTTCTTATTGTCTTATGACAAATAAAAGAAAGTCTTAAGTGTCTTCACACTAGCTATTTTATCAATACTGCTTCTTGCATTTTGTCTATCAAATTAGATAACTTGACTTATACTGAGGTATTAAGCTTGCATAGTTACAGGATAAACTTACCATAACTATTATAATTGCTAACTGTTAAATCATGATTGTGATATCTGTAAACAGTAAATATTGTGGAAAAGTAAAGACAATTAGGTAATCCAAAAAAGCTTCTGGCAGAAAAGTTGGGAGTAGAATGTTCTAGAGGGAATGATTATTTGTGTATGAATAAAAATGGACAAAGAATATTGTCCTTACCTTAGAGAGAAATGGTTATTGGGAAATTAGACAACCATTCTTCTGTATACATCTATTGCTTAGGAGAACAAATTCAAATATAGAAATGATCCTCAACATGCTATCATCAAATTTGGGTGCTTGCCACTGCTAACTACATATCTGAATGTCCTAACTTCAGAATAGCACACAATTTACATCATTATTTTGAAAATAAAAGACTACTATAATAAAAACCCTTTCCACATTTGTACTGAGTGATACAGAAATGTTATTACATCCAAACCACTTTCAGTCTGATTCAGCACTTGTCAAAAGATGGAGCACAAAGAAGTTCAGAAACAAAAACAATTAGCATGTATTTCATCACTCTCGTGATTGAACAATTATGTATTGTTTTCTTCTCTTTATCACTGTTGAGATATGTTTTTGATAAGAAAAGCAATTTATTTTATCTCATTTTCAATGATAATAAAAAGCAGCAAAATGAATTTGACTTATAATAAGAAGGATGGTCTGTTCACCTCTCAGAAAAAGAAAGTCAACCCTGTGGAACACATTATAGACATGCTTTCTCTTTCTCTGCTTCTCATCACATAACACCTGGCAAAGGCCAGAGAACCATTCATTCCATGGCTTTTTAGAAGCCCAAATTTTCCACTGTGCTCTCATGGAATCCAGAAGGTAGGGAAACTTGGGTTTCTAGCTAATGTAAACTCTGTAGACATCTCTCCATTCAACAAGCATTGGACGAATCTTTCAAGCCCTATGTAAAGCTGCTTCTTCTAAATCTATGTAAGGCTTATTCTTCTCTATCACCCACTTTAGCACATTCTATGGAATGTTTTTCTCATCACTCTCTTTTGAGTAATACCTTGCTTTGTCTGAAACCTTGCTGGGAGTAAAGGGAGTGGGATTATGCAAGTTTCAAAATAGACTTCAGGTTGAGGACCCAATCATAACTTGACCCCAGCAATGCCAACTTCTGTCTCTGTGTCTTTGATCAAACCTTGATCAAAAATTTGACAATACTTAGCTTCAATTCATATTTGTCAAGGGAATATCCACCTTGTCATTCCCTTTGCTGTGTTAAGTGCTTTACATATGTTATTCCATGGCATCATTACAAGTACCTTGTGATGAAGGCACTGCTATTGTCTTCCCCTTGACACAAAGTCACTCCAGAGGTCAAGTGGGGTGGGACTGAACCCAGAGAATCTACTTTCTATACTCCTAGCCACCATGCTGCACTGCCATGGGAAAACACCATGCAGAATGCCCAACATTCAGAAAATGTCCTGCAAGCATCTGACTCTTTCAGAATAACAGTTTTAAAACTGTGTCTGAACTGGCAGTGATGAAATCTGCATGCTGAAGCCCTGTTTTTAATTAGGATTTGCTAAACATTAAAATCTTGGACTTTATTAATTTTGCTTTTTTAAATTTTTAAAAAAATTATTGATTGGTTGATCAATTTATATATTTATTGCCTATCTCCTTTGGCCAATCCTTTGAATGCTGAAGTCTGAAGCCTGTCAAAAAGATTGTGACCTGGAAACCAAAATACTTGGGACGTGAATGCTCTTTTTTCTACTGCTTGTCTACTTGCAACTTGCTTTTGTGTGTGTGTTCAAAATAATTTTCTGAAAATATTTTTTTTTGACAGGCAGAGTGGACAGTGAGAGAGAGAGACAGAGAGAAAGGTCTTCCTTTGCCTTTGGTTCACCCTCCAATGGCCGCCGCGGCCAGCATGCTGCGGCCGGCGCACTGCGCTGATCCGATGGCAGGAGCCAGGTGCTTCTCCTGGTCTCCCATGGGGTGCAGGGCCCAAGCACTTGGGCCATCCTCCACTGCACTCCCTGGCCACAGCAGAGTGCTGGCCTGGAAGAGGGGCAACCCGGACAGAATCCGGCGCCCCGACCGAGACTAGAACCCGGTGTGCCGGCTCCGCAAGGCGGAGGATTAGCCTAGTGAGCCACGGCGCCGGCCCTTCTGAAAATACTTTTGTAATCAGTGTTTTCCAAATCCTTTCACAGCAAAACTCCAGGTATTGCAGCTTGGAGTCAGTGTTAAGTTTAGCCATTGCAGTCAGCTGAATGTTTACAGAGGCAAAGGAGAAATAATAAAAACAACAACAACAAAACCTTGGCCAACATCCATCCTTCCTGCTAAATAAAACCTTTGTAGGATCTGTGATAGTCTCTCTTGATCCCTATGTCTTTTATAATGAGAGTAAAACCCACATAGAGCTAATATTTAATAAACATCAATGTCATTGAGGAAAAAGAATTTGTGCAATAAGGGGAGAGTTTCCCAAGAAATACCCAACCCACTCATGGTATTTTCCTAATACCAGGCAAGTCTCTAAAATCCTTTTCACCTGGGCCAACATTTTTACAGCGGCTTTCACAGGCAGAAGGAATTTCTTAAAGCAAGTTCACACTGGAAGATCCCTATGCTTTTCAAAATTTCTGAATTAACACAGATTTTTACACAATTACCTAAAGAAATTCCAAACACTTCTATAATTGGCATGTTGTATTTAAAATAAGGAAGCGGCAGATCTGATGTGAAGCTGGATGTGGTGAGGATGCTCAATTAGGAAAAGGGAAGAAGTTTGTGCCTAGTAAATTAGTAAGTGGGATTGAAATACTAATATGCTACATCTATATTTTAGTCATCCCAAAGTTATATGGATTATAACTTTTTTGGTTTTTTTTGGATTATAATTTTATAAAAATATGAGCACAAAGAAGATGTGAGCTGAAGCAGTGATTTATATAACATTGACCAAAGGTCTTCCATGTACTACCCATCTTCTCATAAACCAAACTCAGAGAACAGTGATTAAGGAGAACTCACCATCTCAGATAACTCGATTACCCAAGTAATTTGGTGAGCAATTGGATGATGATGATTTCAGAACTAGAAACTACCACATACATGATATTTTCTGATAAATAGTGTCATCTTCAACTTTTTAAAAGGAGACAGCAGCTTGAGACATTGCCCCATGCCAGCAGAGCTGAGTATATTCCTCTAGCAGTATTTGGTTGACTGTCTGGTTGGTAAAGGCTTTGGTTCATTCCATTATCACCTCCTGTAAACACTTAAACAGACACGGTAGTATAAAAGACAGGGTGAGACTAGCAACCAATGATCCTAAGAGTGGCATTAACCAAGTAATGAGAGAACTTCATAGAGGAGAGAAATGAGGCGGGCCTCTGGACCCTTGTGAAGATTGTTTGATGGATGTGGTTTGAAGCTGATCCCAACCAAGACTGGGAGAAAGGCCGCTCGTCTGTTGCGTGTAGAGGGGTTTGTCTGTAGAGAAAATTCTGAACAATCATACAACATTAAGTGGGGGAAAGGACCATCGATACACACAGGTCAGAAGTAGAGCCATTGACATTAGAGGATATGATTAAATTACCAATTGATCCAACTTACTTTCTGCTCTTAGTAACCTCAATTAACTATACTTTCTCCCAGTTGCAACCTGTAGTGCATTATTGACTTCATCTGCTTACAGAGCCATCCCAAAATACTGAATACAATAGTAGTGGTTGGAAAAAATTCCTCAGAATCTATAGGAGGACAGTTAAGCACAAAACCAGCAATGTTTTATGTTTAAGGGCAGCAAATCTAATATACAAAACCGTGGGTGATATAAGACTGTATATAGCCACGTTTAAAATTATAAACTCATTAACCAAAATGAGGCACTTGCTTACTCCACACAGTATTTTCAAAAGCACCTGTAGGATTTCAAAAAACATTTATCTCTTTTAGGCCTCTGGGCCTTTCTCATTAAGATAACCATCATGTTTAGTAACACAAGATCGTAAGACATTTTAACTTTCAGACATTTGTATTGGTAGTATTTTATACTATCAAAACTTAAAATTTAGCACCTCACATCTCAACAGTGCCAGTAATATAATCCAAATAGCCTGATTAGTTGGTATCTCTACAAGATGAGAGACATATATCCTTTGATATTTCCAGGGGCCCATCTGGAAATATCAATGTCCAAATTCTTTGGAACTTTGATTTTTTTTAATGCTGTCAAGGATGTCAAGAAGGCTTAAAATATCTGGTTGAAATAAGATCCCTTAACATCATGACATAATATAGACCAGTTTTGATCATTGTTACAAGGTGATTACTCAAATGCTTTAGAATAATCATATATTTAAACAAACCATAACTCTTAATAAAAAATTCAGCTGTTTTAAACAATCAGAACTTAACAGAGACATTAGGAACATGATAGATTTCTTAAGAAGAATGAAGTGATATGTGGTTGGATGATGAAGTCTATCCTGTAGTGTGGTCTCAGCACTAATGACCAGCAGAGGGTGCCAGAGCCCCTTGATAATTTTTTTGCTCTTGTGTGTAGATCTAACACTGTTGGCATTCAAATTACTCAGCCTAGGAAAATCAAATTATTGCTTAGGAGTTATGGGGGAGGAGGTGTCACTGAGTTATCTGACTCCCTCTTTCACTTTTTGAAGGAGGCAATAAAAACAAAAAATAAACCTTTTCATTAAATTGTAAAGGATATGTATTACAGCATTAGTTGTTAATCAAAACAGGCTTCCCAAATCCAAATGCAATTAAAATTGAGTTTTCAGACCTTTATCTTCCTTCTCCTGGGTGTGCAGACCCCTTTGGAAGCTCCTTCTGGGAACATTGCTTTGAAAACACTAATATGTGTAGCGGGCCCATGGGTATGACACCAGGAGAAAAGGAGGAAGGGTGCAGGCCCGTCAGTTAAGTGAGAGGAGACTGAAAGGTGAGAACAGACACAGTAACATTCTTTGGTAACACAAAGCTCTGTGAGATTCACCCCAGAGACTGATAGCAGAATCATTGTCTCCCATGGACCCACACTGCAGAACTGCTAATCGAGATGAACATGCAAGCACGTGATGAGTGGTTTTATTATAGGGGATATGCTAAAAAGGGGACTGATGCACAGGATGGCTTTCACGTCCCACCTCAGAAGAATAACCTTGGATGCATTATCCACGGCTTTTTTTACCCATCATTGACGTTTCCAGTGAGGCAAATTATCCCCTTCACAGAGCAATTATTCTTGCTACATCCTTGACCATCTTGTTGAATATTTCTGGCTCTGTTGAGTATTTCTGCCAAGAATTATTTGATTGCTTCAGGAAATAAAAATGCCAGGCTCTCCAATATTTGCTAGTTGGATATTTTTTCTTATATTAAAAAGAATTGATCAAGGGAGATATCAGAATTAGTGCCCTCTATTTGCTTTGCTCGTGGCCAAGTCAGGAATAATTCCATGTTTTCAACACCATCACTCACTTCGGAAAATTGGCTTTATCAGGTATGGTGGGAGCAGAAAAGAATGTCGTATGCTCCAATATGGGGAACCCGTAAGAGGCCCAGGGAAGTGGGGTCTAAGTTGAGACTTGAAGGATGCATCAGATCCAGCCAGGTGTGGAGACAGGCTTAGAAGGGAAGCTGTGCCTTCAGAGCCCTTAGCCCTATTCTCCATAAGGTCAATGCCATGGGAAATGATCATTGTACATGTCATTTCCTTGACATAAAACAATGGTGTTATCTCATCAATAGTATCAAATGTGAGCAATGGAGAAATCTAGTCAGATAGAATTTGTTTACTCCAAGTGAAGAATGAGATGTTGGATCAGGTCTAGAAAGAATTTCCCATTGCGCTGAAATCTTGTTGGGACAGGAAACTCGAATCTGGCTTGAATACCCATAGGGCCATGCATATTTCAAGCTACATTTCTGCATTTCTATGAAATCTGATGCATAGAGTGGGAAAGCAAGAAAAGGAGAGCCCTAACCTCAATCCTGGAGATTCAATGGAGGCCAGTTTGACCTGATAATCCACAATGCCAACCTATTTCCAGCTTAAGGTGTGCCAGGTCTATCTATTTATGTGTGAATGACTGTCAATGTTTTTGAAAGGCCTTGAAACAGGTACATGTTTTTTATCACCTTAATTTCTCAGAAACATCTGGAGAAGTCAGTACATCAAAAACTAAATTTTAAATTTGTTTCTTTCTATTTGAATATTATGGCTAAAGAGCAGTTTACATGCAGCTAGGAAGGTGCTATCACTTAATATGATATTGAGAAAGAGCCAGTGAAAAGTCTCAGCAAAATAGAGCCCTGTGCATCACTCTGGTTGTTCTTTAATTAGAGTCAGATAAATGGGCATGTTGTGGAAGTAGGGAGCATAGGTGTTCTTTTCTTTTTTTGACAGGCAGAGTTAGACAGTGAGAGAGAGACACACATAGGGTTATTTTCTATGGAGTTCTGGAGAAAGGGGATCCTGGTAAAGTAGATTCTCTGGATCTAGAGCAGAATATTAGAACTTCAGAAACCTCAGGTATCCTAGAGTTAAAATGCTACTTGGAGGAGTTGGGGAAATGAAGATGCAGACAGGTTAAATGAAGGAATCTAGTCCTCAAGTTTCCCCTTTTGCTCACTGAATGGAGACTTCGGTGACATAGAAGTGTTTAATGCACAGCCACTGTCGTCAAGCAGGCAACGCTCAGAGAATGCACGAGGGATATCTGAACAGACCAGGGATCGTTTGCCAGCAGGCATCTGTTCTATTCTTTACCTCCAAATTTGACAGGACCACAGTGCTTTCTGAATGAATGTACAGGGCGGTGTGGAAGGACACACAGAGGGCTCTCTGCCGCTGGGATTCAGGGATGGTCTCAGAAGCGGCTTCACTGAAACCATTCTAGGAGATTTGTGAAGGATGAGAGAGAGTCTTCAGACTCATCACGGGAGGGAAAGCATTTCAGGGAGAAGAATTAATGTGTACATAGTGTTTGGAGAACTGCTGAGAAACTTCACAGATGGGAGAAGAAACAGGGAGATCAGGAGATGTTGGTGAACCAGACATAGACTGGATAAAGAAGTATTTCTAGTGAAGTGTTTGGACTTGGACATGATTCTCAAACCATCTGTTGTGAAAGGCCAATTGCTAGGATTCTGCCCCAACATTTCACAGATCAATAGGGGTTTGGAGTTTATGCTAAAGAAGCCTCCTGGGGCTGGCGCTGTGAGGTACTAGGCCAAGTCTCCACCTGCGGCACTAGCATCCCAGATGGGCACCGGTTCAGCTTCCAACTTCTGATCCAGCTTCTAATCCAGCTCTCTGCTTATGGCCTGGGAAAGCAGCATAAGATGGCTCAAGTGCTTGGGCCCCTGCACTCACGTGGGAGACCCAGAAGAAGCTCGTGTCTACTGGCATTGGATTGGCCCAGTTCCTGCCATTGCAGCCATTTGGGGACTGAACCAACAGATGGAATACTCCTCTCTTTCTCTCTCTCTATAAATATAGATATAGATATAGATATAACATATAGACATCTATACATAATATATATAGATATAAAGAGAGATATAGAAATCTATATATATATATATAGATAGATAGATATATCCCTCTTCCTGTCTGTAACTCTGCCTCTCAAATAAATGCTTTTTTGTAAAAAAAGATGCCTTTCCATGTCAGTTCAATAGTACCCTGTGTAGATGATATTCAATGACACAAGTTCTCTTACAATGTCAAATGCCAACATACTATCCAAACACTTGCTCTTGACTGCTGTGTTAATCTAGCATGAACAGAAACAGAGGACACAACCTGGCACCAGTCCACAGAACACATGTTGGGCATCGTGGCCACAGATAAAGAACTACCAGAAGTGGTCTAAGTAGTGAAATGTCTGGATCAAATTCTTGTCTTAGAAAATCACTATGGCAAGATGGACAATTTTTTGCAGTTGGAGACTGTGGCAAGAAGTAGATTCAAGAAGTTGGAGCATCAGTTCAGACAAGAGATGGTGAGGATACACACCAAGGTCATGAGCATCCTGAGAGGGCACAGGTCATGATGTAAGAACCATGTCAGAAACAAAACTGCCAGGTCGTTCTGACTGCTGCATATGAGACTACAGAGGGGCAGGGGTGGGGGAACCAGGGGGAGTTGTCAATTTCCGTTAGTCTGTGGGCATTGAAATTTCTTTAACTGAGGCTTGAGCTTGGAGCCATAAAATGGAATCTATTATTTTTCACTTTATGTTTCTGTGTGGGAGCAAACTGTTGAAATCCTTACTTAATGTATACTAAGCTGATCTTCTGTATATTAAGATAATCGAAAATGAATCTTGATGTGAATGGAAGGGGAGAGGGAGTGGGAAAGGGGAGGGTAGTGGGTGGGAGGGACGGTATGTGGGGGAAGCCATTGTAATCCATAAATCGTACTTTGGAAATTTATATTCATTAAATAAAAGTTAAAAAAAATTCAAAAAAAATGGAATCTGAATATTGCCCCCTTGGAGGGACAAAACTTCTCTCTTTGGCTGAGGGACAGAACAAAGACAGCAAACTAAGAATCAGAGCCAGCTCCACGCAGCCACATTGGCTCAAACTTGCACGATGTATTTTTTTCAGCTTGGTTGTAGCGATGCAGTCTTGCAGCGGAACATTCCTCTGCTCTAATGTCATGAGCGAAATTACAGAGTTGTCAGTGTAACCTTATCCCAACTTCCTGTTTGAGAGCTTCCTATCTTTCCACAGACTCAAAACAAGCCCCAGCTGGTCTGAAAAAATTAAAATTACTCTTAGTTGCCAAGAGCCACTGTGTCTGCTGTGCCACCCAGAATGTGGTTTGTTACAGCCATTCAAGAGGTAATTTGGTGGGGAGAATGGGGTGGGTATTGGGGACCATGTGTCCTGGGAAACTGGCTTTGTGTCTCCCATTCGCTTAGGCAATAGAGGGACAGTGATTCCGAAAGCCTTTTCCAGTTCTCTGATGCTCTCGCAGACCTCCTACCCCTCTGCACCTGTGCACACTGCACATCCCAGCAGACGCCCCAAACTGCCCACAGTTTTCCAAACGTTTCTTTTTCTACTGACAAATTAGTGCCCCCACCCCATTTCCACCCATTTCCCCCACCACCATACTCATGTACCAGCCCTGTCTTAACTGTGCAACTAAGATTTCCAAAGCTGATGTAGACCTGGAGGACTTCATCTTTCATCTTTGCTAGCCCAGCAGCTAATACATGAGTTAGAAAGCAATGGAGAGGCCAGTGCTATGGCTCACTTGGCTAATCCTCCGCCTGTGGCACCAGCACGCTGGGTTCTAGTACCAGTTGGGGCACCGGATTCTGCCCCGGCTGCTCCTCTTCCAGTGCAGCTCTCTGCTGTGGCCCGGGAAGGCAGTGGAGGATGGCCCAAGTTCTTGGGCCCTGCACTCACATGGGAGACCAGGAGGAAGCACCTGGCTCCTGGATTCGGATCGGCTCAGCGTGCCGGCTGTAGCGGCCATTTCGGGGGTGAATCAACGGAAAAGGAAGATCTTTCTCTCTGTCTCTCTCTCTCTCTCTCTCTCTCACTGTCTAACTCTGCCTGTCCAAAAAAAAAAAAAAAAAAAAAAAGAAAAGAAAAGAAAAAAAAGAAAAAGAAAGCAATGGGGAGACAGACGAACAAGGCTTGAATCTAGAATCTGCCATATCATAATTTATTCATCCCTCCTCCTTCCTTCCATCTTATCCTTACTGGCTCCTTGCCTTTCTTCCTTCCTTTCTTCCTTCATTTTTATTTAATAAGTGTTTATTGAGCACCTATTATGCACCAGAACCTGTACTAGGTTCTGAATCACCCTTGATAAATAATCTGGTCATGTTCATTTATGAGTTCTGTAGCTCCAAGACTGGAGAACTCCTAAAGGTCTTTCTGTACACAACCACTTTCTCTCCACCGTATGTTTGCTCCTAGCCATACAATTCCTATCCAGGAAGCATCTAGTCCTTCTTACATACTGCTAGTGATGGAGAAGTCACTTCTGAAAGCAATGATCCCTCATTGGACTGTTTTGGCTTTTAAAAATTCTTTATGAAGGACCTATTTTGTTACCTTAGGGTGGTGATGTGATGAAAGATGTGTTTTTCATTCTTTCTACATGTCTGTATCATGCAATTTTTCTCTATGAGAGAGTAAACAAATAGTTAAAAATAATGAGAGCAGTAATACATTTTGTAAATTCTTCCTTATAATGAGCTTAGATTTGTTTTCCTGTAGCTTTTACACATTGACACTTGCTTTGTCCGGTGGAAGCAAAAATATGCAAACATTTTTTTTTCTTTATTAGGATTTAAAGATCTTTGCCATTTTAGTATTTGGTGGCTTGTTTTATTGCCAGCACTTGCAAAGTGTTTGACTTGCTCAGCATGATTTGAAAAAGTTGATTCTATCAAATGAGGCTTGAACATATTTCTGTTTTTTTAGAAGTGGATGATTCAGTCGCTCCTTTACGGAAGATAGCTGATATGTGTTTGTTGATTTCACATGCTATTTCCTGCTTTGGCAATCATGACTGCATCAGAGTTGGATGCAGTTCTGGAATACTGGGAGGTAGCTCCCAATGTTGGTTAAGATGCAGATTTTGGAGTCAGACAGATTAGGATCCAAATCCAAACTCCATAACTATGTTGCTTTGGACTAGTTATTTAATATCCCTGGGCCTTGTTTACCACTGTATTCTATAGGGATTAAGTTGTCCTACTAAGACAACTGATATGAGGATTCAATGTACTATATTACAAAACATCTTCAAAATAGAACATGTGCTGTAAGCAGGACTTACTATTCACCACACTCAATAACATTCTATTTATGCACAAACTGACTTCTAATCAATTGAATAAGCATTTATTTCACAAATGGTTTTTGAGCTCCATTTATTAGTCAAGATCTCTGTTTGTCTCCTGTTTTTCTTGACATTGAAGACTATGCTCTTTGTATCTCTTCCTAATTGGTTGTTTTGATGCTGTCTGAAAGAAGATACTCCACCTTGTGTGAGTTGCCTGGTGCAGAGAGCAGGAAACTCTCAGTTGTCCTAATCTAACATCTCATGATTTGAACCAGCAAGACCACAGTCATCCCAGAACCTAGGACTTCAAGCAGGAAAAGGGAAGAATACCAGAGACATGAGACCATCCAAATAAACTTTATTAGCATAAAACTGGCCTTTGTATTTTCGTAATAGAGATCGTATACACCTTCTAAAAGATCTGTGTGTTGATATTTTATTTTCTTTGGAGTAATTGCCAGTGGTATTGGGCTATTTATTGTTAACGTGGTTTTCCTGTATTGATCTTGTGTTCTGTATGGTTTGAGGAATTTTATTTTTGTGAATTCCTTGGTATATTTTTAACTAGACAATCATTCCATCACATACACACACACACACCACACACAGAGCTGCACATTTCTTGCTTTTCAATCTTTTTCAATTTTTATTTTGTTTACTTAATGTGCTTTTTGAACTACCTGCACTATGTTGCATAAGAATAGAGAGGATAGGTATCTTTTCTTTTTTTTAAAAAATATTTATTTATTTATTTATTTGAGAGAGAAGGGGAGAGAGAGAGAGAGAAAGAGAGAGAGAGAGAAAGTCTTCCATTCGCTGGTTCACTCCCCATTGGCCACAATGGCTGGAACTGTGCCAATACAAAGCCAGGAGCCAGGAGCCAGGAGCTTCTTCTGGGTCTACCATGCGGGTGCAGGGGCCCAAGGACTTGAGCCATCTTCTACTGTTTTCCCAGGCCATAGCAGAGAGCTGGATCTGAAGTGGAGCAGCTGGGACTCGAACTGGCACCCATATGGGATACTGGCACTTCAGGTGGCAGCTTTACCTGCTATGCCACAGCACTGACCCCAGGAGAGGTATCTTTTTATTGTGCCTGTACTGAGGGGGGAGAATTCATTCATTCACCTGCCAGTATGCCTTTACTTGTATGTTTGTTGTGGATTTTTTTTTAAGATTTATTTATTTGTTTGAAAGTCAGAGTTACACAGAGAGAGGTCTTCCATCTGCTGGTTCACTCCCCATTTGGCCGCAACGCCCGGAGCTGCACTGATCCGAAGCCAGGAGCCAGGAGCTTCTTCTGGGTGTAGGGGCCCAAGGACTTGGGCCATCTTCCACTGCTATCCCAGGTCATAGCAGAGAGTTGAATGGGAAGTGGAGTAGTCGGGACTAGAACCGGGGCCCATATGGGATGCTGGCACTTCAGGCCAGGGCATTAACCCGCTGCGCCACAGCACTGGCCCCCGTGGATTTTTCCTTAATTGAGCTGTTGCAATTTCTATCTATCTGTCATTTTCTGTGAATATATTGATGCATTCAACTCTAGTTGTGGATTTGTTTCTCCTTTCAATAATATCAGTTTTTTCTTGATGTATTTGGTAGTCTGATGTTTGATATATATGTCTTCCTAATGAACTGAATGTTTTATCATTATGTATTATTCCACACATCCATGCCATTTTTAGCTACATAATCCATTCCCTTTTCATTTTATCCTAATAAATCCGTTTTCATCGAAGAGGGTATTCTCATTAACATATAGGTTGATATATGTCTTTCTGACTGGATTTTTTAAAAGGAGCCACAAGACTTAATGGAAACTAATTAAGACAACAAAAAGGCAGAGTTGATAGGTTCACATAATTGGGAAGTTCAAGAAGTATGATTCTAATTTGGAAGTAGCTGGATTCAAGGACAAAACAAAGTCGTTATTCATTTTCTGTCTTTCCCTCACTCCCTACTTTATGTGTGTGTGGTGGCTTTATTCTCACTTTTACCTTCTTTACAAAGTGCCTACAATTATCCTCCAGTTATTCACTTGCTGCTTGCAATTCCATATAATCTAGATTATCTTTTTTGCCCTACAGCCTAAGGAATATATCCTAGAGTGATTTTGATTCATGGGGCCTGTATCATGTCCTCATTCCCAAACCAATCAAAGTGGCCAAGGAAATGGTTTGTTTTATTTGACCTGTTTGGATCAAGGTTCCAACCCTGTAGCATAAATAGTTGAACCCTATAATTAATTAATTTAAAAACAATGTAGTTTTTGTGGGGAGTGAATTTCAGAAAAAAATACTATAAGTCATAAAAGTAAAAATCACAAAATCCTAAAATATTTACCATGGTGGGCATCTGGCACAGTGGTTCAGACACCTCTTGGGGGGCAGCTGGCACTGTGGCATAGCAAATTGAGCTGCCGCCTGCAGAGTCAGCATCCCATGCAGGTGACAGTTCGAGTTCTGGCTTCTCCACATCTCATCCAGATCCCTACTAAAGCACCTGATAAAGCAGTGGAAGATGGCTCAAGTCTCTGGAACCCTGTGTTCATATGAGAGACAGAGGAAGCTCCTGGCTCCTGGCTGCAGCCTAGCCCAGCCCCAGTTATTATGGCCATCTTGGGAGTGAACCAGCAGATAGATTTCTCTCCATGTGTCTCTCCTTCTCTCTGTGTGTAACTCTGCCTCTCAAATAAATAAATCAATATTAAAAAAGACACCTCTTATGGGGTAGATGGTATGGCACAGTGGGTTAAGCTACTGTTTGAAATGCCTTCATTCCCTGTCAGAGTGCCAGGCTGAGTCCTGGCTCATTCCCTTCTGATACAGTTTCCAACTAAATCTTCTGGGAAACAGCAGATGATGGCCCAAGTACTCAGATTCCTGCCTCTCCTGGGGGGGACCTGGATTGATTTCTGTGCTCTTGACTTTGGACTAGCCCAGCTCCAACTGTTGCAAGCATTTAAAGAATGAAAGAGTGGACATAATATCTCTGTGTGTGTATGTGTGTGCATCTCTTTCTCTGTCTCCCTCTACCTTTCAAATAAAATTTTAAGAAGTAATTTTTGAAATGGTATTATCACACAAATTACAGTTTCTGTACTGTATGCTTCATCTAGAAATGGTTTGAGTATTCAATGAGACAATAACAATGAAAAACCAATTTGTTTTCAGAGTCATGGCTTTGCCACATTTCTGAAAACACAAAGAAATATAAACCCCGTTTATACTTGCTTTTTGGACAACCAAATTTCTTCTATTACTCATTGTTAAGTAGAAATGAGTGAAAGCAAAAACCTTTTCCTCATGAGTTCAGTAGGGAGTTGGTTTTTTTTTTTTTTTTTTTTTTTTTTTTTTTTTTGATAAAAAGGAGTCAAAGGAAGACAGAATGGGAGTGATAGGTGGATTGATAGACTGAAAACCCTGGGGAGGGCATTTCACACATCAGAAATGAAATAGGCACACACATTAACTGTCAGGAAGCATATGGTAAGAATGAGTAAGACAGAAATGGAAGATTCCTGAGCAGAAAAATGAAAGAAACTTGGAAAATAGTCAGAAAAGGAGTGGGCTCCCAATTAGTATGTGTTTAAGGAGCACAGGAAGGTTGTACAAATTCGAAGGCAAAAAGTACGGCAAGCAGACCACTTGCAGCTCATTACTCTTCACCAGCCTTCCCTCCTTGCTGCCCTCAGCCTTCCCCTCTTTTGTCCACCACGCCCTGTCTCAGCCCTCCACATCCTTTCTTCAGTCCCAGAGATCTCACTCAGCACAATCCTGCATGGTAGCACACGCTGTCCTGCATGGTGAGGACCTGTTTAAATGACTCTCTGTACCTCCTTACTGTTGAGTTTATCAAGGTCAGCACCTCTACCTTATTTATCTTTGTGGTTATTAAATAAAAATCTTCAGCAACTGGTGGGTAAACCATGATGGGAGGTTTTCAATTTCATCACTTGTAATAGCAGAGGTAGTTTATCCCTTGGCAAAAAATTCCTTTAGATTTAAACAATTGTCCCAGGTTCAAGGGAAACTAAATTTTGGAGAATTTTTTTAATGATATATATACAAAAATCTGATGGCACACATATTGTGGCACAAGGATGCAATCCACCACTAGACATGCCGGCATCTCATATTGGAATGCGGGTTCCAAGGCCGGCACCGCGGCTCACTAGGCTAATCCTCCTCCTTGCGGCGCTGGCACACAGGGTTCTAGTTCCATTCGGGGCGCCGGATTCTGTCCCGGTTGCCCCTCTTCCAGGCCAGCTCTCTGCTGTGGCCAGGGAGTGCAGTGGAGGATGGCCCAAGTCCTTGGGTCCTGCACCCCATGGGAGACCAGGAGAAGCACCTGGCTCCTGCCATCGGATCAGCGCGGTGCACTGGCCGCAGTGCACCGGCCACAGTGGCCATTGGAGGGTGAACCAACGGCAAAGGAAGACCTTTCTCTCTGTCTCTCTCACTGTCCACTCTGCCGGTCAAAAATAAAACTCAAGGGGCTTCCATAGCCTTGGAAACTCATGACTGGTGCATAGGGAGATTACTGATGCCATAAACAGGAGTGTCAATTTGTAAAGTCAACAACAGGAGTCACTGTGCACTTACTCCTCATGTAGGATCTCTGTCCTTAATGTGCTGTACACTGAGGCTTAATGCTATAACAAGTACTCAAACAGTATATTTCACTTTGTGTTTCTATGGGGGTGCAAACTATTGAAATCTTTACTTAATGTACACTAAACTGATCTTCTGTAAAAAAAAAAAAAGAAATTATCAATTCCCAACTTGACTCTCACTGGGATTAAACATGACAATAGGTCTGATCTGATTTCATCATCATTTAAAAAAATCATCTATTATTTTTCACTTTATGTTTCTGTGTGGGAGCAAACTGTTGAAATCCTTACTTAAGGTATACTAAGCTGATCTTCTGTATATTAAGATAATCGAAAATGAATCTTGATGTGAATGGAAGGGGAGAGGGAGTGGGAAAGGGGAGGGTTGTGGGTGGGAGGGACGGTATGGGGGGGAAGCCATTGTAACCCATGAGTCGTACTTTGGAAATTTATATTCATTAAATAAAAGATAAAAAAAAATAAAAAAATAAATAAAAAATAAAAAAAAAAATAAAAAAAAAGGAATGCGGGTTCCAGTCCTGGCTAAAAGCTACTTCTGGTCCAGCTCCCTGCTAATATGCCTGGTCAGGTAGTGAATGATAGCCCAGGTACTTAATTCCCAGCCACCCGTACAGAAAGCTAGATGGAGTTGCAGGCTCCTGACTTCAGCCTAGCCTAGATGCAGAGTTTGAGGCATTTGGGTAGTTTATTGGTAGAAGGAAGAGCTTGCTTTCTTTGTGTCAGTCTGCCTTTCAAATAAATAAATACTTATTTTTTAAAAATATGAACATGAAATGTTAGTTAGGCCTGCGCACTCTAAATGCAGCAGGAAACAAGCAAGCACCAGGGCCCTCCACGATCTAGGTCTTGCTTTTGCTCTGCTCCTTGTCGCCGGCCGTGTTGTGTGACATGGCGCTCTGCTGCTTAGGCAGGTCGAGTGAGAACGGCTGGCCTCCTCCGAATGGCATTCTCCCCCAAATCCCTAATTGACATGCTCAACAGCTGTACCACACTGCTGCCTACATCTTTCAAGACTTTAATGACTGTTTTCAGGGTACCCCGGCCTGTTAATTGTCCTTCTCCTGTTACTCATCTCTCACGAGCGATCCTGACATTGTTTATGAGTCCAGGCATTCCGGATCAGAAGGAGCCCGCAATCCCAGACTTCCTAGGCTGATTTGCTGGGAGCTGGAAACCCTCCGGTATCTCGTTCCACAAAGGAAATGATATTCTCCCAAGAGCACTCGTTCTGGCCACCCGGCTGCTGATAACAACCCTCACTTTCATCCACCAGGGCTGCAGGGCCCCTCCTGCCTCCTTTCTGAGCGTTTAGTAACAGCAACAGCTGCCTCGAGCCATACAATTTCTCCTTGTTGGTCTTGCTCTCTTTCTTTCTCCTTTTAACTGGGTCTTTACCTTCCTCAAACTGCTTTCCCAATGTGAGGCCAAGAGATTAAGTCGCCTCGGGGTAATTCGGACCCTCCAGCTGTTGCTGGCGGCTTCTCATGATTGTCAGTGACTTCATTGAAAACGTATGTGTGATCTTTCAACATGTCCACAAGTGGAGGGGAAAAAAACTTGCTCCTGGGAAAAAGTTTCCCGATGTGTCACTAAGTACACACACACACAATGAAATGGGATCTCGAGAGTCATTTCCAGGGACGGCCTGGCCCCTCTGCCTCCCTTCTTTCCACGCTGGCAGCCAGATTCCAAAGCTGGGCGATGCAGAGTCAGGTCTCTGAGCTGTGCGAGCAGAGCCTTCTGGGAAGGCAGGGAGCTGAGTAGGGCCCTGTCACTGTTTTCATCTGTGCAGTAACTCTCTTCCTAAGAACAGTCTCAGCCCTGTCCATGCATCCTTTCAGCAAATAGATCCTGGGATTTGCCCTGCAGGTGGAATGGCTTCTGACAGGAGTTCACAGTCCAGTAGGGCAGTAAGACTTCCAGGTAAACCCACCCAGGGCTGCTGTGGGAAATCATCCGGATGACTTGTTTCGTCTGGAGTGAAAGAGAGTCAGCAATGAGAAGAGATTGGTTCTGTACTTGTATTTGGTGCATTGACCATTGTTGAGCTTTTACAAAGCCAGTCCTTGTGTTGTGTGTCAGTAAAGACAAGGGAAGGCACCCATCTTCTCAGCCTCCACATGTTGAAGAGAGATGCATTGATTAAAGTATTTTGCCCTAAGACCTGTAGCAAAAGTGAACCCAGGTCTATGAACACACACAAGAAAGCAGTTGGTATAACCTGGGAATATCTGGGAAGAGTACAGCAGCATCTTCATAGCTAAGTCTTGAAAGATAAGCAATAAAATACTAGCAGCTCATAGTTTTTGGGGCCATGACAGTATTTGCTGTCCACAGCTCATTTAGTCATGGTCCTCCCTCCGTGATAAAACTGGTGTCAGAAACCACACATTAGGTGATGAAATTGTGGCTGTGAGAAATCAACTAACTTGCCCTGGTAACGTTAGAGGTCACAGGTGGAACCAGGATTCCAAGCTAGGCTCTAACCGTCCTATTCAACGGTCTTCCTGGAAGAAGCGCAGGAAGAGAAAGGAGAAAAATGTTACAAAAAGTGGGTTCAACCAAACAGCACAGGTCCGGAGCAGTCAGACAGCACAGCTATTAAGGCCTGCACAAGCCTGGGGTTTCAGAAACCCATGGAGCATCTGGGGCAGAGGGATGGGTGCAGGATAGATTTTGACAGACTTAGCTTCCTGAGGTTTTATTCCTGTTGTGGCTCACATTCTAAAAGGATAGTTTTTGTAAGAAGAAAAGGAAATGAAAAAATAAATACCTTGTATTTAATCAAGCAAATCAAGAAAAAGAGGGGAAAATAAATTGCATAAGCCATCCAGAAAAAGAGAACAGAATGAGTGAATGTAACATAATGTGGAAGATAAGCCCCCTTACAAAATGGGAGCTCCGTAAAGGCACGGACTATTATTATTAATATTATTATTATTATCTATTTTATTTAGTGATAACTAGAAAAGAACCTTGCTCTCCTTAGGTTCTCAATAAATATTTATTAAGTGATTGAATGAATGTAACTGATGAGATAAATTGGATACAAAGGGTGTTGTAATAGTAAAGATTTTCAATGCATTTTTCCCCCTGTACAAGGATGTCCATCATGGTTTTTGAGAAGAACAGCACAAATGTATCTGAAACTAAGAATTATCTTTGGTTACAATAGACACCGTGGATTATGGCCAGGAAAGATGGCAAGACTGCAGAAATGGACCATTTAAGGGGCCTCTACAGAAGTAGAGCAAAGGAAAACAGTGCTGTCTGGGTTTGCATGGGCATCTACAGGGAAAGGTCCAGCAATTGCTGAAATCTGAGGCCAATACCTTGGGGAAAAAGGTTAGGACATGGTGCAGGAAAAATAACTGCCACAGTTTCAAAGTGATGATACTGCCTGAGGTGAAGGAAGACAGACCGAACGGAAGAACGGGAAGAGTGGGCTTTGGGGAATGCCTCCTTCAGTGCTCAGAAAACATGGGTTTGAAGAACAGTCAGACATGTCGCAGAGAAGCCATCATAATAGAATGACTGGGAGAAAGGAATTTCAAGCAGGTAGGGGTCATCAGGCTACATGCAACAGGCACAGGGGTAACTTGACAACTAAGGAAGATCTGGAGAAGTTGTTGCTGACATGGCCATTGATGAATTGGGAGAAAGCGAAGGTCTCTTCTCTGAGGAGCCAGGGAAGGGATGGGGGAAGTATTTGAGAAAATGTCAGATATGCTTGGCATATTTGAAAAGGAGGGAAAAAGATGTGACAGGTATCCACTTACGTTCTGAGTAGAGACTTCTAAAAAGTTGAAGAATATGCAGTCAGCCAAAATGGAAAAATGAAGGAAAGTAAAAAATGAGCATCAAAAAAAAGGATAAAAGTGGAGGGGAATGCAAATGAAGAAATTAGATTCACACATGAAAAAGAAGGGTTTCTTAGATATTTTAAGAAAGTGTGGATTGAGTTGAGGGAAAATTTGAGGGGAAGAGGGTGAAGTATAGAAAAGATCTTGGTGGTCTATTTTGAATAAAATGATAATTTTTAATGAATGAACAAGTGTACAAATGGGACTCAGATTTCCTTTAGTGAGAGTAGTCTTCCTA
Organism: Oryctolagus cuniculus; assembly: GCF_964237555.1. NCBI lineage: Eukaryota > Metazoa > Chordata > Mammalia > Lagomorpha > Leporidae > Oryctolagus > Oryctolagus cuniculus. The sequence continues at coordinate 152,480,966 of NC_091437.1, forward strand.
GAAACCATTAACCTAGCCCACGGAAAGGACTGATTAAATATTTATTGACTGAGAGAATTGGGAAATGTATGAAAAGAAGAATTCATTCATGCGGAGTGGGCAGGGCTGGTGTAGAATGTTCCGGTGGGAGGATGGGAGCCTCACTGTGGCAAATGGGAGCAAGGCGTGACTAACAGAGGCACCTCTTACCTTCTGACACCCAGCTGAGGCTCAGCATATTATGGGTTCACAGTGCTGCTAATTAGCGTATTGAAGCATTTTCTTCTCAACAATACTTAGAAAGCCTGGAACTCCCTGGAGGGTGGAGACTGGGGAGGAGGATGACAACGCAGATCACGGAGGAACTTGAAAGATTGCAGCTGGAACAGGTCTCCCATGATCTACTTCACAGGGGACCCAAGAATAATAGAACTGGGAAAATAGAGATAATTTAGTAACAGAGCTGAATAAGGCGAAGGAGAAAAATCAAAGTTTGCTTACATTTTTTTTTTTTTTGACAGGCAGAGTGGACAGTGAGAGAGAGAGACAGAGAGAAAGGCCTTCCTTTGCCGTTGGTTCACCCTCCGATGGCCGCCGCAGCCGGCGCACCGCGCTGATCCGATGGCAGGAGCCAGGTGCTTCTCCTGGTCTCCCATGGGGTGCAGGGCCCAAGCACTTGGGCCATCCTCCACTGCACTCCTGGGCCACAGCAGAGAGCTGGCCTGGAAGAGGGGCAACCGGGACAGAATCTGGCGCCCCGACCAGGACTAGAACCCAGGGTGCCGGCGCCGCAAGGCGGAGGATTAGCTTAGTGAGCTGTAGCGCTGGCCTAAAGTTTGTTTACATTTTTAAAGGTAAAACTGATCAAGTGTTTATATTCCAGGATTTTTTGGTACTTAATATCCTCCACATGTCAATACCATTCCCAATATTATAGAGAAGAAAACTGAAGAGGTATGCAGAGGTTAAGTATTTTGCTAGCAGTTACATAGAGTGCAAACTTCACAGCAGTACCCCCAAGACATTCTAATTCCTAAACCTGAATTATCAGACCAATGTACTAATAGCACCTCAAATAGTACATATTGTAAGAGCTGCACAACCTGAGATAATAGAGCTGTATTTTGTTTTGATGACAGTATTGTCTCAGGGAGAGTTTTATGTATTATATTGTGTGTTTGTTGAAGAAAAGTAAGGTAAAGTTTAAAGGTAAAGGTTAAAGACTTTTTATCTCTATATGTTATATGGGTCAACTATTAACAGTGAAATTTCCCTAATCAGTTGGCAGAAAAAACATGCTATGGAGGTCTCTTGGTCACACCCGGGACCCCCAGAAACCATGTATATATAAGTTCATATTGATCTAAATTTCCAGAAGCTGAGTTACTTTCTGTGTGTGGGAACATTGGATAGAATTCTGTGAAGGTCTTCTCTATTTTTCCTCAGTGGTTTCTCATGACAGATCAGTTACACTTCAATAACAAGCAAAGAATCCTGCACACTCATGAATAAACAAATATTGGGGAAAATAGATGTTAATGTAATCCAGTTAAATATGTTTTAAGTCCATTGCTTAATTGGGAGTTGACCACCTAATGGAAATGAACTTGAAGCTTAATGAACCTTACATTTCCTTGTCATTATCTTGACCACACACTGGGAGATTCATCTTTTTACTAATGTAGTATGTCCTGGTCAGACAAGAATTGTCAAAAGATATCCAGGTTTGCAGATAGACACCAAGACACTTAGAGCCCAGAGATGGAGAAAATTATCTATGTGATCACCCTGGTGGGTTTTTGAAATGGAAGGGGCAACACCTGAATGGTCACATGTTATTTTACAATTGAAAATACTGAGGCTCAGAGAGACAGAAGTTGTCCTTCCCAAGGATATTGGTCTAGTTGATCCTTTGCTGTCTTGCAAAACTGACTTCCCCCATCCTGAGATATTGATGACTATAGAGGAGATTACCTTGAGTTGAATTTATAATCCCTTCTACCATTCCATTTAGAAACAGGTCCTGGGTCCAGAATTGTGGCATAGCCAGTTAAGCTTCTACCATCGATGCTGGAATTCCATATGGGTGTCAGCTCAAGACCAGGCTGTTCCTTTTCTGATCCAGCTCCCTGCTAATGCACCTGGGAAAACAGTGGAAGATAGTTCAAGTGCTTGGACTCCTGCCACTCATGTGGGAGACCTGGAAGAAGCTTGGGCTCCTGGCTTCTTCTTGGCCCAGCCCTGGTCATTGTGACCACTTCAGGAGTAAATCAGCAAAATCAAGATCTCTCTTTTTCTCTGTCTCTCCTCCTCTCTCTGTAACTCTGCCTTTCAAATAAATGTAAAATATTTTTTAAAAAAGAAACAAGTCCTAATTTTTACATGGGCACATTGCTATCTTAGCAAAAGGCCAAATTTCCTTACAAGAAGTTATAGTCATATGACTACATACTAGCCAAGACATAAGCCATGCTGTCATTGGAATGTTCCAGGAGCTTCTTGAGAAGAGAGGTGGCTTGCTCATCTCTCTTCATTCACCGTTTTTCCTTTGGGATTTGAGTGTAAGAGCTTGTTTTAGAGAGAAATTTGCATCATGAAGATATTTTGGGAATGGAAGCCACATGTAGGAGGCCAAATATAGAAGGTTTCTGGCTGCTGACTGTGTGGATCCATGGCATCAGTTCTAAAATATTCAGTGTGTATTAAATGTCATAGAGAAACTAACGTTTACTTTGTCCCAGCAGTAGTTTTTGAAGTCTCTGTAACTTATAGCAGAACTTAATTCTAAAGAACTCGAATGTGAAGGACTTTCTATCTGGAAATAGCATTCCTGTGTCACTTTGTCCTCTGGTATTTGACTCGATATCACGTAATCTGTCTTCTCCTTACCTTGTATCAGGGAGTTGCAATCTTGGGGGAGGGAGTCCTGGCAGCATGGGGCGGTCTGACCTTCTCCCTTCTCCAAAACTATTCATTGTGACATTTGAGCCTTCCATGATGCTGATGAATTTCTAAAAAAGTAGGATTCTTACAGTTAGGTGGGTAGTGAAAAGATTCTGCTCCAAGGATATCATAATTGGTATTCCCCTAGGCCTGAATTTCTAGGATGGCTCCTAGCTTTAGTGAGTTCTTTAGAAAACCCAAGACTTGTTGATTGACAAAATCAACCTGATTTCAACCAAAGGAAGCATTTGCCAGGTCTGACACATCCTCATTCTGTGAAACATTCAGACACATCCCTAGGCAACAGCAGGTGCAAGAATGAGTGTGAGAAGCAATTCTCTTAAACAAGATTTATTGACTTATTAAAGATTTATTTATTTAAAGGAGTTACAGAGAGGCGGAGGCAGAGAGAGAAAGGTCTCCCATCCACTGGTTCACTCCACAAATGGCCTCAATGGCTGGATCTGGTCAGGAGTCAGAAGCTTCTTCCGGGTCTCCCACATTTGGTTCATCTTCTGCTTTCACAGGCTATAGCAGACTCACCACCGAACTGCATGCCATTACTCTTTACTACATATAATGACTGTGTCTGTTCTCCTGTGACCTAGCTCAGAAGCATAACTGCTCTTCTATAACTTATGTAGACTATTCAAATGATGTAACTATGCCAATGGGCCGGGGTCTCCTCTGTGGTAACGTTTCCCTGTTCACAATTCCTAAGTCTTATCCTGGTCTTTGCTCAGTGGGTCGAGTAGTACCCCTTCTCATCTCTCCTGTGACAGCCTCTACACATTCTGTATGTGCCAGGTGATCATTACCCTCAGACTGTGATGATGCCTTAACGCTGCGCACTTTAACTGAGGCACTGATGGTAGCTGTTTTCATTATACCAACTCCTGGACTAGCTGCATGGGCACGTAAAGAGATCAATGAGCTGGCTTGTATATGAGGAAAGAGAGCTAACACCACAGCTATTGCCTTAACATATCTTAATGATGAACTTAGTCAGGTTCAAGAAGGTGTTTTACAATATCACACAACCGTTGATTACTTATTGCTAAAAAAACAAATTGGATGTGAGCAATTGCCCGGAATATGCTGTTTTAATCTGATTGATAACTCAAACCTGGTTCAAAGTGTGATTTTAGGCTGCAGGAGGGAATAAATAAAATACATATGTTGACTGAAAGTTTCTTTGGAAATCGGGGAAATTTCTTTGAAAACTGAAGTGGCTATCTTGGTTACTGCCCTTCCTAGCACCAATATTTATCATCTTTCTGGCTCTGCTGCTAGGACCATGCTAGTATGAGAAGCAATTCTCTTAAACAAGATTTATTGACTTATTAAAGATTTATTTATTTAAAGGAGTTACAGAGAGGCAGAGGCAGAGAGAGAGAAAGGTCTCCCATCCACTGGTTCACTAAACTGTCTTGCATGCTTTGTGTTATCCAGGCTTAAGCGACTAGAAGCCATGAAACTCCAAGCAGTACTTCAGACAATGCCTCTAAAGAAGCCCACATTCTACCGGGGACCCTGGGATCAAGCTCCAGAAAAATGCCCTGCTTCTGTTCCCCCAACAACGCCCCTTTTCAGCATGAAGCAGCCAGAGCGGTCATCACCCAGTTCCCCCTAACAGAAGTTAAGGTTCCAATCCTCTGGATGTGGGAGTGTAAAGAGTTAAATAGGTAATAGGCAGTCAGGGTGGTCCTCTGGTAGAAATTTGGAATTTTGAGGTGCCTGCTCCCCCCAAAAAAGTTTATCTTTAGCAGATGGAAGTATCCTGTTCCCCTTGGAATCTCCAAATTTACTATGAAAATAGCAAAGAAATGGTGATTCCTCCTCAGCCCTTAGGGTTTTTTTTTTTTAACATAAACAAGCCAGACAGGGTGGAGAATTGTAAACCAGGTCTTTTGTTGAGTTTATTACCACCTCCTCCTTGATTGACAGCTTGGTCCTCAAGATTGTACTTATAAACTTCATTATCACTGGCCCTGTGGGTCTTCCTCTCTTGGAACACCCTCTTTGCCACTCGGGCAGGAGGTTTCCAACCTAAATAAATCCTACTTTACTTAAAAAAAAAGAAGTGGAGCAGCCAGGACTTGAATCAGCACCCATATGGGATGCCGGCACTACAGGCTACAGCTTTACTTACTACAACATAGTGCCAGCCTCTATTTATTTATTTTGAAAGTCAGAGTTACAGAGGGAAAGGGAGAGACACACTGACAGTCCATCTGCTAGTTTATTCACCAAGTGGCCACAAGGGCCATTCTGGGCCAGGATGAAACCAGAAGCCAGGAGCTTCCTCTAGGTGTCCCACATGGGTAGCAGGGGCCCAAACATTTGGACCAATTTCCACTGCTTTCCTCAAGCCATTAGTAGGAAGCTGGTTTGGAAGTGGGGCAGCCAGGACACAAACAGGCTTCCATATGGGTTGCAAATACAACTCCAGTTCTGAGAAGCAATTTTTTTATTTGGAAATATCCCATGAAATATGATCTATGTAAGGGAAGTGACCACAGCAATGTTGCTTATTGTGATTCCCTCAATGCATGTTGCAAAGTAGATCACTTGTTAAACGTGTTGAAAGAAAGGAAAGAAAAACAGCAAGAGAAAGATGGAACGAGGATACAAAGCTGTCAGAATGTTATGCACAACTGTCTAAATGACACATACATGTATGTATGTTGATTTTTAGTTCAGAGTGGTAAAACTTCCTCTTAAAATTGTACTCTCCTTTTCCTTTTATCACCCAGATTTCCTTAGTGTCAGGGAATTACGAAGGAGAAGAAGCTGCACTCTAAGCTGCCCTGCAAGAGGAAATGGCCTAACCACAGGCCGTTGTTACAACTATGTAACCCTTGTACTAGGACTACCGGGCCTAGGAGAGTGGCATTGCTATGACTACAAGACCCTGGGAGGATGGTGCAGGGGCAGGGTTGCCCTTCAAAAACTGTATATCAGTGGACCCTCAGACGCTGTAAAGCAGAGGTTGCTCAGCCTCTCTCCCTGGTCTGTAGTACCTTGTGCCCACAGGGATTCTCCTGGTCCATAGTGCCTTATGCCCACAGGAGTTTGGCTGAACAGTCTCTCCCTCTAGATGCCATAATAAAGGTGTATACCTGAGTCTTCTCAGTCTCCTTTGTTGAACCTGTTGTTGGCTTCCTGGCCAGTTGCTGACGATCAGTAAGCCGACACTTGTGGTGGAATGAGAAAGCCATGCCAAGATGGCTGCTGGCAAGCGAGCATCAGTTACTCAGAAATGGCTTTGAAACCCACCTGGCAATGGAGCCTGCCTGGCAACAGGCTGTGATTGGATGGCTTTGGAAACTGCCTGGCAACAGGCTGTGATTGGTTGCGGCATAGACTGCCCCTTGACCGGATTGGCTGGTCTTGGCTATATAAGCTGTTGCACTAACTGAAATAGATGAATCTGCAGGCTGCTTGCCTCAAGCCCGCTTTCACCTGACTCCTGGGGTCTGTGTGTTGACTCCGTGCCTCTTGCCCCCACCATGCTCCTCCTCTCAGAAATGAATCCACTGCAACATTGTTGAGAAATCAACTGCAAGAGACACTTAGTAAGTCTTAATAATGAGTGTGTTCTCTTGAATGTCAAGGTTCCAATGCCTTTTACTCAATCTCTCCACTAAGACATAACTCCGCAGCTGGTTTTAAAATACCCGAGGCCATTCACTGACATGCTAGGGATCTTCAAAAAGTTTATGGAAGGTGAATATAATGAAAAAAATGCATGAATTTTTAATTTGTATGTACTAAAATAACACACTTCAGTTCTCCAAATACTTTTTGAAGTACCCTATTCTTCTAAGTAATTAACTTTAACTCCCCAACCTTTGCTTTCCCACTTGCTGTCTCTACATGCTGGAGATACCTATGGCTGCTTTGAGCTCTCTGTAAGGAATCATCTTGAGGAAATGGTTCCCCCGAGGGACCTTGGGATTTGTCAGCTTCTGTGACAACTTGGCAGGCCCCAAGGCAGCTGAGTCTGTGACATGGAGATTACCTCTTCTTCAGACTTTCCCATTGTGAAGATCTTTGTTGAAGAAACACAGGAAAGCTCAGAGCTAGGTGAAGTAATGGAGATGAGTTCATGGAACCCCAGAGGTCACCAGCTGTCTCAAAAGCAGGAAGGGACAAGATTAATGGTGGGCTTATGCTCTTCTGTTTAACTGAAACCTATAGGGCATAAATATACTTTTCTGAGCTTTGCTGCAGCTATTACAGTGGTAACAGTATGTTCAACATAAGTCAATGGGGTTGCTCTGTAAAAAGAAGCTTTATAGAGACAAAACTTGCATAACATAGAGTTCACCTAATTAAAAATGTACAGCCCAATACATTTTGAGTACAAGAACCAATTTATTTCAGAAATCTACTGATCACCATCAAAGAGCTCACCCAGGGGAGGGCAAGCCCTTATTCATATGACATTGTGATGTTCAAAACATGTTTGGATATTCCCAAGAACTCCCTTTAAAGCTTCTAGAAGACTCTTTTGACTCTTCCCTATGGTGCTGAATCCTCAATCTTTAAAGGTGGAGTAGAGTCTCTGGAAACTGAGAAGTGTCATTCACAATCTATTCAGTTGAATAAAAGCCATGATCAAGCTGTATAATTATCTTTGGGGTCAAAAACCAAAGGGCGGATCTAAAGTCTTCATTTATTTTCTTGTGGTGCTTGGAAACAGATCGTAAGTAGAATGAAGAAAGCATTTGTCTTTCATCTCCATAGGTAGCATCATTGGATTAATTAGCCAACTTTCCTATCAAAGGGATAAATGAATTTCTCTCATTTACAATCACATTCCTATGTGCAAATTATTGTTTCATTATAAAGAGATGGGGGACAGGACAGTGGGGCAGGAAATGAAAGGTCAGAGGAAAAGTCCAGTTCACACCACTTATTAACTGTTTGACTACATCTGTGTAAATCGACCTCATCAGGTTTATATCTCTGCCCCGTAATTTAGGTTAATATTCTCTACCTCAAATATTAGATAAGATTATGCATATGACCCTGGTTTGTAAACACTGAATTGAAAAATGCTGTATGCCTGAAAAGATCATTTAATAAAAAGCAAAAAATGTTCAGTGTTGCAACTTCAAGAAAAAAAATACCTTACAGAGTTTAACACCAGGAGTTTTAAAAACAGGATGAAGATTTTTCTTGGAGGCCTTGATTTCTAATATGGCCAGGTCTGAGAAAGAGTTAACTCATAAATCTCTCACTTGGATTTAATAAGCTTGATGAACCTGTTCTTATGGAGCTTTTACAGTTTGTATAAGAGATGCTAGTCAGTGTTTATTTCTTCCTACTCTTCACCTGGTTAACTTTCATTCAGCCTTCATATTTAAATTTCAATATCATTTTGTCACACATTTCTGTTTGACCACTCCTCCACCTACTAGTAATCCCCCAATACATGATACCCTAACATATACATTCCTCTTCCATGCAAATATTTTTCTAGTCAAAAAATAGTTATCAATATTAATTAATGACTCTTCTCTTCACTAGAGGTCAGGAGTTGAGTCAGTTTAGGTCAGCACCATATTTCTGATACCTACCACAGTACCTGGAATGAGTAGGTGTGCAACACATATTTGTTGACTGACTGTTTAGAACTATACCATTCTTTCCCCAAATCCTAAGCCTGATGAGATCTTTTGCACAGTTGCTCATAACACATTTTTCTAAGAATTATACTAGGTAATAAATCTGAAGGGGAAACTTCATCGCATTGTCCACAATCTGTTGAAAGGAAAACTGAGGTGTAGGAACAGATGTGATTTGCTGAAGGTCAACAGATAACTAAAGTTAAAAGCTATACTAGGGCCGGCACCGTGGCTCACTAGGCTAATCCTCCACCTTGCGGCGCCGGCACACCAGGTTCTAGTCCTGGTCGGGGCACCGGATTCAGTCCCAGTTGCCCCCCTTCCAGGCCAGCTCTCTGCTGTGGCCCAGGAAGTGCAGTGGAGGATGGCCCAAGTACTTGGGCCCTGCACCCCATGGGAGACCAGGATAAGTACCTGGCTCCTGCCATCGGATCAGCGCTGTGTGCCGGCCAAAGTACCGCGGCGGCCATTGGAGGGTGAACCAATGGCAAAGGAAGACCTTTCTCTCTGTCTCTCTCTCTCACTGTCCACTCTGCCTGTCAAGAAAAAAAAAAAAGCTATACTAGAACTCTGCTTTTGACTCTTGGTCCAGTGCTCATGTGGTTGAAGCATATTGTCTGAAAAGCGTTACCAGAGGTTTGTGTATATTAACTCTGTGTAAATCAAGATTAGCCTCAGCTATGTGTGAGGGAAGTTCCCAAAACAGGTTGCTTTTGTTTTTGCTTTTTGTTGTTAAGGTTAACATTTACTTCTGGCTCAGGTAAGTCCTGAAGGGGCCATTTTTGAGGTCAGTTTCCTATCTTTTGCTCTATGATGGGTGACATCCATTCCCACATTTGTCTCATAATCTCAGATGGTCATTCCAGTCCTCTCTGAAGCAGAGAGGGAAAGGCAAAAACAGCTGCCTCCAGTGAGGACGGTTCTAGAAAGCTGTAATCAACACTTCTGCTCACATTTAATTGGGCAGAACATATAGCATGGCCATGCCTAGTTTCACTGGAGGCAGAGGAGTGTGGTGCTTATCTTTGGCACCCATTTGTTCAACTGTATGAAGATGCTTCTGTTACTAAGGAGTAAGCTGTGAGCAGATTCTGAAGCATAACTCCTACAAACTCAGATTTTACAGAATGGCCTGTTTCATTTATATGTATGCGTTGATGCATGTAAAAATGTCATAGGAGTAAAGTACTATGGAATTTTCCCTTTGGGTTGAATGGCTTGGGGATAGGTAGTTATGCTTGAACTTGAAAATCCACAATACTTGTCTTATGAAATACTTCAGTTTTTTTTCTTTTACACATTCATTTACTAATTCATTCCTTCACGCACTGAATGCTTATTGAGGACCAGGCACAAATGCAAGTTGCAAATGTCCTCAGCTCTGCAAATGCAGTGCTTCAGTGATGCACTGACTGAGCCACGCACAACCACCTGAAATATTCCATCATTTCAGTCATCTCATCTTCAGCCTGAAGAACTAACAGTGTTTCCCAAGAGAGAATTGTGTTGTTTCTTTAGATGTCACTCCTGCCAAATGTTATCTCTCTGTTTTGGTGTGGACCTTATTGCAGGGAAAGACTGTAGAACTCTGTGTATTGAACTGGGGCCTGGCTCAAAGTAGTCTCATTTCCAAAACTAGTATGTTGTCTTATTTCTTTGAGTGCCGGCCAGGCACTTAGGCACACGGAACCAGTGGGTCTGAGAATAGTGTCTATGTCATTAGGGTAACATGATGAAGCTTGAGTCCCACTACCTCACACATCCCATTTCTGTGGCCCTGTTCAAGTCACTTCAATTAAATAAGCAATCCAATAAATTCATCGTGCTTATACTGGAACTTCAAAATTTAAAGGTTAAAGCAAATTCTCCAGGCCATCCTGCAATCAGATCAATATTTAATTCTTGTAGAGATCCTGGATCTATCACTGTCCTTTGAAGGGTATGCTGCTGTGCCTGATTTACAGAGGAAGTTACAGGTTCAGAGAGGTGACATAGCTGCCCCAAGGTTACACAGCGTGTAGGTGACAAAGCCCGATGCAAGCCTGCTGCCACAGGTCCAGTTTTGTTTTGTCCTGCTGTCTGGATGAGTAAGCAGGCTCTCAGACAAGAATGTGTAAATGCTCAGACGGCACAGTGTGAGCCCCCTTAAGAAGCTCTGTCATTGTTTTTACAGAGTTCATTGTTCATGGGCAGGTACCCATTGCTAACACTACGTGCAGCCAAGTGCTGTGAAACTGGGGCCATTGAACATGTGGAACTTTAGAGCAAGACATTCTTTCAAGAATTTCCAAGTCCAGATCCTTTTCTGAGAAGTAAAGAACTTCCCATGGCCTCACACTGGGCCAGTAACAGGAGTGAGACACTAGTTTAAGTCTACTAGGTACTGCAATTGAAGACTCACTGCCAAGTGTAGAATGAATAAAGAGGGGGTTAGACTCCTAAGGTAAGAGGGTGTACAATCATGGCATAGAAACAGCTTGTGGTCACTGCATTTAAAGGTAAACATTTGTGAACTGTGGAAAGCTGAAACGAGAGCTGACTGCTCAAAGATTCAAGGAAGATATGAATGGGGCTACTCACTCCATTCTCACTGAAAGTCGTTCCCACCCTCCTTAACTATGCTATCCAGTAACCACTTAATAGGGATTAGTTGATAATCAGATGAGTTGTGGTAGATGATGTCAGAAGGAGGATCATGATTTCTCCTTACAGCTTCATACTCTTTCCACGGTGCTGGCCAGACTTCTCAATAAATGTTCTTTGTGCCAACATCATGTGGCAGAAAGAGGACCTAGATTAAAGTTCTGGCTCCATTGCATGCTATGGTCCTCTCAGGATTTGGGGCATAAGGTAAACCCAACTTTAAAGGAAACCAACATTCACTATGTCACCTGTGACATAGGTGTGCTGCTCTCTGTGTGCTCACAAGTGCATCCTCAACAGTGTGCCTACAATGGAAATCGTGAGTCTTCAAAAACTCGTTGTTAAATAAACTGAAACTTGAAAAAAATACTCAGAATTAGCAGGAGACTGGATACTGGGATGGGATTAGTTCCAAACCACTTTCACAATTAGGTGAATGAGGAAGGAAGAGGTTCATCACTCCGGGAGAAGACAAATGTTAACTGATGACAGTGAGGAAACAGAATCGGGTAAGTCTTACAAAGTGTCATCTCTGTCAAGGAAAATGATCTTCCACCCGGAAAGGAAAGAACACGGAGACAAGGATGCATGTGAGAATTTTGCAGTTCAGAGTTCAAGGTGCAAAAGTTCTATGGGAGGTAAAGAAGTGGAGATAAGGGAAGTAGATCCAGAAGGGGAAGGGACAGACATTTATTAAAGGACACATCAGGCATTGCATTAGGTGTCTTAGGTACGACACTGATTTCCTTTCTCACAATAACTCTGGAAGACAAATATTGCTTCATCAATGTTACAGCTGAGGAATCTATCCTGCAAATACAATAAATCATTTGCTCATGGTCACTACATTGAATAAATTACTTAATAGTGACAAAATTTGAAGTCACATCAAAATCTCACACTTTCCAAAGTAGGAATTTAAAAACATAACTGTGACTAATAAGAGTCCCTGAAGAACTTCAGAGGACAACTCCAGGGACTGAAGATAAGCAAATTATTCAATGTTAATAAGGGAAGGATGTTAGAATTGACTTCTAAATTTTGATGTCTACCCTCAGGAAATCATTCAATGTTAATGAAAGATGGATGCTATAATTGATTTAATGTCTAGCCTCAAGAATTGATAGCTATATTTATATTTTCTCAGTACGTGGAGAAGGCACTCTGATCACAAGAACCAGTATAGATCACTTAATAACAAGGAGAGTTGATATCAAGTTCACTTCTTTCCTTTTCTGACAGGGTTCCTGAACTAGCAAAGCCCTCAATCACCCTGATGCCAAGGGGGTACACTTGCAGGAGACTTAGAGATTTCCTTCAGAATACTTAAGAAGAACAACTTGAGTAATGGAGACCAGAAGATAGCAAATTTCAGTAGCTCCACACTGGTTAAACAATGGGATAATCTTTACCTCCTCACCACATCTTCCTGTCTTTGGACATCCTGTAAACATTCAACTGATTGATTGAAATCAAGGATGAGTTTGATAAAATATGAAATGTAATGGGATTGGGAAGAATCATTAGATAGGAACCTATAATTAAAACTTCAGTCCAGGAAGAAACAAGTATGATGGGAGTAGACCCAGTCACTACGAAGGGTAGTTTCAAAACAGGGCCATATTTAAGAGATGGCAGCAAGACTCAGTGATGGACAGAACTGCAAGTTGGGGAGCTGGGAGCAGGGGTATGCAAGGAACACAGCTTTACTCTTGATGATGACATACATGTTGATGGACAATCAGCAAGTTTGATCTTAAAGTGAGTCTCCTGAGTAGTTCACACAATACCAAGGACCATATCAGTCATGGGGTTTTGAAGAGCTGCACCTGCATATTGGCAGTCTGAGTTCAAGTATAAGGCTCTCTGGGGAAAAAGTTGTATAACTCTGGACACAGAGGTGGAGCAAGGTAGGAGTGGTATTTAAGGTAAATGAGGAACAGAAGGATTAGAGGGATTTATTAGCTGTCTTCAAACAATCAATGGCATCTTTATGTCAGGAAGCGAATTCATCTTTATTTTACTTTCATATGTTTATATGTTTGCTTTTCATGTCTTTCTTCCAAAAAGTTATTTGAAGTCACTGATTCTGAGTAGTTTCAAAAGTCAGAGCTTTGAAAAATTGTGAATAATACTAGGAGCTCCTAACCTCTGATTTGCAAAACAGTGGATTGGCCCACATAGGCAAATAGTGGTCTCACACTCCTGGAACTCTGAAAATGCACCATGGCCAGAAATCATGTACATGCACATTCATATTCTCTCTCTCTCTCTCTCTCTCTCTCTCTCTCTCTCTCTCTCTTTCTCTCTCTCCCTCCCTCTCTCTCTCTCTCCCTCCCCTTCTTCCTCTCCTCTCTCTCTCTGCCTCTCCCTCTCCCCCTCCCTTTCTCTTTCTTACACCCCCCCCCCACACTCACTCACTTTTGAATGGTTTGAAGAGCTGATTCAGTTGGCTTGCTACGATGTCATCTAGAACAGCTTCTGTACATATTTATTTACATGTGATCATTCTCTCATAGTTCATGCTTTCTTTTCCATTTTTTATAACAAACACAATAGAGTTCCAACAAATTTCAGGCTATATTTTCCAGTCATTAATATTCTGCACAGCTAAACTCAAGCCTGTGAGGGTAAGGCTATTTTTGGAAATGCTGCTACTCAACATATATTTTTGAAACACATGATGATCACCAGTTTATTAATAAATAATCTTGTTAGTTTGGAAAGAAGACTCAAATTTGTGAAAGAATACAAAATGTACAATAAAATTTTCTCTCTAATACCCCTACCCCATTGCTCTCTGGACAATACCATTCTGCATATTCAAGTGTTTTATTTTGCCTATTCCCTGTTTGTTTCTAGGCAAAGTCATTTTTAACTACTCTTCAGCTACAGGGGGCGGGGGACAGTAAGGCAGGATATTGACGTGACCAGAAGCATTTCATATTTCATCGAAGGGGTTTATGTTCAAAGGAAAGGAAGAAGAAATGGAACACAGCTCCCTGCTCTCTGCTCAACCAAAGACAAATCAAACAGGTATGAAATTACAGCCACCCAACTCTCTCTGTTGCCTTTAAAGTCATGGCCAGAATAAGAATTCTGCCACCAGGGGACTTAAAAATGTTCATGAAAAAGTGGAGTTAAAAGTGCTGGTTTATTTTGGTGCCAATTTTTAAAAAATCTATTCATAATTTTTTCATAATATGTGTGTCCCATTTATTATGAAAAAAATTTTAAATTATTTTGCACCGGAATAAATTCATTATTTTAATTGCATTCATTCTTTCCATCCATAGTTTAATATTTTATTTCCTTGCTCATCTGTAAGAGGCAACGTAACAGAATTCTTGGAGCATGCACTCAAGAATGAGACTACTTGGGCTCAAATTGTAGCTCTGCCACTAACTGTGGCCTTGACATAGTGGGAATAACAGTTGTCTTAAGAATCTTTGTGAAGTCATGATACAGGCAAAATCCTCAGGAGAAGTTTGTTAGTGACTAATGGTAGTGCTTGGTAAAATGTGTTCTGGAAGCCGAACTGCCTGGCTCCAAGTTCCTTGTTACATAATAAACCTCCACCAGGCTCAACCTCCCTGGGCTGTACAATGGGAATAATTATCTTCTCTGTCTCAAAGGAGTTGTTGTGAGGGTGACGCAGAGAAAGTGTGTGGCTCATGACACCCAGAGAAAGTTGCATGTTGAACTCTAGGGTTTCAGTGCAGGGACTTGGCTGATTTATTTTCATAGACTCACCTGGGCCTGGGATAGAGGAGAAACTCTTGAATTTGAACTCTGACTTTCTTAGCTAATAACCCCCATCACACTATACTGCCTTCCACAAGCATACATGACACACATAAACATCACACACACATACACACACACACACACACACACACTGCAAACACAAGGCACCACGGCACACATGCGCACACATACATGGATGGCTCTTCTTCTTAGCTGCTGTGTTGAGCTGAGGGGAGCTGTGTCAGTTTCAGGGCTATGATTCAGCTTCCAGTGCCTGTCACTGCAAGCAGGAGGTCTCTCATCAGCTGTGGCCACCTCCCTGGAAAGGCATGCGGGATGAGTTCCAAACCTGCGTTTTGGCCTGAGGAAAAGGGTGTGGAGTTATGATTCTTTCCCCTTCAGCTTGTTGAATAACATATCTGCTCTGGCCAAGAAACCGTTTCTCCAAACAGAGGTGGAGGTGAGGCTGTTATTCTTTCCAAAATTCCACACAGCTCGAATGAATTCCATGTGTGTCATAGTTCATGGGGATTTCTCCACCATCTGTCAGCAGGGCAGGAGATAGCATCCTCGAGCTCCATGTTTCAGGAGGCACTGGACATCACACCGGGAGGTGTACTGGAGAAAGAGTTAGTATTCTCAGTCAGTGGCTCTTCAATTTTACTGTAGAGTAAGAACCTCTGACACTCAAACTCGTCACATCTATTGCCATGCTTCTAGCCTCAGAGTTTAGAGTTCAGTTGATCTGAGATGGTGTGCGAGAATCTTCCCTTTGTAAGCATCCTAAAGAATTCTGATACAGGTGGTAGTTGGAGAAACACTGGAATATCTTGCTGTCATAGGTGGGAAGCACTTGGATCCAATCAGCAGAGAAATGATGCTCACAGCAGAGACTGGCACTGGACTTCAGGTCTCCTTGCTTTGGGCCCCACACATGCTTTTCAAGTGTTTGATTTGTGTTCATTGATTTTCCTGCCTATAGATCTTTAGGCACTTTCAAGGCAGTTGGTGGCTGAAAAATCACATTTGTAGCAATAGTCTGCTTGCCTGTCGCAGTCTCAGTTTCCCCAACACAGGTTCCTTCTTGGCTGTTAAGTCTCCTGTCTGTGATTGTGACCCAAGCTGTATGGGCTCAATTTACAGAGTGTCACGAGGGGTAGGAACTTACATTTCTGTTATTCCCCAGGGCAACACAGCCCACATCTTCACAGTCTTCAGGATCACCTAGATCAGCTGTGGACAATGCCAGTTCATCAGCCATTCACTGATTTTGTAAATAAAGTCTTGTAGGACAACTGTCATGGATGTAAACTTATGTAATGTCTGTGGCTACGTTTACACAAACGGCAGAGCTGCAACCAAGACCATATGGTCTGAAAATACTGAAATATTCAGCATTTTTTTCTTTTACAGAAAAATATTGTTAATCTTTGGCTTATATTTTCACTTGGGACACTCCCAGGGATCAGGGATCATGGGTCAAGTAATTCAAAAGTAAATCTGGAAACAAAATACAAGGAACTTCCAGTAAGTGCTCTGATACACTCTACAATGTTCCTCTCCAGCCCATAGTGAAGCCTTTATTGCTAAAACCACAACAACCTAAAGACTATCTGAACTGGCTTGGTCAATTCAGAGACTTATTTAAGAGACTAATAAAATTTTCACTAACAGGAAAGACTTTCTACATTGAGGAGTGTACCCATAAGTCAGGCTTGGTATGTCATGCCATTGACTTCTTCTTTTGGCACCAGGCATCCCGTCTCCCTCTACTCTTCCTCATTCTCATCTATTACATAGGGTGAGGCAAATTGCCCTGTATTTTCATGAGTATACATCCTTCCTGGATCCACTGTCTATACGAAAATAGTCTGGCCCGGGATGGAGGAATACTCCCAGATGCAGAGTCTTCCCCCTTCTTTAATGTTGTTGCCTAGCAACAAGCCAAGAGAGACTTAAGAGCTTCCAAAGGCCCAAGGACTTGGCACGCAATGACTTGTGAGCCATTATTGAGAAATGATCCCTGAGTTATACTCTTCATTGCACCTCTCAATTTCATATATACTTGTACATTGGCACACCCTTTGGCCATTGGAATGATTTGCACTATAGGATGAGATTTGGCATATAAACTGTTCATCCAAGAGTTTTTATTGGGAGACAAAAACAAAGTATGATAAAAGGCCATGATCATGATAGGTATTCCTACCGGAGTCATAACTTCAAACCTGCTTTTACAGGAAGGCTGGCTTGACACTTAAGTCCATGGGGTTTGGAGTTGGCTTGACACATGACTGCCCTCTTCTTTAGAGGGTTATTATGTAGCTTAGAACTTTTTAATCACAGCTTAAGCATAGTGGTTGGTGCTCCAGAAGGCTGTCATTGTTATTGATGATGATGATGGATATATTTCCAGAAAGGATTAAATTAGGTAGGGAATTGCACCTGTACTTCTCTGAACCATGAAAAATCCAAGAGAGTTTGGAAATTGGTAAATACATGACATTGATGTTACAAATTATTAGCTTCCTATTATTCCTACCCCATATCTCATAACACAGAGCTTCTCTAACCTGTGAATTTGGATGTAGAGTGTGTTTACTTTGATCATTAGGATGCCAGTAAACCTGTCAAGTAGGGACTTGAAAGGCTCTTGAGTGTCTGCTTCTCCTCTGGCGTGAGCGGGATTGCTTGGATGTGGAATCTTGCCAACTTCGTGAGACCATGCCTCAACTAGCCTCCTCGAGATGAGAAATCAGGCAATGCTGAACTGTCACAGACATGGTCATGCTTTGGACTAGTCCACCTTTGGACGTGGGAGATGTGAGGTTAGCCAATTCAGCAGAGATATCATTTTTGAGTAGAGCACAAATGTGAGTCCTGCAAAGATCAACCAAGTCCAGTGCAGATCAGCAAAATTTCACAGATGATCTATATGTTCATGATGTGAAATACGTGATTGACTTAAACTTATGAAGTCATTTGTTAATTAGCACTAGTTCATGAAGTCAAATTAAGTTTAAAATGTTCTGAGGTTTTCAAATGTTTTCATTCTCTGTGCAGTTGGTGGTTGTCTGAGCCTAGGATTGAAAATCCTGTTCAAATTAGCAGTTGCTTCCTTTGTCAAAATACCAATGCAGCCCATAGAGATGGCTGATTAATAAATTATAAATGCTAATAGTTAAAACTGAGGATGTATTCGGAAGTGTTTTCCACTGCTTACAGAAAGGAAGTCTCCTGGAAAGGGATGAACCTACTGTAGGCTAAATATAGTACAATAAATATCTGAGACAGAGGACAAGAGGTGGGAGAAAAAGGTTCAGCCAAAAACAAAAAGTGGTTTACTTTCCTATAGACGTCACTGTCTTCCTAAATGCCTCTGTCAGCTTGTTGGTGACAGAGGAGGCTGAATGGGACACCATTATGGTGTAAGATGCAGCAAGAGACAAAATTGATTTACAAAAATAAAAAGACAAGACATAGGTAAGAAGGCTGCTGTCACCAGCTTTGGTGTTATGCATTGTACATAATTCAGCTCTGAGTGACCTTTCTGGCAAAGTTTAACTGTTCTGGGCAATGAAAAATTAAAACAATGAGGAAGATCTGCAAGCTTTCCCCAAGAATAGACCTGCAACAAAACTTGGAGGTGCAAATGATTTAAGTTGGTAGCCCATATGTGAGAAGGAAGCAGAACTAATTATAAGGATTATGGAAGAATGAGAAATTGGGGCTGGAGTTTTGGTGTAGCTGCTAAAACCAAAACCTGCAATGGCATCCCATATGGGAGCTGATTCGTGACCTTGCTGCTCACTTCCCATTCACTATCTGCTAATGGGCTGGCTAAAGCAGTAGAAGACGGCTCAAGGGTTTGGGCCCTGGACATCAACATGGAAGACCCAGATAAAGCTCCTAGATTCTGCCTGCCTCAGCATTAGCTGTTGTTGTTATCCCTGGAGTGAACCAGAAGATGAAAGATTCTCTCTCTCTCCCTCTCTCTCTCTCTCTGTAACTATGAATTTCAAAGTAAGTAGATAACTTCTTTACAAAAGAAAATGAATGAGAGATCTTCAAATAGCTCATGGAGAATACATATTATGAAACATTGCAAAAATTATACAAAGACTTCAAAGAGGTTTTGCATCAAAATAAACATCTTTTAAATCAATTTTCCATGAATCTTTTGAAGTACCTTCATATATATCATTAATTCATACAATTTTTAATCAGATATGAATACATTATAAACCACAGGTGTGATACCAAATTTTCATTCAACAGTCCAGTCATCCCTCCATTTGTTTTGCATATTTATTGAGCTAGATAATGTTAGACATTAAAGATACAAAATTGAAAAAGAACATGGTCTCTGTCTTCAGGCAGTTTATAGGATAGAAGAAAAAGAGGAAAAAGCTTGTATTGATAATATTGAAAGCCATCATGAAGGACCTATGGGTTATTGACTTTTCCTCTATGTCTAGTACCGAGTTATTGAAGATGTGTAGGCAAGAAACACATGGTAGGAACATGTTAATTCTATTAGTGAAAAAAATTGGGTTGGAATTAATGATCTTAGATTTGTTACCCAGAGGTCTTATTAACAACATGTTATTCCAGAATCGAACTTGCTCACACACTGGCATAGTAGGACAGTCAAAGCTCTCCCCACACCATCACCACAGATATCAGCATTTAACACCTGGTGGAGGGTGCACAAAAATGCATACCTCTCACAGACAACCAAGCTTCAGGAGTCAGAGGGGAAGTTTGGGTATGGTTTGGCTCCCAACCCCAGGCAGTTTAGTCCTCAAAGTCTTATGGTAATGGTACTCAGAGGGTAGAAATGTAATTCAATTATGCTGTTTAGAGGTAGGGATTTTGGGAACCAATTAGATTGGACCAAGTCCTTGGAGTGAAGCTCCTATGATTGAATACTCATGGCTTTATGAGTGATTGTGAAGATACAGACAGACCCATGCACTTCTTGGCTCTTGTATGTGTCACCCCAGGACTCTGCCAACAAGAATGCCATCCCTAGAAGTTAAACCAGTGGGGTGCACCTGACCTTGGGCCTGTGAGCCTCCAAAACTTTTCTTTAAAATAAGTCTCTTTTTGCTTATAAAGTTAGGTTACCTCAGGTATTTCATTAAAGAACAGACTACTCTTCGCAAAGAGAAGAAAAGAATTTGCAAACGTAAACTTGGTTAACATGTTCTCTAAAACCTGTAAGTCAGTTACTTCATTCTTCTTTCCCTAAGAAAGAATAAATGACAAATGGAGACAGAGACTAGGTGTGCTGCTCACTCAGCGATGTGTTCTTATGAAAAGTAGGAGACCGAGACCTGAAGGCTTTCCTTAAACTTTGGGATAACATAGAAGGAAGCTCAAGCTTTGGTAATCACAGAATATTGCCCAGAGAAGACCGTACAATATTAAAGTTTGAGGAGTTGCCTAAGTGAGGAAACAGCATATTGTTATTAGGTTGTCGAAAAGACAGCAATCAAGAATTGGTTTACAAAGGAGGTAGCTTCTAAAATGGATCTTGGCTGGTAGGAAGATGGCAATAAGTGAATGGCTTGAAAAAAAATCACTCAAGACAGGAAAAAAAAAAACACATTAGCTGCTATATGGTGACAGAGAAGCCCATGTTTAAGGATTGTGTGTGCCAAGTTCAGCGGGTCTGTGGAGAATGTGCAAAAGTCCAGGTGATCAAACAAGAATTCTGTTTGGGTTCAAGAATGGGAGCACCAAGGATAACAGGAAACAAAGATAGAATGTCAATCCATTCCCTTTGTTCTCTAACCCGCCTACATGGACTCACTCCAGGGCAGTGAGATATTGTGAAATCCTAGTGTGAAGTACATGGGGATGGATAGACAAATGGATGCAGGTAAGACATCACAGAGACGAAGAAGTTATAATATACAGGAACCAATATGGCATAAGGAGGCAAATGAAGACCCCAAAATGAGAGAAAAATGTTTGAGGAACGGGTAATTGTGACAAACACAAGAAAGCCAAGGCCAACTGAAGAATATACCCTTCTCCAAGTTCCTAGGGAGGAACCAGCAATTCCCTAAGGCAGAAATATCCAGCAGCTAGTTAGAAAACTTGGCGAAACAAAAAGGAAATGTCGAGTTTATATTTTAAAATTATAAGTGAGTTCTGGAAACAGAAGAAATCAGAAACACACACACATATACATAAATAAGTAAAACATACTGAAGGCAGGGGGAGAGAATGTGACCAAAAAAATGATGCTGGGAAACACCTGCTGTGGGAGTCAGCAAGGCATCGCTCCTAGAAATAAAGTTGAAGATACAGTTGGCCTGGAAGCCTCCTAAATGTGGTGCCACTTAAGCGATAGATGTTTTCTTTGAGGGATTAATATACTGAGATTGACGTGCTCTCCATTTTATTTCTGATTTTTTTCAATTTGGTGTTTCTTCTTATCTGCAAAACGGGAAGTCAAGTTTCTGCTCTAGCATTCGGTGGCTGAGAATCAATATTTATGGATAAAGGAACAGCATTCTTGGACACCTGCCAATTGATTTTACTTTAGTATTTCTGCCTCCTTACATCCCATTTGCCAGCATATCACAGGGAAAGAGGTGATTATAGGGGAAGTTTGGGATACTTTTGGGAAGAAGGAAAGGCTCACTGGCCCTAAGCCCAGGAGGCAGAAAAGGAAGGCAGAGATGGGAGAGGAAGGCAGCCAAGGTTTAGCCCCCTATCCCACTCTGGAGAGAGAAGGCAATGTGCTAGCTATCTGGGGGGACAATATAGATGTGCTGGCTATTTGGGGGGACTAAATGAGGAGAGGGTTATAACCTCCTTACTGACAACTATTTGAGGACATCCAAATGTGGAACAGCCATAAGCCAACAAGTGGCATCCCACCATGGTTTAGAGGGTGGCTGACATGGAGAGAGGATTTCATCAATCCAGGCCTGAGATTCCCTAGGTTCCAGTATAGCAGAAGGACACTAGCTTTAGAGTCCTTGCACCTATACAAGTGCCACCTGAAGTGAAGCCAAGGACACTCTTCAAGAGATGCCAAGGGATGGGCTTCCAGGTCAGAGCTTAGAGTGAGGAAGTGGCGCAGTCTCAGAGTGTCAGTGAGAACAGAAGAGGGTCTTGGTGGGGGCTCCAGGGAGTGGTGGAGGTATCTGACTCAATCAGCCTGAGAAAGATCTAGAGACAAAATCATTATTCAAAGTTGCCAGTATCTGTGAGTGAAGAGCTAGGGATGAAGTAAAATTAAGGGTGCATGGTAGGATGATATTCATGAGATACTCAATATCAGAGCAGGAAGCTCCCTTCCATACAGGGCCATGGGTTGATGTCAGCCATTTCTCTACTCACCCAGAGAGGAATAGGTGTGAGGAGTAGATCAAGAAAACTAGCAATGGCTTCACTGATGGCCTAAAATGCAAACTAGTGATTTAATTATTGATGAGGTTCATTTTTTAATAGCATGAATTACAAGATATTTTTCTGTAAATATTTGGCAAATTGAGGTGAGGGGAATAAAATAATAGTAGAGCAATAAAAAATGCCTCTTATTCCTTGTACATAAAAATTTAATTTAATTCCACAATGTATTTTCAAGCTCTCTGATTTGCCATAATTCACTGGCTGTTGGCCTAGCCTACAACAGTCTCATGTCTAGAACAGCAAGCCTTATTGAAGGCAGACAATTTTGTATTATTTACTGATTTACTACACATCCGCAAGACAGTTGGTGTTTCAAAAAATATAGTGGGAAAATAAATTTTTCCTCCAACTTTTTGGTACATCCAAATTTTAATCTGGGGCCCTAGCAAAAGGAGAGAAATTGGTGATATTTGATTTAGGGTAATCTTACTGTCTCTCTACCCTCATCTCTAAAAGTTGGCATCACAGTCTTTCTACAACCAACTTTAAATTGGACATAAGGATCAGGATCTCAATTAGGTTAACATAAGCAGCACTTAACAAGGCAATTTGTTGTGTCTCCCAGAGACATTTGTTCATAAACTGAATCCAATCCATGGCATGGGCATGCCATTCCTGCAGTGAAGTGAGACCTTTAGGAAAAAGTTGGAAGAGAGGCTTAGGTCAAGTGATTCCTTAAATTATGTGATTATTTTGCTTTAGTGATGCTTGAGCTTCAACAACAATCTTTGTCTATACTCACTAACCAGTAATGCACACAACACTCCCTCTAAATTCCCAAGAAGGGAAAGAAAATCTAATCTTAGAGTTTAAATTTCCACCCCAAATTGAGTTTTTTGGTTTTCTCCCTCCTTTCTCTAAAGCTCAATTTCACTGGTTCCTCCTTGTGAATGAAAGATCACACAGGCACGGGTTTCTGAAGGTTATCTACAGCTTTGCCTAAAATGGTTATAATTGGAGAAATGAAATAGTGCTAACTGCAAAACCTGAATAACATTATAACATTATGCAAAATGAAGGCACTTTAGAAGAATAAAGGAAAGATGACAATGCAAATCAGAGCCAGTGAAGGTCAGACGTTTTGCATAAAGTGCCTTGCAGTCTAATTCATGTGAACTTCGCCTGAGGAGAGAAAAGTGACTTATTAAAGCACAATGCTTTTTCAAAGAGCATTACTGCGGAGCCCTGGATCTGCTTACAAGTCCCACAGGAGGTCGCAAGCATTCAGCGAGAAGCTGGGTATAGGCATAGCCAAGCTGAAATTATAGAACCTTTGTTCAGAAATAAGATACCCCAACCTCATGACCACACTCAGCTGGGTTTCTTAACCCTTTGTTGACTGAATGGAATGGGTGTTGCTTGGGGAACAGGACTGCAGTTTTGTACTGGCTAGCCTGTTTACCAACTCATTGTATTCTCACAGCCTTTAGAAGTTCTTATTTTCTTCTGTTTACAGTGGTGGATACTGAGGGTCAGCAATAAAAGGAGATAGTGTCTGGGGCCCATAATTACAAGGGTTGTAACTGATAGACAAGTTCTGCTAGACACAAAGGCTCAAGGTCAGCCCACTGCTTCATCATGCCTGGCAACATCTCTTACCTGTGCCTTGTGAGAATTGGTATCCTTGTACTCAGAGTGGGGGCTTATGCACACAGGATAGGAAGATTATTTTATATGAAACCATAATATTGTAAGTGCCCTGATGCCCCTTTCTCCTACTTGCTCTGTGTGTGACAGAGGCCTAGCCCAAACTCAAGCTCTAAATTCCCCTCATTTGTTTTGGGGCCAGGAGCACTAATATAGAGCTAAAATCAGAGGGCAAGACTTCTGGAATTAGGACTGCCTTCCTGCCCCTCACCAGTTACTGCGCAGCCTTAAGCAATTTTAGGCAATTTGCCTTGTCTCTAAAATGGACTGACAGAACTTGTAGCTCAAATAGTAGTGTCTGAAAGAGCGCAATTAACCATTTAATGTTTGTAGCTTAGGGACTTGCATTGCTGCAGAGGTTCTCTTGGTGTTGGCTCTGCCGTGTTTCATAAAGGCTTCTAACACTCAGCTCGGCTGGTGCACACAAGTCTAGGACTGGAGTGGCTTTGCCATCATGACCAGGGCCAAGCAGGGATTCCTGCTACTCCCTCTAAAAGGTCATATGCTCCCCTGACCATTAGAGTCACCTGAACTTCTAGGTCATGGTACGAGATGTACATCTCACCGTAGAACTGCAGAATGAGCTGCATTGAAAGAGGCTTCAAAAACCCCGATAGACATCCTGCCCACTTTCCTCCTCAGCGCAGCTAAATCAACCAGCACTGAGACACACCAATCAAACTATTAATAAGCAGCCCTTATTGTTTGATAAGGTCAGGGAACTGGTCAAGTCTTCACTGAGATTGCCTTTAGGCCTTGGCTAAAAAATCTTTAAAGAAACTTTGGGTGGCTCCTTAGATCTGACTGTGGATAAGTGATTGGGACAGCTAGAAGCTTTGCCTGCCCACAGGAAGTAAAATTTTTGTATGATTTACCCAAATAAATGATTTGTATAATAATACAAAAGAGGACAGAATCCTAGCAATATTCTGCAATCTACAGGAGTTCAGTAGAGAATGAAAGTGCTTTTGTTATAGGTGAAAGAGAGGTTTTAGACAGTCTCAAGTTCAAACCCATACTCCATTGCCTACCAGCTGTGTGGCTCTGGAAAAGTTATATATGATTGGGAATATTAACTATTTAGCAGGATTGCTGTCGAAATTATCAATACTAGTTCAAATTTTGCAAAAACGGTTGGTTTACAGTACGCATTCAATCAACAGTAGTTTTTGCTAGGTCTTCAGATGTGGCTTTCTGAAGGACATCAGTCAGGAAAACTCAAACTGAGTCCGAAGAATGAGAAGCCTTAAGATTCTGATTATGGTAAAGGCAGAGAAAGGGGAAGAAGAGACAGAGGACGAGGCACTGATGGCAGACAGTGGCCATTTTGCAGGATAGAGCTGTTGATCCTGGCCTACCCTGTGCGTCCGTCTTCGGCCTTGGCAGCGGCCACCTCTGCAACTGTCCATCCCCAGGAAGCAAATCATGATTGCTGAGTTCAGGCATGAGCACCATTTCTCTCTTTGCAGAAGGCAATTTTCTTACCCCCTGGAAGCTCCAGGAGATGAGGTAACCCATTTCCGATCAACAAGAATTCAGGAGAAGATGGCTAGTGACTCGGGAACTTATTTTTGTAAATAAAACTGGCAGATACCTCCTTCTCTCCTTCTTCCTACCTTCACTGGCACTGTGGGGCTTGTTGCTAGAGGACTCATTTTGTAACTGTGAGGAGACCACGAGGACGAAGGACCAATTTACTAATGATAGTCAAGTGGGAAGATGGAAGGAGGAGGTGTCCCTAATGTGTTTCCTTGAGCTTCCTGTTACTCAGGAGTGTCTGCATAATTCCTGATACATGAGGAAGAAAAACCCCATGCCGATGTTAGATAAACTGTACCTTCTTTGCGACTTTTGGCATTCCTGACTGATTGTACATGGCCTATGCACTGAGAAATGGTGCTTCCTTTTCCTGTCTCAGAAACACGGCTCAGAGATTCATTTTCATATCGTTACATTCACAGATATAGCAGAAGAAAGGCCCAGAAGGAGCTCTTTTTTGATGACAAAGTAGATAAAATGAAAAGAAGACCTTGATCACTTAGTTACTTAAGAGTTTTCCTCCAAGAACTCTCTCTCAAATGCTTCTTATCTATGACACACATTTCTTCTGCCACTTTTAGAAAAAGCCACCTGGAGTCTAGCCAAATTGGATGGCCACTACCTGCTCGAGACAAGTGATTCATACAACTTCTGGAAATCACAACCACACCAGCCAGGAGAATAGAGCCAGTCTGCTGTTTCAAACATTCTCAACAGCCTGCTCAGTACCTTCCACCAGAGTGTAAGGGTTAAATTCCTCCAGTGGAAACCTAAGTGAGATTGGGTACTCTGAGGGGAATAGGGTCACTTTTTCAAGAGGTAGACGACTCCTTTGTCAGTTCAGGTATAAGCCGTAGTGCGTGAGTACTACTGTGTATGGCTGTTAGTGAAAAATCTACTTCTATCAAATTTCAGGGAATATAAGGATATGAATCATACCGAAATTGTATATTCTCATGAAACCACCGTGTCTAATCTTGTGTTTGGTGGAACACACTGCCCATATTTGCTCTTCAGACATCAGAGGGATTTTTTTCTCCTTTAACCTAAGTAAGGTTAGCCAAGACAATGTCTGCTGAAAGACGGGAGGTGTTAGTGTTCACAAATATGCATATTCTACAGAACCTAAGCATATAGCTGCACCCTACTAAATCTCCTGTTATGATATCTTGCTTTTATTACTTCTTTGAACACATACTTTGCTATGAGAAGTGGCATATTAGTTATATTAAGGCATAAATGTTGGTTTTGGCCTATTCTTTGGCTGGGTAGCCCAAGATATGCTAAGCCAGGAAGTTCTAGATACACTAGATTATTCCTTATTCCACAAATCTGCTCAGTTCTTTTTCATTCTGATTTCTTTGGTCATTGTACTCCTGCCTGAACTCTTTCCCTTTCATATACAACTGCCAATATGATTGTTTTTTATCATCCAGTATTTAGCTCAAAGCTCTCTGCCTCCACAAAACTTCCAGGGTACCTGCTTAGAATTAATACTTCCATCACCATCTCCATGTTCCCTACCTCATGCATTGATTCACTCACTCATTCACCCATTTACTTGCTCATTTCTTACCATCCCTGTCCTCGTTGAGCCTAGAAAGTACAACAGAAGTTACTCAAAGAGCCACACTATTCAGTAAAAAATTTCCACTCTGGAAAACGTGATAACGAAGAAGTCTGATGCAATGAGAGGGAGCTCTGGGGAGATTTGACCTGCAAAGAGAAACCGTGGTGGGCTTCCTTAAGAAAACAATTGGGGGCGGCGCTGTGGCTTAGCAGGTTAAAGCCCTGGCCTGAAGCGCTGGCATCCATATGGGCGCTGGTTCTAGTCCCAGCTGCTCCTCTTCTAATCCAGCTCTCTGCTATGGCCTGGGATAGCAGTAGAAGATGGCCCAAGTCCTTGGGCCCCTGCACCTGCGTGGGAGACTGGGAAGAAGCTCCTGGCACCTGACTTTGTGTTGGCGCAGCTCCAGCCGTGTGGCCATCTGGGGAGTGAACCAGTGGATGGAAGATCTCTCTCTGTCTCTACCTCTCTCTGTAACTCTGTTTTTAAAATAAATAAAATGTATCATTAAAAAAAAGAAAACAATTGGTCTGTGACCTGGAGGAACAAAGGCAGGGCCTGTTAACTGTGGACTCACAGGATTGTGGATTGCCAGGAGTTCAGATGGGGCTGCGAATGCCCTTAGTAAGCTTCCTGACACTGGAAACACACTCAATAAATGGCAATAGTAATGATTACTGGTATGACAGCTTTATCATTATGATAAAATGGAACCATATTCAAAGGTGTGACTTTTTACCCATTGGTAAAGTAGGCTAAAGTCATCTCTATACATAAAGTCTGCTTATGAAATCAATTCTGGAGAAAATTCCAATTTTATATCAGAGTTTGTGGGACTGAAAAGATAACTAGACTGATACACCAGGCAAAATATTGATCTTGTTTCTTGACCCTCCCTCCTAAGATATGTGTTTTTGGCTTCTGGCTTGTTGTATAATGAAAAGTAAAAATATTATTTCTGAGTTGATGTACATTTTACAAGTGTATATCATTTGACCATTCTAAGAATTTAACCTGTGAAAATGCTTATATTCCTAAAAATGTAAACACTACATAGCTCAACTCTACAATATTTATAATAGCAAAATATCCAAAATCAATTAAATACCCATCCATTAGGAAGTAACTTGTACAATTCTCTAACCTGCCTATGAAAGACTTTGTAGGGGTTAAAAGCAATGAGGTAGAACTGTATGTACTAACACATCAATAACTCTAAGGCATATTTCAAAGTGAAAATAAAATAAGTTATATGAGTATGGTCCCAGTTAGAAAAACACAGACAAATCAAAAACAATACATGAATCTCAGATAATGGATAGTATGGAGGGCAACAGTGCATGCTCCAAATTGAAGCTTTCTGAGTTCAAATCCCAGTTCCTGCAGGCCTTACTGAGTAAGTTTGGGCAAGTTATTTAAGCCCTCTCACATTGGTTTTTATAAATATGAACAGAGACGGCAGTCATACATACTTTAGAGGGATAGTGTGAGAGTTAAATGACTTAATACGTACAAAGTATTTATAATATTGCTATGTGCTGAGCAAGCACTCACACCTGCTCCTCTTCCTCCTTTTCCTTCACTCCAATTATCAATATCAATGACAGCTCCAAGTGCAAGGAAAGGAGACTATGGAGCTGGTACAGATTTCCAGTAGGTTATGGATTGATGAAAACAGATGACACCTACACATCTATCAGAGGGTCCCATCTTTAAATCCAAGGATAGAAAGCATACGGGAGGCAGGTTAATCCTCTGCCTGTGGCGCCCGCATCCCATATGGGCGCTGGTTCTAGTCCCGGTTGCTCCTCTTCCAGTCCAGCTCTCTGCTGTGGCCTGGGAAAGCAGTAGAGGATGGCCCAACTGCTTGGGCCCCTATACCCGCATGGGAGACCAGGAGAAAGCACCTGGCTCCTGGCTCCAGATCAGTACAGCTTTGGCCATTGCTGCCACTTGGGGAGTGAACCAATGGAAGGAAGACCTTTTCTCTCTCTATCTTTCTCTCTCTCTCTTTCACTGTCTGTAACTCTGCCTGTCAAATAAATAAAAAAAATAAAATCTTAAAAAAAAAAAAAGAAAAGAAAACATACGGGAGCCAAGCATGGGCCAATGGGGATCATCTTGTCAGGCCTTTTGCATTGGGTCCTCAAATTGTCAACAGGGCCTGAAGATGAACGTGCAGTCTCTCTCAGGACTGACTCTGCAATGTTGAAATCACAGCACTGAGAATGTGTGCTGTGGGGGAAGACTTCATTGACACCCCTACCACCACAAAAGGTCTTAACTTTAACTACCTCGGCATTTGGATAGGGAGAGTTTGCAAACTTTAGGCTATTCTGGATGACAGATGGAACTCCATGTTAGGCCAGACATATTCTCCCACTGGAAAGAAAGCAGAGGGGAAGAGTACCCGGGTACCATTTCACAAGTAAGACACCTGCTTTCAGCTTCCCAGAGATTCAGAACACCTGCTTCTTCTCATGATGCCTTCTAGTCCCCACTGTACACGGCAACTGCACTTTCAGCACTATTTTGTAGATGGTTTTGGTATTGAGTTTGGCCCAAGAATACAAATCCATATTCCTACTCACATCTACTAACTCGTAAGTGTTGAAGAGAATAGAGGGACAGGAGCTGGGGGCCGGAGTTCCTGGACAGTTAGTGTATCCATCAAGGTTAGAAGTAACTTTTAATAAACAGCCAAATTCGAATGTCCTCAATTGGTTCAGAAGCTTCTTTCATAAGCCAATTTGTTCAGACCACACTCTGCACTAGGAGTGTTTTCTGTCTTTCTAAAAGGCACGGGAATGGTCTTGACCATGAGGACTGCCTTGAGCCTCAGCTGGAAACAAGCACAGATGGAGAAAGGGCCTCACTTTCCCTGGGTGATGACTTCAGATGGCAAAGGCCAGGGCACCTGACATTCTTGCTTCATGACCAAGAGCAGGAACAGGAACAAACCTGAGATTGGCATGAGTTTGGGGTTAGGTGACCATATGAAAATCATATGCAAATCTGAGCAAACTTCACTAACTTCCCTTAGGGGGGTCAATGAGAAGTGACAATGTAAGGATTATTACATCCTTTAGGACAGAGAACACGTTCTTAATTTTGTTGAATTGGGACTTTGTTTATTTACAGCAGATTTAACTCCATTTTCCTTCTCCAGGAAGGGAATTTAGTCATTTATCACCAGCTTTCTGCTTCAATGTTGAAAGTTAAATTATTTGTGCATAGCAGCAAATCTCCTTAGCTGATCAGTGCTACTGCTACTCTTTATGCTGCCCCCGGCTTGCCCCGGGAGTCTAAAATCAAGTCTTAATTCTGTGAATAACCCTGTATGACCTTCACTTCAGCTTTAAAAATCACTCACATCCACTGGAAAATGAGGGGGTTGACCCAGTGCTCTTTAAGTTGATTTCCAGTTCTAAGGCACCAGGTATCCCTGAAAAGGTCTGACCTTTTTGACTCAAATTTCTCTGTCTTGTACTTGGTAGCAATTGAGGTCATACATATTCCTTTAGTGTGCACTGCTAGCAAAAAACTAAATTAGAAAAATGGGAGGTGGGGAGAACCAGAAATAGTCATTCACTTTGCTAGCTATCTTCTTACATTGTATCACCCAATTGCAATTTTTGTTTGGTTGTGAAGAAGACAATTAATAACTCATTTACATGTATTCATTCAAATTGACATTGAGTTTTCTGTAGAACTTTTCTGAGAAGAGTTTCATAGATGTTCTATGACAAAACTTGGTAACTTAGTACTGATTAAGACACTAGAAAAACCCATACACTTTCAGCAATGGAGGATGAGGAGGGGATCTGGGTGTTTGGCCATTATATCCAAGTTCCCTGTACAACCTACCAGCTCCTCATATTGAACATGGGAAGATGAAGGAATCATCATTCCTTGAGTTCTGCCCATGGGCCAGGCCATATAGGCATGCCATTAATCCTCACTACAATTATAAAAACACCCACGTACTTCAAAAAATTTCCAGGGAAATTGAATAAAATGTTAGTTTATTTTTGTACAAAATATTTTAAAATTCATGCATAGTTTTTCATAATATGGATTTTTCATGAACTTTTTCAAGAATTCTCCTAGTTCCACTTGGCAGAGAGGGAAAAATGGTTTAGAAAGTAGGTTTAGAGGGGCTGGCACTGTGGCAAAATGTATAAAGCTGCCGCCTGTAGAGCCTGAATCCCATATGGGTGCCAGTTTTAGTCCTGGCTGCTCCACTTCTGATTCAGCTCTCTGCTATGCTTGGGAAAGCAGTGGAAGATGGCCCAAGTCCTTGGGCCCCTGCACACATGTGGGAAACTTGGAGGAAGCTTCTGGTTCCTGGCTTCAGATCAGCCCAGCTCTGGCTGTTGCAGTCATTTGGGGAGTGAACCAGCAGATGAAAGACCTCTCTCTCTTTCTCTCTCTCTCTCTCTCTTTCTCTCTCTCTCTCTCTCTACCTCTCTGTAACTCTGCCTCTCAAATAAATAGATCTTTAAACACAAAACAAAACAAAACAGAAGAAAGTAGGTTTAGAATCTGCTCAAGATCATCAAGAAAGAAGCAGTGTTTCCCTACCCACATATGATGCCAAGGCCCACCCTCTTTGTCCTTCTCATGGTTAGCTCCCTTATATTTCACTTCTGTCTATAAAAATGACAACTGGGCCACTATCTAGTACTAAGAATTGAGAATGTGTGGCTGACAAAGTGGAATATAAGCAATTTTATTTGCAGGTGTGTTGGTTGGTTGGTTGGTTTTTGAGAGCCGTAATCTTCTTCAGGAGTCAAGTACTATTCTATCACGGAATATTAAATTAATGAAGCTCTCAGTTAATCACAGACGTCCAGCCCTGTACTTACCCTTGTTGACCTCAGTACCTCTTCCTTGGCTTCCTTGATCCTTGGACTAACTCCAAGTTACTTGGTACACATTCTAGTAGTACTTGATTTTGCTGACACTCTTCTAGTTCTAGTACTCGGTACACACTCTACTAGTACTCTGACCTTCTGTTTATGCATGTATTGATATACCAGGGTTCAAAGAACTCAAATAAAAATGAAATTAAATAAGTTTATTTTGCTGAAACTCTTGAAACATATGCATAGCCTTTTAATGATATACGTTCTCCACAGTTTTTGAAGACCTTATATTCACAAATTTCAGTTTCTGTTTTTGCATAGAAATAAGCTTATCTTTTAATTCCATTTCTACAAATGTTTTGAAGTACCTTATATATTTACTTACCATTTATTATGAGGCAGCTAAACTCAGCACTTCAGTAGGTGGACTCTAGAACTGAACTAATTTGAACTCATAATTTAGACTCTTCTACTTAATTCTTGGCCAGGTTACTTAACCTCTATGTGCCTCAGCTTCCTCATCTGCGGAATGGAGCTAATGATAGTACCTAATATCCATAGGACAGTGGTGATGATATCATCAGGTCATCTATGTAAAGTCCTTGGAACAGTGGTAGGCACAGAGCAGGCACTCAGTCACTGTTTTGTCAGACTTTCTCAGGGAACTATAGTTCTACTAGGGAAAACGCAGTATCTGTCTCATTTACTGTAATATCCCCAGTGTCTACCCACATTGTTGATACTCAGAAAGTGTTTACTGCATGCTCTAATTACAACTTTTCTGAATCATGCTATACTGAATATCTGCCTTGTGCAGAGATTTTTCATATACGTTATCTTGCACAACCCTTCTAAGTTATTGACATAACCATATTTCTATTGAGCAAGTTTGGGTTCAGAGAAGTAAATGGCTCTACCTTGGGCCACACAGCTATTAAAGAATGCAGTGGTATGGAAACCCACATCTGGGTGACTGAGCCCAGTGCCCCGTTTCCTTCTCTAGGCCGCCTCTTTGTGTCACAGAAAGAACAATGAGCCTTATGTAAACCCTATGTAAATAGGAGGTTCTGGTTTCATGAAACCAAAGCCAAAGCAAAGTAAGCAGAAGTTAACAAAAGACTCAGAGGCATCTGATATTTTAATTAAAGAAAAATCTCCTCCTTCTTTCCTAGATACCAGAATGGATTCTGATTCCTGAGAGACACAAATCATTAAGGCCTCCAAATTGTAGAGGTCACAGATTTCTGTGTGAAGACTGAAGAACCACTTGCTAATGCTCACTGATACGTGGCCATTGTGGACCCCACAGGGCCACTGAACCATGAGAATCCCCAGTGTCAGCTGCAAGACTGCTGGATAACTCACTGTCTGCACCTAATGAAAGACCATGTGTGTTATTGCCTCTCAATGTGCACATGAACACCTGGCACCTTTATCACAAAGCTGATTCTGGCTATGTAGGTCTGGGGCAGGACCTGGGCTAGGCTGGGCCATTCTAACAAGTTTCTAGCACTGTTGCTGGATCAAGCACCACACTTTAAGTAGCATGTGCTGATAGGACTTCCTCTGCACTACAGTGACCAAAGGCTGTGATTGTATTAAAGCATGGTCTTTGCATTCCAAAAAAGAGCAGGAGTCTACTGGGAAGCCACCAGCATTCAAGTCCAGCTCTACCACTTAATAGGGAAAGTCCCCTGGGCCAGAATCTTCTCTGGGGATTCAGGTGTCCTCCAGTATACATGGGTGTGCAGGACACTGGCAAGCGGCCATGGTTTGATGTAAATTATCTTTAAGGCCCCTTGTTCTTCTCTTTTTTATTTTTTATTTTAATTTTTTTTAAATTTTTTTGACAGGCAGAGTGGACAGTGAGAGAGAGAGACAGACAGAAAGGTCTTCCTTTGCTGTTGGTTCACCCTCCAATGGCCACCGCGGCCGGCGCTGTAGCTTATACCAAGTGTACAAAGCATGGTTTATACTTTGTACTTAGAGCCCACAGCAATTCAGAATACCTTGTTTCTTTTTTTTTTTTTTTTGACAGGTAGAGTGGACAGGGAGAGAGGGAGACAGAGAGAAAGGTCTTCCTTTGCCATTGGTTCACCCTCCAATGGCCGCCATGGCTTGGTGCGATGTGGCTGGCGCACCGCGCTGATCCAAAGGCAGGAGCCAGGTGCTTATCCTGGTCTCCCACGGAGTGTGGAGCCCAAGCACTTGGGCCATCCTCCACTGCACTCCCTGGCCACAGCAGAGAGCTGGCCTGGAAGAGGGGCAACCGGGACAGAATCCTGCGCCCCGACCGGGACTAGAACCCGGTGTGCCGGCGCCGCAAGGTGGAGGATTAGCCTAGTGAACTGCGGCGCCGGCTACCCTTGTGCTTCTATGATTGCATGACTGCCTGATTTATTCTAAGGCAGCACTGAGGCTGAGATTTGGTTTTGTTCTGTTGCTGTTGTTGTTATTAGAAGGTAGTGGGAAGGATTTAAAATCTTGTCAAAGTCTTC
Organism: Oryctolagus cuniculus; assembly: GCF_964237555.1. Taxonomy (NCBI): domain Eukaryota; kingdom Metazoa; phylum Chordata; class Mammalia; order Lagomorpha; family Leporidae; genus Oryctolagus; species Oryctolagus cuniculus. Next base: position 152,515,467 of record NC_091437.1, read on the forward strand.
TTAGCAATAGCCTTGGAAGCCAGTTGATAGCCACAGACTAATGTTCATGATACAACTTTGCTTTGTTCTGCTCCTCTGTGCCCATTCCTCCAAGGGGCTGAGAGTATTTTGTATAAAATACCTTCACTTTTTTCGGCCGGCGCCGTGGCTCAATAGGCTAATCCTCCACCTTGCGGCGCCGGCACACCGGGTTCTAGTCCCGGTCGGGGCGCCGGATTCTGTCCCGGTTGCCCCTCTTCCAGGCCAGCTCTCTGCTATGGCCAGGGAGTGCAGTGGAGGATGGCCCAGGTGCTTGGGCCCTGCACCCCGTGGGAGACCAGGAAAAAGCACCTGGCTCCTGGCTCCTGCCATCGGATCAGCGCGGTGCGCCGGCTGCAGCGGCGGCCATTGGAGGGTGAACCAACGGCAAAAGGAAGACCTTTCTCTCTCTGTCTCTCTCTCACTGTCCACTCTGCCTGTCAAAAATAAAAAAAATAAAAAAATACCTTCACTTTTTTTCAGGATTACCCATCTCTCTAACATCTTCAGGGTTTTAGAAGTTTTTCATGTTATTATGAATATTGAAGTAAGGAAAGGAAGAAAAAAGAGACAGAGAGAGGAGGAAGGTCTCTCTCTTCTGGGAGAAGGTTCTACTGAGACATGGGCAGGAGGTAGCTTGGGAAAGCAGTTAATCAGAAAAGATAAAAAGAGGCCTCCAAAACTTTCTAGCCTTTGTACTACACAGCCTGCTACTTTACAGTCTTGCCAAGAGGTATCAGATCTTGTTTCAGAATGTATTTATCATTCTGAGAATACAACAGAAAATGCAATGTGGAGCTATTGCCATTGAAAGAGCAAAAGTATGAATTAAATATTCAAATTACAACATAAAGAGCATGTATTATTAAGTACACCATGGGTTATCAGTACAATAAACAATAACAAAAGTTTTCAATTGCTTTAAGACTTAACTGCATGTGAAGCAATGAGCCAAGTACTTTATATGCAGATTATCTGTTTGAATTTCTAAACCAATTCTATAAAGTAATTACTACCAATGTGCACATTTTAAAGTAAGGAAATCCCTGCATTTGCCTACGGAGGCTGTTGGTGTTACAAAAGCACACACAGGTGGTATAGGGGGAGGAGGGAGTTGAACCTTGGTTTGATTCCATGGCCCAACACAACCACTAGGCCACATGGCCACTTCACCAGTTCAGTAGAGGGAGCCATCAGAGTGAGTCGTAAAGTAGGTGACACATGAGCAAACATTTTAAAACTGGTCAATGGGAATCCCCTTAAAATCAATCACAGAGGGAACCAGAGCTCATTTACTCTTCAGTGACCAGAACAGCCTCACCACCAGGGCTTGCCTGTGCAATGTGCAGCTAACAAATCTAAGAACCTTCTGCTTTTACTTCAACTTCCCTCACTTATGGGAAGGCAATGGAAAGAGAAATCACCTTTGCCCTGCTTAGCTCTTGGATTGGCTTCTTCTCTGCAGCCCAATTCCCATCATGGCTGGTGGAGGGTGTGCTTAGCGGGGAATTGCGGAAGGATGGGATGTGCTAAGAGTGCAGTGTGTACCTGGGGTGCTCTAGGAGCACAGATTAGCAGAGTGAAAATCACTTGATCTCACGAGTCATTCCTTCCTTCCTTATTAAGCATTCCGTCTGTATACACTAGATCTCACAGTCAATCATTCATTCACTAACAAGCATTCATTTCTTATGTACAATGGATACAGAAATGAGTAAGACATGGCCCCTTCTTTGAATGGAACAGGAATCAAAAGGAGAAAATAAACAGAATACATTCTCTATGAACAAATTCAGATACAATACAAGTATTAAGCACAAAGTATCAGATACATTAAATATTATCAGGCCCCCATGCCAGCCCTATACTGCAGGTAATACCAGTCCCTTTTCAGGAATAAGGAACTAAGGCTGAAGAATTTTAGTACTTTCCCAAAGTCCCATAGCCTAGCAAGTAAATTAGACAGGCTGCCCCCTCTTCTTCCTAAAGGGAAAAACAGTAAATGTTTTAGGCTTTGTAGGTGCAGAGGCAGATTGAGAATATTATATAGGTGCTTATATTTCCATTTAAAATGAAACCAGTTAAAAATGTGAAAATTCTTTTCAGTTCACACACACACAGAAAAGCAGTAGGCTGGCCTCGGTTCTGGGGCAATTTCTCTGTTCTTTCTAGAACTTATTGTATAGATGTAGATACAGATTGAGATAGAGTTGGTGATAGAGATACCATACATATATGTGTGTTTATGTGTGTATGTATATGTGTGTATATACACACAGATAGTCCTCATCTTCAAAGAAATCACACCCTCTGTAGAAGTGGTATGGATACAAGTATATATTACACGTAGTGTATATATATTATAGGTCTTGTAATATGTGTGCTAAATGCATAATAAAATACATCTACAATGGGATTTTGGCATATGCATTACACAGTATATCTGTAGCCACACTACTTCTATGAGTGCTCGATTTCTTTGAAGACAAAGACTATGCGAGCCACCTTTGTTTCCCAGAAAGCACAACATGAATTCTTATCCTTAGTAAAGCCTAATAATGATAGTGTTGGAGCAGATATAATCCATTATAATTTACCAAGGAGATGGCCATGCATATTTCTTTCATTTTGCACCAAGTCATTAATTCTGTGACAGGAAAAGACATGGTGTTGCTCCTTGAAGTGGTTTTGGGAAGGGCCCCAGCATTTCAGAGGGAGATTGATTTTCAGGCCTCACCACTCTGGGGAATGCAAAGCAGGACAAACCTAGCGCTTAAGAGGCTGAGAGCTTCAGAGGCTGGGAGATCAGACTCCTGGAGGTGCTTCTGCCACTTTTCCTTTCTGGAAGGAAAAGTTTGCAGATTCCAGTCCACTCATGATAATAATGGTGATGTGTATGACAGTGGCAATGAGCAATTCCCAGTCACGGATTCCTCACCATGGTCAGGTTTGGTGGCGGAGCTCACAAGAAATCATTTAGTTTTTACCTCAACTCCCAAAAGTAGGTCATAGTATTATTCCCATTGATCAGATTGAAACTCTGAGGCACAGAAACTGAATAATTTGCTTATGGTCACATAGCTAGAAAGGGGCAGATAAGAATTCAAGGAATTCAAGCCACATGAGTTGTACTTTGTTGTTATCAGAGATCCTATGAAATTTGTGACTTTTCCAGGAGACTTTATGTGATGAACTGTGATTTTGATTAAACTGAGATGATGTTTTTTTCAAACCTAGATTTGGAATCGACAGCGGCTCTCTCTTTATCTTTTCTCTCTGCACAATGGCCACAGTTAGAGGAAAAGCCACATCATCTACTTAGACAACCATTTGGCTTTACTTTTGAATTCTCCGAGCAGCAAGCTAATGCTGCTAGAGAGTAGAATTCTCCCCCTCCTCATCCTTCTGTGAGCTTTCAAGTTTCCCTCAATGTGGCTTCAAAGGGGCTGAAGGGGAGCTGTTAGGCGTTTGTATCAGTCTTTTCTCCATTGCTTTAACAAAATACCCAAGAATGGGTCACTTATACAAATTGATAGAAGGATGCTTATTTAGCTCACAGGCCTGGGATGGGAAAGTCTAAACAACTGGTGCCAGCGCTGCTGGGGGCTTCGTGGTGGATGGCATATATAGAGTAGGAACACACCAGGAAGGGATCACACAGCAAGGCAGCAAGCCACACAGTGGGGATGGCCAGTCTCACTCCATTTTAAATGCTTTTTAAATTTAGTTTTATTATTACTTTTTAGAGATTTATTTATTTATTTGAAAGGCATAATTACAGAGAGACAGAGGCAGAGACAGAGAAAATCTTCCATCCTCTGGCTCACTCCCCAAATGACCACAACGGTCAGAGCTGAGCCAATCCGAAGCCAGGAGCCAGGAGCTTCTTCCAGGTGTCCCATCCAGGTGCAGGGGTAAAGGACTTGGTCCATCTTCTACTGCTTTCCCAGGCCATAGCAGAGAGCTGGATCGGAAGTGGAGCAGCCGGGACTTGAACCAGCACCCATATGGGATGCCAGCACTGCAGGCAGTGGCTTTATTCATTACACCACAGTGTCAGCCCCATGTTTGTTTGTTTTTTCATTTTATTTGAAAGTAGGGGCCAGGGAGAGGGAGATAAAGAGAGAGAAAGAGAGAGAGAGAGAAAGAGAGAGAGAGAGAAAAAAAATCTTCCATTTGCCTTCTCCCTTTCCAAATGGACATCCAGGGCTGGACCAGGCTGAAACCAGCAGTCAGAAACTCAGTGTGCTGCTCCACATGGGTAGCAGGGACCCAAGAACTTGAGTCAACATCCTCTGACTCCCAGGATGTGCATCAGCAGGAAACTGGATTCGAAACATATCTGGGACTCCCAACTGGCCACTCCTAGGTAAGATGCAGGCATCCAAAGTGGCAATTTAAGCACTGCAGAAATGCTGGCCCCTAATCTTGCCCTTTTGTAAAAACTCCCACAAAAATAGGGTCCCACAGAGCTCCTTCAGGCCCTTCTGAGAACAGCACCACCACCCATGAGTCCCCACCTCCTAACGGTTCTGCCATTTCAACAGCATCCCCATACTGGGACCAAGCTTCAAACGGAGGAATTGGGCAGGTTACAAACCACATCCCAAACACAGCAATGTTCAAAGAACATCCATGCTGGCTCTTGACTGGAGACAGTGTTGAAGGGGCTGCTTCCCAGAGGCAGTCAAGCATCATGATTAACACCCTGGCTATCCAAACCTGACTCACCCGTCTAAGCTGTGTGTGTCACAAAAGCTAAAGCCTCATTGTGTCTGTTAGCAAAATGGAGTTAGTGATACAAATCCAAAGCCAATCATTTGCATATTTAAAATCTCTCAAATATGAGAACAGACATAATTTTCATAAGCCCACAGCAAATGCATTTGGGAATTAAAGCTTACCTGAACTGGCACAAGGCTTGAGACTCACTAAAAATCTTTATCTCACTCTGTGTGAATATGCACGAGTTTTGTTGCAAAATACTCATGAATTCAGCTGCAGCATGCTAGCCTGGACATTGCTGATGGGGTAAAACGAGACACAATACATGCACTATGTTTCCTTTATTAAATAATAAAAACAGCTATGAATTTCAAAATTCATCATGGCTCCAAGAGTTTTGGATAAGGGATAGTGGACCTGCACTAACTACCTCATTAAGTTTCTGTGTGGATTAAGTGGAATAAAATATGGAGAGAGCTTAGCAGGGGTACTGGCACGTGATAAATCAACAACAAATCTCCTATCCCCTAAGGAGTTATTGCATCCTATGAATTAGGAGTATTATTAGTTGAGCCATTTTGCTCAATTGTGACATCAGTTTGACTCTACAAGGACATCACAATATAACAGTGATGGGGAGGGCCTCACTCTAGTCTCTAAGACTTCTTTCTAGATGCCTTCTGAACATTGATGCTGGTTGTCATGAAATCTCAACGGACAGTTTCCTTTAGGTCTCAAAAAGGATTTATCTTTCTTGTTCCAAAGACATTTAAAGGGTTTTGTGACTGCCATGTCAAGAGGTTGCAGTTATCATCACACTACTAGGATCAGCCAAACTCCCACATGCACAAGTTACAACCATGCCACACCTGCCCCCTCCCCGCGACCCTGCACAGGCACCATCAGGAGATGCTTTCAACTTCCTGTGGCTTAGCAGACACAGACATTGAGAGATAAAATGGAAACAAATATACATCTTAGAATTGGTGAGCTGCAGTCTGTCCTACAAAGAGTCACAGGGAGATGAAAATGAGGGAGGCCACCTTCGGCATCCTGTGAGTAAATAAATGACCACAGCCTCCCTCTCTCACAAGCAGATGTGCCCATAGGTGGAATGGGCCACCAGCTCTCTGGCAGTGGGGACACTGAATCTGGACAAATGCTTACTTGTAGAAACAGCAAGGCTGCTCTTTGGTCTCTCATTTAGCTACCACTGCACATGCTGTCACTCAGTGATAAAAGGGGATTATGGGGGCTTCTGAATTAGACAAGCACACTCTTAACCCTGTCAGAGCTCTGAGTAGCCAAGAGATGCAAGGGGTCTGCAACTTGGAGCACCGCATCCAAGGTTTGCTGCAGGCAAAGCAAATACTGGGGACTTAAGCAACAAAGGGCTTTTTAAAATTATTGTCCCCCAAATTAGTCTGGCTTTTCCACTCAACCACTGAAAATGCTGAAAAATAAACAACAGAAAACAATAAAAATATCTTTCCCTCCTGGGGTAAGACCTTTCCCACTTGGGAGAAGAACACAATTGTTCTTTGCAAGAAGCCATGGCCTATAAAAGGGAACTCAAGAACGAGCTATGCAGAGGATAGAACAGGGGAAATCTTTCTTCATGGAGACTTTCTCTATCTGATTAGTCTTCCTCTCCTTTGAGGCTTTTTTTTTTTTTTTTTTTTTTGCAAGAGAGGTTGCTATACGCTTTATGGTTTGTCAAAGCATTCCCCTCTCCTGAGTAGACCTCCAGGTTTGCACAGTTTCGCATACACAAATGTGATCAATAAACCCTGTTGTGTTCAATAAACCCTGTTGTGTTCAGAAAACCAGATGTGGTGCACACCCAGAAGCAGGCCCCCATCGAATGGCATAAGGATGCGATGGTGAAGCCTTCCTAGAGAAGTTTTCTTTTCGCCTCGTTTGTGCAGAATGAAGGAGCTGTGTGCACTTGGCGGAGGGACACTGCCCCTGTGGGCCTTGTTTCCCTCGGCGGTTAAACCCAGTGGTGCGCTGGATGGCTGCCTTGGCCTCTTCCAGCCCTTAATTCTCATACTCGACTCTCCTATTTCCAAGAACAATAAGCACTGCAGAAAATATCATCTTGCCTGAGATTGTGATCTTCATGACTTCATCTGTGCGAACAGACAAACATCAAAAAACAGCTGAAGCATAACACAGGATCTAAGGCAATGTCAGGGGCCCTTCCTTAAAACCTCCAGTGCAGATAAACTTTCAAACAAACAGCACTTGTGTGTCAGGAGGGAGGCGGGAGAAGGTGGTACGGCGGGAAGCAGGCTTTATCCAGGGCGCAAGCTCTCGTTTCCTGGGACAGTGAGAACTTTGTGCTTTCAGAAATCTTGCCTGAAGTGTTTGCTTGTGTTGCAGCTCAAGGACAGGGCAGAAGAGCAGGATGTGTCCGAGCTGCTTCCTCCCTAAGCTCTTCTATCTCTCCTCCACCCAGATCTGCAGCTGCTATGGTTTCCAGCTAAGCTACTGCCCAGGGGAACCAAGTCAACTTGCACCTAGAAAAATATGCACACACCTTTCTACTCTCCCCTGGGATCCTTCTCTCTTAATCACGGGGGCAGACTTAGATGCTTGTCCTTGAAACTGTTACAGTCCTACACATGTGTGTCCATTCCACTGACTTCCTCTTCACCTGGATTTATGCCTTCTGGACTGTGAGCTCTGTGAAGGGGGGAACTGCTGTTTCCTCTTGATTCCCCAGCCACAAGCCCTAGCATATACTGAACAATCAGTCAATAATTGTTGAATGAATTCTTAATGAAGGAACATAGTAAATACCCTTTGAGGTCTCTGTCCACCTCACAACCACCCACATTACACTGAGGCCAGTCGCTGCTCACTAAGAGGGGCAGATGCCCCACAGCCGTGTGATAGGACCTCAGACCTCTCCCGGGTAACTGTGGAGGAGACCTTGAGTCTGTCTGGGCCAATGAGATTCACTCTAGCAGGTTGCAAGCGTATGCCTAGCCTTTCCCTCTGCAGGAACACAGATATGAGGTCCCTCTCTTCTTCCAGGTATACAGAGAAACAACATAGGCTCTGCAAGAGTCGCAGAGTTGAAGACCTTGTGGTAATAAAGCCCATCAATGCCTGCTTACCATAACAGTTCTGGCAAGACCTGCTTATATGATGTAGATGCTAATGTTCAAGGATGGCGAAGAATACTGTGTGAACAAAAAACAGTCAGGAGTATGTGCTTTTTCTACAAGATTAAAAACCATGAGGTCGGGCCAGTGCCGTGGCTCACTAGGCTAATCCTCCGCCTTGCGGCGCTGGCACACTGGGTTCTAGTCCCGGTCGGGGTGCCGGATTCTGTCCCGGCTGCCCCTCTTCCAGGCCAGCTCTCTGCATGGCCAGGGAGTGCAGTGGAGGATGGCCCAAGTGCTTGGGCCCTGCACCCACATGGGAGACCAGGAGAAGCACCTGGCTCCTGCCATCGGATCAGCGTGGTACGCCGGCCGCAGCACGCCAGCGGCGGCGGCCATTGGAGGGTGAACCAACGGCAAAAAGGAAGACCTTTCTGTCTGTCTCTCTCTCTCACTGTCCACTCTGCCTGTCAAAAAAAAAAAAAAAAAAAAAAAAAAAAAAAAAAAAAACCAAAAACACCATAAGGTCATGAAACACAAATGTGGTGCTGGAACCAATCAGATCCAGCTGCCTGTGTGTGCTTGGTGATAAATGTGTCCTCTCGGGTCAGTGGCGAGAGGACACATGACTTGTTTAATGGCTCGAGACAATTGATGCCACATTTGGATGACGATCATGTTAGCTTCCTTTAAATGGTGCACAAGGATAATTCACATGGAGGAACTAGAAGCGTAAACATGCTAGAATTCTTACTGAAAGGTAATATTAGGGGCTATTTTTATACTGTGAATAGGAGGAGGGCTTCCTAAGCAACACAGGAAATGCAGAGTCTGTAAAGGAAAGACAAAATGATCCCTTTCCGTTATCTTAGAAAACAATAATAGCCATTTCAAAAATTGCGAATGAAAAGACGTCTCTTAAGGAAAGAAGGCAGAAAAGCGATGAGCAAGAATTTGCAACTGACACAGCAAAGGGATGGTATGCTAGCTGCAGAAAGCTCCCACAAATTAAGAATTAGGAGGAAGACAAAGCACAATGAATGAGTGCGTCTTTTTAAGGCCTTATTTTTTAATTCAAAGCAAAAGTGTAGTTTGTCCCATGCACTCAACAGATAAAAGTTGAAGAAATCCTGTGAGGAATCCTCCCTTCTCAAAGCTCCATTTCGACCTTGAATTCACATGACGTATCTTAACAACAGATGAATCAAAACGTGTTCAGTCCCATTCATATTTCTTTAAAGACTATTTGACCATCACACCCCAGCCACTGTAGCCAGGCTTCTGTGAGGGGTGATGGTGAAACACAGGGAGATCCCCCAGGAACAGGGCTGGGCAAAGAGGAGAGACTGACTCAATTGTTTCTCATCCACTTTTCTTCTACTTCAAAGCATAAAGTGTTTCAAAGAAAAGGAAAGAGAAAAGGAGAGAGGGAGACAGGAAGGAAGAAAGAGACGGAGGAGGGAGGGAGGGAGGGAGGAGGGGAGAGGAGGGAGGGAGGAAGGGAGAAGAGAGAGGCCAGACTGGGTCCTGTGGAATTTGGCAGACCCTTCCTGGTGCTGTTCCTCATCTAGCCACTTGATGGCGGCATGAGCATGGCGGCGCTGCCTCGCTCTCAGCCTGGCACTTTAAATTCCCAGCTTTAAAGCCGGGGGCGCCTGGGTGTGTTTGTGTTTGCGCCTGCGAGTCAAACTGTGCCCAGCCTCAGCCCTCTCCGCTGATCCCTAATGCAGGTCGACAAGAAAATCGACAAGGGTTTCACGATCTTTCTTCTCATGAAAATCCCAACAGGACTTTGATAGTGTAAAGGACATTGTAGAATTTCCTTAAAGACGCAACGTCTGCCCCTCCGGGTGTGCAATCTGTGTGCAGGTACAGCAGTTAATGAGCCGCAGGCTGGCGGCTCCCAAGGCCGGGCTGGAGCAGTCAGCTGCTGCGGTGATGGGAACTGCCATCAGCAGCTCTGCACCAACACGCCCAGGGCTGGAAAATGTGATTTGTGACACAGCAGCATGGGAATAATAATGGAAACGTAAGTGCTCTGGGCTGACGGCTCTTTCAGTTGCAAAGCTGCTTCAGCTCAGAGGACAGGAGCTGTACTTCTTAGCTTCCATTTCTTTGGGGCAACCTGAGGCACGCCCTGCAACTGTCCTGCCCCTGGAGACTAGGATGTTTCCTTGAACCCCAGGCAAGGCTGTCCCTTAAACCCTGCAAGGACCTGCCTGGGCTGCGCAAGCTCCCTGTGGTTGCCTGTCTCTACAAGCGGCACCGCCCAAGTCATGGCTCAGGCTTTGAAACCTGTTCTCATCTGATGCTGCCCAAGACACGCTGTCATATTGATAGGGTTTTGTTTTCTGGTTTTGCCTTCTGAAAAAAAAAATTAAATCCTCGCCTATGCGCTTCCCTGTATAGTTTACACTCATATCTCTCTTGGGCTTTAGCACAGTATAGATAGGAGGCAAAACTATTGACATGGCTGTCAGACTGGGACACAGGGAATCAGACAGCTGGAACGACATGCCCAGGGTCTCCATTCCCTGCTCAGTGGTGGCCAGCAGGGAACAATAAGGTGGTTTTCCCAGGTTGGAGTTGCCATTTGCTTGCTTTCAGTTGCCTGCTGTCTCTGAGGTCCAGCTTCCTGATGTGTTTCACCAGGAGAAAGATGCCAGTCTCCCGGGCATTTCTGGGGGGCTCTGGGAGGACTGACTGATATCATACACTTGAAATGCTTAGCGAGGGGCCCCTGGGTGTCTGAGGCCAGGAGAGTGGGAGGACAGACTGTATGGAACAGTGCCTGAACAAGCTCCCGTTGTCCCAGCCCAGGGTCTCTGCAAACATTTCCATGCGGATCAGCACTTGTGCAAGCTGCTCCTCCAGCCGCTGAGCTTCTCTGGCTGACAGTAGAACTTGGCTAAGCTTTGAAGGGTGGACTCTCCAAAGGATGAGTGGACAATGGGCCATGGGCACTGTTGGGGGAAATGTAGCCCTTTCTCTTTCCCTAAGGCTATGGGTTCTGAGACACATCTCAAACATGAGCTACCATCACTCCCCATCATAGCTGATTTAACAGCACATTTCTATACTCATGCCCCATCTTTCTGCCTACCTCTTGTTCCTTGGAGTCGCCTGCCTTATGCTGCTGTAGCAGCTCTGATTCATGCTGTGCATCTGGGAACACAGGTCAGGACAAGTTCAGACGGGACTCAGATTCCAAGGTCAGAATCTTTGGATATCCAGAAGCATACACTCCCAGGCTTTTTTTGATGTCCAGGGCAGGCAGCTTGAGCCAAGGGCAAGTCTGGCCAGGTCAAAAGTCTTTCCAGAGCACCTCACAAGTTTTTGGGGGTGTCCACAGGGCACCCAAGTTCCTAAAGGATGTGGGCTCCTGGATATTCATGGGTATAGCATTCAAACCCAGATTCCCAACAGAGCAAATCCCTTAGACCTCAGGCTGGCAATAGGTGGAGCCAGAAGCTGTCTCTACGATGTGATTTAAGGGCACCGTAGATTCTGTGTTGCAAGTATATTGTGTGGGTGAGGTGTTACTTTCACCTTAGGCTATTTGTCACACTGGGGTACGTTGGAGCTTGTAGTAGAGTAGGCGGCATAGGTGAGTGCCATGTTGCCCCCTGCCCTGCACCCTGTAGGCTATCATTTATTGATGAGCAATTCTGAGTCAGCACCATGCTAACACTTCTGAACACACCAGTGGTTTCTTAACCCAAGCTACACAATAGAATCACCTGGAGCACCTTTAAAAATGCCAATGTTAATACTACTCTTGTCCACTCCTATCCATTCTGTTTTAATTTGACTTCAGGTGGGGACTGGGCACCCAGAATGCTCCTCAGGTGGTTTTTCTTGGGTAGTCAGGGTTTGGGAACCATTGATTTGCATTCTCTTTTCATTCTCAACTTGACCTTTCTAGGAAGATAACTTTACCCTCACCTTGCAGAATGGGAAGCAGTGAACATTTGGGGTAGGTAAGACACACAGATGGTTAGCAATAATCAGACTTTCAAATGTAGGTCTGATTCCAAAATATCAAACATCGCCAAAGAGAATACTTGTACTTGCCTAGTTCCCTTTCTAAAAATCCAAAGACAGGTGAAGGTAAATGTGTTCCTCCAACAGAAGATATTAAGGTGACTAAAAGAAGGCAGGATTTCTTTGAAGCCTCATGTTTTATTTTAAAAACACCCCACTTGTTTTTGTCAAAGGACTTTACATTAGTATTTTTAAAAAGTGATACTCCAGGAAGGTAGAATAGATTGGTTTATTCCACACTGAGATTGCAAGGCAAGGCATAAGCTAGGTGTGAGCAGCTCAACCTTGGTCCATGTTGGACCACATATCAAAGGAAGGAATCACGGTCCATGTTCCAACTGACAGGAGCCCTGGTGCATGTCGCAGTGGATAGGGGCTCTCATCTCCCTGTCATGAGACATTGGAGGATTCCTTTTTTTTTTTTTTTTTTTTTTTTTTTTTGACAGGCAGAGAGTGGATAGTGAGAGAGAGAGACAGAGAGAAAGGTCTTCCTTTTTGCCGTTGGTTCACCCTCCAATGGCCGCCATGGCTGGCGCGCTGTGGCCGGTGCACCATGCTGATCTGAAGGCAGGAGCCAGGTGCTTCTCCTGGTCTCCCATGGGGTGCAGGGCCCAAGCACCTGGGCCATCCTCCTCCACTGCACTCCCTGGCCACAGCAGAGAGCTGGTCTGCAAGAGGGGCAACCGGGACAGAATCCGGCGCCCCGACCGGGACTAGAACCCCGTGTGCCAGCCCCGCTAGGTGGAGGATTAACCTATTGAGCTGCGGCGTCGGCCAAATTGGAGGATTCCTATGAGAAGACAGCCATGGAAGGTGAAGAAGGAAAAATGTAGGGAGAAATGATGACCAAAGCCTGGAGTTACCCCAAGATCAATTCTACTAATCTGAGTATTTCTCAACACAGTTGGATTCTTAGCCCTGGAAGATGCATTTATTAAAGGTGGGTGCAAGAACATGAGCTCAGAATGTGAATTTCACTTATCGTCTCTCTTAGGGATCAACAAACATATTCTATATAGGGTCAGAGAGTAAATATTTTAGTCTTGTAGTCCATATGGTATCTGTCTCAGCTACTCAGCTCTGTTGCTGTTGCACAAAAGTCACCATAGACACTACACAAATGAGCGGGCGTGGCTATGATCCAATAAAACCTCATTTACTAAAGCAGGCAGGCAGGCCAGATTTGGCCTGTGGGCCACAGTTTGCTGAACCCTGCTTCATTCTGCTTACTTATAAGCATATGTTAAGCAATTAGCTTAACTTCTGCTATCTTCACTTGATTCATCTATAAAATCTCAAAGTAAATGCTGGACTAGATATTCATGACAGCTTCTGTTTTTGCTCTCTGAGCACACACCACGAACACACACACACATACACGACACGTTTGCTGGTAATCCTCCCAATATGGATTTGGTTTCAAAGTGAGGGCACTGAGGCTTGAAAAATTCAGTTTAATGCTTCACATCTACTATGTTGAAGGGCAGAAAGGACACCCAGGTCTTTCAGAAATTAAAACCCAGATCCTTTTCCAGAATATGGTAATACTTCTAAGAAATTGTTTGAACATACTTTTAGCCTAGAGATCTAGGAGATTGAGTCCATGTGCATTCTCAGGGTGGTTCTTTTCCCAACATGCAAACAATGCTAAATTCTACCAAGCAAGCTGCTTTACAATAACATTAATGATGTACCTAAGGTTATATCTATTCAGTTGAGCTCATTGACCTGGCATCCTGTAGGCAAATGCAGGAGACCAGTTTCCATCAGGCCCTGACTTCTTCCATCAAGGAAATTCTTGGCAATGCATCTGAAGCATCTCCTTATTTCTGATCTCCCAGCTGTTTCCATTATCACAGGATCCTGGAAGAACTTAGAGTTCAGTCCCAATGACACTGGACTGCCAAATGCAATGGATTTACTCTGCCTGTGTCACTGGCCTTAATAGGCCTCTGTGGAAATATCCACAGGATCAAAAATGCTGCTGGCCCAGATACCCATTCACTCTGTCATCTATTTCCTCTCTGCTAAAATTTTAGCCCACTGTGGATCTATGTTTCCAATCATGCCAGACTTCTAAATGGAGAAGTACAAAGTTCTCTTTGCAATGCCCTCTAAGGCCCAGGCTTGGTGTTCAACTATATATCTATACTATGACATTTAATCCTTATGGCAGCCTGAAGGGGTAGAGATTACAATCCTCATTTTACATGTACAGAATATGGTTGCTAGGATGGTACCTTGTCCAATCAGAAAGGTGGATTGATCACCTTTGCTCAAATCTCCACTCATTAATGGAAACTACCTTCAGCCCTCACCCAAGTTGCTAAGAGAGCACTGGTGGGTGTAGCCTTTATGCTTCCTCTGTGATATACATAACTATATATTTAAATGGATGAATAAAAGAGGAGTGACCCTGGAGTTAAGTACAGTGGCTTTCTATTCTTTGGAGTCACAGATTGTTTTGAATCTGTTTTAAGGTTCAGCAGATTTTCTCTAAAACTTATTTACATTTTGTACAACATTTCAGAGAGCTCAAGAATAAAAGCAAGGGTCTTCCTTGTGGCATAGCAAGTAAAAGTCGCTGTCTGCAATGCTGCCATCCCATATGGGCATCGGTTTGAGTCCAGGCTGCTCCACTTCTATCCAGCTCCTTGCTAATGGCCTAGGAAAGTTATCAGAGGTAGCAGGATGCTTGGGCCCTTGCTACCAGTGTGGGTGTCCCAGAGGAGGCTTCAAGCTCCTGGCTCCTGGCTGTTGCCTGGAAAAAGCAGCTCTGGTTGTTATGGCCATCTGGAGAGTAAATCAGCAGATTGATGATCTCTCTCTCTCTCCTTCTCCCCCCTCCCCCGCTTCTAACTTTCAAATAAATAAATAAATATTACAGAAAAAGAACAAAACCAGTACCTGTTAAAGGTAGGTTACTGTGCTAGACACTGGCAGTGGACACCCAGTGGACCCTTGGAACAGGTGCTCTGAACCCTCCAATAGTAATGTACCGCCTTGTTCTTATATCATAGTGCTTGCTAGTCCCCCTTCCAGTAACATCTCCTGTTTTTGCCTACCTAAAAACTTTGACTTATGGGTATATTTACCACCATTATGTCAGCCCGAAATATCAGGGAACTAATGCCCTCTGGGAGTAAACTTTAATCAATGATTGACAAGTATATAAGTACCACAACTTCCCTTCTTTATAATGGCATCACTGCTGGGTGTGTGTCTCCCAGTGTGCTCAATGGGATGAAGATCCAGTACTCACACTGATGGCTGGCTCAGCAACACACCGTTTACCAGCTACTTTCCTCTTCCCTCTCCTTTATCAGTGTACCCTTCATTGCCAAATAAATCAGCTGCACTGGCATCCTTGCTTCAGAATCTGTATCTAGAGATCCCACACTAACTCAACACTCAGCAATTATACTTACTTAGAATGTGCAACTCATTGTGTGATATGAGGTAGATCCTAGCAGGCATTAGTTTTGTGTGACACAGAGATAGGTTCAGTAACTAACTCAGAGGTCTGTGGGAAAGGGAATTCAAGGATCAGCCTGGACCAAAGTCTTTTTGTTCAGAGATGAACCTCTTTTCACTCATTTTGACAACAGAACTTCTATGTGCCAGCCACTGGATGAGGAATAAGCACAGGGCATATGCCAGTTAAGGTCCCTCTTTACTCAGAGCGCTAAGGGGAGCAGAGAGAAAATAAACACAGAGAACAATGGAAAAAGATTGTGATTAGGACAATCAAAGAAATATATAGGATGATCTAATAGGCAAAGATTAAAGTGAGCGTCAAAGTCAGTGCTGTAGAGAAGGCCAACCTTTGAGAGCGATTGAGAGAAATACGTATCTTCTCAAGTTCCTCATCTTGGTTCATTGTACTTCTACTCAAAAGTATCCTAGCAAAGAACATGGCCATAGCCTACACTCTAGGTAGTTGTAATCTAGGCAGAAGAGCTAGCGAATAAATAAGTAAACAAAGGGAGAGATGCCCGATAAGAACCACTACTTTAAAAAGATTAATAGTAGCCAATGACTGAGCATGTTTTACCTTTTTCAACTGAGGTTCCATGAGAAATCAGTCCAACTGCTCTGAAGCATATGCACTATATGATTATTTTATTTCTCTTCTGTGCATCTAGAAAAGTATTCGTGGTGTGCAATCATTGAGCGAATTGAAAACAAAGGCAAAAAAACCTCAGTGTTTGTTGTGTTCTGTAATTCAGATGAGGGCCTCCATCTAAGAAGGACTCCTTAAGGAAATATCATGCAGGAAGAGCCCCAGATCTCAAGGAGCCGGCCATTGAGGATCAGAGAAAGCAAGGTGGGGAGAAGGGTCATGCAAAGCCCTGGGGGTCTAGCTTGGCATAGGTGCACAAGGAACAAAAAGGTTAGTGGGAGATAGGAGGAGGAGATGAGAAGAATGGAGGAAGGCAGTGGTGCCAAGGCAGTAAGAGAGGGACAGTCATAGAGAGGCATGTGCATTAATGTTAGGAGCATGCATTTTTTTTCAAAGTATGGGCAGTAATTTAGAAAGAGCCAATAATCAAAGGAAGGCCAGCCCACATATTATTGCAGATCTAGTTGAAAAGTGGTGGTATCTTTATCCACCATGGTAGTGGATCAGCAGGATTTGCTAAGTCAGATATGAGGAAAAAAAGAAGAAATCAGAGAAAGTGCCCGGCAAACAAGTGGCAGGTGATGATAAAGCTATTTCCTAGGATAGGGAAAGTTAGAAAAGGTGAGGTTTGCAATAATAAAATCAAGAATCCTATTTTTTTTATGTAAAAATCCAACACCCTTTTGAAACAACAATGCCAAGTTGACCAATGAGAGTATGAGTAGAGAACATGCAGAGAAAGACCTGAGAATGTTTGCTAGGTAGATGGTGTGGTCACCTAGAATCACATCTGTAGTCCTACAGTTCTTATTATCTGGTTTATCATCTCTGTACTCTCAAGATGATCCTATTTTGTATGATAAATTATATCATGATTGTCTGTGGAGAAAGTAGTATCAATGGAGAAATAAAGAGAACCCAGGAAAGATGCCAAGACACTTGAGCACGTATAGGTGAGGAGAAGAGGAAGAGTTAGCACAAGAGGTTGAAACATGGTAGTCAGTCAGATGGGAAGAAAAACAGGAAATGGTAGTATCAGAAAAACAAAAGGAAATGTGTTTCATGAAGGTGAGATGGTCCCTCATGGCAAATACAGCTGGAAGACACAGCAAGCAAAGAACATCCATGGGATCCTCATATTTCATCTGATTGAAGTCATGATTGCAGTGGGTAAGACAGTCACTCTCTCTTGGTCATGGAACTGCCTTTCTCCTGGAGAAATCCAGTTCGTAGTACCACAGATGATTTAAGGACAATGTGCAGTGTATTTGGAAAGATCATCCATAGAACACCTTACACAGACTGAAATTTCTTTTGGTGAAAGAACAAGGTCATGCCTACAACAAAACATTTGTTTCAGAAAACAGAATGTCCAAAAGTTCTGACTTACTAATAACTGTTCTATTATTATTATTATTACTGTCAGGTACGACTACCACTAGTGTTTCTATAACATCATCTAATTTCCAGCCCAGAGCTGTTTTCCAGTAGATCATGCTGTCTCAGCAAAGCTTCCTGGCTGGTTATATAAAAAGCAATGTGGGAAAGAGTTAATTGGCAAACAGAGTGACTACCTTTGCAACCCAAGAAGGCCTGCTGTGACTTGTTATCTGCAGAGCTAAGCAGCTTGCTGTACAAGCGATATTGGAAGCTCATTGTTGTTAATGCCAATGGGGCCACTCAACACCTCCCTGGAAGTGGTCTCAAGATTGATATCTTGCCATTTATTTTACGCTAATTTTTTCCCTTTGGAGAACAACTTCCTCATCTTTTGCCTCCAAGACCTAGAGCTGAAGGAAGGTCAAACCTGGCAGAAACTTAGGGTGAGATGCTAACTTGATGGTTCTTTCCTAACTTCTCACTGTACTGCATGAGTCATGGAGCTAGAGAATTACTCAGCAGAATGCAAAGAGTATAGGTTTTGAGATCAAAGAACTGAATTCGAGTTCTTGGTAACTAAATAAAGGAGTCATTTAATTCATCTCAGCGTTACTTGTTTTTCATTTGTTAAAATAAAAACACATAATGGATCCTACATCACAGGTTTTTATTGAACAATCCACTCTCATTCAGCTTCCGCCCTCTGCTCTTATTGAAGCTCTTGTCTCAGCTGTGTGTTCACCACAATGGACCACTATCCACCCTGAACATACTCTTCTCTTAGTTCCTGTGACAGCATGCATTGCTGACTTTCTTTCTACTGGTTGCACCTGTTCATGCTCTTCTGCTGGCTTCTCCTCCTCTTTCTGATCTCGGAACATGATAATACTCCTTCATTCTACTTACACTGTGTCTCTAGATAATGGCCAATCTTATCCTGCCAAATACTACGCATATGCTGACAACGCTCAGATTCATCTCTGCAGTATAGCTGTATCTTCTGAGATAAGACCTAGTTCACGTGCCCACCTGATGTGGCCACTTGGGTGTTCTTTAAACATCTTACACCAACACACCCATGATCTTTGAGCCTTTCTTTAAGATTCCATTCTACCTCAACTTTATCACATCTCAAGAAGTGGCATCACGGCCAATTTTGTGATTATAATTAGTAACTTTAAGTTTCCTAGTTAACACTCTCTCTCTCCTCTGTTTTCCATCCAGACTAATCTGCTTTTCATGGGAATTGTTTATCTAAGAATATCTTGAATTCATCCATTCTTTATTTTCTTTATCATCCTGGGTAGCATATTTTCTATCCATATCCATTCTTCATCCTTCTCCAATCTGCATGATTCCTTTGCAGGCAGATCTATATAAAGTACTTAAATAAATATGTAGTCCTTGGATTTCTGGTTAGATTTAGCTATTGGAAAACACTATCAGAAAATCAGAGGTGGGGAGAAGTGAGTTTGGATTCTGAAAGATCATGGGATCTTTCTTTATAGGACTGACATGGATTTGCAGGGATTCTCAAAAGAAAGTCCAATTTTCTCCAAGGAGTCAGCCCTTTGTCTCCATGCTCCTGTTTCTTTCTTTCCATTCATGCTTTTGTACCTGGTATAGTCATGACTCTGAACTCTGCCTTATCTCCAAGAAACTACACAGTCCTCTAATGTTTTATTTATAAGCTACCTTACTTGGTCCCTATATTAAACCCTCCAAAAAAATCCTGGCTTGAAAATTCTATATGTTCCCTGTCACAAACATGATTATTTCTTTTTTGAAAATTTGATTGTTTTATTTTCAGAGAGAGAGGGGGGTGGAGAGAAAATCTCATCCACTGGTTCTGTACGAAAATGCCTGCAACATCTGGAGTTGGGCCATACTGAAACTAGGAAGTAGAAACTCAATCCAGTTTTCCCATGTGGGCAACAGGGACCCCCCCGCAAGCACTTAAATCATACCTACTTCCTCCCAGGGTGTGCATTAGCAAGAAGCTGGAATCAAGAACAGAGCCAGGACTGAAACCCAGACATTCTGAAATGGGGTGTGTTTTCATCACTATGCCAATGCCCTCCCCTTCGAATCTTATTTATTACTTGTTTGAGTAACAACAATGGCAAAAAACCAAGTAAACAAGTCCATTTGCCTATTTGATCTCCTAATTTTACTGAAAGCAACTGACTGTATTCCCTCTTCACCGCATTGAGCAATCACTGTAAGATATATACTGTTTCACTCCTCTGCTAAAAAGCATTCAGAAGCTTCCTTTTGCATTTTCAATAACTACTTTAACTACTTACTAAAGAATAAGATCCTTCATGCTATTTCCTTCACCTATCTCTCCGAGCACATCTTGTACTCTTCTATGGTTTAATTCTTGCACTCACTCATTCAGCTACCATTAAATTCTCTAAAATACTACACATTCTCTTCTAACTTACTTACTCCTCATAGAGCATGGGCACAATTGCCTTCCTCTCATCGCTGGAATCTCAGCTCGGTTGTCACGTCCTCAGATGTGCCTTTTCTGCCACCCGTCTGAAAGCAGTTCCAAACCCAGATGCTCTGATACAATACAAAAGTTATATAATCAGTATCTCAATCACTAGACTAAATTACCACCCCTATTTTCTTTTAAAAGCAAAGCTTTGTTATTTGTTTTTAAGAGAATTGCAGCATAAAGAACTTAGTCTTTTGGATGGACTTTACATGATCTGAGACTTCTCCATGTAGTGGTAATTACAGGCATAGCTCAGGGAAGAAACCTACCAGCTTCTAGGATGCTGCTATCCTCTTATATCTGAGCCAAGGCAGATGACCCACATATATTTATATAATGAATAAGTAGCATCACAAAGTGTTTGACCCATTTGGGTGGAGTCAAAGATTATAAATGTCTGGTGAAGGACTTAGATTTAGAGGTACTTTTGCTATATAATAATAAATTTTATTTCTTTTTTATTTATTTATATGACAGGTGGAGTTACAGAAAGTGAGAGGTAGAGACATAGAGAAAGGTCTTTCCTCCATTGGTTCACTCCACCAATGGCCGTAATGGCCGGAGCTGCACCAATCCAAAGCCAGGAGCCAGTTGCCTCCTCCCGGTCTCCCCCGCAGGTGCGGGAGCCCAAGCACCTGGACCATCCTCCACTGCTTTCCCAGGCTGTAGCAGAGAGCTGGACCAGAAGAGGGGCAGCTGGGACTAGAACCGGCGGCCATCTGGGATGCTAGCACTGCAGGTGGAGGATTAACTCACTGCTCCATGGAGCCGCCCCCCTCTTTTGTTTTTTATTTATATATTTGACAGGTAGAGTTACAGAAAGTGAGAGGGAGAGACAGAGAGAAAGAAATAATACATTTTAGATGTAAGAGACAACCTCAAATGCTTATCTTCATGAATCCAAGGCACAAAGAGAGACAAATGAAGCACTGGTAGCACCATTCCAGAAAGGAGGTAGCTGTAGGTCATGAATGCTATGCCTTGTCCACGATCTATGTAACTCTTGTGAGCTGGAGATGAAAGTTTGCACCTGAGTGGTACCTCCTGGTGCCGTGAAGGTACAGTGTTCCGTAAGTCCTCATTAGGTCCCTGTCTTAGTTCTCTTCATTCATTCAGCCTTATTTATCACTGTGTGTGGCGATTTTAACAAAGTGAAGAGTTAAAATCATGAGTCCTTTTGGATTCCTATTCTTAGTCTAGCCTTGTACCAATTTGATGAAGTGGGAATTTTGGTTAAAGTAAAACTTTAAAAAGGAAAGCACCAGCTGTCCTGTGGTTATCCAAGTAAAGAGTTACAGAATAGGGACTGAGTGTGCTGACTCCCCATCCTATCACTTTTCTACTTTGGGGTATGAAACGAGTAGAAATGAGATTGGTTTCTTTCCTTTTTTGTTTTGAGGCAACAATTGCCTTCTAACACTTGCATCACAAATTTGACATGTTTCTTATTTTTTCCAGGAGACCAGAGGACTACATCTTCCTCTGATGGTTGCTAAGGATTGTTATCTGTTATATCTGTTATCACCTGCTTCAATGCACAATCATCTACAGGATCGTGAATAGAGAATTTAGCCCAAAGGACCTTGCTCAATAAAGGTGCCAAGAATAGGGACATGGAAGGGAAGGTTTCTCCCTTTCGTCTTTATAATTACATTTTATAGGTGATGTTATTAGCAGTATATAATTACAGTCGTGTAATAATATCTCTTGTTCTCAGGCCCAGAATTGAGGCTATGAGGTTTTGCATAAATGAAATCTATCCATCAATGCTGGGTGGTGTGAAGGAATTAGAACAAGTTCTCAGGGACATGGTCTTGGGTTCAAAGCAGAACTGCATTACTTGCTAGCTTTGCGCCCTTGAACAAGACATTAACCTCTTTGACCCTGGCTTCTTTACATCTCAAAGGATAAAACATTTACCTCAATAAACTTTTTTAAAGAAGATTTTTTTTTATTTGAAAGGCAAAGATAGAGAATGAGGGAGAGACACAGTGAGAGAGATCTTCTGGCCACTGGTTAACTCACCAAATGGCCACAACGGCTGGAGTTGGGCCCGTCCGAAGCCAGGAGCAAGGAGCTTCTTCTGAGTCTCCTAGATGGTGTAGGGGGCCCAAGGACTTGGAGCATCTTCTGCTGCTTTTCCAGGTGCATTATCAGGGAGCTAGATCTGAAGTGGAGCAGCCAGATCTCGAACCAGTGACCAGATAGGATGCTGGTGCTACGGCAGTGGCTTAATCAGCCACACCACAGTGCCAGCCACTCTCAATAAACTTTCAGAAGTTTAACACTTAAAGTAATATAGAGAGTATATCATAGGTGCTGGTGCTGTGATATAGCAGGTAAAGCCACCGCCTGCAGTGCCGGCATCCCATGTGGGCGCCAGTTTGAGTCCTGGCTGCTCCACTTCTGATCCAGGTCTCTGCTATGGCCTGGGAAAGCAGTAGAAGATGGCCCAAGTCCTTGGACTCCTGAACCCATGTGGGAGACCAGGAAGAAGTTCCTGGCTCCTGGCTTCAGACTGGCACAGCCGTGACTCAAACCAGCACCCATATGTGCTGCTGGCACCGCAGGTGGTAGCTTTTCCTGCTATGCCATGGTGCCAGCCACAATAAATAAATCTAAAAAGAAAAAAAAAAGAAAGATAAAAAAGTAAGTATATCACATAGTACCTGAAATCAAATAAGCCCTCTAAAAATGCTGATTTCTCTCTGCTTCTCTATTGAGAATAGAATAAAGTCTGCCATGTCACCTGCCTGAAATAATGCAAATGAATGCTATTTCTCATTGAGTGACCACAGGTGTCCATGTAGAGTATGCTCACTGTTGGACTGCTATCAACCTAACAGGGACAACGCAGGCCAGGTAGTCAATGATCCCAGCCTCAGTTACCTTACAGTACACAGAATAAAATGAGGACCTTCTATATGGCTTTGAACCTAGAGGTTCCAGCTAAAAGAATTTATATAAATTGGCCAATGTATACCCTGAATAGTATATGAGTTATGTTAGGTCACAGAACTATAATCTAGACAATGCTTTCCCCCCCCCCAAAAAAAAAACAATTATACTGGAAGAATTACTTTAGCTGTTAGAAACCATTTTCTAATGATGTGAAATCCTTCCCTAAGACCAGACTTTAGTTCCCCCTCATTATCCTTTCCAGCTTGTAAAATTCCCATTTTCTTTAGGCATCTCTCAAGAACACAATTTTTGTTCATGTGTAATAATGATCCTCTTCCTCCTATTACTATTGAAAATAAGAATAGTATTAAAAAGCAATCAATATATAGGCATTTATATTAATTACTTCACTGAACCCACTCATCAAACTGTAAGCATAAAATAACATTCCCACTTTACAGCAAACAAAACCTTAGAGGTAAGGTACATGGGCCAAAGGCACTGGAGTTAAAAGATGGCAGGGCCTGCTCTTCTAATGTAATGTGTACGGCCCATAGCGAAATCCATGTTCTTACATAAACTGCTCTTCCTTTCTGATTGTGTATCTATTAAATGTCTCACCTCTTTCTAAGCTTTTGGAAGTCAATAATATATGTTTTTAAAATTTATTGAAATCAGCCCCTTACAAATAGCAGCCATTTTATAATTTATGAAAAGGTTGCTGAAAGAATAGCTCCCAAGTTGACATCTCCACTTGATACCTCAAAGCAACTCAAACTTGACACATCCATGACAACTTGGCCTTCTTTTCCAAACCTGTTCATCCACAAATCATCGATTTACAAAAGGACAACATGGCTAATTAATTCACTTCAGTGAGAAATTTGGGATTTCCTTAGCACAATTACTCATATCTCTTTCACACATTGCATACCATAGATCAACCTCCCAAATGATCTTAACCCACTTTTCTCTATTTGCATTGTTGCTGACTCAGCATAAGTTAGACCAGTGCTGATAGAATGAGATGTTAAGTATGAATTTGTGGGTCCTGAATTCCCTTAAGCATGTGAGGCTTCATGAATTTGTCTTCCCCTATATCTCCCACTATTGATCTAAACCTCAAAAGCAAGTATTTAGGAGATTCCAAGATGGCAAAATAGGAAAGGGCACACTGATCTGGGGCAAAATAGTAAAAAAAAAAAAAAAAGGTGGAGGTAGTACATTCTCAGGGGAGAGTTAGA
Source organism: Oryctolagus cuniculus (assembly GCF_964237555.1). Lineage (NCBI taxonomy): Eukaryota > Metazoa > Chordata > Mammalia > Lagomorpha > Leporidae > Oryctolagus > Oryctolagus cuniculus. The sequence continues at coordinate 152,539,521 of NC_091437.1, forward strand.
GAAAGCTGCAGTGGAAATTCTATGGAAGGAAGAGTGGTGCTGGCTGTGGAATCGTGTGGACAGTGTGGATGCACAGAATTGAGCATGGACACAACAAATTACCCAAGCAGTCAAGAGCTGGAGAGAGTGCCAGCTTTGAACAGTGAGATGAGATCAGACTACAGCAGCCTGTGCCTCTGGCGATATAGCCAGAGGATGAGCATGGCATAAGTCTGACTTGGAGCCCTAAGGGGAACAGTATACTTGCTAAACCAGTGGGAAAAAAGGGGCGTACTTCTTTCTGTCCCTTCCCCCCAACAATGGTGCCCAGCAACCAGCTGAGAGAGGGCAGGCATCTGTATGGACATAAGTAGTAGTTGCTGTAGTTCTTGCGGGCACACCTAGCAACTGCAAGGGCAAGACACGATCTTGTTGGCAGTAGAGGAGCTGTAACTAGCGGCTCTTGTGCACACGTGTTATCCATGGATTTTACCAGAGGAAACAATCTACATTCCCACTAACTTAGAATTTGGCAGGGAAGAGTGACAGGTGGCTGGATACCCACATAGGACTGTGAGGTGACACCAGCCTCTCAACATATCACGGTCTCCAGGGCTCAAACCACCTAGGAAGATCACTTGGAGTTAGCTGGTTCTGGGGATGGCTCTGCCTCTCTGTGGATGGGACAGGTTCCATGGTAGAATGGATACTCTGTTCCTGGTGAATGGAGGAGCCTTGTATGCTGAGCTCTGTGACTCCATGAGAGGACACAGGTTGTAGATGGGTCTCTGGGCAAACACTGAATGGCTCCACATGCTTAGTGTTCCCTGATTTCCTGGGGTTGGTCAATGCAGTGGGATCTGTGCTCGCACTGAGGACTGAACAGATGTGTGGTTCATGCAGCAGCACCGATATGTATTATACTCGCTTAGGGCTAACACCCAGGCATTGATCACCTTGGAAGAGAGGAGGTGAGAGTGTGATCATACCATCAGAGGTGATCATAACCACCTTTCTGCTACCAAGAGATATATCATGACCAACTTGGGTACAATACTGGATACTCACCCTACCTGGAGCACTGACCAGAACTCTGGCCACACCCAGAACGTGCATCTGGGCATCCACTGAAAGAGTAGACACTCCACTAAATCACAGAGGCACAGTTCAAAGATAAAAGATATCAGAGGAAAAATAAATAAGTATTTCCACTAATGCCTAAGAATAAATGCAGAAATTAAGGAAATAAGAATAAGGTGGACAGTACTATCTCCCTACCAAAGGAATACAACAAAACTTCAATATTAGAATATGAAGATAAAAAGATTGATGAAATGCCTGATGCAGAATTAAAAAGATTAGTCATAGGATTACTCAGAAGCAATGAGAAGCAAATTCACGAGTTAAAGAAATACATACACTCTATGAATAAAAATTTTCCCCATGAAATTGAGATTTTGAAGAAAAATCAAAATGAAATATTAGGGATGAAGAATTCAGTATGTTAAATAAAAATGCAATGGAAAGCCTTACCAACAGACTTGGTTAAGCAGAACAAAGAATATCTGAGCTAGAAGATAAATTATAGGAAATCTTCAACTCAGAGGAAGAAGGAGAAGGAGAAGAAGAAAAGAAGAAATTAGACAACTTTAAAAAGGTGTTAGGGTTTTATGGAATACTATCAAATGACTGAACATACAGGTGTTAGGAGTTCCTGAAGGTCTGGAAAGAGCGAATGGGCTAGAAGGCCTATTCAGTGAAATAATTATAGAAAATTTCCTTTGTATAGAGAAAGAAAGGGACGTCCAAGTACAGGAAGCACACAGGACTCCTAATAGACATGACCAGAAAAGATCTTCACCAAAGCACATTGTAGTCGAACTTTCAGCAGTCAAACATAAGAAAAGATTCTAAAACCTGCACAAGAAAAACACCAGATTATTTTCAGTGATTTTTCAATTAGACTTCTAGTTGACTTGTCATCAGAGGTTCTATAAACTAGGAGGGAATGGAGAGAAATAATCCAAATCTTTTTTTTAAAAAAGATTTATTTTACTTATTTGAAAGAGTTACAGAGAGAGGTAGAGACAGAGAGAGAGGACTTCCATCCTCTGATTCACTCCCCAGATGGCTGCAACAGCCAGAGCTGCACTGATCCAAAACCAGGAGCCAGGAACTTCTTCTGGGTCTTTCATGTGGGTGTAGGGGCCTAAGGACTTGGGCCATCTTCTACTGCTATCCCAGGCCATAGCAGAGCGCTGGACTGGAAGAGGAGCAGCTGAGACCAGAATCAGAGCCCATATGGATGCCAGTGCTTCAGGCCAGGGCATTAACCTGCTGAGCCACAGCTCTTGCCCCAGTCCAAATCTTAAGAGAAAAAACTGCAAACCCAGAATACTGTACCTGAAAAGCTCTCATTTGTGAGCAAATATGAAATAAAGGCCTTCCATTATAAACAGAAATTGAATTTGTCACCACTTTTCCAGCCTTACAAAAGATGCCTAAGAATGTGCTACATACATAAACAGAACTATAGTCATCATTATGAAAGAATGTGAAGGTGGAAAATCTCCCAGTAAAATACAAGGGGAATCCAAAGTAAACAATAGGAATATTTATGGAAAAATGGCAGGGCAAATTTATTACTTATCAATAGTAACTTTGAATGTAAATGGCCTAAGTCTCCAATTAAAAGATAGAGAATGGATTAAAAAATAAAACCCATCTATTTTCTGCCTACAAGAAACATACCTCACCAATAAAGATATACAAAGACTGAAAGTGAAATAATGGAAAAAGATATATTATGCTAATAGAAAGCAGAAACAAGCGGGTGTTGCCATTTGAATAACAGACAAAACAGACTTTAACACAAAAACTGTTAAAAGAGACAAAGAAGGGCAAAGGGATCAAAGAATGACTGAGAGACCAATCAACAGGAAGATGTGACTATAATAAATGTATAGTGCACCTGACTATTTAAAAATAATATTAATTATGTCTAAATAAATAAATAATATAATTATTATATTATTTAATTTATATTATATAATTATAAAACAATTATGTCTAAATAATAAAATAATATTAATATGTCTAAAGGCGGACATAGACTCCAATACAATAGTATGGGGACTTCAACACTCTAATTTCATCAGTGGACAGATCAACCAGACAGAAAATCAACAAAGAAACAACAGAATTAATCTACAATATGGATCAAATAGACCTAACTCATATGCAGAATCTTTCATCTCACAGTTGCATCAGTGCATGGAACTTTCTCTAGGATAGACCATATGCTAGGACATAAAGCAAGTATCAGAAAATTTTTAGAAAATCAAAATCATAACATGCATCTTTTCTGATCACAATGAGTCATGAAGACATAGAAAACAAAACAGACCGATAACCAAAGTGGAGATTGAGTCCATATTAAAGACCCTCCCAACAAAGAGAAGCTCAGGACCAAACGGCTTTACTCCTGAATTCTACTAGACATTTAAAGAAAAACTAATTCCAATTCTTCTCAAGCTATTCAGAACAATTGAAAGGGAGGCAATTCTCCCAAACTCATTCTATGAAGTCAGTGTCACCTTAATTCTTAAACCACAAAACGATACAATACAGAAAGAGAACTATAGACCTATATCCCTGATGAGCATAGATGCAAAAATCCTCCCTTCACCCCCAATCTAATCCAAATGCACAACCAAGAGCTACTGGAGTCTTACCTGTGACTCCAGTTACACATTCCAGCTCTGCCCAAGAATGCTCATGTGTCACCTCGGGACATTTAACCTCTCTCAGACATAATTTGTTCATCTGTCGAAAGGGTTAATCACTGCCTGATACAGAGTTGGTGAGCAGATAAAACTAGAGCATGCTGCTGACAGTCATAAAGATGAGATCACATGTTCTATGTTTATTTTATTTTTTTTCAAGAGCATCAAGAGACAGGCTTATTAGGCAATGAGAATGGAGAGAACAAGAGAGACACAGTTCCTGTCATCGGAGAACTTACATTCACAGGGAAGCCAGACATTAAATAATCATACAAATAGGTAGGTAATTTTGTAGTAACAGTCAAGGCTCATCTGACACCTTTGCCCTGTTAGGCAGTAAATGAATCCCTTTTCCAAAATATCCGAGCTGGTTAGTGGCTGAGTTCAGATTTGTATGCAGACTGTTTGGCTCTTCACAATCCCACCCTGAACTATGAGGCCCTGTGAAATATACAGGGAGTACTAAACAAGACTGGGGTACCTAGAAAGCCTGTTCTAATGAAGTGACTTTTTTTTTTTTTTTGACAGGCAGAGTGGACAGAGAGAGAGACAGACAGAGAGAAAGGTCTTCCTTTTGCCGTTGGTTCACCCTCCAATGGCCACCATGGCTGGTGCATTGCGCTGATCCAAAGGCAGGAGCCAGGTGCTTCTCCTGGTCTCCCATGGGGTGCAGGGCCCAAGCACTTGGGCCATCCTCCACTGCACTCCCAGGCCACAGCAGAGAACTGGCCTGGAAGAGGGGCAACCGGGACAGAATCCGGCACCCCGATCGGGACTAGAACCTGGTGTGCTGGTGCTGCAAGGCGGAGGATTAGCCTAGCGAGCCACGGCGTCGGCCTAATGAAGTGACTTTTAAGATGAAATTTTAAGGAAGAGTAAGAGCTGGGGAAGAAGAGGGATGAGAGACTTGGGAGCCAATGCATTGGTGAGCATTGAACAGAGATCAGGAGGGTGGAAACTTGAGGCAGAGATAGAACAAGCAGAAGAGACTGGAAAGGTCACAAGAGCCCAGACATGGCAGAACCTTGGCAGCCATGCAAAGACTGTGGGTCTGGGTCTTATCCATAGAGGTGAGAAGTCACGACAGATTTTAAGCAGGATAATTACCTGGTTTGATTTTCTGAGAGTTCGTTGGTAGTAGCTGTTGCAATCTTCATAACAACTTAATGGGGTGCAGTAGAGTAGACTGACACCTATTTAGATGAACTAAGTTTCTTAAGGTCTCCCAAGTAGAATATGGCTATTGCAAGATTTACTTTGAGACTAAGTTCTTTCCACAGTCTTAATCTTAATCATGGTGTGTCATGCTGTGCACAGTGCCCCTCTGTGTAACACTCTGTGTGACAAATCCTTAACTTGTCATGATTCCATTCAGTTTCATTTCTTTCTCTCCATGCTTGATATTTTTTAAAGATTTATTTAGTTAAAAGGCAGAGTGACAAAGAGGAGTTTGGTGTAGAGAAGCGAGAGCGAGCGAGCAAGAGAGAGATCTTCCCTCTGCTGGTTCGCTCCCTAAATGGCTTCAACATCCAGGCTGAGCCAGATGCAAGCTGGGATCCAGGAATTCCATCACAGAAGTGGCAGGGATCCAAGTACTTGTGCCATCTTCCATCGCCTTCCCAGATCCATTAGTAGGGAGCTGGATGGGAAGCAGTTTAACTGGGACTACAACCAACACTCCCATATGGGATGTGGCATGGTTTTCTTTCATTCTCACTCTCATGCCAATGACTCCCACATTGCTGAATCTAGTTCTAACATTGTCTAGGAATTCCAATCTCACCTGATGACTTGGCCTCTCCATTTGGATGCTTATTGGCATCTCAAACCTAACATATTAAAGTGCGGACTGCTTTCTGCCCAAAAGTTCTTGACTGCTCCCTCCGCCAACTTTTCACATCTTCAACCAGTGTCAGCTTCAATGTGCCCACTGTCCACTGACAGCCATCCCTTACCCCCTCTTTCACACCCAACTCCAGTCTCACAGGAGCTTATGTCAGCCCTAATTTTAAAGAGGTCCCCCTCTCCCCTAATGCTACAGACCAGCATCTCTCCACCCACTTTTGTAAAGTCTCTTTGTGATTCTTCTTTCAATGTGAAACCTCCAGCGGCTTCCTGTCTTACTCAGAGTCAAGGCCAAAGTCTTTGCCACAGTCTTTAAAACTGTGCCTGCTTTGTTTTATGGTTCATTTGTTTACATTTTGTCTATATCTACTTCCATGTTCCTACAGCAGAGATGAGTGGTTGCAACAGAGACCATATGGCCAACAAATATAAAATATTTATTATCTAGACCTTGACAAAAATGTTTTCTTTCTTCTGACGCACATTGCATGTAGCACTCACATTCCCCCTAAGATGTGTGCACGTGCGCACACACACTTCCTTCTTTGACCTCATATTCTGCTACTCTGTTCTAGCCTTACTAGCTTCCACACAATTTCCAGAATGTTCTAAGCCTAAGTGTGACCTACCTCAGGGGATTGTACCTGCTGTTCTTACGGACCAGATTAGCCTTTTCTGTCCTTGTGCAAAACTTGCAGCCTGCCTTCAAGGTTCTCAAATTTTATGATTTAGAAACTATTTCCAAACTTCCTTAGGTTAAAAAATACTATTCCCCAATTACTGTCCTTCCTTCCTACCTCGTTTCTTTGTTTTCTTTCTTAGTCCTCATCTACACTGGTGTTATATTGTTTTTTCTATGTTCTCTCTCCCTGTACTAGAATGTAAGCACAATGACTTTATTTTATGCATTACACTATCACCTGTGACTTAAAAGCCCTGGTACATAAAAGATGCTCATTTATTATTTTTCAATAACTGAATACATGTGAAAATACTTGGAATATAGCCATTACAGCAGTCATTCTATAAGATTCCGTGGTTGACTGCTATGTGCTAGCCCTTAGCCAATCACTTTCATATACACTGACTTCATGTTTACCCTCTCCTTAACCTTTGTAGGAAGGGGCCCGTGTTTCTCTTCTAACCTTTCCATAAAAAGATAAGGATGTCCCTGAAACAATGTGCTGTGAAAGCTGTTGCTTACCGGGGGCAGGAAGGGGCTGTGTCTCCGGTGGGCTCACCAGCGACCATTCCTGAGGTCTGAGCCACTTCTTCCCTCCAGGTGGCAGCTTAGAAAAGCACTATCTCTTTAAAATAGCACACATCATTAAGACACTAATAATAAATCATAGTTATGAGATTTTTCCTAAAAAGATTAAATCCAGGGTCCTTCCAGAAATCCAGTTCCCATCACAATAGGCATCCTGTTTACTGTGCTCTCAATAATAGAGGCCAAACTGGAAGATGTTAGAATGCAACTAAAGGCCAAAGTACAGATGGGTGTAGCATTTTGAATCTTCTTCTTTTTTATATACTGTGTACATATATACATCTCAAGACACTGCCTACAATTAATATTTGCTTTTATTGTGGCCAAATATGTGTAACATAAAATTTATCATTTTTATTATTTTGAAACATACAGTTCAGTTACATCAAGTACAATCACACTGCTGTGAAATCATCACCACCATCCATTTCCAGAAATTTTTTCATCTTGCAAAACAGAAACTCTGTACCCATTCTCCAATAACTCTCCTTGCTTCTTGGGCCCGGCCTCTGGAAACCACCATTCTATTTCTTCTTTCCTTGAATTTGACTACCCTACATACCTCAGTGGAATCATAGTATTTGTCCTTTTGACATTTGCTAATTTCACATAGCACTTTGTGTTCAAGGTTCATCCACACTGGGGCATGTATCAGAATTTCCTTCCTTTTTATGGCTGAATAATATTCCTGTGTGTGTGTGTATACGTGTGTGTGTGTATATACCATATTTTGTTGTTCTTCCATTGATAAATTCTTGAGTTGCTTCTGTCTTTTGATTATTGTGAATAATACTACAATGAACTTGAATGTGTCTATATTCTTCAAGACCTTATTTTCAATTCTGAGTTTATATTCAAAAGTTGGATTTTTGGAACATGAGGTAATTCTGTTTTATGGTTTGAGGAACTACTACACTGTTTTCCAGCCCAACATTATTATATTTTCTGTAGGTAACATTTAAAAATCTTGATTGTGGGACCAGTGTTTGGTCCAGCAGTTAAGATGTCCCTTATCAGAGTGCCTGGGTTCAAATCCTGGCTCCACTACTGATTCTAGCTTCCTGATAACGTGCATCTGGGGAGGCAGCAGGTTAAGTTCCAAATACTTAGATCCTTGCAACCCACAGTAGAGACCTAGATTGTGTTCCATGCTCCTGGGTTTGGTCTGGCCCAGTCCAAGCTGTCACGGGCATTTGAGGAGTGAACCTTCAGATGGGAGATCACTCTATTTCTCTTTCTCTCTCTTGTTCTGTCTCTCTGTCTTTCAAATAAGTAAAAATTAAAAACAATAAATACATAAAATCCAGATAGAAGACTGGTTTTGAGAGATGTTACAAAATACCAAAAATGCTAGTCTTTAGTCTTGGAATCAATTCCAAAAGTCTTATTACTTAGTCACTGCCTGCCCCGGCTGTTTTAATGTCCGCTGTATTATTATAAGGCACAAGTATTCTGTCTTTTGTTCCTGTGTTTTGTTCTCTAAGTGAGTCAACTGAGGAAGCTGAAAAGACCAAGGGAACAATGCCAAACATTTTGCATTTCGTCCTTTCCTGTTCCCTTAAGTCCACCAACTCAATATCATCTGATTCCAGCTAGGGAGCCAAGCATAAAACTATTTCCTTGAAACCCATCTGTGACCTTATGGACCTCCGAAACAGCCTTATGAGCCCCTGACAGCCCAAGGCTGAAAGGTAGAAGTCATACAGTAATACTAACACTCACTCATAACCTGGGTTGGAGTTTTGAACCTTGTGAATGCCTGCATTTCACGTTCACCAAGAGAGCCCTGGGAATGAGCTACCCAGATCCTACTCTGTGCTCTGTTTCCAATCCATTTTTGTGATCTTGGGTATGTTACTTAACTCAGGGAGTGAGTCAATCTTTCTCAAACTTCTATTGTTTTAGTAATAGATTCCTAAAAGCAAATAAAATATTACAATTTCAACATATGATATGAGTAATCAATTTCAATATACAATATGCGGCTCAGTAGGCTAATCCTCCACCTTGCGGTGCCGGCACACCAGGTTCTAGTCCTGGTCGGGGCACCGGATTCTGTCCCGGTTGCCCCTCTTCCAGGCCAGCTCTCTGCTGTGGCCAGGGAGTGCAGTGGAGGATGGCCCAAGTGCTTGGGCCCTGCACCCCATGGGAGACCAGGAGAAGCACCTGGCTCCTGCATTCGGGTAGGCGCAGTGCGCCGGCCACAGCGCGCCGGCCGCGGCGGCCATTGGAGGGTGAACCAACAGCAAAGGAAAACCTTTCTCTCTGTCTCTCTCTCTCACTGTCCACTCTGCCTGTCAAAAAAATATATATATATATATATACAATATGAACAATAGTAAAGCTGCTTTGCATAAAAAAAGAGATGAAGTGTCAGAACCTCATCAAGGTATTACTATTTACCTGCTTTGTCTTCCCTGTTTCTACTCTTAAAAAAACTCCTGAAACTCTTTGGAGATGCGCTAGTGGTCAGCAGAACTTATTCTGCCGTCCAGTGACATACATATCTTACTACTGATGTCCGGCTTGTAGCTCACACATTGAGACTCTCTGAGAACCCAGTATGGAAGCTTCTGTACTTAAAAAACTGGTTTTCTAAATGCAGCTCATGGTTACTGATGTTTGTCAGAAGTCTAAAGATACAATAATACATCAGTGATGATCCCTGTCATCTGCTGGTTGTGGAAATGCCACTCAAACTCCTTGTTTTGTTTGTAGCTAAGTAGGTTTGTCAATAGTTTAGAGATGGGAAATTTGAAACTTTGTGAGGGTATGATTTTCCCAGTGCTACATGGCCAATAGGTGGAGAAGCCAGGATCTGTACCTAGGAAATTTGCTTCTTGAAATGTTTACTTAAAAAAAATTCCACATTATGTGGTGGATGTTTAGCCCAGCAGTTAGGATACCCACATCTTACAAAACCTGGTTCTCTCTTTATACTCCAGTTTCCTGATATTGCAGACCCTGGAAGGCAGTGGTAATTGCCCAAGGAATTGGGTTCCTGATACCGCTCATGACAGAGAGCCAGACTGAATTCTTGTATCACAGCTTCAGCATCCATCACTCCCAGCTATTGCACCTACTGGGGAGAGCGCTCTATATCTCTTGCTCTCTGTCTCTGAAAAAAAGTCCACATTATGCCTCCTTTTAGATACCAGAAGGTGCTAAGTACAGAAGCTCTGTATACAGCAACTGTGAGAATCCCAGATACTTACACGCTGGACTGCCTGATGTTGTTGTCCTAGTGCCACTCTGAGAAGTACCTGACCCTGGCTAAAGTCACCTATCTTATTCCAATCAGAGACCAAATCCCTGTGCCAGCCCAGTGGTGCCACACACACTTTGGCAGAACTCTTGAGCAAGTCCCAGCAGTTAAAATGATACACTTACAGGTTCAGTTACAAAACATTTCATTTGGTCTAAGATTGGGTCTTTGGGATTGAATTCTCCTTCAATTCCCATGCCTCTTTCACTCCATTTTGCTTCTAAAGGTGCTAGGGTGGAATAGAGGACTTGTCCTTGTAGTTATGCAGGTGCTTCCTCATAGTTCTCAATTTCTTCCTCAGGACTCCCTGCAGAGAATGTACTAAAGTAGGTTGATAAGAAGGTATTGATTCCCAGGATAGAGTTCAGAAATATTCTTATAAATTGATCTTGTTGTTAATTAAGGGTTGCCTCAAAAAGGGACTGTAGATAGAGGTATTGCTGAAATCAGTGTTCTCAGTAATGGTGACAAGAGAGGTAAAATATCCCAATGATCCATGCTCAAGAAGGGGAATTAAAGGGATGGGATCAGAATTATCATTTATCAAACAGTTCTGAAATGCTACGCTCAGCTGTACAAACTTTATGACCTTGGGCAAGCTTCTTAACATCTCCAAATCTCAGCTTCCTCACCTTTAAACTGATGTCAATAACATTTTCAAAGGATGTTGCCTGGTTTAATAACGCATATAAAGTGTCTTGCACAGCTATTGCCTTGTAAGAAGCACTATTGAGATGGTTGTTTCTACAGCTGTTATTACCGTTATCATTTGTCCTTTTGTTTAGCCCTCACCAGCATCCCAAATGATAGCTATCAGCTAGAATTCTGGGTTTCAAAATCATAGAGCAAACATGTTGCACATCTCTTGCTCACTTGGTGATGGGATAGTGCTTGTCTTTATGACTTGTGTATGAAAATCAGACCAGAGGATGGTTGTTGGGCCAGGGCACAATGTAGAAAAATTAATCCAATTTAGGGGCAGAATGTGTAAATTTCGCAACTGCTCTCAGTTTAGTGTTTGGCATTCTATTCTCATTTGTGACTTTATATTACTCCACAATAAATTCTGATTTTGCTGTGAATGAAGATTTATACAAGGCTAAATTGAACAAATTGTGAAGAATTGATATAGCGGACCTCAAAAGTCCTACTAATAAATAACCCAGAATGTTATATTCCAGCAGTAATTTAGTTTTATCAGCATCCTGACTCCTTACAGTATTCTCTACAGATACTCAATGCTTTATGACTTTCCTACACAGAAAAAAATAAGATCATGAGATCTATTGTTCCCATATCATCCTGGCATTTTCTAAATCAAGTATGGTTCACATAACAAACTCTCTGAAGAATGTCCTCTGATTTCAGAATATAGTTTAGTTTCTACTTAGCAGAACCTGAGATATATTTGATTGGGTTTAAGAATTACTGTTTTCCAGTCTTATAACATCATCTTTAGAATAAAATAATTATAAAATAAACCACAGTATACCATTGTTTAAAATACACTTGCTGACATCAAAGTAAAATATATGCCATCTTAAAATGCATTAGAACAGGAAGCATCTATTCCTTTCCAAACTTAGTATCCCAAGGAATGATATAGATGAATATATATGAACTTTTCTTTTGCATCTCCATACCAAGGGCTGTACAAGCTCATAGATGGCTTATTAAACAAGAAGCAAGTGTGGACATGGTAGGAGACATTTTATAGTATTCAAGAATCATGGAATAATTAAATTGAATGTGTTCTTGGAGATCATTGGGGTTAACCTCCTGATTATATTTTAAATTTCATTCAATTAGCATGCAATGAGTTCCTAAAATGTGATAGGCATTAGGTTGGGATTAGATGGTGGCAGGGTGTACTTAGAAGGGCAATGAAAAAGTAAAAGAAGCAACGTGTATTCCACGAAGGACTCTGTATGCTGGTAGAGGAGATATTGGGGTACACATGGACTGAGACAAGTGCCATGAGAACAGTATAAATATTCTAAAAGCAGTTTAAGAAGAGAAATCAAGTTCATATTTGTAGCCTGGGTGGCAGAATATTTTTAAAAATGATCTTCCCTTCATTTTACTCATTCAACAAAAACGCATTGAATATATTTTATCTGATAAAACTCTGTACCAAGTATGTGGTGATACAGACTCCAATAACTATGATCTTGGCTTTGTCATGGGTCCAGAATCCAATAAAGATGGCTGACAATTGAACATGAAATTGTGGTGCTGTGAGTATTTTGAAATATCCTTGTGTCTCTTCCTGCATCCAGAATTAAAGGCAGCTGATCTGAAATAACAAGCATGAGATGAACCAACACAGGCAAGATAATTGCTAAGTTTTTTACTTCCTCCTGATCACCTCCTGGGAAAGGTGAGATACAGTTAGCTTGTCTTTTTTTTATTAAAGATTTGTTTATTTATTTGAAATTCAGAGTTACACACAGAGAGAAGGAGTGGTAGAGAGAGAGAGAGTCTTCCATCTGCTGGTTCACTCCCCAATTGGCCATAGTGGCCGGAGATGCTCCAATGCAAAGCCAGGAACCAGGAACTTCCTCTGGAACTCCCATACGGGTGCAGGACCCCAAGGACTTGGGCCATATGTTTACTGCTTTCCCAGACCATAGTAGAGAGCTGGATCAGAAGTGGAGCAGCCAGGACTCGAACAGGCGTCCATATGGGATGCCGGCACTGCAGGCAGCAGCTTTACTCACTATGCCACAGTGCCGGCCCCTAGTTAGCTTGTCTTTACTTAAAAATAGACCTCAAATAAACATGAGTTGCATTAGTTTTGCTAAACAAACATGTGGAACTAATGAGCCCCAGAGATCAGAATGAATTCTTGTCATAATTTTTCCTCTGACCACTTTGCATATTGAAAATTATTGTATTTAAATTCAGATATCACTTTTTCCATGGAAGTAGGTCTATATCCATATTGGTAGGTTATTATTTGGTTATGTTGTACTTCAATTTTCTTGGATGCAAAGTGAAGGCGTTATGCCAGCTAAACTCTATGTCTGTCCTTTTGATAATCAGCTTACTCTACTGCAAACTGAACTCCAGAAGTGAGTTCACGCACAACAAGACAGGTCTTTGGCATTGTGGTGCAATTCAGCTGAAAATAGTTCAGAGGCAAAATCTGTTTCAGACAGTCAGTTGTATTGTCTACAAGGGTCACATCACTGACATCCTGTTAAAATCAATAATATGGCAAATCCTAGCTTGGGAGCTTCACAGATTCAAACCAGCAATATTTGAAACACAAATGTTTCTGACTCACATTACAATCTGAGGATACTTTTAATGACCAGTGAGAAAATGACTATGGCAGTATGTGCAGGGGGTACATATATCATTGGAAGCTATGTGACATTGAAGATCTATATGACTTCCCTGTGTCTCACCTCCTAAAAGTAAGGCTAATTACTCTATTGTCCCTATTGGGCACTTAATGTAGATATGATGTGGAGTGTAATGAATGCAGTGTGATAAATTGGAAGAGGAATCCTTGCTGTAACTAATTGAACACCTCTATGTGTCTGTGTGTGCTTGTGTGTGCCTATGCCTGTGACTTGTGCATGAGGGATCTTCAGAAAGTTCATGAAAAGAACTGTATTATGAAAAATGGTGCCTGGATTTCAAAATTGTTGTACACCAACAGAAATTTATCTTTTAATTCATTTTTTAGTACAAACTTTCTGAAATATCATGTAAATGTGGCATGAATTTTGTTTTTTATTGTTGTGAACAAACTATTGTATACATCGGTAGGAACCTACTCCTCAAATGGACTAAGAAATGATACTTATGTGAAATAAAAAAAAATTGAGTAGGTAATGATTTCCCTATAATAATTCTTGTGTGAAATCTTCATTTTGATCTAATGGACTTACTTGCATGAACTAGGTGCACATGTATTTTTTCTCATGCTCCTCTGAGTTTTCCAATGAAGAGCAGTGATCAGAGAAGGTAACAACACGTATAGTATAGGGAGTTGCTGCTCTTTAAAAATAACCAAAATTTACAGACTTTCTTGAAAAACTTTAATGTTCTTTTTTGACTTGAAAAACAGAATGCGAGAGAGAGAGAGAGAAGAGAGAGGGAGAGAGAGAAAGACAGCACATGTGAAAGAGGTCTTCCATCTGCTGGTTCACTTCCCCAGATGGCTATAATAGCTGGGGATGAACCAGGCTGAAGTCAGGAACTTGGAACTCCACCCAGGTTTCCCACATGAGTGGCAGGGACCCCATTATGTGGGTCATCTTCTGCTGCCTTCTCAGACCCATTGGCAGAGAGCTGGATGAGAAGTAGACCAGCTGGCACCGAAATTGACACTCAGGTAAGGGATGCTGGTGTCACAGGCAGTGCTTTTACCTGCTGCACTTTATTTTTATTAGTTCATGCTGTGAAGTAGTCATCTTAGTCATCTTATTATTGTCCCTGTTTAACAGATGAGAAAAACTAAGAGAAGTTAAGAGCTGGACAGATTTCCTGCAGAAATAGATAGATGAAGCAGAATCAGGATTTATATCTCAGTACTTTGTTGCCAAACAGAATATTTTCTTATGTAGCCTTCAAAACGTTTGATCGTTTGATGAAGTGAATGACGGAGAGGCACTTTAAGAGTTCTGTAGCACCAATAACCAACACATGCAATCATTTCAAATCCAATAGCTGGCACAAGTTGTTTTTTTTTTTTTTATATTATGAGTTTTTAACCATGTACTCATTATGGTTGCTTGAAAACAAAACATAAACTGCCAGTCACATTTATTTAAATTTGTGATCAGATTATTGCTATGGTTCTTATAAAAACTATTTCAGAAGATTAGAAGTAAATAAAATTTAACCAAAATTCATTGAACACATACCACATGAAAAGAGTTTATACTCTGCAAGGACAAAGATAAGTATATAAGTGATTGTGATTGAATGGTAGTACATTTTAGAATAGATAAATGCTTTGCTATAGATGACATGAAAGACTTACTCTTGAGGACTGAGTTGAATCTTTAAAGATATGGAGATACTTAGTAGGAATTCATGAGAAAAACTGGGACTAATTGAGACTGAGGGAAATACATGTGAAATAACACTAACCCATGAAAAGTCACAAGATGTTTTAAAAATGGGTAATGGCAAACAATTCAATGTGTCTGGAGCATGGACTAGGAAGAGGAAATGAGATAAAACAGCATAAAAAAATTGTAGCTTCGTAATGACGACTGTAACTTTCCCTTCTGAAGAGTGTAGACTAAATCCTGGGAGCATTGGGAAGCCACCGAAGGCTCTCAAGCAAGGAGGTGACATGACCAGATTGGAGTGTGAGAAATGTTTTCTTGGTAGCAACATGGAAAACACAAGGATGGGCTGAAAACCATGAGAAAAGGCCAGAGGATGATGCACCAAAACTGGCAGTAGGTGGGGAGCCGCCAGCCCTGCAGTGGGGGGTGGAGAATATGCCCTCAAAGGAAGAGAAACCTAGCTTCATGGGACGTGTCGCGTCCCTCGACCAGCAAGGAAGACGCAACCCGAACTCTTCTTCAAGCAGTTTATTCAGGAACCTTGAACAAGCTTCTTCTTCCGCCTCCTTCCCTCTCCCATCCCTCTTATAGCCATCAGCACACCAATCAAAAGCAGCCAAGTGGCAAGGATTGATAGGTACAGCAATGCGGAAGCCGGAAGGGAGCTCAGCCATCTCCTTATTAGGAGTTGTTTGTTTCTCGCCAGTCCTTCCGGGAAAAAGGAGCCGGCGCCATCTTTAGGGTGCCGTGCAATGGCTCCCCACAGTTCCCCCTTTTTGTTTTAGAACCAGGCATCTAAGGATTACAGGAGAAGGTAGAGGTCTGTCCCCCACTGCCAGGCATCCACCTGGAACAGCATCCTTTTCGCGGGGGTGGGATCTGGGATGCCAACCCACATGCAGACAGACTTGCCTTCCAGAGAACGTAATGGCTCGTTCTCTCTGCAGTGCTTTGCCTCGCACCCTGCACCCATGCCTAGCATTCAAGGAAGGCCAGCCATGCTTGCGGCGATTGTCCAGCCTCAAGGGCATAAAAGGCTTGAGCTATCATGGCCAATTCCCGCCGATGAGCTGTCCTCATCCTGCACAAACACCACAGGCAAAATAACACAACAAGTAACAGCAACCCCGTCAAAGCTCCAAGTCCCACCCACTCCTTCAGGTTGGAGACGGCTGTGCGGATCCAGGATGACAATCCAGATGTGAAGGAGACATCCACACATGTGGAGTTCATGGTGACCACAGCAAGGCACAGTTGCTTCAAGGTGTAGTCAAATTCTGCGGACCAATTCTGCAAGAGCATCTGAGACAACTGTTTAGAGTAATTTGCTGCCTGAGTCATGTTATCGTACTGAACAGAGGTCACACACAACCCTGAAAATTTCCACTCACATCCTAGCTGAGCAAGCTGCCAGAGAGTATCCACCTGCTCCTGTACCAAATCCACACGCTGATTAACAATCATCAAGCCTCCCTTTATATGTACATTTAAGGATGTCTGAGTATCCAAAGCAGCAGCCATGGAGGCCGTTAAATTATTCAGGGTATTAGCAGTTTGAACTGTCCCTGTGAGCGCTATAGCAGCTGTTGTAGCGCCCACAGCTGCAATGGAAATGGCGGTTATAACGGCTGCAGTAACGATCCCAATCAGCAATGTTATCATAATGAAGATCGAGGGGCTGCTTTGTGACATTGTTTGCCGCACCAGTCGCTCAGGTAACCATCGAGAATATAGAAACATGTCCACGTCCCCATATTAAAACAGGGTCAGGTCCATACCATTGAGCAGTTAGAGGGTCTTTCCACTTCACATAGACTTGTTGTCTTTTGGTTTCAGGATGCCAGTGACGAGCTGCAGATTTCCCTTGATTATCCAGTATTAGAAAATTTAAAATGAAAAGAGCATGTGATAGCCATTTTTGTGGGGAATATGCCATGGTCCCGTATTCCCCCTTTTTTATTTTTTGTAAATAATTTTTTAATGTGGCATGTGCTCGTTCCACAATACCTTGTCCCTGGGGATTATAAGGAATCCCGGTGATGAGAGATGTGGAAGTTAGTACAGAAGTGCTTAAAAGAGTTGGAAGTATACGCTGGGCCATTATTAGTTTTTATCTGTATAGGGGTTCCTAGAACAGCAAAGGCCTGAAGGCAATGAGAGATGTTTGGCAGCCTCGCCGCATTGCGGGGTGGCAAAAACAAAACCTGAACATGTATCTAAAGAAACATGTATGTATTTTAGTTTACCAAATTCAGGGAAATGGGTAACATCCATCTGCCAAAGCTGATTAGGCATAAAACCTCTAGGATTTACACCATAATGAGGGACCGGGAGAAATGTGACACAGGAAGGGCAGGATTTTACAATTTGCCTTGCCTGTTCCCGGGTGATTCCGTATCTTACTGGTAAGGTCTGGGCATTGAGGTGATGCAAATCATGACCATGGGATGCTTCTTAGACTTTGTCAGTCCCTCTTTAAAGGATCTGACTTCTGAGCCAGAGACTGGAGCAGCTAGAAAGAAACACGTTTATAACTGAAGTTTAGCGTCATTTCACATCTTGGCACCACTTTTAATCTAAACAGCCCGATTGGTTATTATCTCTGCAAGATGAGAGATATATCTTTTGACATCTCCAGGGGCCCTCTGGAGATACCAAAAGTCCAGAGAATTTAGAACTTTGATTTTCAGAAAGTCTGTTAAAGGTGCCAAGAGAACTTAGAGTATCTGGTCAAAATAGAATTCCTTAACATTTAGTCAGGGCGATTTTAACACTTTTAGACCAGATCTGATCATAATAATATTTAACATAACTTTTTAAGACTTAATACTTTTTATCAATCATAACTTAACAGACAGTAGAGTACACATTTACTTGGCAGAACATGAATTTTTAGGTAAACCAGAAATACAAAAACCTTGAACATAAGAGTTAGCACATGAAATTATCACATAACTCAGAACTATTTAACAGAGTTAAAAAGAGCTTACACGACCTAACTTTAGAAATGGCAGAGTAACTGATTAAGCAGACACTGTTAAAAAGAGACGTTACAGTTTTTGCAACAACAGATTTTAAGATTTACAATTGAGACCATTTCCAGATAATTAATAACATTAGTACACATTTTAAAAAAATCCCATTGTTATAACAGAAGATCAGACTTCAACTTTAGGTTAGTGTAATTTTGGCATTAACATTTAACTTATAGAAAACTCTGTAAACAATGTTTTAAAATCGTAAACTTTTTACAACTTTTCATGACTTGCTCACACCTTCTGAAACTTTATACCTGTAGTTACTTTTACAGTCTTGAATTATCATGTATGGACAACCTATGAGAATACATGCTGGCAAACTTAAGTCTCTCTTATCAAATTTAAGATGTTAAAAGTACACATAATACATTTTCCATATTTTACTTAGCACCGATGCCTGGATAACTTAAAACACTGAGCTATTAATGAATACCACACCATTATCTGAATTAAAAGTCAAAATTACATTTCCATGCTTTTAAGTAACATAAGGATAACACCACTTGGGCAGCAACAGTCACTAGTGCATATTTACAACTTTGAAAAGATCTTCATCCTTAAGAGAAACAAGTTTAAAGCATATCAAAGACATGTAAATGTAAAACTGAGCAAGTAAACCAAAGGGCGTTTGCATTAACCCAATTTTCTGAACCAATCTGTATTGGCTTACTTGAGTTAACAACATAAAGGCTTGTATACACAGAATTTACTCTCATTTTTATAAGACTACTTTAGCTGAAAAGCAAAAACATGAATACAACATAGATTTGACATCATTTACTACATTTTAATACACTTTGTATAATTTGAATTGACTCAAACAGCTGTTACTTTAACAAATTTAGAGTCCCATCCTTTGAGAGTTCCAGGGATCCGACTGGAAGCCCCAAAGTTGAAAGACTCGGTTTAGAATTTAAACTATCAGAGAGTCAAACCATTTTAGTCAAAAATTAGTACGTTTAACCAAGGCTGTGGACTAGATCTAATCAGAGTTAGGTACTCACTCAAACATTAAAGATATAACGTAAACAGCTTCATGGTGCAGTTTTTCCAATCAAGACTCATACTGGCAATAGAAAATTGTGAAACCTTCAAGACACATGAAAACTCTCATTAGATAAGTTAGCTACAGCAGCACAGAAAAGAATTGATTATTAGCGTATGAGCCCATTGCTTAAGTTTTTATTAACTGTAAAGAGAAAAACCCATCAAGTTGGAAAGGGTTATCGAATTAAGACTTTTCTCTAGGTCAAGATACCTGTGGAATTTTTCCTCTCTCTTTCTCCTGGCCTGTCACGTCCCCCTTTTTGTTTTAAAAGATATTCTTTCAGTGTGCGGTGTGCTCGCTCAATTATGCCCTGACCCTGAGGATTGTACGGCAATCCATGGACAAGTTGAACCTCCATTTTTTGGCAAAAGGTGGTAAAGGTTTGAGATGTATATCAGTTTTTAGCACCTGGGGTCTCCCCCAGGCGGCCCATGCATCCAGACAATGAGCAATCACCTGACATTAGGGATACAATTGGGCTAGAAGGTTTAATCGGTCCTGCGGTTTCCAATATCTTTAATGCGTTCACCACATATAAGAAATCTGACAACAACTGGTAATGGCTCAGCAGCTGTAATTTTTGGAAATCCTCATTTGCCGATTCAATTCCCGTACTTGCTTTATACCAGACTCTTTGTTATCACCACACTCTTCAGACTCACTGCTGCTTTCTGAGCTACTTTCTGCACTAGTACTACTTACTGAGGAGGGGCTGCGCAACTCGGAAAGATTGGGGTACAGTTTTTTCCTAGTTCTTTTCTGACTCTCCTTCAAAGTTTTCCCTTTTTCACTGGCAGCTCTCTCGGAGCGCTCTTCCTGAAGCTCCTCCAAGGCAGCTTGACCGCTCAGAATAGCTTCACTACACTGCTCATCCTCGAGGCATGCTCGCACTAACTTCCATATTGGTCTCACTCCCCCTTCAAGATTACCCTGTTCGAATGCAAAATCCAAATCCCTGCCTAGTTTGTCCCATGAAGGGATAGTAAGGCTTCCCGAAACCCCATACCAGGGTGCAATGGTATCGCAGTTACGTAAAAACCTATGCAATGTACTAGGCTTAAGTTTCAAACCGTTTTCTCAAAGCAGCGCATTCAGCGCCAGAAAAATTGGATGGGACTGTGAATTACCCACCGTCAAAAATTTTACTCTTTCCCTGGCCACGGGTCAGAGCTCCTTCTGCTTTTGTCACAGAACTTCCTCTGCTTTAATCGCAGAGCTATCCTCCCGCTATTGTCGCAGGACTGCCCGCTCTTATCGCGGATCCCCACCTTATTTTCCTGGGGGACTTACCAGCGCTGCCCTGACTGCAGGAAGTTCTGAGTTCGCGTTTGAGATGGTTCCCCGTACGGGCCACGAGTTGTCGCGTCCCTCGACCAGCAAGGAAGACGCAACCCGAACTCTTCTTCAAGCAGTTTATTCAGGAACCTTGAACAAGCTTCTTCTTCTGCCTCCTTCCCTCTCCCATCCCTCTTATAGCCATCAGCACACCAATCAAAAGCAGCCAAGTGGCAAGGATTGATAGGTACAGCAATGTGGAAGCCGGAAGGGAGCTCAGCCATCTCCTTATTAGGAGTTGTTTGTTTCTCGCCAGTCCTTCCGGGAGAAAGGAGCCGGCGCCATCTTTAGGGCGCCGTGCAATGGCTCCCCACAGGGACGGTTTTCCAATAGCTTTTGTCGGTTGGTTCTTTAATTTCCACATTTATTTATTTTTGAAAAGAATAGCTAATAATATGCCCTCACACCATCCCTTGTCCATAGGAAGCCTGTATGAACAACTTGGTGGGTACCTTTGCATCCAGGGATAATACATAGATATAAATTCACCTTTTTATAGGACTGAATAATGTTCCTGGCATGGGTGTGCCATAATGTATGCTATCAATTGACCTCTAAACATCTGTGGAGCCTTGTCTCATTTATTCTTTTACGTGCACAGCCTCCACTCCCCCGAGAGTAGGTAGACCAAGCCAAAAGAGAAGGGCTCAATGTTTCTATCATGAAATGCTAGGAAGACTGGTGACCTTTGTCTCTAGTAATTTCCAGACCTGCTTAATCTTTAGAATTACCCAGAGAACTTATTTGCAATACATATTATTGATGCCAAACACAACTTTCCAGGGGAAACTCTAATATGTGTATTTATATATATATATATGTATATATATATTATTTAAAAAGTACACACACACACTAAATGTCTTCCTTCTGAGTTCCCTGAAATGCAATGATTAGCACAATTAGTGACCTTTGGATTATGCCCAACATTTACATTTTCCTAATAAGAAAGCTAAAATCTAGAAATGTTCTCCAACTTGCCTAACCCATTCAACAATGGTCCTGTTGCTAATGTGCCACCACTCCCAGTTTCCCAGTTCCCAGCTCCAAGTTCTTCCACTGAATGTGTACATATACATCCCTTTTAAAACAAGGAGATATTTATCTTTGTCAAAATGTCACAGTGAGAGGATGTAAGAAAGAAGACAAACCAGACAAGTGCGCATGTTTTCACAGTGCTGCACAGAGCGGTGTGTCTACACCGTCTGATGGCATGCAGGGAGTTCGTGCAGGGAGTTAGGTAACCAGAGTCCCAGGGATGCTGGGGGCCAGGAGGTCTCGCCTGCTGCTGTATTTCAAAGGCTGGTGAATAGAGAACACCCTGGTAGTGGAGGCCAGTCCCATTCATCTCTTAACCATGTGAAAGACATTTAGAGGCTGAATGGTTTTCAGTCCTTCTTGGTTTGGGAATTAAAGGTAAATATTGTGCGGAAAATGCTTTAAAGACTTGTGTGAAATGCTTCCCGATGGGCAACCTAGGGGTCACTAAAAGGTTGCTTCTCTTAATGCTCTTGATTGGTTGTTGGTGCGCAGCTCCCTCTGAAGTGGCAATCAGTTGGAGTGACCACTGCCCTTTCGCTGCAATTATCAATGGTCTGGCAATTTCCCTCAATTTTAATCAATTTGGTTTCTGAATAGCTCTTTTCTTTGTTTCAGACAAAAGAGGCAAGTGTTCTCGGTCAGGATGCCTCCCTTCTCCTGGGCAGCTCCTGTTTTCTTTAGGAAGCCCTTTGGAGACCTTGTCCACTTTTGGGCCATGCAAAAGGCCTGGATCTCCTTTCATTACAGCCCAGTTCCTTCTGGCTGACATTCCAGCCCAGCCAGTGTGATTAGTGCTAGGAGTGTGAGAGGTGCAAAGGGACAGAGATCAGGGAAGGGGAGAGGGTGGGGAGAACTGTGGCATGCAGATAGAGTTAAATGATTGGGGCTGCTGGTATACATTAAAGCTGCCAATAAAAATGCAAAGATCTGGAGCCAGCACTGTGGCATAGCAAATAGAGCTGCCACCTGCAGTGCCAGAATCCCATATGGGCACTGGTGGTTCGAGTTCTAGCTGCTCCACTTCTGATCCAGCTCTCTGGGAAAGCAGCAAAGGATGGCCCAAGTCCTTGGGCCTCTGCACCCATGTGGGAGACCTGGAGGAAGCTCCAAGCTTCTGGCTTCATATCAGCACAGTTCCAGCCATTGTGGCCATCTGGGGAGTGAACCAGTAGATGGAAGAACTCTCTCTCTCTCTCTCTCTCTCTCTCTGTAACTCTGTTTTTCAAGTAAATAAATAAATATTTAAAAATGCAAAGATTTTAGTTGAATTTGAATTGTAGATAAAGAACGCATTCACATGGAACATACTTACACTAATTTTTAAATTGATTATCTGAAATTCCAATTTATTTGTGTGTCCCATATTTGTATTAGCTAAGTCTGGCAACTTGAACATGAGTAGATGAAGAAGAAGCTGATAGAGCCCAACTCCAGAAACTAGGAAGATAAAGGGTATGGAGGACAGTAACAGTAATGGTGACTTCCATTCATTCATTTGTCAGTGCATTGTGTCTTTGAAGATTCATTGACTTAGTAAACATTTATTAAAGCTTGCTCCACAGCTGACATTATGATAGTATTATAATTACACAGAGCAGATTTGTACAAGTCCACAATGTGATGAGTACAACAAATGTTGCTAAGATTGTTGTTTTGAGTGCTTGTGCTTTTTCCATCCATTACACTAGAGGGGTGTGGCCAACAAGAGCTGAGAGCTCACACCAATAATGCTTCAGCTTATGCCAATCTTTTCTTACCATCTATCTTTTCCATTTTGGCATCTTTATATTCTTTCTACACTCCAGATAGTTATTGAGGGAGTAAGCTGAATATCCAACACCTGTGTGTTTTATTATCACACAAATGGACTTCAACTGAATTGTACCCAAGAATAGAAACTGGACTACCATTGTCAACATATTCCAAAGATGTATAAGAAAAAAAAAAAAAAAAGAAAAGGGAACACGTGGTGTGTCCACTTCAAGTTTTCTCTAGATGGGAGGCCCTAATTATATTATTAAAATTTGTTTCTAAGTTGCATCCAGACCTCTTTCCTATCCTTATATTCTCTATAAACAATTATCTATCAGTTTTCCCTTACACATCATAGAGAAATCCCGAGGCCAAGAGTGAATGACTGAAAGTACAGATAGTAGCAGACCCTTTAAATAACTGTTCCTTTATATGTGTAGTCTGAAGCATGACAGCTAAGCTATGCAAATATATTTTAATTTCTTCACAATTCCATGCACAGAAGATTCACTTGCACCATAGATCTTAGCAATCTCAGCACTTGAATTTTTTTCTCTCCTTATTGAGGACTTCCACTTTTTCACTTAAAGGAAGAACTTTATGATTTCTATTTGGCATATTCAAATTGCCAGCATCAGTGTTTTTCTGCTATAGGGCCACTGGTAAGTAAAATGAGGGCTATTTGAGCAAAAGCACTGATAATCATGATGGCTACTGAGTGGCTAACCAAGACAGCACTAAGTGACTAACGGGCAGGTGGCCTACATATAATGCACATGCTAAATAAATAGATAATCCATGTCCCAAGAGGGACAGAGGCAGACTGGGCAGGATTTCATCACACTGCTCAGAATGGCACTCAATTTAAAAGCTGCATGTCCTTTATTTTTGAAAAGTTTTGTATAACATTTTCAGGCCATGGTTGACTGTATATAGCTGATACCAGGGAACGTGTAGCCACAGAAAAGGGGGAGCTACTGTACAAACTTTGTGTTAGTTTGCTCTTTGTGAGAACATGGACTTGATTAAGTATTATGTGTTGCAGCAGACGTTTGAACAGATCATCACCAAACAAGAAATTTGAAATGCATTATTGGCATAAATTGGTAGAGGACCCACAGGGAGAAAATAATGGGGAGCCAAACCTTCCTAAAATGTGTTTCATGCTCTCAATGGCACACACAAACATGCACAAACACACACACACACACATGCACACTTACACACACATACGCCATATATACAAGTACACCCTTACCTAACCAGAGTAAAAATTAATGAATTTAGAGATAAATCAACTTAGTTGGATTTGAAAGTGTTTATCTGGTACCCATTAATAGCTATAAGGGATGCAAAGATGAAGAAAAAATTTGCTTATCTAATAAAAGGAATTTAAAGACAGTAAAGTAGACAGCTCAATGTGGAGTCCTTGCCACATCATGGCTGCCTTGGTGTTCCCAAACCTACATAATGCACTCCCATGACAAATCCTGCTAGTGACAAAGGTGAGCCCCACACTCTGCCAATGGATAACTTGCATGGAATGGACAGAAAATCAGTCATTAGACTATGGGAAGGCTGGCCAGTGGGTGCTCTGGTGGTCACCTTGACAGTCAGATATTCTCTATGGGAAGTGAGCAGCAGTAGAGAAGGAAAAGCACAGACATGGGTAAGAATTTGAGTTAAAATGAAAGGAATCCAGGCACAAAGCCTCCACAGGAAAGGCACACGCATCTGCTAGACTGTGAGGCTGTTCAAATGCTGGCATTGCTTCTGTGTGAAGGATGTCCTCTGCATTTCTGCCGTGAGCTGGCTGGAACGCCAGGTGATCTTCCAGGTCCAAACGGTGTTTTCATCTCTCTGAGGCCTAGATGTGTGACCATTTCTTGTCTAGACTACAAGGATGTTGCTTGTTCCCAGACATGGCTGTGATCCACGTTATTCCAAAAGCCCTGGCTTTTCTTTCAATAACTTTTCATGACCTTAGGCAATCCAATGAAGGCTTGTGCAAAAAAAAAAAAAAAAAAATCAAAATCATCATAATCCCAGACTCAACAAGACAATTAGGTCACAAGGTGGCCTGGGATCTATGCGTACAGCAGAGGGAAAGGAAACAGACATACAGAGGGAGGCCAGGCTGGTTTCTGTTGGGAGAACTAGACACAGACTCCTAACAAATGCAGCATCTGAAATGGGCTCTCAAGGAGGGGTCAAGAGTTCTCTAACCTAGCTTGGTGCCTTCTAGGAAAGTAAAGAAAACCATGTGGTTATAATAAAAGCTTTCCTCTGCCTATTGAGCTAAAATCAGATGTCCATATTTCAACTTGCTAATACACTCATGCATGTGCACACATGCACACACACACACGTGGCATGTATTAGTCCCACTGTTTTCATTACAACACAGCTTCATGTCTTTCTATTCCCTTCTTACAGAGGAGAATTACGACAGAGAAAAGAAGTTAAGAAAACAGGCAAATGGTCATTATGCTATAACTCATCCCAAGTGCATTTTACTTCACTTAAAACTCACAAGAATTTGTTGAAATATTGCTTCCTATGTTGGGGTAAGTTAACTGAATCAGAATGGCTCAGTGACTTGCCCAATATTATACAAGCATTTAGGATATGTGTTTCTTTTTTCTTAAGTGACAAAGCCACAATAGTGTTGTCATATAGGACCTGTACTCAAATCCCCACTTATGTGTTGGACCAAGGTATATCATTTCTTCCTGGTAGCTCTGTACCTACGAGAACCACTAAGCCACTGCTTCCTTTTAGTAACCCAGGTTCTATAAAATTCTGTCTGCCAACCCAATCTCAAAATTTACCTGTCCTGTGTCAGTTTCTTGCTAAAGAATTGATTATGAAATAAGCACATCAAACACTGAAATATTAATGAATGATAATGATCAAAATGCAGTATCCTCTTAAGCCTATGACACTTTATTCTGAAGAAATTGCTTAAGAACTCAGCATATGCATAGAAATAGAATTCACTTTATTAGCTTAGTAGTGTTTTACAAATAGGTCAGCAGATCTTCTTGTGAGTTCAGCCTTGACCTTTCCCTCAGAAAGGGATGTGTTCAGACAGAATCCCAGAATCCCTAATGACCAGACCCAAAGAATATAATAAGGGTTTCTGAAGCTAGTATTACCAGTCGGCTTTAAGTACAGTACCTTTTTTAAATAGGTGGAAATTAAAATTTGTGAACTTAATTTGGATTAAAATTATTTTGAATTCATTATTGCCGTAGACCAATTAATCAATGTTTATTTTCTCAACATCTGTGACCTTTCTTTCATTTTTTTAAAGACATTTATTTATTTGAAAGTCAGAGTTACACGGAAAGAGAAGGAAAGGCAGAGAGAGAGAGAGAGAGAGAGAGAGAGGTCTTCCATCCACTGGTTCACTCCTCAGTTGGCCACAAAGATAGGAGCTATGCCAATCAGAAGCCAAGAGCTAGGACTTCCTCTGTGTCTTCCCACATGGGTACAGGAGCCCAAGGACTTGGGCCATCTTCTATTGCTTTCCCAGGCCATAGCAGAGAGCTGGATTGGAAGTAGAGCGGCTTGAACTCAAACCAGCACCCATATGGGAAGCTGGCCCTGTAGGCGGCGGCTTTACCCACTACACCACAGCGGCGGCCCAACATCTGTGACCTTTTAAAGCCTTCCTCAGTGATGTTCAAGTTGTACACCACACCAACCAGCAGTAGTTAATTGTTCAATTGTCAGAGAGACTGTGACTGGGTACCCACCCACTGATATATTGTATTAAGCCTTGGTGGGAGTGTTTACACCACAGAAACTGGCAACCTGACATATCCAGGGTTTTTTCATTTATTTGTTTCACCATGGAGCCAGCTGTTATATTGTTTGTAAACATTTTCCAGCATTACCACCGCCTATCTTCCTGCCTTTCTTTCCTCCCTTCTTTGCTTTCTCTGTTTTCCTCTTTCTCAGACACTTCCTCATGTTCTCCATCACCATTTTTTCTTTCATTGTCTCTGTTCTCTATCATTTCTAATATATATTGGGAATTTTGATAGGCCTTTTAGAAAAAGGCCTATTTTATCATCTCCACAGCCTACTATTTTAACTCAATTTTTACAAATAAGAAAACAGAGGCTTGGCGAGTTGATGTGAAGTCCCTGAAAAACATAAACAGTGAATAGCAGAACTGAAACACACATCTGTCATGTTTGAAAACTCATGCTCATACACCAAGCCTGTACTACAGATACACACACACACACACACACACAATACACATTATAAAACAAACAAACAAACAAAAAAACCCAAACACATAAACATACAAACGAACACATGAAAAAACTGGGTTGGCACCTCCCAGATTTACTCTGCTTCCAGATTTGCCTTGAGAGATCTGCAACTGAATGACAACCTGTATTCTGCTCCAAAACAGTGTTGCAAGCAAAGTTAACAATGAGAGTGGGGGATGGCAACCTGCCCTGGCGTTGTCTGAAGGCAGAAATGCCAGGAGAAGTTTTCACGACCCATTGGAAAATGTGAGAGTTTGTAGTAGTGCAGTGCATAAGAGATTACCCTGGCTTTGGCAGAGAAAACCAAGGGTAGGGGTTAGTAGGTACCAGGACGCCCCTCAGTGAATCCTGTCAAAACTTCACTTGCAAATACAATTTAGAAATGTTTGCACTCTCTTTTTTTAATCTCTGGAGGTTGTATATTTCCATCTCTGGGCACTGATTTACTAAAGGAAAATCTCCATAACTCAGCTCTTACAACACCACACTGATGAATTCAGGGCAGATGATGCAGAAACATCTGGACTTAATTTCCTTCATAAGAGACATGGGATTAGAAATTAAGGGGAAAGTTTTTGGCAAAGGGTATGTGGGGGGATTATCAAGCCCCAAACTAAATACCAAACCTAAAATAAAGGAGCGGGCATTTAGTCTAGTGATTGTGACATCCAAGTCCCACAGCTTAGTACCTGGGTTCAATCACTGGCTCTGGCTCCTGACTCCAGCTTCCTGCTAATGCAGCTCCCGGGAGGCAGTGGTATTTGCTCAAGTAGCTGGGTTCCTGACCCCCACAAGGGAGACCTGGATGCAGTTCCTGGCTCCCAGTGTTAACCCAGCTCAGCCATTTATGAGCATTTGGGAAATGAACCAGTAGATGGAGTTTCTCTCTCCCTCAGCTCTCTGCTTCCCAAATAAGTAAACTGCATGTAAAAGAAAGCCTGGAATATTAAAGGATTAATTCCTAATTCCTTTTCTTATCCATTCAACAGACATTCACTCGATAGATGCCTCCCATGCAGCTGACACTGTTTTATGCCCAGGAAGAGTAAGCTGCTCAGCTGAAGCTCCCGAGTCTGAAGAGTAGGAAAGAAAATGATTTCGTGAGCCTGTAAATAAGCGGGATGCTTCCAGATTGGGGTAAGCCCTGTGAAGACAATAAATAAATAAATAAATAAATAAATAAATAAATAACAAGTGCCCTTGTGAGTAGTTTATGAATGGTGCTGCCATTTTGGACAGGGTATTTAGTGAGGGCCTCTTTCAGGAGGGTGGATTGAAAATGAGACTGAGGAGCCAAAGCTCTGTGAGATTTTTGAAACTGAATGAGTGAATCTGTTCAACCCTTTGGCCTCCCTTCCACACGTCACTGATTCAGCCTACCCTGGTTCTACTAATTTCCATTCAGCTACTTTTTCACTATTTCATTCTTTCTTCTGCATGCTAAACCGTCACTCAGACAGCAAACAGTAGTTCAAATGAGGCAAAATTTGGGCCAAAATTATGACCTGTTATAATGTTTGCTTTACCTTTCAGTCATGTTACTGTGTTACCTATGCTGCATGAGATTATACTATTTGACACTTGTAAAAGCATTAAAAAATGAAGATATGATCATAGCCATCACTCCCCAAAATCTCTTCAGTGCCTTTAAAATACCTCCATTTCACCATTTTTTTTTGACAGGCAGAGTGGATAGTAAGAGAGAGAGACAGAGAGAAAGGTCTTCCTTTTTGCCGTTGGTTCACCCTCCAATGGCTGCCACGGCTGGCGCACTGCGGCCGGTGCACTGCGCTGATCAGATGGCAGGAGCCAGGTGCTTCTCCTGGTCTCCCATGGGGTGCAGGGCCCAAGCACTTGGGCCATCCTCCACTGCACTCCCTGGCCACAGCAGAGAGCTGGCCTGGAAGAGGGGCAACCGGGACAGAACCCGGTGCCCCGACCGGGACTAGAACCCGGTGTGCCGGCACCGCTAGGTGGAGGATTAGCCTAGTGAGCCGCGGCGCCAGCCCCCTTTCACCTTTCTTACCATTTCCCAAACACAGATCTAAGATTCTACCCCTATACCACATTTACCAAGAAGCGGCCAGACAAGGATTGCTACTCCTCCTCTATGATGCCATGAGGAGAAAAAGGAGAGCAAGAAGGTGGATCCAGTGCTTATCTTCTGGGCCCCTAAGTATCTACCACTTAAGAACAAAAGGATCTCTGCCAATTCCTAGGATGTCATCAACAAGGAGCTGACAGAGATCAAGACTGCTGCACTCTGGCAGAGAAGCTGGGGGGCAGTGCCATCATCTCTCTGGAGGGCAAATCTTTGTGAGCCCCCTCCGGTGTCCGGCCCGGAGAGCTGAAAGCCCCAGCTCTGTCCTCAGGGATTGCAGGCTGCCCCCTTCCTGCTAGACTGAGGGGTTGGGGGAACCCCGTGGGGGTCAGTCTCTTCACACCAGGTGCCAACCAGCTCCCCCAGCCCTTGACCTTCTTCCTCCCTTCATCCCTGACAGTTCTGGCCTTCCTGACCTCCTTCTGATCTTCTGATTCCTCTTGGGCTGAAGCAGACCAGGTTCTCCCTGGGGCTCCAGTCTGGGAGACCTCCACTCCCTACCTGTTCCTCTTCCTTCCCATGCTGCCATCCTCTGACTGCAGGAATTGCTCTGTGCTTGTCTGGTTAGTTCTGGAATGTTCTGGAGAGGATCTCTCCCTGTACCAGTTGGTTCCCCTCCCTTTTCCCTGGCCTTGGCCATTTATGGAATTAAGACCAGTAAGGGACCTTCAATTAAAAAAAAAAAGACAAATATTTGTTTATTGGTTTAAGGCAAGACTATTTCATTACTTTTATCTACATTGTTTTCTTGTTTTTATTCATCTTTTTCTAACTTCTTAAGTGAGAGCTATCAATGATTTCTTTTTTGGGTTTCTAATATAGACTTTTTGGTGCTATAAATAACCATCTAAGTTCTGCTTTATCTGCATTTCACACGGTTCATAAGCTTGAAACATTTTTTTCATTATGCTCAAAGGAATATTTCAAAATGCCTCCCAGGGTCTGCATTAGCAGGAAGCTGGAGTCAGGAGCTGGAGCTGGGTTTCAAATCCAGGCTCTCTGATGTGAGCCACAGGCTTCTTAACTGCTAGGCCAAACGCCTTCCTCTTCTTCAACTTGTATACACTCAGGAGTGTGTTTCAGTTAATTCAAACAGGACTCAGACTAACAAACTGGAAATCAGAGCAATCATTCCCTACCTCTTCAAGAAAATCTTTTTGCCGGGGGAAGGGTCCTTCAGTGATTTCCACTGCCTTTCAAGAAGTGAACATTCATTAATTTATTTGGTTGCTGGCAGATAAATACAAAGAAGATTTGAACTCTAAGGATATTACAAGGTCACACTTCAAAAACCAATGAAAACTAGGGACAGAGAGAGAATATTGGTTATAAATGAGCAGTATAGATGCAATAATCACCAGATGTTTCCTGAATTTAAGAAGGAAAGTGGCTACACTTTTCCAACTTGAAATCCAAAATTTAGGATCCAGCAGAGTCTTTTTAGGAAATACAGCAGGAGAAAAGAAACCTGCATTTAGGTGCCAGGTTTTATGCTAAGAATTGCATTCCTTAATCCTGCCGGGTACTGTTCTGTGATGCATCTTCCACTTTCAGGTGTGGCTGGTGAAGCACAGACTGGATAAGTCCTTGAAAACATCACCAAGCTGGCAAGTGGCAAAGCCAGAAAACCTAGAAAGCACTGACTGTGTGTCAGTCCTTGTGTAATAACCTTGAAACCCATGGCTTTGTTTCATTTTCACATCTGGGAGGTTGCAGACAGCACTTAGAAATGTGGCAATGGAGACACACAGAGGCAGAGCACCTTGTACAGTGTCCCCTAGTGGGCACAAGTCAGCAGCAGGACTCTCACTCAGCCCTGTTTGGTTCTGAAGTCCAGCTTCTGTAATTCTGTGATGAGTTGTGGTCTCAGGAAAGGGTGATGTTTACCGGAGAAGCCTCATGAAAACTCACAAGTTAGCGGGTCCCCAAGAAAAATCTGGCATCATTTCCCCAGATCTGCAGAGTGGGTCCTTGAGCAGAAGGGAGAAGGCCGGGAAATCACGGAGGAAATTGCCACACGATGCCCTGACAATCGACCAAAGGGTGTCTCCAGAATGCCATCTGGGGAAGGAATTGTAAAGTATTTTCTGACACATTTTGCTAGAGTGAAGAGATCCTGCTTCTTCGTGAACTACAGGACAGTTTTGTTTCCAAACTCTGGATTTAAATAAACATAGTTTTAAGTCCTTCTTTTGCCGCTTATTACAAATTCTTTAAGCCTTCTGAGCCTCGAGTTTTCACCTAGAAAATGGTATTAATATGTTTACTTATCATCTCAGATCTGTTGGGAGGAAGCTGGAGAAACCAGGAACTGGAGAAAAATAAGACCTTTGGTTCTGGGTGATCTTTTTTGCTAATTAGTGACCTTTTAATTCTAAGCTTTTCTCATACTGAATTTGACAAAGTAATGAGTTTTAATAATGGACACCTGGGGCTAAAGGTACTTTTCTTAGGTATAGTGCCAAGCACCTCTCAGAAAGTTTAATTTCCAAGTAACTGTATCTAAGGCAGATCCATTCTTTTTTTTTTTTTTATTCAAAAGAAAGAAGAAAGACATCTAAAATAATTGAACGTTTGCTACCAGGTAATATCCCTTCCACTTTATATTCATTATGGCATTGAATAATGCAAAACTACATGTGGCAAGTATCACTCCTATTGCTTTTCATGTGAGAGAAATCGGTCTACGTAGCAGAGAAGCCCCTTGCCACTGCAAAGTTGGCAACTCGAGGACTTAGGATTTGAACCCACATCTGTCCGACTGCAGAGTGCAGGCTCCTTTTCCTGTGCCGTGCCCTACACTGGAAGCAAGAGGCTGGGGATGAAAGGTCTACTCTAAAAATAGACCGACTTCCCTCCCCTCTCCCTGCCTGACCAGACCACAGTCTGAACTTGGAGGAGCAGCAGCCTTCCAGGGGGAGCGGGGTATTGTTCCTCAGCATTCCAGAGACTATTTTCTAACCTGCCGGGCATCCTGTCCTGCAGCTTCCTGCCCTCGGCTGACAGCTGGGCAGACTGCGCTGCAGGCCTGATGCACACAGCACTTATCTCTGCCCGCTGGATACAGGGATTCTCCTTGGGAAAGGCTGAGGCACTCCCACATTGAAGAGGAAGTGCACGCCAGACACGGAGTGAGGTTACCGAGCCTCTCTTTAAAAACAATTTTTAAAGTTAAAGTAAATACTTAACAAGAAAAGAATCAAGAGCAGCTGAAGAGGATCGTCCACACCCTGGAGCGCAGACATTTAATGTCCCTCAGGCTTTGGTTTTAAGCGACTTCCCTTTTCCTTTCTGCTTATCACTTCCCTTTAAAGTGAGCCTGGAAACGTCGCAAAGGGAAAGTATAAACAGTGTCGGCGGTGCAGCTGAATGTAAAGGAACGTGAGGCCTTGTATCCTGTCTTTTTCTCAAATGAACGCATGGGTGGATGAACGAGTGAACTCGCAAGAAGCCCTGCCCATTTTGTACCCTTCCCTTTAGTGCCAGCTTTTTTAGAGAACCAGTTGGCTTTCAAACAATCTTAGGGCTAGCTTTCTGACTTTCACATTTGAAATGAAAAGCATCAAATCCCAGCCTTCCACTCTTACCTCTTATTCCTCTAACAACTGTGTCTTTTATACTCCCCAAAATTTCCTCTTTACCACTTTCCAAATGGAGGAAATGAGATTTTATACATGTTTTGCTCCACTGTAATGATATGTGTGTATGTGTGTGTGTGTGTGTGTAGATATTTTTTTTTTGAAAGTCAGAGTTCCAGAAAGAGAGGGAGACAGAGAGGGATCTTTCATCCTCTGATTCATTCTCTGCTACCGTCAGAATTGGGCCAAGTCGAAGCCAGAAGCCAAGAACTTCTTCCAGGGTTCCCATGTGGGTGGCAGGGACCCAAACACTTGGACCATTTTCCACTGCTTTTCCCAGGCCATTAGCAGGGAGCTGGGTCAGGAATGTAGCAGCAGGGACATGAATTGGAACCCATATTGGATGGTAGCATCACAGGCCATAGCTTTACCCAATATGCCACAATGCCAGCTGCCATGTTCCACATTAATATTTTGTTTAAGATTTATTTTTATTCATTTCTTTGAAAGGCAGAGTTACAGAGAGACAGAGGCAAAGAGAGAGAGAGAGAGAGAGAGAGAGAGAGAGAGA
Source organism: Oryctolagus cuniculus (assembly GCF_964237555.1). Lineage (NCBI taxonomy): Eukaryota > Metazoa > Chordata > Mammalia > Lagomorpha > Leporidae > Oryctolagus > Oryctolagus cuniculus. The sequence continues at coordinate 152,573,451 of NC_091437.1, forward strand.
GAGGTGTTCCATCTGTTGGTTCATTCTCTAAATGGCAGCAGTGACAGAGCTGGGCTGATCCAAGCCAGGAGCCAGGAGCTTCTTCTGGGTCTCCCAGGTGGGTGCAGGGGCCCAAGGACTTCTGCCATCTTCTATTGTTTTTCCAGGCCATAGCAGAGAGCTGGATCGGAAGTGGAACAGCTGGGACTCGAACCGATGCCCATATGTGATGTTGGTACTACAGGCAGTAGCTTTAACCTCTATGCCACAGCACCAGCCCCTAATGATATTTTTTCTTCATGCTATGTGACCTTTTTACTTAGTGAAAGGTTAATTTTATGAGTATAAAATTAGCTAAAAACAGATCTTTGTAAAAATTAGGAGTGGGGATATGAAAGGGAGGAAGAAGAAGGGTGGGAGCATGGGTGGGAGGGGAGGGTGAGAAGCATCACTGTACTCCTACATCTGTATATAGGGAATACATGAAATTTGTGTACCTTAAATACAATTTTATAAAGGTTTAATAATTAATTGGTTTCACAGGAAGAATATGACTTTTGGATTATTTGCAAAAAAAAAAATGGAATGTGTGGTTATGCTGGATTCATGATTTCACCTGAAGAAGCTAAGCAATACTGTCCCCTGTGGGTGGGTGGGTTGCTCCTCTTCCTGTCCCACTCCTCTGGGTCACCAACATGGTGACTATGCTCAGTCATCCATTACACCATTATAGTTATTGCGTTGGCATTGTTATTTTTTTTTGAAGATAATTATTTTTCTCTACCTGTTACAGATGAGATTCGTAAGAACTGATCCAAAAGGCTATTTGAGATTTTCTTTATACTTGACTTACCCTTTTATTTATGTTACCTGCTTTTCCTACTGGTATTGATCTCAGCTATCCTTGATCTAGGCTAGCGTCTTCAGTCAGAAGACTGGGAAACTGCAGCTTGGTTATAGATAGTGACTTGTCCAAGATCAGGCTCATAGGCAAAAATGGAAGGATAAAAATTCACATTTTATGATTTTAATATCATGTGGTCCTACTTGTAAGAGATATTCTGGGTCTTGCGGGAACATTTTTACTTTGTGAAGTAGTTGCTCTGGAGAGAAAGTATAGGTGTGTTTACACTGAGTACCTTGAAATAACATTTCCTACCCATGGCTTAATTGTCATCACTGACATCTGCAGGGCTTTTAAGGTACTATTTTTGTTAATTCCCTGTCTGACTTTCAAACAGTATTTGGAGAAGGTCAGTTTTATTTGTAAACAGACTTGGGGTCATAGTACCTCCTTCACATGACTGAGTCAAAGCTTTCTAGAAGCTTTTTTCTAGAAGGGGAACACCTGCTAATTGACACTTTCCAAAATGGACAAAGAACCGCACCCAGAGAGAAAAGGAAAGCATGGCAGATTTTGGTTACTGGATTTGTGATTCAAAGCTGAATAAGAAGTCATCTGATCACTCATATGCCAAGATGCCTAGTCACATCAGAGGCTATTTTATCCCAAATATAGTGATAAAATATTGGAGGGTTTTGAACAAATAGTTGACTGGAATAGTGTTCTTAAAATAATCACTGCAGTAGCTGTGTGGCACATAAACTTCAAGAGGGAAGATGGACCAAGAGCAGAAACTAGAAGTTCAAGTAAGAGATATTATCTCAGGCAAGAGGTGAAACTACAGGAGTAGGAGTGATGTTGATGAGATTCCATCCAATGGAAGATAGGTATGTGTTGAAGGATGAATAAAATGTATGCTGATGTATTCAATGTGTGATGTGGGTGAGAAACATCAAAGCCAACTCTGTGAATCAAGTGACAGTGCTGCAGGTGGTACTGTTGGCTTAGATGGAGAACAAGGAAAAAGAAGCAGGCTTGGGCATGTTGGATAAAAGGTCCTATTCTGATCACGGCATATTTCATCAGGTCACTAGTATCTGAGTGGAAATGCTCTGACAGCCAAGTACATGAGTCCAGACTTTCTAGAGAAGTCAGAACTAGAAGTATGATTTGAGAGGCATCAATATGTTGATGCATTTTAAACCATGTACTTGGTTAAGATCACAGAAGCCCACAAATGCTGAAAGGTTTGAGAACATGAGGAGAAAATAACAAGGGAGAAAGAGAAAGAGATGCAGATAGGACCAAAAACCTGATGGTGTGAGGCCTTGGGGCGACAAACATGTTTCAAGAAGAGAAGTAACTAATGGTGTCAAGTGCAACCAAAATCAGGAAAAACGATCATTGAGAATTCACCATTGGACTTGGCAAAATGGTTTTTTAAACTCTTTCAGGTGTCTTAAAATTTTCATTATTACATGTTTGAGGTTAAGATTGCAAGCAACTTTTAAAAAATGATTTATTTTATCTATTTGAAAAGCATACTGACACACACACACACACACAGAGAAAGCGAGAGAGAGAGAAGGAGAGGGAGAGAGAGAGGGAAAGACAGAGAAAGATATCTTCCATCCACAAGTTCACTTCCCAAATGCCTGAAATCTTTGGGGCTGGGCCAGTAGGCAGTCAGGAGCCAGGAACTCCATCTGGGTCTCCCACATGGATGGCAATGGTGAAAATACATGAGCCATCCTCAGCTGGTTTCCCAGGGCTCATTAACAGGGAGCTGGATTGGATCTGGAGAAGTCAGTACTCCAAATTGATACTCTGATATGGGTTGCTGGCATTAGAAGCAGCAGCTTAACCCATTGCGCTATGATGACAGCCTCCACTTTAGACATTTTTGTGCTGAGTTAAGGTTTTTAATCTGGAGATCTTCTGTTCTGAGAACATTTCTCAATTTCTCACATTATTTCATGAAGTTTTCTTCCCTTCCATATTTTCAGGCCATACTTCCTGGAATTCTTATTAGATGTTCACCTTCTTGGATTGATTTCCTAATTTTGTTTTAGTGCCTCTTTTCCATGGTAGTGTGTTTAGTTCTATTTCAGAGAGATTTATTGAACTCAACTTTTGAGAGAGAAGGAGAAACCAGACTGAGACTGCTAGCAAGGTAGTGAACATACAGGTGCCATTTGCATCATTCACAGATTTTAAACTGATCCCTTTCAACCTTCTCCCTTGTATCTGGAGTATTATATAAGAGGGTGTGCACATCCTTTAGCAATCTTCAGTAGGATTTCTCAAGCTTAGAAGGAAGAGAAAGCATACCTTGAGGGGAAGGAAGAGTGCCCGAGAGATTTACATTTCTTGTGGCCACAAGTTAAAGAAAACTTCCACCAATACTGTGCTAAATCCCAGAAGTTCCTGTTGGTCTCAGAAGAATTTGAAAGATGAAAGACAGCATTTTCCTGAGGGTTACTCACCTGCTGATAAGGAAGACAGACTTAATGCAATTGAATCCTCACATTCCCTGAGGCTTTGATACTCAGAGAGCCTCGGCCTCTACCCTGTTGGAACCATGCCTGTTCCCTGTATTCATCCCTTTGACTCATACTTGTCAGGTTTCTTTTCCTAGATTTAAATTTTTGTCATTCTATGATCTTACAGTGTCTAAAAGTGCTGCAATCTTATTATTTCATTTCCTACTTTTTGCATAGCACTCTACACCATGTGCTAGGTACCCTTAGGAACATAAGAACAATGGCATGATCTCTATTTTTCAACCTCTTGATTAAAGTAAAAGAATAGGGAAAGTAAAAGGTAAAACATAACAAATGAGATTATACTCCAAAAATAAGCATGTGTGGTGGTGCGGTAGGCTGAGCTGCTTCTCGGGATACTGGATCTCATAACAGAGTGCCTGTGATCGAATCTTACCTCTGTCTCAACTTGTGATCCAGCTTCCTGTTAATACACTTGGGAGGCAGCCCGTGATGGCTCAAGTATTAAGTCCTTGCCACCTACATGGGAGACCCAGATAGAGTTTCCGGATCCTAACTTCAACTTGGCCCAACCCTGGTTGTTGTGGGCATGAGGGGAATGAATCATCGGATGGAAGATACCTCTCTTTCTGTCAGTCTACTTTTCAAAAATTTTTAACAACAAATGATAACATCTAAATTTAATGTGGCAAATGCTATTTTTTTCTTACTTCTGAATGCAATAGGATTTATAGAGGCTATTTTGATGCATGAAGGACATTCCAAGAGAGGAGAATAGGAGCATTAATAGAACTCTTGACTATTCATGCCAAGGCTTCATTAACATAGCTATTAGCATCCAGGTGTTCTGACTTCTGTTCCCAGTTTCACCATTCATCAGCTATGAGTCCTAATACAAATCAGTTTTTCTTTCTCAGCCAGTATTTTCATTGGTCAATGATGATATCATTTCAGTATTTTCACTCATAAAATGAGAAGAAAGTAACACAATGATGATGTTGTATTCCCCAAAGACTATTCAATGGGAATCTATGGTCATGTTAATGAATGTTAACTGAGAAACACTTTGTGATCAAGTAAACTTCGAAAATACTTTTTGAGATTTTGAGAGCTATTCAGAAAGTTCATGGGAAATACTTATTCTTTTTTTTATTTGACAGGTAGAGTTATAGACAGCGAGAGAGAGAGACAGAGAGAAAGGTCTTCCCTCCGTTGGTTCACTCCCCAAATGGCTGTGCTGATCTGAAGCCAGGAGCCAGGTACCTCTTCCTGGTCTCCCATGCGGGTGCAGGAGCCCAAACTCTTGGGCCATCCTCCATTGCCCTCCCAGGCCACAGCAGAGAGCTGGACTGGAAGAGGAGCAACTGAGACTAGAACCTAGCGCCCACATGGGATGCTGGCACCACAAGGCGAGGACCAACCAAGTGAGCCACAGCACCAGCCCCATGGGAAATACTTATGAGGATACTTCAAAAAGTGTGATAGGGCAGATGTTTAGCCTACCAGTTAAGATCTTCCTTAACACATCTGCATGTCACATCAAAATAACTGCCTTTGATGCCTGATTCTCACTTCTGTCCAGCCTGCTGTTAATGCAGACCCTGGGAGACTGTGGTGATGGTTCAAGTAGCTGGTCTCCTGACAGCAATGGGAGACCTTTATTGAGTTCCTAGCTCCATGCTTCAGCTTGACCCAGTCCAGGCCTGACTACTGTGGCCATGGGATTTTTCTCTCTGTGCTTTTCAAATAAATAAAATTAAATAAGTGAATAAAAAAGTGGTGGGAGGCCGGCGCCGCGGCTCACTAGGCTAATCCTCCGCCTTGCGGCGCCGGCACACCGGGTTCTAGTCCCGGTTGGGGCGCCGGATTCTGTCCCGGTTGCCCCTCTTCCAGGCCAGCCCTCTGCTGTGGCCAGGGAGTGCAGTGGAGGATGGCCCAGGTGCTTGGGCCCTGCACCCCATGGGAGACCAGGAAAAGCACCTGGCTCCTGGCTCCTGCCACCGGATCGGCGCGGTGCGCAGGCCGCAGCGCGCCGGCCTCGGCGGCCATTGGAGGGTGAACCAACGGCAAAAGGAAGACCTTTCTCTCTGTCTCTCTCTCTCACTGTCCACTCTGCCTGTCAAAAAATTAAAAAAAAAAAAAGTGGTGGGAAATAGAATTAAAAGTTTATCTTTGTGCAAACATGAGTAGTATTTTCATAATGCATGTTTTCCATGAACTTTTTGAAGACCCCTTGAATTTCAAATTTGATTTGCACCAAAATAAACTTAATTCCACTTTTTCATGAACTTTTTGAAGTATTCTTTATTATGAATCTTTTTATATACACCATCATGGGTTTCTGGAAGTGTTGATATGCTGTAGATCTTAGTAATCATTTTCCTGGCACTCAGCATTGTGTAAGACATTGTCAAGGGATGTAAAAGGAGTTGATAATATATAGGGATGGGCACTCTGCAATGGTCACGTCAAAACTCAATATACCTTTATCCTATATGGGAGTGCCTGGTTTGCATCTGCGCTCTGCTGCCTCCAATCCTGCTTCCTGCTAGTGTGTATTCTAGGAGGCAGCAGATGACGGCTCAAGTATTTGCATCCCTGTCATCCATGTGGGAGAACCTGAGTAAGATTGAGACTACTGGCTTTGATCTGGCATAGCCTCTGGCTATTGCAGACTTCTGAGGAGTGAACCAGCAGATGGAAAATTTTTTCTCTTTTGCTAATAAATAAAAAATATAGATAATGTACTGATGAGATATGAATGGTAAGTCATAAGGTCCTGGCTTTTGATCCTAGGACTGTCAACTGCTTTGACCTTGGAAAAGCTTACCAACCTTTTCCATGCAACAGGTTAACAAAATCTGTTCTGTATTTTATTGTTAGAACACTGTGAAACAGAAAATGTATGACCTAATGCAAAATTATTGCCACTAAGTAGGTGCTCAATAAATTTTAAGTCTTTTACTTCATTCCTACTGTATAATTTAGTGGAGCACACATGCTGTTGCAAATGGAGTATGGGATTGGTCAGCATCACGTTTTTAAATATTATGTGTAAAGGGTAGGGAAAGGAAGCTATTTCTGTCTCTATAGCTCTACAGTTCTCTCTCTTGTTGTCTCTTGTTCACACACCTTTCTCTCTGTCTCTTTTTCTCTTTTATTTCTCTGTATTTCTGGCTGTTATTGGCTCTTGTGGTTTTGGTGAGTTTCTACTTGTTAGCTAGGAGGAGGGTCTGGGCTTCATTAATTTCTCCATCTTGGAATTTCCGCTCTATTCTTTACAGAAATCTTCTTCCCAGCTAAGATTTGGGAAGGAGTTGAAGTATTTCATTTCTCATTTCTTTCTAACATGCGCAGCTTAGCGCCTGTTCTCTCAGGCCCCAAGTGAGAAGTAGTCTCTGACGTGATTAGCTGGGTATGTTTACTTCAAAGTGATTGAAAGATGAAGATCAACGTGAGTTCATACAGATCCAGGCGTGCCAAGCTTGGGTGGACTTTCTTTGCTTTGCTTGTCAACAGCTTTGATGATGTGCCAGCTGAAGATGTCTGAGGCCATTAGCTACTTTGATGACATCAGACACACACTACCTGGAAACCTCAGGCCTGCATTCCTGTGGAAATTCAGGTTAATGCTGATAGATTGCCTGAAACATTCCTTTTGTATATTTTGGGAACTTCATTAAGAATTGTTGGCCAAATATTTGTCTTTAAGATGAGGTCAATAACTATATACTAATGCTTTCATCTTTTGCAAAGGCACAGATTCTCTGAGCTGAAGAATAATGCCAGCAATCTGGTGCTGCATGTGCTGGTGGCTGTGGAGCTGAGAGGAATGGGCTGTGGGCTCAGTTGATGGAACTAAAGTTTGAACCCCACTCTACCATATCTCCAGCATTTTAGGCAAAAAGCTTCTCCAAAAATCATGGTACCCAAATGACTTCACTTTACAAGTGAGGAAACAGGCTATGTGTCATGAGTACTAAGTATGCTCATGTGTAAATTTTTGCCACTAAGCCTTCAGTTCACATTCTTTTTGTAAGAGGACTCTTGTTTTCTTTGGAGAACCCCCATTTCATTCATACTTTATATGTTATAAAGGACTGTCCTCAGTCCCAACTCTGGGAGTGAATAGAAGGTATAAGCGTATGCAACATGCAAGTTTTATATGCTCACAATTCCTCAGACTTAGTGACTTTGAGGGATGGGGCATAACTTTAGTCAGGTCAGTGAAAGCCAATGAAATGCAATTAGGAATCTTCGCATGAATATCTATTGATAAATGAGGCACAGTATGGTTGAGAGTAAAGGTGGATGAATGAAAGCCATGACTGAATCATGAGAGGCATTCCTGCTGAAAAAGGAGCCCAAGAACAAGTGAGAGAACATGTTATGAGAAGACTGGGTCCTTTTAAATACAATTTGAATCATTGGATCCAACTTAAGCTAAATGTTGGTACCAAATCATCTTAATTTTAGTTATAAGGCTCAGAGTCAACATGCCCCAGTGGTTAAACCTCTGGCTAGGATGACTGTACCCCATACCAAAGTACCTGGGCTTGAGTCTCAGAATTGCTCTTGATTTCAGCTTCTTGTTAACATAGACCATGGGATGCAGGAGTGATGGTACAAGCACTTGAGTTCCTGTCATCCACAAGGAGACCTAGATTGAATTCACAGCTCCTGGATTTTTTTAATGCACAATATTTATCTATATTTAAATAATCCAGTTGAAACCTTTTTGTGTGTATGTGTGTGTCATCAGTGAAAAAAAAGACATACACCATATACTTTTCCCCTACACTGAGAAGAATAGAAGCAGGGAGGGAGGCAGGGAGAAGAGAAGCAGGGCCACTGAGTCAGTGCTTTGCAAGATTCCTATGTATAGCACCAGGGTCCTATGAGATCAGCTACCCTTGAGTCCGCAGAGTTTGTGAGAAATGAACTTGTGAGAATTTGGTGCTTGTGAGAATTTGGTGAGTGAATCAGCAGATGAATGAACCAATCGATGAAAGCTTTCTCTCTCTCTCTCTTTCTCTTCTGTCTCTCTCACTCCCCCTGCCTTTCAAATGAATAATTTTTAATATTATAGTTCTGCCAGTAACAAGCAATGTGACTTTCTTGGGCAAGTCATCAAACTGTATCTCAGTTACTTCACATCATGAATGGAAATTTATATCACAGGGGTGTCATGATGCATAAGTTATGCCTAGATTCAGAATTTATATAAGTAAATTCCATATTTTGCTTAAGCCAATTGGATTTTGGAAAAAATTTTAATTATGAAATGATGGAGGAGATGTGCAATTTGGCACATGCTCAATCAGACTTGCCCCAAACGGTAGAGTTAGAAACATGCCGGGGATTCCAATTCAATCCCATCAAGGTGGCATGCACCAATGCCATCTCACTAGTCAAAGTGATCAGTTTCAGTTCATAATGATAGGATTAAGAGTCAAAGGGATCACATAAACAAGACTAGTGTCTGCTAATACTAACTGATAGAATAAAAAAAGGAGAGAATGATCCAACATGGGAAGCAGGATACACGGCAGACTCATAGAATGGCAAATGTCCTAAATAGCACTCTGGCCTCATAATCAGCTCTTAAGTCATTTGGATCTGGCTGAAGAGCCCATGAGAGTATTTCAGGCATGGAAAGCCAAGACACTCTGGCAAAAAAAAAAAAAAAAAAAAAAAAAAAAAAAAAAAAAAAAAATCTAAATGAAAGATCTCTGCAAGTGAGATCCCAGCGGAAAGAATGAGCCATCAAAGAAGGAGGTGCCTTTCTCTGAAGGGAGGTAAGAACTTCCACTTTGACTATGAACTTTTCTAAATAAGATTGGAGTTGGCAAACTCAAAAGGCTTCCCTAGTCTTGGCAACTCATGACAAGAGCCTAGGGTGATTACTGATGCCATAAACAAGAGTGTCAATTTGTTAAGTCAACAACAGGAGTCACTGTGCACTTACTCCTCATGGAGGATCTCTATCCTTAATGTGTTGACATTGTGAATTAATGCTATAACTAGTACTCAAACAGTACTTTATACTTTGTGTTTCTGTGTGGGTTCAAACTGATGAAATCTTTACTTAGTATATACTAAATTGATCTTCTGTATATAAAGATAAATGAAAATGGATGTGAATGGGATGGGAGAGGGAGCAGGAGATGGGAGGGTTGCAGGTGGGAGAGAAGTTATGGGGGGGAAAAGCCATTGTAATCCATAAGCTGTACTTTGGAAATTTATATTTATTAAATAAAAGTTAAAAAATAACAGCAAATTAAAAAAAAGAAATGAAAGATAGATCTTAAAACTAGTTCTCTTGACCTTAATTTTAGACAAATTAATTCTTCATCATTACAGCCCTGTATAAAATTAAGGCATTGAACTGGACAGAGGACCAATGCATATCTTCTCTGAGTTTATTCAATTAGATGCCAATTGTTAAAGATTCAATACTGAATATCAGAAATTGTTGATTTTATTAAGAGTAATAATTTTACTTACTAAAAGGTAATTCCTTGCCCCTCCTCTCTCCCTCTCTCTTTCCACCCTCACTCTTTGCTTCCCTTCTTCCCCTCCTTCTTTCTTCCTTCCCTCCTTTGGTTCCTTTTTTAGAGACACACTAAAGTACAGAGCAGTCCATGTCACAAGTATCTAATTTGAATATTTAAGAAAATCTATAAAGCAAGGCAAAACAAATATAAAAAATGCTAGCAACTGCTGTTCTACTGAATAATGAATAATTGTGAGTTTAATCCTCTGAAATCTCTTGTCCATTTGAAAAAATTATAAAGTGTGATTACACTTTCTGTCTTAAACATGTCTTTCTCACTTCCTAAAGAATAAGGAACATCTCCCTTGCTTACCGTTGTAGTCCCAGTGTCTGTGATATGGTACCTGAGGAATAAATATATAGTCACAGGGGAACAGGCTAGGCCTTGTCAGTTAAGAAGGAGGAGCTTTAGGCCAGACATAGCTGAAGAGGGCTGCTGCCATGTCTTCTCATCATCCCTCATTCCCTTGTATCCTGACAGCTTTCATTATAAGCATCTGGGACTCATCTTATGAGGGCTATCCTTTGGGCATTCAGAGTTTGCCAGGCACTAGCCAGAGGTATTGGAATGTTGGTGTCCTCAGTGTGTATCTTTGGAACAGTGAGTGACGGATGACATAAGATTCACATTTTAGCTTCCTTGCTCCTCTTGTGAAATAACTCCAGAGGCTTATTTCACATTGTCTTTCAGATATTCCACCATAATTGCTATGGCTTGGGTATTAATTTGGTTGTTGAAGGTCCACCAAAGATCCATATCATAAAGGTTCAGTTCTAAGGGTGGTGCTACTGGAATCAGGTGGAAGCTTTAGAAGTGAGGCTTAGTGGGAGATCCTAGATTACTAGGAACATTCCATTGGAAGGTAATTCTTACTGAGTTTGGGCCCAAATGATTTCTCTACTTCCTAGCTTGCCATGGGATCCTTCTTCTGCCCATGCTTCACTATAATCATCTACCACCCTCATAAGAAGCCAAACCAATAAGGGGGGGGGGGCTCCCAATCTTGGTCTTGAACTTCCAAAACCATAAGCTAATAAACCTCTTCTCTTTATAAGTTAGCTGCCTCAGGCCTTGTGTTATAGCAATGAAGAGCTCCTAGTAGAGTAACCAATCCCCAGTGGCTCTAAATAGTGAGCTGCTCATGAACATACCCTGTGTTGGCATACGTGTACTCCATTACATCATGGAGTTCATCACTTCTGAAAAAAACTGATTGCCTTCAAATCATGCCTACATTATAACTTCTAGTGACAACTGAAGACAGTAATATAAAGACAATCAAGGTTGAACAAAGTCACTAACTGTAGATATAGAGGAAGGATTGGATGGGGGAAACTTTATGGATATACTGAACAGAAGCATGGTCTCCTTTTATGGAATGAATAAGAGGCAAATATTTCTCTCTGAGAACATATCAAGGTCTGCGGACATTTGACCAGGTTACTTGGTTGCCTCTGCTGGACATTGGATATTCCTTGTGCCCAGCACCAGCACTACCACTTCTAGAATGAAATCTCTCAGCTGTTTCTCTTGCAAACTTCCCTTCCCCCTCCTTCTTTCTCCATAGAGATAATTCTTGCTGCTGATCTTTGAATCACCAGCCAAATATTCCTTTTCTCCCTGCATGGTGACTTTGCAGTATAGCAAAGACATATGCTCTTTCCTGAGAGCCAAAGCCAAATTCCATCCTGACTTCTTCAAATGCTCTTGGATAGAAACAGACATTCCTTTCTTCTGCAGTCTTTGTGTGCTCTCCTCCATTAGGCATGCTATGTTAAGTCCATTAATGGAGCAGTTATGTCTCTGAAGCTGCTAAGTTGTATCCAACTCCAAACAAAGCATTTGAGAAATGAAGCACAAAGCTGAGAAGAATAAACTTGCCTTAGCTATCCGTTATCTGTGGGGTATAACATCATCTGCTCGGTAGGAAAGTCAAGGACCTCAATGACTCATAACTCCTAAAGCAGTGAGAAAGATCAAACCAATCTCAGTTTAGTTTGTGACTGTTTCCCCACACTCCCTGGTGGTTTTGACTCTATGTCCTCTATCTAATCATCTCTCCTAGCAAACAACAACATACACTATCTGTAGTAGTACAACTCTTATTCACCCAGGCAAAGTCCAATTCCCAATAAGATGATGATAATGAAGGAATGAATATGTCTACTCAGAAGCCTGTGTCTTCTTCATGTTTCCATTTCTCCTCTTGAACGATCACTTGAAATGTTCTAGTCACCCTGTGCTCAAAAATCTCCCTAAATCCTATTGGCTGTATAATTTCAAAGGTTTTTTTTTTTTTTTTTTTTTTTTTTTTTTTTTTTACCTTACTTCCCATTTCCAACATATCACCCCACTCAGTTTTTCAATTTTTATATCTTTTTTTTAACAAGCTGTCAATATGATTGTCCTAAGTGAGACTTATCTGGTATCAGTCTCTAGTTTCCAGACATTCAATAGCCCCTCTGCAGAGTTCTAGTTCCTTTTCTTGCCAACTAGAACCAGTTTTATTTCTTCATTCAGTATTTTGAGTCCTACACTTCATCCTTACAAGTTCAGCAATATTCCCTCAATTTTCCTGCTAACATGCCTTTTCCAGACAATTATGTTCCCTGGAAGCCCTTATCAAATACACATTTTTAAAAGCCCCATGTATAGTTAGGGTGTCACTCACATTTTATTCTATTTCCAAATTGTCATGAATTTTCTTGTACCCATAATACCCGAATAGATGGCTTCTCTCTAGGGATTTTTTTTTCTCAGAAAATGTATAACCTTGTTTCAAAATGATTTTTGTTGTTGCTCTATCATTTGCTAGTGAGCTTTTAGAAAGTAGTTACTGTTTCATTCACTTCAAATTTGCCCTTACAACTGTGCTCTACACATAGCAGGGAGAAAATAATGAAATCCTTAAATATGTTACAGGGGTTGGGAGGGTATGGCTTAGAAATGTAAATGAGAAGAAAGTAATACTAACACTTTTAATGTTGCGAGTTTCTCCTCTGAGAATCAACAATTGCATTTGACTTTGAAGAAAGAAAACTACCAGGCATCTGCTGTGCTGAATAGCTTCGGATTGCACCCAGTGATCATAACCTCCTGGTGGCCGTGTGCTTAGAAAATCCTCTATTCCAGTGTGAACAACTCACATTTAATGAATAAAATATGGCTGAAGTGATGGAATGTCACTTCCACAATAGGTCACCAAAGGTGATATGGATCCTGCTGACACTGTCTTTTGTTGGTGTTTTCTTTTGTCCTCTTGCTTATTTGCTTCTATGTTGTCAGATGTTATAAGGAGAGGCTCACATGGCAAGGAACCCCAGGAAGCTTCCAACTAAACACTTTCAAGTAAAGAAGCCTCCCTCTGTAAGAAGCTGAATCCATGCGGATGAGCTATGCAGCAAGTTCTTCTTGGTTGAAATGTAAGATGATTGCAGCCTTGTGAGAGATTCAGAACCATAACACTGTTGGTGTAAATAACTGAGAAATTAGCTGCTGTTGTTTCGAGTCACTATGTTTTGGGGTAATCTGCTCTGCAACAGTGGATAACCTAGAAATCTACAGCTGAAACTTCTACCCACCTTGCCAGGTCATCAGGGCATGCTTACTTATTTTCCAGATTGTGAGTCTATTTACAGAATCCTTCTATCTCCTTCATGTCTTTCCATTTGGGGCTTTGCATAATGATAGTTAGCTCCTGAGAGTTTACTCTATACATTTATCATCATAAAGAAGTACATAATTTTGTGAAAGTGGGACCTTAAAACATAAGTTTTTATAATGCATCTTAATGGAAAGAAGTATGACTACATCTATAAGTACATAACTAAATTAGCTATAGATCTTATAGGACTTATGTTTAGGCATTTATGTAGTGATAACTACTCTTTAAGTTTATAAATAGGGGCTGGCACTGTGGTTAAGCAGGTAAAGCTGCCACCTGCATTGCCAGCATCCCATATGAGTCAAGTCACAGCTGCTCCACTTCCAATCCAGCTCTCTGCTGTGGCCTGGGAAAACAGTGAAAGATGGCCCAACTGATTGGGCCTTTCCACCTAAGTGGGAGGCCTGGAAGAAGCTCCTGGCTCCTGGCTTCAGATCAAAACAGCTCCAGTCACTGCGGCCATCTGGAGAATGAACCAGCGGATGGAAGATATCTCTCTGTCTCTGCCTCTGCCTCTTTGTAACTCTGCCTTTCAATTAAATAAATATTTAAAAAGTAAATTTTATGAATAAAGAAAATGAGAATCCAGTTAAGACATTTGTGGAAGAAGACACATCCTGGAAGACTTTTACACTGCAAAGATCAAGCTTTTTACCCTAAACCAAAGCTCTTGACTGTAGCAATCCATTTCCATTAACTAAGGAGCATTAAATAAACACTGAGAGATTCTGATTTAACTTGGAGGTGGTGTAGCCTGAGTGTTTTAAAATTTGCTAATTAATCTTTCCTTTATTCAAAAGGCAGAGAGACAGACAAAGCAAAATGAAATCTTTCATCCCCTGGTTCATTCTCTAAATGCCTGTACCAGTGAAAGCCAGAGTAGGCTTAACTCAGGAGCCAAGAACTTCATCTGAATCTTCCATGTGGGTGATAGGGACTCAAGTACTTGAGCCATCATCTGCTGCCTTCCAAGATGCACATTATTAGAAAGCTAGGACTTGAACCAGGCACTCTGATGTGGGATATAATTTTCCCAAGCCACTACTTAAGCATCTGTGTTAAATTCTTATCCCATTCTGAGCATTTTTAAAAGCTGTCCAAGTGATTGTGATATATAGCTAAATTTCAAAACCAATGATTATGCCAGAGACCCTCCCAAACTATGTTGATTGTTGGTGGAATTTATCCACACTCTGTAATTGAATCAAATTATGGAATTTGAAACCATGACACTTCAATTTTTGTTGAACAGGACAAAATTTCAACAAGGCAGCATTAGTTGAACACAAGCTATGTGGAAAGCATTGTAGGTGAGGAAGAAATAGAGGGGAAAATGATCAACTCTGACCTTGAGTTACACAGTCATTGGATGGAGGAGAAGATTTTATTACAGACCAGGAAATAGGTCAGCAGTTTCTTTCACATCTTATATGGCCAGACTATTTACTCAGATTTCTCTTGTCCTTGAGTGTTGGTCAATTCCTTTGAAGAATAGTATTTTAGATCTGGGAAGAAACTTAGAATTCAATCAGTTTACACACAAGGAGAATTAATCTTAAAGAGGAGAAATTATTTCTAATGGCCATACAATAAATTAGTGGCTGAACTGGGTCTTGTTTAGATATTGAAACTAATAGATTAAGGATCTTTCCACACCAATGCTCTTTTTAATTGAATTCTATGCATGTAAGCATATGCTACGTTTCCTAAAGCATAGACTTGATGAAGAATTTCAGCCCTTTCCAAACCATTGTCCGTTTTCTTCTGCAGAGGCAGATTTCAGGTACTTCATTTGCTGTTCCCTGTACCTAGAGACTCTTCTTTTAGAGATATTACAGTCAATTCTATTACTTTTTTCAATCTTTGATCAAATCTTTCCTTACCAAAGGGACTCACTCTGAACACTCTATGTAAAATAACAGCCATGCCTTGGTATTCTTTATTCTCTTTGATCTATTTCCTTCAACCACATTTTTATCAACCAAAACACTTTGGTCAATTATTTATTTCTGTCTCCACATCTTACTAGGATGTAACCTGAAGGTACTAAGGGTTCTTGTTTTGTTATTGTCCTGAATCTCTAATGCCCAGTGGCCTAAAGGAAGCACTCAGTCAGCATTAGCTGGTTACATGCAGAATGAGTGGCCAAATCTTCAAAAAGCCCTGCTGAGAAGGAATAAACTCAGCATCAAGAGATGTGTTCAAATATAGATTGGGTAACTACTTAATAAGAATACAAAAAGTGGTTTTCAGGCAGAAATGGGAAATTGAATCTGATCACTTCTAAAATCCCTTCTGAAAAACCAAGATACTAAGATAATCGAAAATGAATCTTGATGTGAATGGAAGGGGAGAGGGAGTGGGAAAGGGGAGGGTGGTGGGTGGGAGGGACGGTATGGGGGGGAAAGCCATTGTAACCCATGAGACGTACTTTGGAAATTTATATTCATTAAATAAAAGATAAAAAAAATAAAAAAAAAAGATACTACATTATAAAAAATTACTTGTCAAAACAAAGGCTCAGAGCTGTTGGAATTTTCATGGATTCTTTACGTAAATATTTAATTCATTCAATATTTTCATTCATTCAGCCATTTTTAGGAAGAGTCTGCTTTT
Organism: Oryctolagus cuniculus; assembly: GCF_964237555.1. Taxonomy (NCBI): domain Eukaryota; kingdom Metazoa; phylum Chordata; class Mammalia; order Lagomorpha; family Leporidae; genus Oryctolagus; species Oryctolagus cuniculus. The sequence continues at coordinate 152,589,615 of NC_091437.1, forward strand.
TCCATTTTGGATCTAGTTTCATGAAGATGTGGGATAGAAATGGCTGCTCTCTTATTATAATGAAACTATTTCTCCATTCCTTATTGCCATCTTCCTCAAGTATCTCCCCACATTTACTTGTGCCGTTATTACCTTTAGAAAGTCAGATTTAGCCTAAATAATGATTATTGGAAAAGGTAAGTGTATATTTGTGGCAGAATTATATAGTGCTAAGGTTCTGATCATTTCAAAGCAACATAAGAAAGGCAATTGAGTAACGTCATTCTCTAAGACTGTATCCTTTCTAAAAATAAGGAAAGAAAGAAATATTTGAGTTTTTACTTATTTCTAATGGATGACTTATAGCTATACTACAGCTTGGTAAGTCATTAAGACCAGAGGAGAGTCTTGCCATTTGAAGGACAAAGCTCTTCTTGAAGAAGATTTAATTCAATTGCAGCCATTCTCCATTGTCTACTCAAGACAAAGAACTAGAAATACATATTTATTTTCTTAAAAATTTATTTATTTGAAAGATAGAATTCCAGAGAGAGAGAGAGAGAGAGAGAGAGAGAGAGAGAATCTACCATCCCTGGTTCACTCCTGAAATGACCTCAATGACCAGGGCTGGGCCAGGATGAAGCCAGGAGCCAGGAGCTTCTTCCAGGTGTCCCACATGAGTGCAGGGGTCCAAGAACTTGGTCTATTCTGAACTGTTTTCCCAGGCACATTAGCAGAGATTTGGATAGGAAGTGGAACAGCCAGGACTTTAACCAGTGGCCATATGGGATGCCAGAACTACAGGTCAGAACTTTAACCTGTTGCACCACAGCACCAGCCCTTGATAGCTGTTTTAAACTACTGAATATGACCTTCCATGGATAGCTTCCTAAGCATTAAGATCAAACCTTCTTCCAAGTATTTTTTCTTTTTAATTAGCTTAAATAGTCAATGTTCTGAACACAGTGAGTTGGAATTTGCAATTATAAATAATATGTTTTAAAATTTTTTTTATTTATTTTTTAAGGAATACAAATTTCAAAAGTACAACTTTAGGAATATACTTATTCTCCCTACCATACTCTCCCTCCCACCCCCACTCCATCTGCTCCCTCTTCTCCTTCTCTCCTTCCCAGTCCCATTTGCTCTTAAGATTCATTTCAATTAACTTTGTACACAGAAGACCAACTCTATACTAAGTAAATATTTCAACAATGCAACACACACACACACACACACAAACTGAGAACAAGTTTTACAGTAAACTATCATAACACAACTCATCGAGGATAGAGGTCCTGCATGAGGAGTTAGTGCATAGTGACTCCTGTTGTTAATTCAACAATTAACCCTCTTATGTATGATGTCAGTGAGCACCCAAGACTCTTGACATGAGCTGCCTAGGCTATGGAAGCCTTTTGAATCCATAAACTCCATCAGTATTTAGACAAGGCCATAAGCAAAGAGGAAGTTCTATCCTTCCTTTATAGAAAAGTACATCATTCTTTCTTGGCTGCTTTTTTCTGCTGTGGTCTCACTCACAGCGATCCTTTATGTAGAATATTTTTTGCCATAATGTTTTGGCTTTCCATGCCTGAAATGCTTTCACGGGCTTTTCAGCAAGGCAAGTAAGCATTAAGGGCTGATTCTGAGGTCAGAGTGTTACTTAAAGCAATGTCATTTTATGAGTCTGCTGTGTGGACTGCTTCCCATGTTGTAAAATTCTCTCCTTTTTAATTCTGTTATTATTACCAGACACATGATCCTATTTATATGATCGCTTTAACACTAATCCTGTCTATATGTTCACTTTAGCAATTAATATGATCACATTAACACTTATGATAGCATTTTTACCACCCAGCTAAATGGGATTGGGTCCCATGTTAACTTTATAAACTGTACCCTTAGAAGTAAGTCTATAGGAATGCTTGCAGAACTATATAGCTATACATTTACAGATTTCCTCCTCTCTCATTTCTTCCCACTCTTATTTTTTACTGAAATCCATTCTCAATTGTCTTTATACACATGATTAACTCTATGTTAAGTAAAGAGCGCAACAAATAGTATGAAGAAAAAAATTGAAAAAACAAACAAAAACAGAAATGGCTCCTCAACAGTCAAGACAAGGGCAGCACAAGTCATCCCTTCTCTCCACCCTTTCTAAGCTACCTTCTCCTACTCTGCCATCTTGGAAACCCATGAATAACATCTTCAAAATTAGTTTTACAGGGATATAATTCCAAAAACATTGATTTAACTCTATTAAATGGTAAAACTAAATAGCTTTTAGTGCATTTACAGAGTTGTGCAACTGTCACCACTTTCTAATTTCAGAAAACTCTCAGCTGGTGCTGTATCTCACTAGGCTAATCCTCTGCTTGCAGTGCCGGCACATTGGGTTCTAGTCCCGGTCGGGGTGCCGGATTCTGTCCCGGTCGCTCCTCTTCCTGTCCAGCTCTCTGCTGTGGCCCGGGAGTGCAGTGGAGGATGGCCAAGGTGCTTGGGCCCAGCACCCGCATGGGAGACCAGGAGAAGCACCTGGCTCCTGCCTTCAGATCAGCACAGTGCACTGGCTGCAGTGGCCATTGTGGGGTGAACTAATGGAAAAAGAAGACCTTTCTCTCTGTCTCTCTCTCTCACTGTCTACTCTGCCTGTCAAAAACAAACAAACAAAAAAAACAAAAAACAAAAAACAAACAAAAAAAACACCTCTATTCTGAAAAACATTCTGAACCTTTTGCATTCACTGTTCACTAACAGTAATTTAACTTTCTCTGTGGATTTCCCCATGATGTATATTTCATATAAATGGAATCATAGACTATGTGACTTTTTTTTGTCTACTTTCTGTCACTTAGTATGATTTCTCAAGATTGATTCATGTTAAAGAACGCATTAGTACTTCAATTCTTTTTATAGCTAAATACTGTACCATTGTATAGATACAACATGTTATTTCTCAACTCATCAGCTGGTGCATATTTGCATTTTTTTCTGCTTTGTGGCTATGCTGAGTAAGGCTAAAATGAACATTCCATACAAGTTTTCATATGGACATGTGTCTTTTATTCTCTTTGGTATATACCTATGAAGCAAATGTTGGGTTGCATAATAAAATCTATTCAACACTTCAAGGAATAGCCAAATTGTTATACAAAGATATGGAGCATTTTACATTATTTCCAGCAATACATGAAGGTTCCAAATTTTTCACATCTTTATCCACACTTGTTATTGTCCACAGGAGTAGGCATAATCATGGGTATGAAGCAATCTCTCTTTGTGGTTTTGACTTCCATTTTCCCTAACAACAGATGATATTAAACATATTTCTTTATTTGTACATATGTGTTTACTGGAAATTCACATACTTTATTTGGAGAAATTTCTATTCAGATCTACTAGCCAGTTTTAATTGAGTCTTTTTTATGTGATTCGTTTATATATTTTGAAAATAAATCACTTTTCAAATAGATAATATGAAGAATTTTTCACATTCCATGGGTTATGTTTTCACTTTCCTCATGCTGTCTTTGAAGAATAAAATTTTTAATTTTAATAAAGTGTAGTTTCTCTAATTTTTCATTTGATGATTGTTCTTTTGGTGTTATATCTAAAAAGTTGTTGCCTAATTCATGATAATCTATATTTATTTTATAGCCTCTTCAAAATGTTTTGTAGTTTTATTAGTTACACTAAAGTTTATTATCCATTTTGATTTACTTTTTGCATATGGTGTGAGATGGGGCTCAAGTTCACTCTTTTGTTTATGAATATTTAATTTTCTTCATATCATTTGTTGAAAAGACTATTATTTGGGGCTGGTGCTGTGGCATAACTGGTAAAGCCACTGCCTATGGTGGCAGCGTTCCATATGGGCACCAGTTCAAGACCCAGCTGCTCCTCTTCCGATCCAGCTCTCTCCTATGGCCTGGGAAAGCAGCAGAAGATTGCCCAAGGCCTTGGGCCCCTGCACCCATTTGGGAGACCTGGAAGAAGCTCCTGGTTCCTGGCTTCAGATTGGTGCAGCTCCAGCCGTTGTGGCTATATGGGGAGTGAACCAGCAGATGGAAGACCTCTCTCTTTGTCTCTCTTTCGCTCTGTGTAACTCTGACTTTCAAATAAATAAAAAAATAAATCTTAAAAAAAGAGAAAAGACTATTAATTCCCTATTGGTTCTTCTTGACATTCTTGTTGAAAAATCAATAGATTATAAGGGCTTGTTTTGGACCCTGGGTTCTATTCCAGTTTTTTATACTTCTTTATTGACACCAGTAACACTTTATTTTTATCACTACATATAGTTTTATAGTAAGTTTTGAAATTCAGACATGTGAGCTTTCCAAATTTGTTTTTATTTTTTAATTTTTTTTTTTGACAAGCAGAGTATACCACCACTGAAATGATATTATGTCTTCTAATTGATAAAAATGTAGCCCTTTGTTTTTTAAATTTTAGTTTTATTTATTTGAAATTTTGAAATCTGAAAGGCAGAGTGTTATGGAAAAAAAAAAAGGAGAGACACAGAGAGAAAGATCTTCCATCCACTGGTGCACTCCCCAAATTGCCTCGATGACCTGGGCTGGGCCAAGCTGAAGCCAAGAGTCTGGAACTCCACCTGGATTCTTATGTGGGTGGCAGGAGCCCAGGTACTTGGACCATCTTTCATCTTGCCAGGCATTTTATCAGGAAGCTGAATGGGAAGTGGATCTTCGGGGACTCAAATCAACACTTAAAAGGATGCCAGCCTTGTAGGCATTGACTTAACCTGCTGTTCTACAACACTCTCCCTAATGGAGGCTTTTCCACTTGTTTATATCTTTCTTAATTTCTTTCAGTGATATTATTAATTTTTAATGTGCCAATTTTGATACCTTTTTGTAAATTTTTTTTTCTTTTTTTCTTTCTTTCTTTTTTTTTTTTTTGACAGGCAGAGTGGACAGTGAGAGAAAGAGACAGAGATCAAGGTCTCCCTTTACCGTTGGTTCACCCCACAATGGCCACTGCGACTGATGCACCACGCTGATCCGAAGCCAGGAGCCAGGCGCTTCTCCTGGTCTCCCATGTGGGTGTAGGGCCCAAGCACTTGGGCCATCCTCCACTGCGCTCCCTGGCCACAGCAGAGAGCTGGACTGTAAGAGGAGCAACCGGGACAGAATCCAGTGCCCAGACCAGGACTAGAATCCGGAGTGCCGGCGCCGCAGGCGGAGGATTAGCCTATTGAGCCGTGGCGCCGGCCATTGTAAAATTTATTTCTAAGCATTTTTTTCTTTGTGATTTTGTTGCCAGTGAAATGGTTTCCCTTTTGTAGTATTCGTTACTATTCTATAACAATATAATTGATTTTATATGCTAGTCTTATATTCTGAAACCTAGCTGAACTCAGTAGTTAGTTATAATAGTTTTTGTAGGTTCTGTAGAATGTTCTTTATAAAACATTGTGTCACTGGGGCCGGCACTGTGGCACAGCAGGGTAACGTCCTGGCCTGATGCGCTAGCATCCCATATGGGCACCGGTTCGAGACTTCGATGCTCCTCTTCCAATACAGCCCTCTGCTGTGGCCTGGGAAAGCCGTGGAAGATAGCCTGAGATCTTGGGCCCCTGCACCCATGTGGGAGACCTGGAAGAAGTTCCTGGCTCCCAGCTTCGGACTGGCACAGCTCCGGCCATTGCTGCCAATTGGGGAGTGAATCATCGGATGAAAGACTTCTCTCTCTCTCTGCCTCTCCTCTATTTCTGTATAACCCTGACTTTCAAATAAATAAATAAATCTTTAAAAAAACATTTTGTCACTTGCAATTAGAGGTTATTTAAAACTTCTACTTATTTATTATTTTTCATTTCATCTGAAAGACAGAGTCTGTAGATTCACACCTCAAATACATGAAACAGCTGAGACTAAGCCGGGCCAAAGCCAGGAGCCTGGAACTCAATTTCAATCTTCCCAAGGCGGTGGCAGAAACCCATCCCTTGAGGAATCTTCTGCTTCTCCCAGGGTGTACCTTAGCAGGAAGCTGGAATCAGAAGCAGAGCCAGGACTTAACACAGGCACTGTGTAATGGGATGTGGCATCCCAAGTGGAGACTTAATTGCTGTGCCAAATGCCAGACCCTAGAGATTATTTTAATTCTTGCTTTCATTTTTTAGATTTATTTTATTTATTTGAAAGACAGGGTTACAGAGAGAGGTAGAGACAGAGAGAGAGGTCCTCCATCCGCTGGTTCTCTCCCCAGATGGCTGCAATGGCCGGAGCTATGCCGATTAATTCTTCCTTTCCAATCAGACTAGCTTTACCTTAATTATCTCACAATAATTCTGCCTTGGGCCTTCAGGAAAATATTCAACAGGAGTCAGAGGGAAAAATATTGCCTTATTCCTTGTCTTATGGAGAAAACACAGCTTTTTTTTTTTTTTCACTATTAAGTAAGATAGTAGCTACAGGTTAAAAAAATTTTCTGCCGCTTTTACTTTTTTGAGTATTGTGTCATGAAAAAGAGTTGTTTCTGTCAAACAAATTTTCTGTTTCCAACAAGACGATCAGTGTGTTTGCCATTTGTTCTATTAATTGCTATATTACGTGGATTCATCCTCATATGTTAAACCAAATTTGCATTTCTAGGGTCAATCCTATTTTGTGATGCATACTCTCTCAGATGTTATTGGTTTGTTATTAATTGGTTGTGGATTTTTATTTCTACATGTATAAAAATGCTGTCGGTCTTCAGTATTTTTTCCTTGTGTCTTTGTTGGATTTTTATAGCAGCGTAATATCAGCTTTATACAATGGATTAGCAGAAAAAACAGAAGTGTTCTTCAATTTTTCTGGTGAGTAGTGTAAAGAATCACAGTTCAGTCAGTTGAGAATGTCCAGTCTAAGGAGTAGGAAGAAAAGTAAATGAAAGAATGAAGGATAAAAGAGTCTCAGAGCCCAGTGAGATGCCATCAACTGCAACAGCCCCCCTGCACCCCTGCACTGCATTTCACTGGGCAGTAATTAGCAGCAGATAAATAATAAACAGCTGTAGAAAACGTGCATTCCCCTTCCTGCACCTCTCCATTCTGCTGTATCAAACAGTGCTTTCCAGTATTATGTTACCTATCTAGCTCCCATAGGGCCGGAACTTGCAGCTTCTGAAGACATCAGAGATTCAGAGAGAAAAGGAAGGACATTTTTGGAAGTGAAAACAGGAAACAAAGAGTAAGAAGTAGATTGCGTTGCATGATTGGAGAGTGTATAGAAGGCTATAACTGAGGAGGGACTATTGTGGGAAGACAAGACTAGACATACCTGAAAATAATGGTTGGAGCTAGATTGTGGGTGCATGTAGCTCTTAATGTTTTCTAGAGGATGGACATTCCAAGCACCCTTTAAAAAAAGCTTTTTAGAGTTTTATTTATTTATTTGAATGGCAGAGTTACAAAGAGGCAGAAAGCGCGCGCGAGAGAGGTCTTCCATCCACTGGTTCACTCCCCAGATGGCCATAATGGCCGAGCTTCGCTGATCCAAAGCCAGGAGTCAAGAGATTCTTCTGGTCTCCCACATGGGTGAAGGTGCCCAAGTGCTTGGGCCACCTCCTTTGCTTTCCCAGGTGCATTATCAGAGAACTAGATCAGAACTGGAGCATCCAGGACGCCAGCACTGTAGGTGGTGGCTTTATCGGTTGTGCCACAGTGCCGGTGCCCACTCCAAGCATCTTATTTCATACTTGTAAATGGAGATTACAGTTATCCATCTATATAAATGGAGATTAAACATGAGAGCCATATAGGCTGTTAACAGTATGGACAAAACTGGAACCAGAATCTCGATCTCTGTTAATGGCCCACTGACCATCAACAAAGTGGCCATAACCAATAAGCCGTCCGTGTGCTAGAACCTCATTTGTCTTGATCTCTTTTCTGCTCTTGGCACTGAGAACAAAATTTAGCATTCAGGTTAATAAAAAAAAGGATCGGATACTGACAACCACAATCTGCTTTTTCTGTGTCAAATACCACTCGCCTTTGCAGGGGATTCCAGCACAGGTAGCTCCTGGAAGGTAGGTCGGTTCAAGCGTGATCACATGTATGACTTCAGCTCCTAGATCCTTATGATAAGCTTCTTTGTTGGAAATTTTCTATTTCCTAAGGCATTGGAGACTGCACTTATCACAGGACTCCTTATAATGAGGAAATAGGCGGGGCCGTGAATAGGCATTGGGAGCCATGGTGTCAGGCGCTTGGTTTTCACTTGAAAAAAATGTATTTTCTTTCCAGTTCACTCCAAATAGCTTTGAAACATGCAATCACTATTTTCTAGAACATAAAATTTGTCCTGAAATGTGTGCACTCTGAAGAAGCTTTCTAGAGACCCTATATCAATATCTCAATTTCCCATCTTTGTTTCCGTGAATGGTTCTTGGATTATGGGATTTATTGTGACCTTACTAAGTTTTCAAAGTTTTCTCCACCCACAATATAAATTATATTGTCTTTTTTCACTCATGAATTAGTAGAGGTCTATTCTAAATTTAGCTTTGCTTATTATGAAGGGAACAGACAGGGATTAGAGGGGCCTGTGTCTTACACGTTTCAATATGGTGACCCTTAGTGGATCCCACGATATGTGTGAGTTTGAATCTCCCTGTAAAAGCATGGATGGACAATGCCTAAGAACTTCCAGGTTTACAGTTCATTTATTTAAGTTTTACAACATTTTCTGAGAAGCTTCAAGTGTTGTGATTGATTTTTTTGTTATTGTTGTTCTTAATTCCAATTGAAAGGACAGAGGGCTTAGTTTCACTTATGACATATTTTTACACTGATCTCAAAAAGTTCCAACCAAATTAAATATTTGCTCTAGCAATATTTTTTATTTGTATAGCATCTTGTAATTTTAAAAAATAACTTGGATTACTTAATTTGCTTTACTTTTTTCTACAGTAACTCTTAAGGAATCTGGGTATGCAGCAGAGGTTAAGGAGTCATTCTCATTTTATACATAAGGAAACAACTTCAAATGATTGTAGTACACTATCTGAAATAATATGACTAATGGAAGAGATGGAAGTAGAACCTAGGTGATCTGATGCATGGCCCAGAGCTTTTCAAAGTATTATTAAACAACGGTTTATCTTCCAGTCATTGGGTAGGACACTGGGTACACTTCTGAAATAAGAAAAGTTACGGCTTTTTAGGAGATTCTAATTTGGTACCTTTGCAATCAAATAATTTGGGAAATTTTTGCAACGATAATAACTGCAGTGAAAACATGAGTTAAGGGAACACAGACCAGAGATGACCCTAGTCCAATCCAGGGTATCCATGAAAGGCTCAAGTAGGATATGACATCTGACTTCAGTTTTAAAGAATAGATGTGTTTGGCTGGCGCCTTGGCTCACTAGGCTAATCCTCCGCCTGCGGCGCTGGCACCCCGGGGTTCTAGTCCCAGCTGGGGTGCCAGATTCTGTCCCGGTTGCTCCTCTTCCAGTCTAGCTCTCTGCTGTGGCCCGGGAAGGCAATAGAGGATGGCCCAGGTCCTTGGGCCCTGCACTCACATGGGAGACCAGGAGGAAGCACCTGCCTCCTGGCTTCAGATCGGGCGCAGCACACCAGCCGTAGCGGCCATTTTGGGGGGTGAACCAACAGAAGGAAGACCTTTCTCTCTGTCTGTCTGTCTGCCTGTCTCTCTCTCTCTCTCACTGTCTAACTCTGCCTGTCAAAAAAAAAAAAAAAAAAAAAAGAAAAAAAAAAAGAACAGATGTGTTAGCCAAGCATAGAATGGAGAAAAGTCTTTCCTGGTGCAGAGAACAACACAAACAAGGAATAAAAGTGGGAAGTGCATAGGGAAAGATGAACTTTTTTTTCTGGAGCATAGAATAGAAAGCAGGAATTGCGCTATAATAAAGCTAGAATGACATCTGAGGTCAGATCACAGTGGTTGTATTTCCCTAATTAAGGATCTTATAGCTTTCCCAGGAGGACATGGCAGGAAACCATTTATGGGTTGTGTGGGGCCAGAGCTTGGTCCCATTTGCAGATGACCTGCTGTTGTGCCTAAATGAGGATTGTGAGATGGGGACAAGATAGGGGCAGAGGTTTTAACATAGGGTTTTAATATAGGATGGGAAATTTTCAGGTGTGTGTGTGTGTGTGAGTGTGTGCACAAAAGCAAACAGTTGAGTAGAAAGTGGTTATCTTTCTAGAAGAAAGAGATTGTTTTGGCTCAGCACTTGATAGATCAAAGTTATGCACCCCAATTCTCTTACAGTTGTGGATGACATTCAGCTTTGCATCGTAATAAGTTATAAATATGCTATAAATAATCTGAAGCTAACGCTACTATTAATAAGACTGATTGGTTACCGTCGTAAATGCTGTGAGCAAAGCTGTTTGTTCTATATGATTCAATATTCCCAGCAGCCTTATGAAACAGGTATACTCTTTACATCTGGGGAAATTGAAGCACAAAACCATTGTTACCTGCTAGTGGTCACAGAACTAGCAGGTGATCAAGTTAGAATGCAAATAAAGGTTGGGCTATTTCCTCAAATGTATCTCTTCATTGCTACAGAATGTTGGGGCAAGAGTAATACATAACATCAAGAAGAAAGGATAGACTCATGTACATTTCTTAAATGCAGCTCAGTGGTGGCAGTGAAGCCCTGGTTCTCACAGGTGTCAAAGATCCCAAGGTCCTCACTAGGAAACAGAAAGAATATATGGACAGGTTACTCTCAGGATCCTACAGAGATGATGCAGAATTAATTCCGGGCTGGATAACAGGCCAGTGAATGGAACTGAGGGATTCTCTAACTCCGCTTGCTGTGCTGTTTTTCATTTTATGTTTTATATTCCCTATATTCTAAGCCCTACTGGTTTACTGTTATTTGAAACTGGATATGGATAATATTTCTTAAGTTCTTGATTCTGGTTCATTTTTATGACTATATCCTTTGCTATGTGTTAAAAAAATACTCTGCTTTGAAACAACACCCTCAACTTGTTTTCCTTCTGGGTTAATTTCTGTCATCTGTCCTTAACCTCTGACTTTGAATTAGGGAAGGTAGGGAAAGGAATTTACAATATAAAAAACATGTCTTAGATCATAATTCAGAATATTATACCACTAAATTACATCTTCATGCTTGTAAAACACAGGAAAAATCTCAAGTGTCACTGTTACATCTCAATAGAATTTGTTATGCGAGAAGTCCCTGAAGGCAAGTCATGTGTCTGTCTCAAACACATTGGTTGAATCAATGAACTAATAAACTATTTTAAACACTTTTTGTCCTACATTTGCTTAACAGTATGTTCTACTAATTTTCAGAAGCATATCAAGTACTTCTGCTATTTAGTTAGGGATATAGATGTGCAGAAACATAGAAATGGTCTGCAATAACGGGAAGTCTGCCTTCAAAAGACAGATCAGGGTGTTTTAGTGATGTGCTAAAAGTCAGCGCAGGGTCCAAATGATGCAAACTAGAAACAGGCAGCTTTCAATTCCTAAAGTAAATGTTTGGAACACTGGAGCAGAGCAACCATGACATTAAAAACTCTTCAGGAGTTCATGAGTAGCAAGTTAACTCACAGATTTCGTTAGATGAAGACTGAGCATCATTCGTGGGATTTGGACTCATGGAGCTTACTGCTGACTTCGGCAAGGTGGTTTCAATGTGGTAAAAGCCTAGTGGGAGTGATTGTTGGACAGCATGGAAGGAAAGGAATTGTACAGCATTTAGAAGTTTACCATGAAAGGAACCGAGAAATATGGAATAACTGGAGGGGAAGGATGGGTTTCAGAGAGGGAGAGTCTTTGCGGATCTGATTATTTTGAATTTGGGAGGAAGAATGGCATCAGTGCATGTTGGTGAGAATAAGCCAACCCAGAAGAAAGCTTGATGATAGAAGAGAAGTGCTGAATTGCTGATGTAAGGTCTTTGGGTAAGTGATGGAGAACACAATCTGCACAGGTATCAGGGTTGGTCTTTGGGGCACAGGACGGTTCATCTGTCATGACTGTAGGGACAGGAAGGTAAAAGTCCAACATCAAAACTGATGTTGATTGATAGGAAGATATACCAGTGGGAGACTATAGAAGTTCTCCACTATGCTTGTTACATATTATTTTACTATTTTGCTTGTATGATATTTTTTCTCTCATGTTAGGCTATACAGTCCCTTGGGACAATATCTTAGGCTTGGTTGACCCAGTTTTTCTTGCAGTTGTTAGCTACTTGGCACATTGCAGGTTTGTTTAAATGGATAAATTAATGACTACAAAATACAACTGCGTTTTCCAAATACTAGTGTAACACTGGAAGTCTCCAGGAAATAAAGGTGTTTGGGAAGGGTGGGGGTCAGTTAAAACCTAATTACAACAGTGTTTAATGAAAAGAAGGAATGTGTTACAGTGGAGGAAAGGCTGTGAAGTGAGCATTAATCAGGTGGGTGGAGTGAAGATTTTATGGACTCCATCAGCAAGTTTTATGAAGACCCTCCCAGGACCCAGCCCTGCATTCTGTACTGTTGGGACTTGAAGAATAAAACACTGTGGGATGGCTCTTGAAGACTATAATCTGGTTGTTGAGTCAAGATCTTATATAACCAGATGAAAAATTGCTTGGTCTTGACATTGCTTATTAGTCAATGGTGCCGGCTTTGAAGTAAAGAAAAAAAAGATGCTTGTGTTTGGATCCAGACTTTCACAAACTGTCGTTGAAAAAACTTGGATTGAATAAAAGTGTATTTTAAAATATTAATTTGTTTCTTTTAAAGGTAGAGTAACAGAGAGAGAAAAAGAAGGAAGGGGGGGGGAGAGAGGAGAAACCTTCCATCTGTTGATTTACTTCCCAAATGACTGCAACAGCCAGTGCTGGGCCAGACCAAAGCAAGGTACCAGGAACTCTTAGTCTCTCATATGAGTGGCAGAGTCCCAAGCACTCAGACATCTGCTAATTTTCCAGGCACATTAGTTGATTTGGATGGAAGCAGAGCAGCTAAAGTGAGAATTGGCACTCTCATATGGGATAGTGGTATAGAAAGTGGCAACTTAACCCACTGCAGTACAACACCATCCCTCGGTATTATTTATCTGTACGTCACTTTCTTTTTTATCAACATGGTGAAATATTTTTGCCATATTGTTTACTGGAGGATAAAATGAATCAAGTAAAATAAGTGCTTTAAACAAGTGCTTGTAAAACAAGTCTATAGAGTAACTAAAAGAGTATGTGGAGGATGCACTGAGAAGTCAAGGTGTAGGATGGAGAAGGCACATTCTAGTGTGGATCCTGTCTTCACTTAATTCCTTCCAGTTCTGTCCCTCTTATCTCATGATCTGTGACTATGTTGAGCTGAAGAAAAGGAATTATTGACCAAAGCTAAAACAATTCACTTGCCAATTTGAAACTGAAATGAAAGACAAAGGAATTGAGACTTATAGGAGCTGAGTCACATTTGTAATGTCAGACTAGCAAAAAGGCACAGAAACTCATAGTATTACAGGCAGGAGTGGACAGTGAGAGAGAGAGACAGAGAGAAAGGTCTTCCTTTGCCGTTGGTTCACCCTCCAATGGCCGCCACGGCCAGCGCGCTGCAACCAGCGCACCGCGCCGATCCGATGGCAGGAGCCAGGTGCTTCTCCTGGTCTCCCATGGGGTGCAAGGCCCAAGGACTTGGGCCATCCTCCACTGCACTCCCAGGCCACAGCAGAGAGCTGGCCTGGAAGAGGGGCAACCGGGACAGAATCCGGTGTCCTGACCGGGACTAGAACCCGGTGTGCCGGCGCCGCAGGCAGAGGATTAGCCTAGTGAGCCGCGGCGCCGGCCAGTGTTACAGTTTTTGAAGCATCCCTGGTTGTTTTGCCTGAAATTAAGTGTTCAGTTTCTTATGGGAATCTGTAACTATTCCATTATCTTTCCAATGCATTCCGTTTTCACTCAATGAGCAAAAGTTGCTCTATGTGATTTGCAAACAAACAGATTTTGGATTTATAGATTCATAGTTCAATGGAACTCCCCCAAGGATGATTGTGTATCATGGAGTTTTCAGGTCAGGTAGTTCATTCATTTATAAACCAGTGTTTAGTGAGATTATTTTGTTTTAACATTGTTAAGTATTAGAATTACACAGAAGACCCAGACATGATCCCTGTCATCAAGGACCTTGATTCTTACAGGCAAGAGATTTGTGTGCTAAATCCTAAGAGGACGATATTAGGTTAACTGGAAAGGGTTAGGTAAAGTGACTGAGTGAATGACAGCACCATCGAGTATTATTGCATTTAGACAAGAAGATGGGTCTTCAGAGAAATAATCCAATCCCCCTTCAGTGAGGGCCTGTGCTTCTACTGTCATGCCTCTCTGGTTAAAGATGCCCAAAGGATTTAAAATTAGCTTCAAACAAAATTTGGGAATAGAATTCTTTGATGTTGGTGAAAGCTATGCTGTTTTATTCATTTGTTAATAAGGAACATAATACACTTCTTCCAGTTCTATTGTTTAGCTTCAACAGTTAGCAAGGTATTGTCCTTTCAGGTACAAAGAATTTGTTCATTTTGTGCACTTCTTTTAGGTGGTGGTAGCTCTGTCGATACATTTAGTGTATTTGATCTTCTAAATTTTGTCTCAGTATTCTTCTACAAATACTTTATACTCTTGGCATCATGCTGGCTTCTCTAATATGCTCCATATTTCCCTATCTCTGTACTTTAGTGTCACTCCCCCTCTTCGTGGAGGAACGACACAAGACCCTGCGCTGTTCTTTTGTCTGCTCGGCCCTCCCCGGGTTTGCTGCTGGTTCTTCCCGGGTTGGCTACCGTCCCTTCCACCTCCATGGAAGGGCGGTTCCCCCTGCCACATTCCCCACTTCTGCGGGGGAGCGGCACACCGCCGGCCGGCTCTCTCGGGGGCTGCACAGGTGTTCCTTCAGATAGATGTTCCTCTTAGATGTTCCTGGTGCATGTTGTCTCTCTCCTCCTTTATAGTCCTCTTCCACCAATCCCAACTCTGCTACCCACACGCCGAGTACGCTGCTCTCCTCCAATCAGGAGCAGGTCCTACAGTTTATTGGTTGAACTGGAGGCAGCTGCGTAGAAGCTGTTTTCTCCTCTCCCAGCGCCATATTGTGGGAGAGCAGATGCATAGAATAAGTCTTAATTCCAGTAATTTAGTCTAGTCCGAGTTGCTCCCCACACTTTAGTGCATACTGTATCCTCCTCAATCCCTGCAAAACAGCTTCCTTCTCAAGTGTTGATGCATATATTATATTTGACTTTAAAAGTTTAGCTGAAATGTTGCTTACCTTGTGAAAAATACTTTATCATCTCTTGACAGTAAATTTCTCACTTTCAAATTGCCAAATAAGTTCCTTGTACCTTTCCTATTCTACTACTTAAATACCTCATGTAATAATTATAACTCTATTACTTCATTGTTCATGTTATAGCTCTATTACTTGACACCTCATGTTATAATTATATTTTTACTTGATGCCTCATGTTATAGTTACAATGTCCACCAGTTATCTTCCATTCTAGAGCTGATTTAGAGTTCATCTCATCTCTCTTACAGTAGCCCTTGCCTAAGGAGCCTTCAAGCACCTTTCTCTAGGTTATGAGATCAAGAAACAGTCCAAAATCTCATAGATTCTCATATAAAATGTGGGTTCTCTAAGTGACTTAATTGATGAAATGGAAAAGCAGTACATTTCTTGGAAATAGCGAGGTCATAGCAAGTGCTTTGGGCAGAGACAATAAGAAGGACTCCAGAGAACACAGCATGTCATTTGGGATAATTCAGCAAAGATACTTCAATGATTATGCCAACATTGGGAAGAAGGATGAGGTAGAAGGGAAGCCTGGATTCTAGAGGTGCAGAAGATGCATAATGTGTTGGGTTTCCCAGGAAATAGTCCGACTTGAAGTTCAGCATGTAGGTGGTTTCTGAAGGGAAGAGGCATGAAGGATGTAGGACTGGACAATGGAAGAAAAGTGCTACACAGTCTCAGCAGAATCCTCAAATGAGCCTGAAAATGAGATGATGCTTCAGAATTGTCCCAAGTTGGGCCAAGATGGGGTAAGCCTTTGTCCTCAAGCATCTGGCAGCACTGGATGAATGTCGTCTACTCCTGGAAGGGGCATCGTCTTTGGTACGATGACTCTTCTCAATATACAGAGGTTTATCTGCCAGCAACACCTCTGGAAGTTGGGACAAGAAGTCTTTGTGTGTGAAAGGTGGATATAGGCAACAGAACACAAAGGGCTTGTGTGCCATGCATGAAACTAAAAGACAAAGTGATACAGTTACAAAATTCTTCCAGCTCTGAACCAAGGTTTTGATCAGAGGTGATAGGGCTTAGTTTCTATCAAAATACTGATGACAAAGATTACACTGTGAGCAGTGATCTCTATTCAATTATGAAAATGTAGATTACTTGGTGGCCTGTTTCTGATGGGAACAATGTCAGACAACCTAGCAATGTGTGTTGACATGTCTTGCATAAAATAATCAGCAAACAACTATTGAATAAATAAATGGTAAACTAAACCCTCTGAACTGCTAGGGAGATAAGCATTCTGTTTATTTAGAAAAGTCTCCTCTTTGCCACTTGCATCTTCCTCACCATTTCAATCCCAGTTTCTAGCAGGACTTCCCATATTCATGGTTTTACGCTTTGGTAATTTTTTTCTTTCATTTTCCACCCATGGTCTCTCCTCTTTGGCACTAAAGAAACCTTTGCCCCTTTGTTCTTTTTGCACCTGAGGGGTGTGTCTATCTGTGTTTGATCTGCAGCACACCTTTCTGCTGGCCTGGAATGAAAGTGTCTCATTTACAACATCCCGTCTTCAACACCCAGGTACAGAAGGTCCTCATGAAAACTCAAATAAAACTGAATAGAAAAGAGAGGCAGTCTCATAGCCATGTCCTTTGGAGAACTGCCTGGATCTTATTTAAACCCTTGCTGCTAGAGCTAAACCTTGGGTTGTCTAGGGCTTGTTTCCTGGCTTTGGCAAAATTTAGATGGAGTCAGAAATACATGGATGCTAAAGATCAAGAGGATCCAAACAAAAAGTCCCAGGAAACCACAATTCCAGGAAGAGTGAAATGGATAGGTTAGTAATTAATTAATTAACTAAAGAAGTCTAATCATCAGCTTCTTCATCTACCAATGAAACAGAAAGTTTCCTAGTTAATGTCTGCTAATACGGATAAAATAAATTATACATAAAAACTTAATATAAGATCTGAGTTGTTGTCAGTCTTCAATAAATTGACATTTGCTTTTTACTATGTATTATTATTATAATTCAAGGATGCAGAATAGAGCAATGCATTTAATAAAATCATAATCTTCTTAGAAGCAGTTAAAAATATGAAGAGGAGCAGACTATAGTGGTGATGACAAAGTGGGTTTTAAGTCAGCAGAAAACAAATAGTTATAACATGTTTGTAAGATGAAGAGAAGAGACATCTGGCATCCAGGCAAACCTCTTCTCATGGAGATATTGAGTAGACACTTCAACATACCAAGAATTTATAGAATCATATCAAAAGTCACAAAAACAGACAAACTTCTCCCACAGGGATCTTGTATAGACACTTCAACAGAGCAAGGAGTCATAAGGTCATATTGAAAGTCATAGCATGGAATAGGTAGTTACAGCTCTCCTCACATTTCATGTACTGCCCTGTGTTCTTCAGCTTCCATTCTAGTTCAGTTGTGAAATAGCCTCCCATAAGCTGTGTCCCCAAGTGATATACCTACTTAAGAACAGTCTTCAGACCTATTTCTTCTTATTTCTTTTTTTAAATATTCATTTATTTGAAAGAGTTATGGAGAGAAGGGGAGGCAGAGAGAGAGAGAGAGAGAGAGGGAGAGAGAGAGAGAGGTTTTCATCCACTGGTTTACTCCTTAAAAGGCTCTAGTAGCCAGGGCTGAGCCAGGCTGAAGCTAGGAGCCAGAAGCTTCATCCAGGTCTTCCACATGGGAGCAGAGGCCCAATCATCGGAGCCATCTTTTTCTGCTTTCCCAGGTTTATTGCGGGGAGCTTGATATGAAGTAGGGCAACTGGGATTTTAACTGGTACCCAAATGGGATGTAGAGGCTTAATCTACAGCACTTTAGTGCTGGCCCCCAGACCTTTTCTTGCCTTGTTGCACTGACTGTGAAGGAAATGGGTTGATATGAGTAGCTGCTGAAGGAAAACCGATTGAAATATCTGAATTGCCACATGGAAGAAAATTGCTCTAGGTTGCTAATGAACTTTCAGCATAAGCAATCTATTATGAGTACAGTATATACAAAGTGAGCCATCGAGATTGTGTATGCCTTTGTTAATGGGATATAATATACCTTATTCTGACTGACAAATGGTATAGGATTCAATAATATCTAAGATTTATTTATCCTCTAATGGTTGTTATTCAGGCAATTAGGATGAGCAGGGGATATGGACACAATAAGTGAACATGGTTGTCTCTTGCCTGTGACCACAATGGAACATTAGAGCTACTTTATAAAGATTTTTCATCATAAGCATTGTGATTAGGGACAATGACAGTACTCTTGATCTTTTCTATTTTTTATATCATGTGTGTGTGTTTTATATTTACATGAATAACAATTTCTATTTCTGCTTTTAACAGTTTGTGATTCTGTACACAAAAACTGAAAACAAGATTAATAATACATAGCCTAGTGTGCCTCTTCATTTAGAAATACTGATCTAGAGATAGGAAATATAGAAGAAAGCTATTACATTCAGTTTCAGTAAGGTAAAACATTTAATAACATATCTTTATTTTCACTGAAGCTCAAAAATATATTATTATATACAGTTAGAGTATTATGCCTAAAACAGAGACCATATAAAATGCTACAGAGTTGCAAAGAATAAAAAGTTAATCTGAATCAACAGTACATATTTCACCATTAAAAGCACAACAGCTCACATGCAGCTTCTAACCACAAATTTATGCAAATATTCAGTATATTAAATAATATGGCTGAGTAACAAACAGCTTGTGTTCTGAAGAAAGGCATATCTTACTATTTGGATGAACTTACAAGTGATTTAGCCTCAATTTTCTAAAATGTAAAGAGGAAATAACAGTAGTGTAATAGTAGTTCCCATTTCATGAGGGTTACTCTGAGGAGTAATCAATAATAATGTGTGGAAAATGCCTAACATAATGCTTGGCATAGAGGAAGCACTAATAAAAGTTAGCTCTCAACATAATTAAATTACCTCAAAGAAAAGAGTAGCCTTCATGTAACAGAAGACTGTTTACCCTTCTGGCTGGCAAGACCCTGTGCTCACAATGATGTAGTTACTGCTGTATTGATGTGGTATTTTGTACCAGATTACTTTCAAATTGAAGATTATTTGATAATCTGTTTCCTTGAGACCTTTCATAAAGGGGCTGTTCCATAAACTTAAATATCTTGCCACAGTCTTAAAATGAGCAATGGTTTCTGCTTTTCTCCACCCAGCCCATTAGAGTCCTCAATTCTCACTTCTCAAAAGGGCCAAGTTAATCGTCGGGACCACAGAAGACAGAGAATGCAGGTGCTGGTTGCATCATCAATTGGGATTTTCCCTCTTGTAATTTTTAAAACTCATATTTAGGAACATATTGATACTTCCCACCCTGCGCTCCCTCCTGCCCACACTCCTACTTTCCCTCCTCCATGCTTTCTTATAATCCCCTTTGATTTTACAATGACATGCTTTCAGTTAATTTTATAATCATAAGCTTAACCCTCCACTAAACAAAGAATTCAACAATTAGTGTGGAGAAAAAAAAAAAAAAACTGTTCCTCAACAGTTAGAAACAAGGGCTTTAAACAATAATCAGATCTCAAAATGTCAATTATGTTCATATACATTTCATTTTTGTACTCTATTAGTTATCACAGATCAAGGAAAATATGTTATTTGTCTTTTGGGGAATGGCTTATTTCACTAAGTGTGATGGTTTCCGGTTGCACTCATTTTGTTGCAAAGACAGGGTTTCATTCTTTTCATGGCTAAGTAGTATTCAATAGCATATATATATATATATATATATATACATCACATTTTCTTTTTCCAGTCATTCATTGATGGACATCTGGGTTGATTCCATATCTTAGCTGTTGTGAATTGAGCTGCAATAAACATGGAGGAACAGATAACTCATATGCTGATTTCATTTCTTTTTTTTTTTTTTTTAAGATTTATTTATTTGAAAGTCAGAGTTACAAAGAGAGAGGAGAGGCTAGAGAGAGACAGAGAGGTCTTCCATCCTCTGGTTCACTCCCCAACTGGCCGCAACAGCCAGAGCTGTGCCGATCCAAAGCCAGGAGCCAGGAGCCAGGAGCCAGGAGCCAGGAGCCAGGAGCCAGGAGCTTCTTCCAGGTCTCCCATGCAGGTGCAGGGGCCCAAGAACTTGGGCCATCTTCTACTGCTATCCCAGGCCATAGCAGAGAGCTGGATCAGAAGAGGAGCAGCCAAGTGGGTCTTGAGCCACATTGGATGAGGGCGCGTCAGTCCTGGGCGTTAAACCACTGCGCCACAGGGCCGGCCCTGCTGATTTCATTTCATTTGAGTAAATTCCCAGGGATGGGATGCCTGGGTAATATGGTAGACACAGTTTCAGATTTCTGAGGATTTTCCCTACTGTCTTCCACAATGGATGTATTAGTTTACATTTCCACCAATAGTGTATGAATTTATAGTGCATGAGGGCAGGGGCATGGTGCAGTGTTTAAGCTACTGCTTGGGATGCCCACATCCCTAACTCAAATGCCTGGGTTTCAGTCCTGGAATGTGCACCCTGGAAGGGAGCAGGGGATGGCTCATATATATATGTTTGTTTCTTGCCATCCATGTGGGAGACTCAGACTGAGCTCTGGACTCCTAGCTTTGGCCTGGCCTAGCCCCCACTTATTGCAGATAGTTGAAGAGTACATTTGAATGGGAAATCTCTCTCTCTCTCTCTCTCTCTCTCTCTTTCTCTCATCCATCTTTCTTCATTTCAAATATATATGATGTGTAATAAATTATCTATTGCACATAGTAATTAGAAGACTTACTTAAATTAGGCTTATATCATTAAAATGAACATTAATCAAAGGAAAGGTGAAATGGTTGCATTAATGTTAGATACAGCAAAATTGAAAATAAGAAATATTTCCAGATGTCAAGCAAAATATTTCAATATGATGAAGGGCTCAATTCACCAAGAAAATATAATTCTAAATATATATGAACCTCAAACAAATATTGAATGCAAGAAGAAAAATCTTATAGAAATGAAAAGAGAAATAAACAAATACATCATTATAAATACATCATTATATTTGGAGATTATTACATTCCCATATTAATAATTGGTAGAAAAGGTATATAAGTAACTCACATGAGATTAAGAACTTAACAAATTGTTCCAAAATAAGTGAAAATTTATACATCTCTCTTCACACAAAAATGAATTACACAGAGATATTACAGATATAAATATGTAGGCAAGAACCATAAACATGTTAGAAGAAAACATGGAAGAAAACCTTGGGTTAAGCATACATTTATTAGACATCAAAAGGTCTTCCCACAAAACAAACATTTTAATATATTAAGCTATATAAAATTTATGAAAATCTGAACAAAATATGTTACAAAGTAAATGAATGCCCAAGTCACAGACTATAAAAATATACTTTCAAAACACTGTTCTGAGAATAGATTCATAT
Organism: Oryctolagus cuniculus; assembly: GCF_964237555.1. NCBI lineage: Eukaryota > Metazoa > Chordata > Mammalia > Lagomorpha > Leporidae > Oryctolagus > Oryctolagus cuniculus. Next base: position 152,611,318 of record NC_091437.1, read on the forward strand.
AAAAGGTCAATAAAAAACCATAATAAAAAAAGCATTCCTTGGGGATGGCACTGTGGCTCACTTGGTTAATCCTCCACTTGCGGTGCCAGCATCCCATATGGGCGCCGGTTCTAGTCCCGGTTGCTCCTCTTCCAGTCCAGCTCTCTGCTGTGGCCGGGGAATGTAGTGGTGGATGGCCCAAGTGCTTGGGTCCCTTTACCCGCATAGGAGACCAGGAAGAAGCACCTGACTCCTGGCTTTGGATCGGCACAGTGCCGGCTGTAGCGGACATTTTGGGGGTGATCCAATGGAAGGAAAAACTTTCTCTGTCTCTCTCTCTCTGTGTCTATAACTCTACCTGTCAAATAAAAAAAAAGCATTCTGATAAAAACAGGCAAAATTTTTGCACTGATACTTCTTAATGCCAAATATACTAATCATTAATAAGCACATGAATCTTGACATCATTACTTATCAAAAACATGTAGATGAAACTCACAATTAAATGCTACTTCATGTTCACTTTGGGGCTAACATTAGAAAGGCTGGTTGCTCTAAAAGATGGCCAGGATGTGAAACAAGTGGGATTCTCATATATTGCTGATAGAAACATGAGTGTCACAATTCTCATCATGCAGTCTATCTACTCCCAAGTATTTATCCAAGATAAATAAAAAAATGACTATAAAAATATTGCATACATTGTCCATAGAAGCCTGAATTTTTTTTTATTTTTTATTTTTTCAATTTATTTATTTATTTATTTATTTATTTTTTTTGACAGGCAGAGTTAGACAGTGAGAGAGAGAGAGAGACAGAGAGAAAGGTCTTCCTTCCATTGGTTCACCCCCCAAATGGCCACTGCACCCAATCCAAAGCCAGGAGCCAGGTGCTTCCCTCTGGCCTCCCATGCAGGTACAGGGCCCAAGCACTTGGGCCATCCTCAACTGCCTTCCCAGGCCACAGCAGAGAGCTGGACTGGAAGAGGGGCAACTGGGACAGAACCAGGGCCCCAACCGGGACTAGAACCCGAGGTGCTGGTGCCGCAAGCGGAGGATTAGCCTAATGAGCCACAGCGTGGGCCTAGAAGCCTGATTTGTAATAGCTCAAGTGCCCATCAACAGGAAAATAAGTAAATTGTGATATATTCAAACAAAAGAATATTACTAAATGATAAATAAGAACAATTTGCTGGTGCAGACAATTGGAATGAATTACCAAAGCACTGAATTGAATAAAAGGAGTCTGATGGTGAGAAAACATGGAGTAAATTTCATTTGTATATAAAATTACATAGCAGGCAAAGCTAATCTAGGTTGACAGAAATTGTTAGTTGACAAGGAGTTTGCTCATTTAGGGTGTTACTAAACAATCGGCCACCAGTAGGAGCTGCTCAGTCCCCTTTATCTGTGATAAGAATGGAGATAGTAGGAAAGTATGGTTCCCTAAAGAAACTCCCTCTGCAAGATACAGTTTGCAGGAACTTTGTTCACCAGATTAGGGGACCGTCAAGATGTTGGAAGAGGGTAGTGGGAGGACTACTTCTGCTCTAGGACCAGACACACTGATACGTTGTATATTCGATCCTCTGACCCAGGCTGCTTTCTTGCACCTTCTCTTGTTTGTGGTGGTTTGGCCCTGCTCTAAGTACAATGTTGAAAGATAAGCTTTTCTAGAGCATCCTCTGAAAAGCAAGCTATTTTATATTCTCTGCCTATTTTCCTATGCCCTCCTGTTGCCCAAATCCTGTACTCTTGGTTATAAAATCAGAAAATAGTTGCCTCTTTTAGCAAAGGGGTGAAATGGTGAATGGAAATGTCCATGAGGCATTGTTGTGTGATTGTTTTGTAACCATTTTATGTCTAACTTTGAGTGATATATTTCTGGGTTCACTCAATCAAATGAACTTAGATGACTTTATAATTATATAACATGTAAATTATTTCTAAATTTTTATTTATATGAAAGACAGAGAGACAGAAATTAAGATGTGCCATTTGTTGGTTCCCAATGCCCAGAATTGACAGAACTGGCCCAGCCTGAAGGAAAGATCCAGGAACTCACTTCAGAACTCCCATAAGAGTGGCAGGGCACATATACTTGAGTAATCATCTATTGCCTTCCAGAATGTACATTGGAAAGAAGCTGGAACCAGGAGTAGAACCAGGACTCAAACCCAGGCACTTTAATATGGTGTGCAATTGTTCCAAGTGGTGTCTTCATGGCTATTCAAACCCCTGTCTGCCCTTCTCACTTTTAAAATACAAGTGATTTTTAAAAAGTGAGACATGAAGGAAGAATTGGGGAATGGGGTTGGTTAGTAGAGAGAGAGAGAGAGAGAGAGAGAGATTGTGTATCTGCTTTTGTTTTACTTCCAGTTTAGAAAAAAATCTATAGACACAACTTTACACATTTGAATGTGCATATGTGCCCAAATATTCCCTAGAACTTATATATTTATTTATTCATTAGAGAGTGAGAGAGAGAGAGATTCTTCCATCCTCTGGTTCATTCCCCAAAAAACCATAAGAGTCGGAGCTGAACCAGGCTGAAGCCAGGAGTATGGAACTTTTATCTGGTGTCTCTCACATATGTGACAGGAAGTCAAGTACTTGAGCATCCTCTACTGCTTACTCAGGTGCATTATAGAGAGCTGGATCAGAAGCAAAGCAGCCAGGACTCCAACCAGCACCCCAATATGGGATGCAAGAGTCACAAGTGGAAGCTTAACTCACTGCACCATAACACTCTCACCTCCCTGGAACTTTTTGTTTCAGAAAATATTGATCTGCGTACTTGCTTTCTCAGAAGTGACTGAAATACATATCCCAAGTCTTTGGGAACTAAGGGAGGCAGAAAAAGATAGAAATACCACATTCCTTGAATTTCTTCCTGCCTTTGATGTTGGCTGGCTAGGTCCAAGTTCTTTTCTCTGTGGCAAGTAGGTATTCAAGGAGAATATGTAGATAAAAGCCAAGAAACAAGATTTATTTATGTGCAAAGCAAAAGTTCACACTCAGGAAGGAGTGCAAACAAACTGAGGAGACAGCTGCACTCAACATTGTTTGGGCTGTACCATTACGTAATCAGGAGTTACGGGGGGTGGTCTCTGGGGCAGGGCTTGCTTGAATATTCACTGGGGGCAGTTTGGGCAGGGCTTGAGTACTGCCAATTTCCTTGCCCATTTTTGGATATCTTGGAAGTGTCATAATGTCAGGTGCATGATAAGAATGGAAGTCAAGTTGGCATGTACCAATGCCATCTCACTAGTCCAAGTGATCAATTTCAGTTCACAATTGATCACACTGATAGGTCTAAGAGTCAAGGGATCACACAAACAAGATGTGTCTGCTAATACTAATGGATAGAATCAAAAAGGGAGAGAACGATCCAACATAGGAAGGGGGATACACGGCAGACCCATAGAATGGCAGATGTCCTAAATAGCACTCTGGCCTCAGAATCAGCCCTTAAGGCATTTGGATGTGGCTGAAGAGCCCATGAGAGTATTTCAGGCATGGAAAGCCAAGACACTCTGGCAAAAAAAAAAAAAACCATAAAACCTAAATGCCTAAATGAAAGATCTCTGTGAGTGAGATCCCAGTGGAAAGAACGGGAGAACGGGGCCATCAAAGAAGGAGGTACCTTTCTCTGAAGGGAGGAGAGAACTTCCACTTTGACTATGACCCTGTCGGAATAAGATCGAAGTCAGCAAACTCAAGAGGCTTCCATAGCCTTGGCAACTCATGACTAGAGCCTAGGGAGATTACTGACGCCATAAACAAGAGTGTCAAATTGTTAAGTCAACAACAGGAGTCACTGTGCACTTACTCCTCATGGAGGATCTCTGTCTTTAATGTGTTGTCCAATGTGAAGTAATGCTATAACTAGTACTGAAACAGTATTTTACACTTTGTGTTTCTCTGTGGGTGCAAACTGATGAAATCTTTATTTAATATATACTAAATTGATCTTCTGTATATAAAGAGAATTGAAAATGAATCTTGATGTGAATGGAATGGGAGAGGGAGTGGAAGATGGGAGGGGTGCGAGTGGGAGGGAAATTATGGGGGGGGGAAGCCATTGTAATCCATAAACTGTACTTTGGAAATTTATATTTACTAAATAAAAGTTAAAAAAAAAAAAGAATGGAAGTGTCAGTCATGAGAATTTTATTGCTATCACATTATGATGAACTAAAGGTCATCTTGGGACTCAGCCTGCAGCCATATTTGATATTTGTGGTTAACACTGTTTCTTTTTTTTTTTTTTTTTAGATTTTTATTTATTTATTTGACAGGCAGAGTTAAGACAGTGTGAGAGAGAGACAGAGAGAAAGGTCTTCCTTCCTTTGGTTCACTCCCCAAGTGGCTGCTACTGCCAGAGCTCTGCCCAAAGCCAGGAGCCAGATGCTTCCTCCCAGTTTCCCATGTGGGTGCAGGGGCCCAAGCACTTAGGCCATCTTCTACTGCTTTCCCAGACCAAAGCAGAGAGCTGGACTGGAAGGGGAGCAACTGGGACTAGAACCGGCACCCACATGGGATGTCAGCGCTGTAGGCGGAGGATTAGCCTACTGCGCCACGGTGCTGGTCCTCTGATACTGGTTCTAATTGATAAAACTACAGAAGTTGCAGTTTTCCACTCCTGGGAAGATGAAGAGGTTAGCAATGCAGGGAAGGCCTGTTTGGGCAGTGAGTGAAAAGAGCGGGTGGGGTGGGCAATACACAGGGGTTGGGCAGTTTTGGAAAAGACTTTGGGTGTAAGGGGACAGAGGGTGATGCTGTTCTGGGCCCTGTGCTGTTAACTTCAGCTCCCTCTTGTTGGTGCTACCTCCCTGTCTATGTCACTTCCTCTCACCTTAGTCTATGTGATAACTCAAAAAAAGGACGTAAAACAGAAATGTTTGCTTTGTTAAATTATATCTATGTTCTCTATTTTATAATTATTGAAAAAATTACCCAAAAAAAGGTGAAAAGATTACTTGTAGCAGGAAATCCTTGAGGAAAGTCATTGTGGAGATGGATCTAGAAAGATTACAGCAGTGCCCTCTCACAAACATTTGGAAATTGGAAATGATCCCATGTAGTCCTGGGTAATATTCTGTTTCATCTTTGCTAGAGTTACAAATCCCATGACTTTACCCAGGATCCATGGCAGTGGGAGACAGGAAATCTTTCTTTTTTTTTTCTTTTTTTTTAATGTGTTCTTTTTTTTTTAAAACTTTTATTTAATGGATATAAATTTCCAAAGTACAGCAGGGACAAGATGTAGATGGATGGCAGGCACAAGAGTAGATGCTTTACCTAAGATATTCCTTCACTTAATCTTTACATCAACCATACAAGGAGGATATTTTCATTAAAATTTTACTGATCGGAATGTTGAGAAATCTGGAAGTGTATTATTTTAGATTCTTCCAAAATCAGATCCAGAGGCAAATGTTCAGATATACACAGTCTATTTGGGTGATAGATTAAAGATCGATTGGGGGATGGGGGTGACGCCGTGGCTCACATGGCTAATCCTCTGCCTGCAGTGGAGGATGGCCTAATTGCTTGGGCCCCTGAACCCACACGGAAGACCAGGAGGAAGCACCTGGCTCTTGGCTTCAGATCAGCACTGCGCCGGCTGTAGTGGCCCTTGGGGAGTGAACCAACGGAAGGAAGACCTTTCTCTGTCTCTCTCTCTCACTAACTCTGTCTAATAAATTTAAACAACAATAAAGATCGATGAGGATGTGAGAAATTAACACAGGAAAGGAAAGCAGCAATGAAGGGCACTTTATCAGAACTGCTATGGTTTGGTGTATTTGGGATTTAATACCGTGGTAATACATGAAACTTATTCCTCAATGTAATCTACCTAAATGTGAAGGAGTTGGTTGTATGAGCTCATGAAAAAATGCATATTATAGAAAAAACTATGAATGGATTTCAAAAGCTTTTTGCAGTAAAATGAAATTCAACCTCTATTTTCTGTGAAATTTTTGAAGTCATTTCACACAGTTCAACAAATTTTGAAAAACATATGGAGTTGTAGGAACACATCACAATAAATATAAAGAAATTTTCCATCACTGCTGTTAAACTTTTTTTGTTTACATTATCCTCCTACAATGTTAGCCCTGGATAATCATTCATATGCTTGTTGTTTTGTTTTGATTTTATCCTTATTGTTGTTTTTAATAGAATTTGTTACAAATGCAATTATTCCATGTTACACCCCCTGCCCCCAACCTTTGGTCCAGTATCTTTAAATTGCATAGTAAGTTTAAGATTTACCCTCATTGCTATGTATATTCACCATTTATTTCTTTATATTGCTGCCTAGTGTTTTCTTTATATGGATGCACCACTAAAATTGATGTACCAGTAACTAGTTTCTAGATATTTGGATTCTTCCAACTTTTTAATAATTATGGCTAAATATGCTTAGAATAATTGATTACAAGTTTTTTCATCAGCTTTTTTTCATTTTTCTTGAGTGAACTCTCTTTTTTTAAAAAAATTATTTATTTATATGAGAGGTAGAGTTACAGAAAGAAAGAGGAAGAGACAGAGAGAAAGGTCTTCCTTCCATTGGTTCACTTCCCAAATGGCTGCAATGGCGAGAGCTGCATCAACCCAAAGCCAGGAGCTGGGAGCTTCTTCTGGTCTCCCATGTGGGTGCAGGGGCCCAAGCACTTGGGCCATCTTCCACTGCTTTCCCAGGCCTTTGTAGAGAGCTGGATCAGAAGAGGAGCATCTGGGACACCAACCTGCACCCATATGGGATGCTGGAGCTGCAGACGGAAGCATGTGCCAGTCTACTCAATATTCTTATAACTGATTTCCAAGTCTTCAAAAAGATATGGAAGGGTAGCTCACTGTGTCTTTCACTTCATATCCTTTGAGACCAATATTGTTAATAATGTTGTCATGAACTTATTTGCCATTTGTACATCTTATTTGCTGAAACATCTATTTAGATATTTCTCTAATATTAAATTGAATTCTTCCTTTATTATTGAATTGTAAGAATTCTTCTTTTTTTGTATTTTAGTTCATGGTCGTACTTATGGTTTACAAATATGTTCTCCCATTCTCTGACTTGGCTTCTTTTTCTTTTTGTTACAATGCTGTTTAAAGAGCAAATGGTTTCAACTTTGATTTGTGCACAACTTATCAAATCATTTAATGCTCTGTACTTTTTTCTTATCTAAAATATTTTTCTAATCCAATGCCATGAAGATTTTATCCTTTACTGTCTTTTAGAAATTTTATAGTTGTACATCTGTGATCCATTTTAAGTTAAATGGTGGGAAGTAAAGATTTTGTTCAAATATTTGCATATAAATATTCAAACGTTCCAATGTCATGTGGTGAAAAGACTTTTTCTCTATTTTATTAGCTTGGCACCTTTGTTGAAAAACTATTTGTCCATGTATGAGTACACATGGATCTATGAAAGTACTTTAAAAATTTTATGGACACAGAATTTAAAAATAAGTTTAAATTACTCGTAGTATGTTTTGCGAATGGCTGGAAGGGAATTAAAAATATATTTTAAAAGATGTTTATTTTGGTACAAAATTGTGAAATCCATGCAGATTTTTCATGATATGCAATTTCCATGAACTTGTTGAAGATCCTTTGTGTGTGTGTGTGTAATTCAAAAAATTTTGCATTAAAATTAACATAATTAATCCTATTTTCCATAAACTTTTTGAAGTTCCCTCATATTTTCTTCTCTATTATGATCCATTGATCTACATTTTTATTCTCAACTCAATATCACACTTTAAAACTATTATACTTTTATAAAGACTCTTTCAATAAAATACTGTAAGTCTTTCAGCTTTCTTTTTCAAAAATTTGTTGGCTATTCTGAAGGTCTGCATTTCTACATAAGTTTTAATTGTTTATTTATCCAAATCAAATTAGATTAAGCTTATCGATTTCTACAGAAAATTTTACTGGAGGTTTTGATTGAAAATGTACTGAATATATTGCTCAATTTTTGGAAAATTTACACCAAAGCATAAATATAACATACTTCAAGATTTCATATATTTGCTGGTATTCCTCTTTAAGTGCTTGCCACCCCTTTCTGTTAATGTGGGTTTCTACCCAGCATTGGTTTCCTTCACACAGAACAACTTTTTTAGTATTTCTTATAGGAAAGACCTATTGGAGATAAACTCCCTTATCTTCTGTCTTAAGATGTCTGTATTTCATCTTTATTTGGGAGGTTAGTGTTGCTGGATATAGAACCATGGGCTAGTAATTTTTGTTGTTGTCAAGATAGATTCTTTTTATAAAAATTTGTATAAAGGGGACAAATTTCATGTATTTCATAGTACAGTTTTAAGAGCCTAATGATGCCTGCCACCATGTCCTCCCTCCCTTGTTTCTCATGCTTTCTCCTTTCCATTGTTTAATGTCTCCCATTGTTTCATAGAGTCTATTGTTTCACTAGTGGAAAATCAGTCATCAATCTTATCTTTGAATAGATGGGATTACAGTGTGTAATGTGTTTCTTTTACTTTATTTGTTACTACCAGGATTTTCTTTTCATCTTTAGGAGTCCTCCCACTGTCTCCAAACTGTTTGACGTATCTCTCTAACTGTAGTCTGATATATTTAGGAATTCCCAGGGAGTTCTCTTTGCTTTCAAAGATGTCCCTGGATTTCTGTGTTTATGGAGCTTATTCTCTTTTCTCTTACTAGAAGCTTCAATCAGAGTTTTCATGCTGTTTGAAGGCATGAAAATCCCCAGAAGGATTTTTTTCTCCACCTTCAGCTTAGCACCACCTGCCTTGCGCTCTGCCCCAATCTTTGTCATCTGTTGCCTCAAACTTTGTGTGGGCTTGAAAATCCTCAGAGGGCTGTCTCTTTCTCACCCTAAATGTTAGTACATAGGAGCAGACCCATTTTGTAGGCAGGTTCATTAGGACTCCACATCTTCACATCAGCTCATTCAACCATTAAAAATCTATTAAATGTTGAACTGGTTGTGGATTCTTCTTTTTCTCTGTCAAGTCATTCTTCCCAGTTAGAGTACTTGCTACTTCCTGGAATTTAGTTCATTTTCATTTTATCATCGTTAGAATTCTAGTGGGTTCACTGACTTTAACAATTATAATATTGTTGTTTATCCAGTTTGTTCTTAAAGTTATAGTAGAAATAAGAGAATCTACAATTTTATTTTGCCATATATTTTTTTATTTCATAAGTTAGATTTAATTAAAAATAAATGAAAAAAAAAAAAAAAGCCTGTGGGGCTGGCATTGTAATGCAGTGGGTTAAGCCTCCACTTATGAATTAATCGGTATCCCATTTTAGAGTACCTGTTTGGGTCCTGCTGCTCTGCTTCTGATTCAGGCTCCTGCTAATGTTTCTGGGAAGACAGTAGAAGATGGCCAAAGTACTTCGACCCCTGCTAGTCATGTGGGAGAGCAGAATGGAATTTCTGGCTACTGGCTTTGAACTTGCCATGTTCTAGATGTTTGTGGCCATTTGAGGAGTGAGCCAATGGAATAAATAAATAAATAACTTAAAAATGGCCTGCATGCCAAATCCATCTATATGTTTCTACATCCTGTGAGCTAAGAACAGGTCTTATATTTTTAAAGAGTTGGAGGAGGAGAGAGAAACAAGGAGAGAAGGAGAAGTTGTCACAGATTATATGTAGCCCCAAAGCCTAAAATATTTATGTCTGGCCCTTTATCAGAAATATCTGATCTCTGATTCAGACTGCCAAGTTATATGCTGTGGGATGTTTTCACTTTTGGTGGGAAAGAAGGATACCCAATGGGAATGTGGTTGCAGACATGGAGCAGAGAACGATGTAAAGATGCTGAGGGTAGAGTGTAAGAGATGTTGGTGTGAGAAGAGCAGATGGTGCAGACCACACACACTGACCTTGCAACAACTTTCCCAGGGTTTCAATTTAAAGAGGCAAGAAAGAGATATAAAAATCTCTTTGACATGACTATCTGGAACAGTCGTTTTTGGCATCTGGACAAGGGATTTAATATTGGCCCACTAATGTTCTATTCTGAGGGCATTTTATCTATACCAGGAGGAATCTTAGTTCTGTAAACCCTTTCATAGTAACAATGGTGTTACAAACAGGATTAACTCAGTGAACTCTGTCTGTCAAGAGAAGTCCCTGGTCAGCATCCCAGTTTTATGACCTCATGTCTGGTTTACCAGGAAGGCCGTTGTGATAGCTACACTGTAGGGATGAGATCCTGACAGAAATAATGTCCCTTTATCTAAAGATTTCCAAATCCTTGTACTTGTCTTTTCCCTTCCTTAGTTATCTCCACTGCAGATAGTCAGGTGATGGCTGCTGGAAACATAAAAAATAGATGGGATCACTTGCCTGCTGGTTAGGGCACTCATTAAAAAGATTACAGAGAAGTTTGATACTTGTCATTCCATTTTCCTCCAACACTCATGCTTTCTTCTATTTATATTTGCTTCAAATCCAAAAGTGTTAAACACTTATTAAGCACGGGATTTGGCGAAAATGTTTGCTTTCACATACTCTAATGCTTTTATCTTTCTAATGACAGTTCCTTTGGTGAAATGTATAAGATACTGCTTGGAATGCCCACATCCTGTTATGGAGTACCTAGGTTTGAGTCCTGACACTGCTTCCTATCAAGACTCTTGCTAATATGCAATCTGGTGACTCAAATCCTTGTGCCCCTGCCACCCATCTAGGAGACTCAGACTGAGATTTGGAACCTCTGGTTTTGACCCAGGTTTTGGCCAAGTTTGCTGAGGAATTCTGGGGAGTGAACCAGTGGATGGAATCTCTCTCCCTTTTTCTCTGTCTCCCTCTCTCTGTCTCTCTGGTTTTCAAGTAAAATTAAAATAAATAAATATATTGGGTCATGATGGCTCATATACCTCTTTTAAAATATGCTGTCTGCAAGCCTATGTTTCATTTATCTTTATTAACTTAACAACTTGATGGTGATCATTGTTAATTCCATTTTATATATTAGGAAACAAGGATTGTTAGACAGTAGACTGCCATGTATCATATACTAGGTGTGTAGAACTGAAACTCAAACCAGACCATCAAAATCTAAATCCTGGATTCTGGATTCCAGGCTTTGGACTGTGCACTATAGCTGATTTCCAAACTTATAGCTATTCTTAAGCCACAATTTTGATTATTGCAATGATAGCATTCTCATCATCATTTTTATAAGCTATTAATACACTAACGATTTTAGAATAGATTTATTCTAGCCATACATGCAGAAACCAGTTACCTAACATCTGTCACTTGGAATTTCAAGAATTGTTCTTTATCAATGCCAATGGATGTGCATCCTTGGAATTTAGAACCCAAATCAATTCTGGGAATCCTGTGGAAAGGAAATTTGCCCTATAATTCCCAGTATAACTCTCAGTCTAATATAGCACACAAGTCAAAGATTGCCAGAAGATGGCCAAGGACAATCTTTATGAAAATAGGAGCAACTCATTGAATACCAGGCATGGCAGTCTCCATTGATATCAATTCATCATACTCCTTTACTTTTTGGATAAAGGATCTGAGGTTCAGGGTACATAAGCACTACTGAGAAAAGCATTTACCTATTTATGATAAGACTTACGACTTATGATGAAAAAATTGAGAAATTTTGAAAAGGAATGGATATCTCAAATCTGGAAACCGAGCCTGAGAGAGGTTCAGAGGTTGCCAGTAACCAGACTGTGTGTAAAGGTGGATCCTTATGCCTTGTACTGGCCTAGCTGCTTCTAATTCATCTGTTATGGGTCTGTATTACTGGTGCTCACAGAGTGGGAGGTCAGGCAGGCCATTGTACAAGATATATTTCCTCTGCCTGGGGCATCTTGTCCAGGCATTTTTCATTCACTGAGACAAAGGTAAAATGTCAACCATTCTGAGAGACAATCCTCAATCAAAATGAGGCTCTCCCCCCACTAAAATCACACTCTATGCCTAATAGGTATGTACCACTACCCATAATAGCCATGCTGGTAAATATCTGTCTCACTGTCCTTTTTTCCCACTGAAATGACCACCCTTGAATGATAGAGAATGTATTCCTTTAATGTCTTAGTTGCCAACTACAGTAGGAATTTAACTTAATGAGTTGAGTTCTTCCTTTTACCGCATGAATTCCTCTCATGAACACCTAAGGGAGAAAAAACGATTGGGACCTTCAATTTGCTCATAAGACACTCCACTGGTATGCAGAATTTAATTTTGTGCAGCTCAGAGATTTTGTTTAAGATAGACATTCTTTTTCCTGCTGCTGTATCTTTTTCTTTCTTAGTGAGGGAAAATCAAAGAAACCAACAATTTTTTTTTCAGGTTTTGCTTTGTGAAGTTCTGGAGGTTCTGTACATAGCAAGCTTATCAATTACATCACCTCTAAAGCCCTAATGAGTTAGTTAAGTTGGTTCTCTCTCTGATGCAGGATTTATAATCATCAAATTGATCGTTTGGCCTGAATCACAGAAGAACCCCTAAAGCATTAGCTTTGGGCATAGCAGGGAAAGGTGAGAGCCCTTTGTACACCCTGCGGGCTTCCGAGAAGCACACGGAGACTGGCCTGTGGTCTTCTGTTGATGCCCAGGAAAATTACCCAATCCCAACAATCTGAAGTCAAAGGAAGCTTTGTTGAGGGCTCACAAGATTCCAAGGACCTGTAACTTTGGAATGCTGGGGCAACAAAGAGCTTTAGAAACCTTATCACTCATCCAAGACCCAGGCTTTAAAATTTTATTATTTACCCCCTTTTTACCAACCTCTCAGGGCTACATCAGAATGTCATTTCAGTAAGCTCTCTCTTCCCTAGTTCCTTATCAACCTTTTCCCTATCTTTATTGTCCACACTGTGTGTTAACTTCCTAACTACATTCCTTGTCTCTGATATCTTCCTATATTTCTTTCCAATCTATACTCCATGCATTTGCCATTTGGTTTCTCAAACTACAGTAGAATATTGAGCAAAGGAGAATTAGTATCAGACAAAAATTATCCAGAAAATTTGCTTTCCCAGGTACAAGCCCCTTGACCTCTGCACTTCTCTATTAAAATCAGTTTCTCTATTCTCTATTAAAAAACGAATATAGGGGCCAGTGTTGTGGTGTAGCTGGTAAAGCTACCCCCTGCAAAGCTAGCATCCCACATGAGTGACATTTCAAATCCTGGCTGCTCCACTTTCAGTCCGGTTCCCTGCTAGAGGCCTGGGAAAAGCATCAAAAGATGGCCCATGTGTTTGGGCCCCTGCCACCCATGTGGGAGACCAGGATGAAGCTCCTGGCTCCTGACTTTGGCCTGGTCCAGCTCTGGTCACTGTGGCCATTTGGGGAGTGAACCAGCAGACAGAAGATTTCTCTGTGTCCCTCTCTCTCTCTGCTCTTTGTATAACTCAAACTTTCAAATAAATAAATACATACATTTTTAAAAAGAAATATATATATTTCCTAATAAATATATTTTAAGCAACTAACACTATGTTTCAAAGTGGATCCTCTATTCCATTATTATGCTATAATGTTTTTTGTGGTAATAGTTATACTCCCTTCCTCAAAAACTACAATGTCTCTCTACATCTGGAGACATACACACAATACACACAAAGGTATCACATATGTGTGTGTGCGTGTGTATGATCCATATATATGCACACATACACACACTGAACTATCATGGTTTCTCTATTGCTTATGGAATAAAATAAAAACTCCTAAAATAAAGAGAAAAATATAGAGAGAATTGATCCATGAATCTCTCTAGTGATTCTTTCCACTCTACTTCTTCAGTACTGGATACCTAAATAAAATAATAGAACCCACTGTGCCACAGGCTGTCTTTTCTCCCTGTTTACTTCTTGCTGTATTCTCCCCTTAGAAAGACACATTTTGTGTCTCCAAGCATTAAAATCTTCCCCATTCTTCAAGACTCCTTGCAAATTCTGCCTCCTCCTCTACAAGCTCAAAACTAATCACTCATTTGATGAATGACAGTCATATATTCTCTAACTTTTCACTGACATTTATCATTTTCTCCTTGCATTTTTAATAATGTGCACACATATCAATTCTCTCCTTCAGAGTAGGTGTTATGCCTGATTTATCTTTATACCACCAGAGGCAAGTATGGTGAATGGAAGATCATACATACCAATACATATTTGTTGGACTGAATTGAACTGAGTTGAATTGGATAATTAGACCTTGAGCAATTAGAAGGCAGGGCTCCCACCTTTCAAAAAATATTTATTTTGGAAATCAGAATTACGGAGAGAGAGGGAGAAACAGAGACAGAGATCTTCCATCTGCTGGTTCACTTCCCAAATGGCCATAATGGCCAGTGCTAGTCCAGGTAGAAGCTGGGTCAGGAGCACACATGTGGGTGGCAGGGATCCAAACACTTGCGCCATGATCCACGGTTTTTCCCAGGCCATTAACAGGAACCTGGACCAGAAATGGAGCAGCCAGTACTTGAAGCAGTGTCCATAAGGGACGCTGACATCACAGGTGACAGCTTTATCTGCTATGACACACACTGGCCCCAGGACTCTCATTTTAATTTTGATATTATTGATTTCTTTTTTTTTTTTTTATTTTTTTTAATTTTTTTTTTTTTTGACAGGCAGAGTGGACAGTGAGAGAGAGAGAGAGAGAAAGGTCTTCCTTTGCCATTGGTTCACCCTCCAATGGCCGCCGCGGCCGGCGCGCTGCGGCCGGCGCACCATGCTGATCCGATGGCAGGAGCCAGGAGCCAGGTGCTTTTCCTGGTCTCCCATGGGGTGCAGGGCCCAAGCACCTGGGCCATCCTCCACTGCACTCCCTGGCCACAGCAGAGGGCTGGCCTGGAAGAGGGGTAACCGGGACAGAATCCGGCGCCCCGACCGGGACTAGAACCCGGTGTGCCGGCGCCGCTAGGCGGAGGATTAGCCTAGTGAGCCGCGGCGCCGGCCCCATGATATTATTGATTTCTATTACTGATAATTTCTACATCCAGAACCTATGAGAGACTTGCAAGAGTCTTGTGGATATTTGAAATTTTTGGAATACTATAGCTACTGCTCTTCATGGTACCATAGACTATGCTGAACACCCAATGTGAGCTGAAGATGCCATTTTTTGTTCCAGTCTATTGTGTTCAGGGTCAGAACCATAGACTCATCAACAAATCCACTATGGTTGCAAAGAAATGAACACTTGTTCTTGTTTGGTGTAATAAAACCATAGCACCCTTCTAAAAATTGATTTGCTACTTACTGAAAACTTAACAATACATTAAGAAACAAAGCATATTCTCTTGTGTTATCTTCATTCATAATTTTTTAACATGTATCTACCTGATGTGACTGCCTTTATTACATAGATATAGAAATGGACTAGGAAATCCGTCAGTCCTTATGTGTCAGGATGAGGTTGTAATTACATATTGCAATATCAAAGCCACAGGTTCCTCATCTTAAAAATGGAATTGATAAAGAAACTAAGGTTGGCTGGAGGTATAATAAAAATACAAAGCACTTAATGTACTCTTAGGGGTTTTGTTAGCCCTTAAGAAGTCACAGATGAAGATGGAGAAGGAGATAGAAGAATAGGAGAAAGGGAAGGAGGAACAAAAGTTGGCTCCAAATATAAGTTGTTTTCTCTTTTTTTCTATTTTTTGTTAACATTTATTTTTTTATTTATTTGAACGGCAAACAGAGTTATAGAAACAGAAGACACACACACACACAGAGAGAGAGAGAAAAAGAGAGAGAGAGAGAGAGAGAGAGGGAGAGAGATCTCCCATCTGTTGGTTCACTCCCCAAATGCCTGCATCAGCCAGGGTTGGACCAGACCAAAGCCAGAAGCCCAGAACTTCTTCCAGGTATCCCACGTGGGTGCAGGGGCCTTGGGCCATCTTCTGTTGATTTCCCAGGTGCTTTAGTGGGGAGCTGGATTGGAAATGGAGCAGTTGAGACTCAAACCAGCATCCATATGGAATACTGGCATCACAGCCAGAGGCTTAACGTGATATGCCACAGCACTGATCCCAATACATTGTTTTCTAAGGAAGGCAACTGGGGTATTCTGTGGGTATTGTAAGAATCTGAAGCAAAATACATGGCTGAATCAGACTCTGAACTTACTGGCCATATTATCTGAGAAAGTTCCCAAATTTCTCTGGACTTTGCTTTACTTCATCCTTAATTGTGGAATTACATTACATATCTTACAAGATTGTTATGAAAATTCAGTGATAAATCAGTAAAAAAAAGTAAAATAAAATCCTGTCATTTGCAACAAAATGGATGCAATTGGAAAAATTCAACTTTTCTTATGGCCTTGTCTAAATACTGATGGAGTTTATGTATTCAAATGACTTCCATAGTCTAGACAGCTCATGTTGTTAATTCAACAATTAACTCTCTTATGTATGATGTCAGTGAGCACCCAGGACTCTTGACATGAGCTGTCTAGACTATGGAAGTAGAGGTTCTCTCCACCCTTCAGAGAAAAGTGCATCCTTCTTTGATGGCCACTTCTTAAGCTGAGGTCTCACTCACAGAGATCCTTCATGTAGAATATTTTTTTGCCACAATGTCATGGCTTTCCATTCCTGAAACGCTTTCATGGGATTTTCAGCCAGTCCAGTATGCTTTAAGGGCTGATTCTGAGGTTAGAGTGCTACTTAAAGTGATTGTCATTCTATGAGTCTGCAGTGTGGACTATTTCTCATGTTGGAACATTCTCTTCTTTATTATTCTATTATTACTGGACACTTGATTCTATTTATATGATCACTTTAACATTTAATCCTATTTATATGTTCACTTTAACACTTAGTATGATTAGTTTAACACTTAAGAGACATTTTTAACACATAGCTTAATGGGATTTGGGGTTCCATGGCAAGTTTTTAAACTGTACCATTAGAAGTAAACCCGCCGACGCCGTGGCTCACTAGGCTAATCCTCCGCCTTGTGGCGCCAGCACACCAGGTTCTAATCCCGGTCGGGGCGCCAGATTCTGTCTCTGTTGCCCCTCTTCCAGGCCAGCTCTCTGCTGTGGCCAGGGAGTGCAGTGGAGGATGGCCCAAAGTCCTTGGGCCCTGCACCCCATGGGAGACCAGGAGAAGCACCTGGCTCGTGCCTTCAGATCAGCACAGTGTGCTAGCCACAGCGTGATGGCTGTGGTGGCCATTGGAGGGTGAACCAACGGCAAAGGAAGACCTTTCTCTCTCTCTCTCTCTCACTATCCACTCTGCCTGTCAAAAAATAAAAAATAAAAAAAGAAGTAAACCCATAGAAATGTATATAGAACTATACAGCTTTATAGTTACAAGTTTCCTTCTCCTGCTCTTATTCCCACTTTTATTTTTTACTGAGATCTCTTTCAATTGATTTTAAACACTTATGATTAGCTCTATGTTAAGTAAAGAGTTCAACAAATAGTGTGAAAAAAAAAAAAAACCTGTTCCTAAACAGTCAAGACAATGGCTGTACAAGTCATTGCTTCTGGAACTATCAATTTCGCTTCTACAGATTTCTTTTAGGTGCTCTATTAGTTCTCACAGATTAGGGAGAACATATGGTATTGATGCCTTTGGGACTGGCTTATTTCACTAAGTATGATGTTTTCCAGATTCATCCATTTTTTTGCAATTGATTGGATTTCAATTTTTTAACCACTGTGTAGAATTCCATAGTGTACATATCCTAAACTGTCTTTATCCAGTTCAGTTGATGGACATTTAGGTTGATTCCATTTCTTTGCTCTTGTGAAGTGAGTTGCAATAAACATGTGGCAGCAGATAACTCTTTATTTGCCGATTTCATTTTCCTTGGTAAATTCCCAGGCATGGGATGGCTGGGTCATATGTTAGGTCTATATTCAGATTTCTGAGATATCTCCATATTGTATTCCATAGTGGCTTTACCAGTTTACATTTCCACCAACAGTGGATTAGGGTACATTTTCCCCACATCCTCGCCGGCACTTGTTTGTTGATTTCTGTGTGAAAGCCATTCTAACTGGGGTGAGGTGAAACCCCATTGTGGCTTTTATTCGCATTTCCCTGACAGTTAGTGATCCAGAACATTTTTCATGTGTCTATTGGCCATTTGGATTTACTTTTAAAAAAATGTCTGTTTAGGCTGACACCACAGCTCACTAGGCTAATCCTCCGCCTGCAGCGCTGGCATCCCGGATTCTAGTCCCAGTTGAGGCACCGGTTCTGCCCTGGTTGCTCCTCTTCCTGTCCAACTCTCTACTGTGTCCCGGTAAGGCAGTGGAGGATGGCCCAAGTGCCTGGGCCCTGCACCCACATGGGAGACCAGGAGGAAGCACCTGGCTCCTGGCTTCAGATTGGCGCAGCACACCGGCTGTAGTGGCCATTTGGGGGGTGAACCAACAGAAGGAAGACCTTTCTCTCTGTCTCTCTCTCTCACTGTCTAACTCTGCCTGTCAAAAAAAAAAAAAAAAAGAAAGAAAGAAAAGAAAAAAAAGATAGAAAAATGTCTGTTTAAAACTTTTGCCCATTTCTTAACTGGGTTATTTGTTTTGTTGTTGTGCAGTTTCTTAAATGCTTTGTATAATCTGGTTATTAATACTTTATCAGTCACATTGTATGCAAATAATTTTCCCATTCTGTCAGTTGCCTCTTCACTTTCCTGAATGCTTCTTTTGGAGTACAGAAACTTCTCAAATTGATGTAATCGCATTTGTTAATTTTGTATTTGATTGCCTGAGCCTCTGGGGTCTTTTCTAAGAACTCTTTGCCAGTACCAATATCTTGCAGGGTTTCCCCAATGTTCTCTAATAATTTGGTGTTTTCAGATCATACATTCAGATCTTTAGTCCATGTTGAGTGGATTTTTTTGTAAGTTGTAAGGTAGAGGTCTTGTTTCATACTTCTGAATATTGAAATCTAGTCTTCCAAGCACCATTTGTTAAAGAGACTGTCCTTGCTCCAGGGATTGTTTTTAGCACCTTGGTCAAATATAAGTTGGTTGTAGATGCTTGGGCTGATTTCTGGTATTTCTATTCTGTTCCATTGGTCTATCCACCTGTTTTTTTTTTTTTTTTAACAGAATGAGGCCATTTTGATTACTACTATTTGTAGTATGTCTCGAAATATGGTATTGTGATGCCTCTGGCTTTATTTTTGTTATATAAGTATATAAGATTGTTTTAGCTATTCGAGGTCTCCTGTGTTTCTATATGAATTTCAGCATCATTTTTTCTAGATTTGATAAGAATTTCTTTGGTATTTTGATTAATACTGCAATGATTCTGTAAATTACTTTCAGAAGAATGGGCATTTTGATGATATTGATTCTTCCAATCCATGAACATCAAATATTTTTCCATTTTTTAGTATCTTCTATTTTTTTCTTTAATGTTTTGTAGTTCTCATTGTAGAGATATTTGACATCCTTGGTTAAATTTATTCCAAAGTTTTGATTTTTTATAGCTTTTGTGAATGGTATTGCTCTTAGAAGTTCATTCTCAGCTTTGGCATTGTCTGTGTATTCAAGAGCTATTTATTTTTATGTATTGATTTTATATCCTGCTGTTTTCTTTGTGCTATACCTCTGTAGTTTAGTGGAGTTTCTGCTTTTAGTGAATATCTAGAGGTGTGTGATGGGTGTGGCCAGGGAGTTTTGTTCAGTTCTCCAGGGTAAAGGGCATGTCTAAGGTGATCCACCCAGGTTTGGCATGGTAAATCTCTAATTCTTCTTTGTCAAAGGTGAGGTTAATTCTGCTTAGCTGAGCTCCACTCTTCAAAAGATACCAGTGCCTGAGCACTATCCCCAGTGGTTATAATATTCATCCACTCTGCCCTAAGGACCATACACAGGATCTGTGCAGTGTGGCCTATAAGCACAGATTCCAAAGCAGTGTCCCTCACCAGGTAACTAGGGAGCCTAAGCATGTGGAGCCTTCCACGGTGACTGCCCAAAGTCCCAGCCAAACTGTGATCCCTCCCACAGAGCCACAGTTTTTCACAGTCCCAGCACACTACGTCTCCCACTGTCATGAGCACCTGGCCCCCTGTAAGTTTTCCCCCCTGACAAAGGAGTCTCTACTTGGCTGGTTGCTGGGAGAGGACAGGAGCTGGCACAGCTGTTACATATGTCCAAAATGGCACCAGCTGTCAGCTTGCTATTACTACACTACTGCAGGGTGATCAGGAGAAAGGAATGTGCCCTTCCTTTTTTTTCCCTCCTCTAATTTGGCAGGTATACTATCCACCACAAGGCTCCAAGCTGGATTCCCTCCTGCAGTTTTTTCCAGTGGCTTGGGCTGCTGTGATTCTGGTCTCACCTCACTTTCCAACACTGGTGGGGAGTCTTTTGGCTGCTGGAGTTCTGAGTTGTGGGTGTCCACGCCCTCTTCGAAGGAAAATCGTCTCTTCAATTTGCAAAGAGTTTCCTCTGCTGTTTTCTCCCTAACTCTTCCCTGAAGCTGCACTCTCTCTACTTTTTATAAACTATCTCCCCATAGACTAGAGCAGTAAGCTCCCTTCCTACTCTACCATTTTAGTCCCCTCAGTTTTTTTTTTTAAATAATATTGTTTGAACTCTTTATTTAGTGTAGGGTTGATCTGATGTGTATAAAGTTAATTGAAAATAGATCTTAGTAAAAAAAAATAAGAATGAGAATTGGAGAAGGAGGAATTATGGGAGTGGGAGTGGTATGGAGGGTAGGATGGGAAGAATCACTATGTTCTTAAATTTGCATCTATGAAGTGCATGAAGTTTGTATACCTTAAATAAAAGGTTTTTAGGTAAAAACGTATCCTACAAAAGACAAAACAAAAAGAAAAGAAAATACAGTGATAGAGTGCACCAAAGTATATAGCACAAGCTTGGTATGAAAACTCAGTGATAGTGTTTGGGAACATATACCACAGATTTGTTATCCTCTAAGCATCTCCAAATTGGAATTAGATGAAGGATCAGAATATGAAATCCAATGTTCATACCAATAAGTAAATAAAATGATAAATATAGCAAACAACACAAACTCATTTGTTCCACTAGTATGCTAAGACACAGGACCAGCCTACATCTGGAACAAGTCACCAGTGACTTCATGGTGTATTTTAAAAATACCAGGAAAATGTTTTCATGTCATGCTGAAACTTCACTAATTGAATGTTTCTGTATTTCATTGACTCTCCATAACTATTTGGGAGGTAGAAAGACACAGAAAGAGCAAGAAACAGAGGCAGAGACAAAAGAAAGGAGAACTAGATCCACTCATTCAGTCCTCAAATACATAGATGGGAGAGAACTGAATCAGGTTGAAGCGAGAGCCAAGAACCCAATTCAGGTCTCCTATAAGGATTGTAGGAACCTGAGTACTTGAGCCATTACCTACTGACTTTGAGGGTCTGCAATAGCAGGAAGCTGAATTTAGGTGCCAGAACTGGCAATGGAACCCAGGTAATCCAATGTGGAGTGAGCATATTTTAAATGGCAGACTAAATGTCCATACCTCCATGACCTTTTAAATAAATTGAACATTCTTTAACTCGGGTTAACATATCACATTCTTAGTGATTTATAAAGGAGAGGAGAATTACTTCAATGAGCAATTCTTAATCATGTCTCTGCATGTTCCAAACCCTAAACTAGGGAGGAATTCCTGGTTGCTTTCAAGAGTCAGAAACTATATGGTTGTTTCAGGGAGGTTAAAAGAGATAGAGGCACTGAAAATGATTGGTTGAACTCAACGGTACAATACCCTTGTATATTAAATGAGGAACCACAGCTTTAGATGAAACAAAAGAATTGGAATACTGAGGTCACCTGGAGACTCCTAATGTCTACAGGAAAACAATCCACTTATTGCTTGCTATTCCATTACACAACATTTTATGTTGGACAAAGTAATCTAACTTTATTAGAACTTAAGGTAATCGTCCCCCAATTTCAGATGTTATTAAAAGTGCTGAGAAAGCTAGGATATACTATTAAATAATAATTCATAAAACTAACAGGCCAGAGGGAATTTTTAAACGGGCGCATGTGTGGAAGCACTTCTTACAATGCGTGGCAGGCAGTAGGCAGTCATTGAACTTGCGGTTATGGAGGTATTGAGATGTCCTTGCAGACCTATTTGTTATCCAAGCTGAACTTTATTCTCTCCTTGACCTTTGATTCATGTGCAGTGACCCACCCACAGGAAGCTTCAGAACTTCAGATCCTGTCTCTTGCTGGCAGTTGTGACAAAGAAATATTTGCCTTCTCACTCTTCTCCTTTTTACAACTCACTCCCCTACCCACCCACTCCACAGCAATTACCTGCTCTATCAAGGCTGGGGAGAGGAAATTAAAGAGAAAATATAAAAGAAAGAAACAAAAGGGCAATACTTGTGCCCAGATTATAGCTTTTGTTCTCATTGGAAGCTTGACCAAACCACTCCATTAACATGAAGTAATTGGATACAGCAGAACAGAGATGGTGCTTGTTGATGTTATCAAGAACTTTCCTGCCAAAGGTAGCTCTTAGGGTCTGACTTCCTCATAATGATCTTCTGTTTAGGTCAACCACACCAGAAGAGCCAGCCACAGTGTGCAGACAAGGTGGGATTCTTCGTATATTCTTAGTGGGCACTTATGACAAAGATCAAGTCATTCCATCAGTCTCCAATGGTCTCCCTCCTTCCAATCAGCAATCTGGTGAGACATCAGAAACATCTAAAGGGATGGCAGAGCTGACTTGTGCAGGCTCCCCAAAGCTGATTGTGAACAAACATCTCTTTGCAACCTTGTTCTAACCCACAATGAGGAGGTATTGATACTATACCAGACCACAAACATAAATCTCTATGTAATTTATAATTTATTCTGTTTTTATGTCCAAATACTATTAAATGGTGACTGACCTTCTTCAATTAGAGACTTCGCCTTAGCTAAGAGAAGTGAAAGCGCTCAGAAATATTTGGGCGTTGGACCTGAGCTAGTGGAGGTCATCTCTGATGATTAATTTAACATGTCAATTTGAATGGCATAAGGCATGTCCAGATAGCTGGTAAAAAATCATTTCAGAGTGAGTCCACAAGTTGTTTCGGGAAGCGGTTAGTATTTATTTCAGTAGACTGAAAAAAGACAACCACCCTAATCAATGTGTGCGTGTGTCACCCAACTCCTTGAGGTTTCTGAGCAGAACAAAAAGATGGAGGAAAAATGGATTTTTCCTCACTCTTCTTGATCTGGGATATTCATTTTCTCTTGGATAATGGGGCTTCTGATTCTGGCGTCTCCATCCATCCATCCATCCTACTAGTTTAGTTTCTGTGAGATATCTAACATATCACTTAAATTTTCTGAATTTCCGTTTCCTCATAAAGAGTGATGGGGAGAAAATAAGATCAATCTTCCCTGTCGAGATGTCTGAAATAGGAAAGTGAAAGTACAGCAAAACTGCACAGATCTCTAGAAGAAATGGACATTTCCTCCACAGGTTCTGTTAATCAGATTTAACCCCCAATTTTAGCCTTCCTCTCATAGAATTGCTGGGGTATAAAAGAGCCATTTTCTACAAGAACCTCAACCTGGACTGGGACTCAGACACACACAGAGCCTCTCAGACCATCAACAAGTCAGAGAGAGTGATTGACTCCTGGTGAATTTGCAGCTCACCATGACCCACAGGTCTTTCAATTTCCCTGGAGGTTGACGCCATGCCTGTCACTCTGCCACTCACTCATCGCTGGTGATTCATTCTGTGGCCCTGAACATACTTTCTCCAATTGACCCCGGTTCATCTCTACCTGTTTATCCTGCCATTCATCACTTTCTTCTCACCCTTCCTACCTCTCATCTCTGCAACGAAACAAGGCAGTGACAAAAAACAGCAGATGATTTCCAGGTGATGAAGGTATGGAATGGCTTCTCTTCTGTCAATGCCTTGAGCAGTTTCACCTTCCTTTATGACTTTTGTCTGTTCGCATACACACACACACACACACACACACACAACAAAAGTAGAAAATGTCTTTAATGCAGGATTAGAGGAACTGTTTGTATCAAAACAATAAAAAGAAAAAAACATGCCAGACTACTAGTTTTCTAGGATATTAATGTCATCAAAAATCTTACTGAAAACAAAGGCAGAGGCTTTGGGGTTAGATGGACATGAGTTAAAAACTAGGCTTTGCCACCAGGGAACTCTGTGGTCTTTGATAAAATATCACACAATGTCTCTGATCATAGATGTTTCATCTATAAATATGCAGTTATTGAGCTTTCTTTATAGTTCCTTATATACATGGTTGCTGAATTGTAGGCTCTCAATAAATGTTTGTGGAATGGATGATGGGATCAATGAATGAGGTAGGTATGCAAAACACTGGCACAGTACATGTGGCAAAATAAGCTGTGAGGGTATAATATCTGTTACTAACTATTACTCGTAGTACTTATCTTGGCCTGTCTGTACTGCTATAACAAAACTGAGTATTTTGCAAACTCAAAGTTAATGTTCATATTTTTTTGAGCAAATCTTTTTTTATTTTTTTATTTAGTAAATATAAATTTCCAAAGTACAGTTTATGGATTACAATGGCTTCCCCCCTCCATAACTTCCCTCCCACCCACAACCCTCCCATCTCTGCTCCCTCTCCCATTCCATTCACATCAAGATTCATTTTCAATTATCTTTATATACAGAAGATCGATTTAGTATATATTAAGTAAAGATTTCATCAGTTTTTTCCCACACAGAAACACAAAGTGTAAAATACTGTTTCAGTACTGGTTATAGCATTACTTCACATTGGACAACACATTAAGGGCAGATCCCACATGAGAAGTAAGTACACAGAGACTTAGAAGTCTAAGATCAAGCTGCTAGCAGGTTCACGTTTTGCTGCAAGCCCAGGCACAGCTTCCAAGAGGGTTCATTGTTGCTGTGCTCTCTAGAATAGACCAACACTGTGTCCTCGCATGACAGAAGAGATAGTTATCCTCAGGTCTTTTATCAGCCATTAATACCATCCATGAGGGTGTGGCCCACATAGCTTAATCACTTCTTAAAAACCTCACTGCTGAGCACTAACAGTTGCTTTGGAGATTGGGTTTCAACATGAATTTTGAAGTAGACACAAGCTTCACGCAATAGCAACACTGCTTCAATCCAAGTGGCTGACCAAGTCTCTTTCTGTGCTTCCTTGTCCCTTCTCTGTAGTAAGAACTTTGCAGAGTGATTAAGAGCTTAGGCATGGCCAGCACTGTGGTGCAGTGCACTAAAGCCCCAGCCTATAGCACCAGAATCCCGTATGGGCACAGGTTCCAGTCGGGGTTGCTCCACTTCCAATCTACTCCATGCTAATGTGCCTGGGAAAGCAGCAGAGGATGGCCCAAGTACCCTTGCACCTGTT
Source organism: Oryctolagus cuniculus (assembly GCF_964237555.1). Lineage (NCBI taxonomy): Eukaryota > Metazoa > Chordata > Mammalia > Lagomorpha > Leporidae > Oryctolagus > Oryctolagus cuniculus. The sequence goes on from NC_091437.1 coordinate 152,636,677, forward strand.
TGGGAGTGCTCGAAGAAGCTCCTGGCTCCTGGCTTCAGATCAGCCCAGCTCTGGCCGCTGTGACCATTTGGGGAATGTACCAGTGGAGAGAAGACTCTCTCTCTCTCTCTTTCAAATAAATCTTTAAAAAAGAAAGAGCTTAGGTACCTTTGCCAAGTCCTGAATAAATCAGCTGTGTGCCCTTGGGCTCATTATTTATTCTACCCTGTCTTTGTTTCCTCACATGCATAAAGAGAATAATAATATACATTTCACACAATTAAGAAGACTAAATGAGCTTATGCATTATTATGTGTAAAAATGTTCCCTACAGGTGTTAAATACTCAATGAAATTAATTTCTACTCATTATTCATTATTAGAATCTGCCTAGCTTGTCTTTTAGAAAGTCCAGACATAATAAAGATTACTCCAAATACATTCTCCTTAGTCTTAACTGTGTATCACATTGCGTCATCACATTGATTTCTTTATAAATCTATGTTGTGTTGTCTCACTGGACTATGACTCATTTCAACAACTAGACTCCTGCTTCCACCATCTTAACCTGAAGATCCTAGCATATTACTGAGAAATTTAATCATGTCATTTACTTTCAAATAGTGTGTATTGTGGAATTGGCATAAGATTAAATATTTTTAACTATAAAGTTTTACATTCCAGACAGTCTTTGCTATACTCCTGTCTCTTTTCTCATTTCACAGGTGGAAAAAAATGTGTCCCAGAGAGGTTGAAACTTGCCCAGAGACACCTGGTTAGTTAGCAGCTGAGTTTCAAAACCAGGTCTCTACTTCGAACACTGCACTCATTTTCCAATCATTCATTAAACGGATATCTAGAAAAGAAAAGAAAATGATTTGCAGCATATGGGTTCTAAAATTTTCTTCAAAACCATAAAACTGGAATCCTGTGCTATAGATTTGCCAGTCTTGGTTGCTGAAGGGTGAAAGCTGCCTTCTACTGGGCATTGACCTGATCAAATAAAATAGGAATGTACCTGATGACCTGAGATGGCCTTCTGCTTGTATTCTCTGTTTGGTCAAGTACAAGGATATATGGTGCCCGGTGCTGTGGCTCACTAGGCTAATCCTCCTCCTGCGGTGCTGGCACACCGGGTTCTAGTCCCAGTCGGGGCACCGGATTCTGTCCCAGTTGCTCCTCTTCCAGGCCAGCTCTCTGCTGTGGCCAGGGAGTGCAGTGGAGGATGGCCCAAGTGCTTGGGCCTTGCACCCCATGGGAGACCAGGAGAAGCATCTGGCTCCTGCCATCAGATCAGCGCGGTGCGCTGGCCGCAGTGCGCCAGCCGTGGCGGCCATTGGAGGGTGAACCAACGGCAAAGGAAGACCTTTCTCTCTGTCTCTCTCTCTCTCACTGTCCACTCTGCCTGTCAAAAATACAAAAATAAATAAATAAAAGATTTTTAAAAAATAAAAAAGGATATGGCAGTGAAAGGAGAATCCGCCATCATAAAATGATACAGGTGCTATTATAACATGCATCTTGAATGAGGCAAGAATTTTGCTGGGACTCCTCACTTTCCTTTGGCCCTTGTCTAGTCCCTCTCCCTCTCAGAGTCTCGATTTCTCCTTCTGTTAAACACAGCAACAATAACAACAGCAACAACGTTTGGAACTAGCTGGGTTCTAAATCCTCTTCCCCTTCTAGAATCTAGGAGGCTGGCTGTGAATACATGCGAAGTAGATCATCTGGGCACAAGTATTTCATTTATTATTACCTCATGCTCCAGCCTGGAGGTTCTGTGTAGCCAAAATTCTTTTCATACAATGCATCCCTTTGAATGACACATGGGTAACTGTTAAGCATGACTGTAATGTGAGAGTTATGCATTAAATTAGTGTAAAAACTGTATGTCTCACAATTTCCAGATGTCAGGATCTCGTAATGTTGTCATTTCTCTTTTTTTCTATTCAGATGTTCATACAAATGGAAGGCAAATGGCTGCAGGAATCATCTCCCAATGACACATTCCTTTTGACTTGTTTCTACCAATTTCTTCCTAGGGATTTACGTATTCTCTGAGGGCTCGCCAAAGTGAAACTGTCTTTTAGACTATCACGGCATAGTGGCAATGCATAATGGCCCTTATGTGATTTTGAACACTTGAAAGCACAGCCTGGTGGTAGGTAGTATTTATACAAATTAGAGAAACTAAACTCTGCACTGTTCAGGTTTCAAGCTATCAGTTCCAGTTGGTACACATTCAACTCCAACCATAGGCATCTGAAGAGAAAAAGTGATTTGGCAGTGAAAGCTGCTAGTAGCAGTTTAAATTCCAATCAATATAAAATGCATGCAAATGCCAAAGCTGAATATTGATCAGGAGGCTTTCCTTTGCCTGGTTTATATCAGCTGAAATACCTGTTTCTTTTATTGGGGAGAGGGAAAAATGTAAATTATTTGAAGAAGAGATTAAATCTCCTTTTTATGGTACAAGGATGTTATAAAGCCATGGTAGAAAAGATATAAATTAGTGTACATTTAAAATCATTGTTGCTTTCATCTTTTTATTAATGATGTTATCACATTCTTTTGTGATGGTCACTTGGAAGACAATGTGCTTTTTCTTAGAAGCTATTTCATGTAGTGGTCTGAGCTATAGAACTCAAAGGAGCCATGGTCCACATTGTCTCTGCACAAGAATTCATCAGATAGAATGGGGTGGTGCCCTCTGGAAGTGTACAATGGACCAGCCCTGACCAAATTTCAATGTGAACCTGGGATGAAAGAGGATGGATATCAACACAGAACACATGTGTTTGTAGACATGCTTTCAATCATTAGGGGAGCAATAGGAAATACAATGCAAATGAGAAAACAGAAGTTCAAAGTTAAGCAACTTGCTGTACTTAGCAATCTGGAATAACTTCTGTTCCGAACCACCGCCATAGCTAAGTGCCTCAACATGATAAAATATCTGTTTCTCACTTACATTACAAAGTGATTGGATATTGAGCAGGTGGCATTCCAAAAGGAAAGTTGGGCACCCGGTTTCTTCTATATCTAATATCTCTGACATGTTCTATGGCCTCAGAGGTCTGCTGAGGTTCCTTTGCTACTGCAGATAGTGAAGAAAATGGGATTCTGGGGAGCTTGAAAAATTGTTTGCATGGCCAGGCTGGAAGTGGCTGGCCTGTATCCTTTGTCTCCACTTCTCAGATGAAGGGCTGAAATACAGCTGCTTACTGAGCTTTTCCTCAATGCCTTACATGATCCCGCTGTCAACATCTGTAACATTGAGATTTTTTTTTCCTCGCAAATCATGCCTTAACTTTTTTCATTTTATTTTTATAATATTATGTTCCATTTATGTATATACATATATATTTATGTTGTTTGTATTTATTTATTTATCATGTTGTTTGAAAGGTAGAGAGACAGACACACAGGCCTGGAGAAATCTCCCATATGCTAGTTCACTCCCCAACTTCCCATATCAGCCATGCCAGGCCAGGCCAAAGCTAGAAGTTGGGAACTCATTCCAAGTCTCCCCCATGGGTCGACAGGGACAAACTACTTGAGCCTTCACCTGGTGCCTCCCCAGGGTGCACATTAGCAGTAGACTGGAATCTGGATCAGTGCTCAGATTTGAACACAAGTACTCTGATGTGGTATAGGGCATCCCAATAAGCATCCTAACTGCTGTGCCAAACACCTGTCCCTATGGTGTATAATTTGCTATATATATATTATATATATGCATCCATTGTGGAGTCACTAAGTAAGGCTAATCAACATACTTATTATCATAGACTTATCTCTGTGCTGAACATATTGGAAATCTACTCTGTTAGCATTTTTCAAGTAGACACTACTTATTAAGTATAGTAGCCATGTTGTAAAGCAGACCTTCTGAGTTTATTTCTCCTGTGTAACTAGGATGTTGCATCCTTTGAGCAATGTGTCCTCAGTTCCCACACCACTCTTCACTCTCCACCATTAATCACCTTTCTCCTCTCCAATTCTATGAGTTTTAGCTTCTACATATAAGTGAGATCACACAGTATTTGTTTTACTGTGCATAGATTTTTCACTTATTATTATGTCCTCTGAGTTCATCCATGTTGTTAACAATAGCAAAATTTGCATCTTTTAAAAGCCCACATTTTCCTTATCCATTTATCAGTTGTAGGTGATTTGGTTCATTGTATATCATGGCTATTGTGAATAATGCTGTAATGAACACAGGAAATCAGATATCTGTTTGACATATCAATTTTCTTTCATTTGGATATATGCTCAGAAGTGGAATTGCTAAATCATATAGTATTTCTAATATTATGCTTTCATAATGACTGTGGACTTACATTTCCATCAAAAACCTATAAGGGTTTCCTTTTCTTTATATCTTCACCATTTCTTATTATCTCTTGCACTTTTTATAGAAATTGTCCTGGTAGATGTGGGGTCATATATCATTGTGATTTTAATTTGCATTACACTGGTAATTAGTAAATTTGAGCACTTTTTTTATATGTCTGTTGGCAATTTGTATACATTCTTTTGAGAAAGGTGTTTTCAGGTCATTTGCCAACTTTTTAATTGGGTTGTCTTACTGCCTTTGAATTCCTTACATGTTTGTATATCCTTATATATTTTGGGTATCAACCTCTTATCAGATGTATGATTTGTTGGTATTTTCTTATATTCTGTAACTGTCTCTTCACTCTTTGTTTCATTTGCTTAACTTAGCTTTGTAATTTGATATCATTTCATTGATCTATTTTTTGTTTTTATGCTTTTGGGGTCAAATCTAAAATATCTATAACCAGATCAGTATAAGGAAGCTCTTCTCCAATGTTTTTGTTAGTAGTTTTATAGTTTAAACACTTACATGGAAATGTGTAAATCATTTTGAATTTATTTTGTATGCAGTATAAGGGTCCAATTTAATTATTCTTCATGTGTCTATTCACTTTTCACCATAGCATTTGCTAAAGTCACTGCTCTTTCCTCACTATGTTTTCTTGGCACCTATGCCAAATAACAACTGACCAGACATGTATGGATTTATCTCTTGGCTCTCTATTATTTTTTTTTTAAATTTATATTGTTTATTTGAAAGGCACAGAGAGAGAGAGTGAGAGAGAGAGAGAAAGGGAGAGAGAGAGAGAGAAATCTTTCATCTGCTGCTTCACTCCCTGCATGCCCTCAATGGCTGGGGGCTGAGACAGGCCAAAGTCATGTGTCAGGAGCTTCTTATGGCCTCCCATGTGGGCAGGGGCTTAAGCACTTGAATCATCTTCTGTTGCTTTCTCAGGCACATTAGGAGGGAGCTGAATCATAAGTAGAGCAGCCAAGATACAATTCAATGCTCATCTGGGACGCCAGCATCACAGGCAGCAGCTTAACCCACTAAACCACAACACTGGTCGCTTGGCTCTCTATTCTGTCCCATTGATCTGTGTGTCTGTTTTTGTGCCAGAACCATGCTGTTCTGATTACTATAGTTTTGTTCTGGATTTTGAGATCAAATCATGTGATACCTCCAGCTTCCTGCTTTTTATTTGGGATATTCAAATGTTTTTGTTTTTCCTTACTAATTTTAGCATTTTTTTCTATTTCTATGAAAAGTCTTTGGAATTTTGATAGGGATCACATTGAATTTGTAGATTACTTTTGATAGTATGTATATTTTAACAATATGTATTTTTCCAATCTATGAACACAAGACGTTTTGCCATTTATTTGTGTCTTCTTAAATTTCTTTTATCAGGTATTTAAACTTTTCAGAGTATATTTATTTCGCTTTGTTGGTTACATTTAGTCCTGAGTATTTAAACTTTTTTTTATTCCTTTTGGGATAAAATCACTGTTTCTTTTTGGGATAAAATCATTATCAGTTCATAGAAGTGGTACTAATTTTTTCTTGCTGATTTTGTTTCTTGCAATTTACTGAATTCATTTTATAATTCTATTTTTTATTTTAGTGAAGTCTTCAGAATTTTTTGTATAAAAATAAAATCATGTCATCTATAAACATTGATAACTTTACTTTGCTCTTTCCAATTTGGATGCCTTTTTTTCTTGTCTAATTTTTTCCTAGGACCACCAAGGCTATACTGAGTAGAAGCAATGAGAGTAAACATTTTGTCTTACTCCTGCTCCTAGAAGAAAGGTCTTCCATTTTTCACCACTGTATACAATGTTAGCTGTAAGCTCACCATATAATTGCTTTTGTCAGGGAATATTCCTCCCATCAATAATGTTTTGGGAACTTTTATTATGAAAGAATATTGAGTTATGTCAAGTACTTTTTCTTCATCAATTGCAATGATCATATAATTTTTGTCCTTCATTCTGTTAATGCAATGTATCACATTTATTGATCTGTATATGTTAAGCCATCTGAAATCTTATGGCTCGATGGCTGAATTCTATCAAATCTTTAAAGAAGCAAACATCTAAATTTAAAAACATTTTTTCTCAAGCTCTTTCAAAAATATTAAAGGAGATGAACTATTTCCAAACTCTTTTTATGAGGTCAGCATTACCTTTATACCAGAGGAGTCAAGGACCACACAAGAAAGAAAACTACAGGACATTATCCCTGATGAACACGGATACCAAAACCCTCAACCAAATTCAAAAGCACATTGAAAGGATCATTCAGCATAATCAATAGAGATTTAATCTTTGCAAACTAGGTCTTCTTTTTTAAAGATGTGTTTATGTATTTGAAAAGCAGAGTTACAGAGAAGGGGGTGATATAGATGAGAGAAAGAGAGGGGAGGGAGCAGAGAGAGAGAGAGAGAGAGAGAGAGATGCAATGGCTGGGGCTGGGCGTGTCCAAAACCAGGAGCCAGGAGCTTAATCTGGGTCTCCCATATGGGTACAGGGTGGGCCATCCTCCACTGCTTTCCCAGGCACAGTAGTAGGGAGCTGGATTGGAAGTGGAGCAGCTGGGTCTCAAGCCAGCATCTATATGCACCGCAAGTGCAACAATGCCAGCCCCTTCAAAAAGGTCTTTATTTTCATATTTCTAACCATTAGGTTATCAACTAGTAACTTTTCTAAATAGGTAGATTCAAAATTTGTGGCCAAAAAATCTTCTATAATTAAAAAATAATAATAATGTGGAATTATATAGACAATTTTAATTTAAAGTAAATTTTGGAATGAGAAAAGAAATTCAAATAAATTTACATATTTAGAAACCTGACAAATGCCATAGTCACACAATTTAAGAAAATAATGCATAGTTTTATTAACTGTCTGACACAATGCCATAGATTTTTTTCTTACACAGTTTCAAGATATAAAGACAAAAACAGAGATATTTTAGTCTTTTTTTCTGGTACTTACCATAGCAATTTGTTTTATTGATAGTTTATCTGAGTCCTTTTAGCATCTTTATTCATGGATTATGTCATATAAATTTTCAGATTGTTTTGTAAATTTGAGAAACTTCTTATTAAGTTTCCTTCACTGCATTTCATATTTTCTTCTGAAATGAATAATTTAAAAATATCCTTTGTATTGAACATACTCATTAACACTTGTAGGGCCCCTATCAGTTCTTAGAAAATTTCTGTACAAGTGCTGGACTCTGAAACATACACTTCAATACCTTCATGGTTTCTCTACCCTTTTTCATTCAGGCTCACCCTCTCTCTTTGCCTACAAGTAATTCACTGGCGAACCACTTCCAGTGCTTTCTTTATGATGGGTTTCTGTTTCCCTTCTACTGACTTTTAAGACTTTATTACCTTAGAATATGAACTGTTGCAAACTTCTAAACTTTCCACCTGAAGTCTTTTCCCTCTTCCTGTCATTCTGAAAAATAATTCCAAAGCAATTGTTTCCAATTTTAAAAACTGATTTGTGGCCGGCACCGTGGCTCACTTGACTAATCCTCCACCTGTGGTGCCAGCATCCTGGGTTCTAGTCCCAGGTGGGGCGCCAGATTCTGTCCAGGTTGCTCCTCTTCCAGTCCAGCTCTCTGCTGTGGCCCAGGAAGGCAGTGAGGATGGCTCAAGTGCTTGGGCCCTCACCCGCATGGGAGACCAGGAGGAAGCACCTGGCTCCTGGCTTCAGATTGGCGCAGCCGGCTGTAGCAGCCATCTGGGGAGTGAACCAATGGAAGAAAGACCTTTCTCTCTGTCTCTCTCTCTCTCACTGTCTAACTCTGCCTGTCAAAAAAAATAAATAAATAAAAAAAGAAAAAAAGAAAAAAGAAAAAAATAGAAAAAGAAAACTGAATTGTTTTCTAACTAACATCCAAAAACAAAACAAAACAAAACAAAAAAAACATTCCCTGATTTTTCAGGTCCTGTGTAGTCTGGCCCAGACTCATCTTTCAATATTTTCTCCTTACTATTTCACTGTAGTCTAGGGATTTGAAATTTACTCCAATCAGGCTTACCAACATGCCATCAATTCCATCTTGAACATAATGATTCCACCTTATATTAGAGGGATAAAATCTTACAAGTACTTTGATATTCCAGAAGCAAGCGGGCGGCATACACAGAGCTGGGGAGTTCATAAGCAGCTTACTTATTCCTAATCCTTTGGCTATGTTTTTCTCTATGGCCCTTATGTCCACAGAATTCTAAGTATTATACTTTGCTTGTTTTATTTATCTCACTTTCTTTATTACAACGCTGTGGCTGCTCGGAGTGTTTGGACTGCTTGCTCATCCCTATATCTCCACTATCTGACTTAAAAGTATTTTGTGAAAATCTAGAAACATGGGCTGCGTATTTCCTGTAATACCTTGAGCAATCAATTAGTCCTTCAAAGTCTGAATCGCTCTGTAAAGTAGCAATTATCATAGTAAAAATGTCATACATTTTTGGAAAGAGTTAGTAAGGAAAATCATTGAAACTCTTAGTAGAATTCCTGATATACAGTAAGTAGTCAGTATGTATTATCTAGCACTGTATTTGAATTAGAACCTCCACATGGCAGTGCCCAGAAAGCAGCAGCGGCAGATAGACATCAGAAAGCACTCTGGAGTCTGGGTCCCTGACCAGCTCTGTGGACTTGAGTAACATACTTGGATCTTATAAGACTCCATTTGACTTATCTGCTTAATGGGAAAAATGGGAGTACTTGTGTTCAACATTATGATGAAGATTAAATGGGGTATTTATAAGAATCTATGCAGTTCTGTAAAATACCCTTATTAGAATAGGAACTGAAGTAAGAAGTTTTCCTGGGCCCCATACAGGCTGTTGTCTGAATGCCTGCTGTACTATTTATGCAACACAGAGAGGCCACTGAGGAGCCCCAGTGAAATCTGCTCGTGAAGCAAAAAAGTATTATTGTTTTCATTGTAAACTCTAAAATGTTCTTACAGAGTAACAGCAATGATTAACATTTCTAATTTTGGAGATAAAAAAGAAATCTGAAGATAATCATTTGAACTAATTTCACTAGACAAGAATTATATTTTAAATCTGTTTTAGTCCCAGCCAACTCTGGTCCTATTAGAGTCTACAGAGACCTTTCTCCCCTTCTCATTTGCTTATTTTTAATAAATAAGTCGAGAGCCAGTTCTCTCTGGGGAGGATGCGTGCTTGTGCCAGAAGGTGAATGAAGCCAGCTCCTCTAGAGGCTTAGTGCCTTTGAAACATAGCCAAGGCCAGATCAGAACTGGAATGAGAATTTCTTGAAGTTGCAACAAACAATACAAATCCAAAATAGAAACTACCATTGTGAGGCAAGAGGGAAGCAAACATAATTAACACAGAGTCATTCTGGAGGGAGAATGATGTAGTGCTGAAATGATTTGCAGGGGGAGGGTTGCACTGATTCCATGTTTAGGCAGCAAGGTTAGTCTGTTGTAGCAGCCAAGAGTCACAGCCAGACCCCAAGAATTGGTGCTGGTCTCCAATCACTGTTCAAATCCTTCTTTGAATATGCCCATTCTTACTAAGACACAATGAACATGATGGCTATGTGCACAGCTCTGAAGGTGGGAAGTCTCGAGTGAATTCTGTTGTTATGTAGGAGTCATGTGATCTTTAGAAAGTTATTTAACTTCTGAGCCTCAGTTTCCCTATCTAAGAAATGAGGATAATTATTGCAAAACTTCTCAGGTCTATTGAGAGGATTAATCAATCATTGAAGGCACTTAGAACATCAAGTCACTGTACTAGGTTATTTGCCTAAAATACCTCCTTCAATCCTCACAATATTTTTTAAAAATTATTTATTTATTTATTTGAAAGAGAGTTATAGAGAAGCAGAAGCAAAGGGAAAAGGAGAGAGAGAGAGAGAGAGAGAGAGAGAGAGAGAGAGAGTCTTCCATCCACTGGTTCACTTCCCAAATGGCCACAATGGCCAAATCTAGGCAGATCTGAATCCAGGAGCCAGGAGCTTCTTATGGGTCTCCCATGCAGGTGCAGGGGCCCATGGACTTGGGCCATCTTGTACTACTTTCCCAGGCTATAGCAGGGAGCTGGATCAGAAGTGGAGCAACTGGGACTCAAACCAGTGCCTATATGGGATGCCAGCACTGCAGGCTGTGGCTTTGCCACTATGCCACCACTATGCCACAGCACCAGCCTCATAGCATTTCTTCTATAAGTTGGTTTTACCACCCTCATTCCATGGATGAGATAATTAAATCTTAACTCTTTATTAACACTACACTTTTCCCCAAATCTCAAGAGGATGCCAGAGAATGAGAAGTTTTTTTTTTTAATTATTTTCCAGAGAATATGGATAGTCTTAAAGTGGAAAAAAGAGCATTAAAAAAGAAACTTTTTTTTTCAATTCTACCCCACTCATATTTCCTCTCTCTGAAGAAAATTTAGGACTTCCTTCCCTATAGACTCCTACTGTCCCCCTCCAAACTCTCCAAGATCACTATCACAACCGTGGCTTAGCCATTTAGACCAAGAATTGTACAGAATTCACAAACAGCCCCTTGGTCAGTAGGGAATTCAGTGCCTTCACATGAACATATCTTATTTTATGAGCAGCTAACCATGTCTAGACAAGCCCTGATGTCTGTTTTCATCAAATAATACCTTGATTTAAATCATTGCTATCAGAAATTGCTGGTGATGTATGCAGTGGCCCAGCCTCACCCACATTTCAATTCTGAACTAAAGAAGAAAGGATGCTCCTTGGTTTTTTGAGTAACAAAACAGTAATAGGCTGTTGCATTTTGATTTTTTACTTTAATTTTGATTTCCTTTTTTTGACTGTGCCCTCTCTCTTGTAGTCTCATTAGCTCAATAGGTCAAAGTTGAAATACCTGTCTAGACAGTAAAATTGTAGAACAATGAGCCCATGACAAAAGTGAGGTATGGTATTAATTGTATAGTAAGCTTTATAGGTCTTTGAATCATTCATCCCTCTGACAGTGGTAATAGGAATCCTGAGTGCCATTATATTTCCTTCATGGCAAAGATTATAAAAAGTGAGAGAAATTGCATGTACTTCCACACCATCTTATCAGCACTCACACAAGGCCTGCTAGTGTGCACAATCACAATTATTTCTGAAAGGTCCCACCTTGGCACTTTTACTAATTTAATTCAACATAACAGACATTTAGTGAGCCTTTGGCAAGTACCAGGCATTATGCCTGGAGCTGGGAGAGAGAAATGAGTAAGTAGCTATGGTGTTTGACTATATAAAGAAGCAATAGAGGCATCTGTTTTAAGTTAAATTTGCACTCTTCCTAGGACGATTCAGACAGAGGTCCAGTTCAATTTTACTTCTCATATTTTTGTGAATTTAAGAAAGTCATTTCTCTGCTCTAAGTTTTATATCCTCCCCTACAAGTACAGTACATACGAACACAAATATTTCATATATTGCCAATATTTCTGTGTCTTAGGATTTGAAGTTTATTATGTTGGAAATGTAGCTGCTAAGGATGAATCTCTCATGCAGTCTGTGATGAAAGGGTCTGAAGACAGAGTAGTGCATATGTTGAAAGTTGTTTCTCTAGATGTCAAGGAAAGCAGTGTCTTATATGCTATCACAAGGAGAATCTTAGGGTAAGCGTATGTCAAAGATTTTACTGCTTTCTTTGAAACCTTATTTAGGGAGGAGAACAAATCAACTACAACATGTGAGTATCCCAAGAAATCAACCCTCCTCTCTTCATGGATGGTTTCCCCCAGTGTAATAGGACAATGGGGTAAATTTTAGAACAGCTAAATGCCAGATTTTTCCTTAGTATGCACCAACTACATCCTTATAATTAATGGTTTTATTTTGCAATGGTTTTAGAAAATCACATTGAACACTCTTAACTACTAATTAGGGATGATTAGATTCTATAGATGAGAGACTGCAAGTTTAGCACTTACAACTTATTATTAAGAACCTATGTATGATGCTTACACATCTGATTACACCCTGGTGATTAAAGTTATGAGATAAATATAGTGGTTGTATGACTATCTAGCCATCACACTGATATGTCGATGGTTTTTATGTCAAGGCTTTGTGGGGGGCAGTTTGTTCCTGCTTGCTGAAAAAGAGCATGTTCCCTTGTGTTCCCCATATACTTAGATTCTCTAAGTACTGGAAAAGAACAGCCAGAGAAGTATGGGGTTAGGTGGCCAATGAAGGGGTTGGGGAACCTGCCAGGCTTGGGTATGAATGCCAGAAGAACTCCCATTAGTCAATAGATGTAGTAAGTCAGTTAACATCTCTGAATCAGTTCTCTCTTCTGAAGGATAAGGACAATGCTAATACCTACATCACTGAGATTTTAGGAAGGTTAAATAGAATACTATTAATCAAGGGTAAAAAATAATAGAAATATAGACAAATTATTAGCTGAAGAAAGTTTACAAATGAGCTAATAGTGCCATATATATCTTCACAAAGTGATAATACATTCTTTTACGTTATTGATAATATGGAACAATTGCAGACATTAACTCTTGAACTTACCCTCCAAGACTCCATTCTTTCTTAGTATTGGTTTCAATCCTGATTTGCTTTGTTTTGTTTTTGCCCAAATGGAGAGCAAAGCCTAAGGACAGAATGGTTGACACTTCACTCTTTACCTTGGTGCTTCTTTTGAGAAACTGGAGAGAAAGACTTAAGGTACACATCTGATCTCCAGTGGTTTCTTTCCCCGTCAGAATTCCCATTTTTAGCCCCTATTAAGATGCTTTCACTTCTGTATAAGTGGAAAGATGTGTTCCTCCAAGCTTGGTCCAAGGATGCTGGTTGTAATATGGCCTGTGATAACAGTCCATAAAATAATCCGGAAATTGAGTTAACTTTATAGCAATTTGTTACTATTGAATCTAATAATACAAACTTTGAGTTCACATTTTGATATCTCTGAAATTTAATTTTCAGTAATTTTTTAATACTTTACAAAATCATTGAACCAAAATAGACTGGAAAGGAATTTAAAGACTCTTATCCTTCAATAAAAACAACTAGAAAATCTTTATTATAAAACAATATAGGGGCCAATGTTGCGGTGTAGAGGGTAAAGCCGCCTCTGATGCTGGCATCCCATGTGAGTACAGATTCATGTCCTAGCTGCTCTATTGCCATTCCAGCTCCCTCACAGTGGCTTGGGAAAAGCAGCAGAGAATGGTCCAAGTGTTTGGACCCTTTCCACCCACATGGGAGACTTAGATGAAGCTCCTGTGTCCTGGCTTCAGCCTGATCCAATGCTGACTAGTGTAGCCATCTGGGGACTGAAACAGTAGATGGAAAATTCTCTCTCTCTGTCTTTCCTTATCTCTGTGTGACTCTGCCTTTCAAATAAATAAAAATTTTTTGAAAACAACATAGACACATTATTTGTTATTCAAACTTTCTACTATCTATTTCTCAAATTATTTGTTTACATCTTCAAAATTTATTGTGTGGATTGCAAGTATAAATTTGACAAAACTTTGTGATTTTATATTTCAATGTCAACTAAAATAGGCTGGGCATGTCAATACTGTATTCACTAGTGCTGACACTGGGCTGAGTATCCTGGGATATACCAGCCTTGATAAGGAGGTGGAAGATACTCTATAGAGTCATTGGAAAGGTAAGATCTACCCATCAATAACCATCACAAGAACTGAGGATGAGACAACAATGAAGTTGAGGTGTGGATTGTCTTGGGTGAGGTCAATATGAGAGTTTTTCCAGTTGGAGAGAGAGAATGAAGAAATATCATGAAAATGTAATGACATCACAGAATCAGCAGTCAAAGGAGGGGTTCTAGTCTCATAAAAACAAACAATGTATGGGACAGGCATTTGGTGCACTGCTTAAGATGCCACTTGGGATGTCCACACCCAACACTGGAGTGCCTGTTTGAGTTATGGCACCACTTCTGATCCAATTCCCTACTAACATGCCTGTGGAAGGCAGAAGCTGATGGCTCAATTACTTCAGCCCCTGACACCCATGTAGGGGGCCAAGGTTAAGCTGCTCTGTACTGACTTAGCCTGCCTAGCATTCACCGTTTCAGGCATTTGGGGAGTAAACCAGCAGATGTAAGATCTCTCTGTCTTTCAAAAAAAAGTGAAAACAAGTAAACATTAGAACAAATGTTGCAGACTCTAAGCATCTATGTGTGTGTGTGTATATATATATATATATGTGAAATACGTCACTATACTGGCTACTTTTCATTTTAGAATTTGAGAGTTAAGAAAAATCTAAAAAATCACAGGATTATATTTCATATTTCACAGAAATGAAAAACAGGACACATCTCAGTGAGATTTACCCACAGTCAAATCAGAAAATGTATCTGAAGGCACCCAGTAGGTGGAGGGTATGCTACATTTGCCTTTGTTAAGGTATGTGGACCATATTCAGTGCTCTAGAATATTTTTATCTGTTAAAAGAATAACAAAAAGAGCTGAGCATTACATGATATTTTAGAGGCAGAATGATACAGTAGAGGGGCTGATGCTGTGGTGTAGTGGGTAAAGCTGCCGCCTGCGTTGCCAGCATCCCATATGGGCACTGGTTCAAGTCCTGGCTCCACTCCCAATCCAGCTCTCTGCTATGACCTGGAAAGGAGTACAAGATGTCCCAAGTACTTGGGCCCCTGCACCCACATGGAAGACCCATAAGAAGCTCCTGGCTCCTGACTTTGTATTAGCACAGCTCCTACCATTGTGGCCATCTGGGGAGTGAACCAGAGGATGGAAGACCTCTCTCTCTCTCTCTTTCTCCCTCTCCCTCTCCCTCTCCCTCTCCCTCTCCCTCTCCCTCTCCCTCTCCCTCTCCCTCTCTCTTTGCCTCTGCATCTCTGTACCTTTGCTTTTCAAATAAATAAATGAATAAATATTAAAAAAAGAATGATACAGTAGAAAGAACATGGAACATGTTCATTGGAATCTGGAACATGGAACATGGAACATGAACATTAAAAATAGGACCCGCCAAGTTTTGACCATGGACACATTATTCAATCAATCAAAATCTCAATTTTCTTATATCTGGAATGGTTATTATAATTAGTGTTGGTAATATTTTTAAAGGTATTATTTAAGTACATATCATGGACCTAAAGGGGACTCCAAATGAACAGTCTCCTTTTTTTTCCTTAAGATCTTAATTTATGATATTTATTTGCTTATATATTTATTTGAAAGCAAGATACAGGAAAAAAACAGAGACATATGATAGAGATACATATAAATAGATGATAGATGATAGATTTTGATAGATAGATATAAAGAAATAGAGATATGGATAATAGAGATTTCCTATCTGAAGGTTCAATCTGCCAAATATATACTACAGTGGGGCTGGGAGAGGCTTAAGTCAGATGGCAGGAACTCAGCCTTGAAATACCACATGTGTGATGGGAACCAGTTATTTGAGTTATCACCTGCATATTAGGGTGCACATTAGTAAGAAGTTGGAATCAGGACCAGAGCTAGAATTCAAAACCAGGCATTTCAATATTGGATATTGGCAACCCAAGCAACTTCTAAACTGCTAGGGCAAACACCCAACCCAACCACTAGTCTGCCTACAAAGATCATCCTCCAAATTAGCACAATACTCAGGTTAAAAAAATGACCCATGTCTCACATTTCCAATTTTGCATTCTTTTTGTGGAATCATTCTACTTCTATCTGACCACTGCCTCATTGGCTGGAATTCCCACTTTGCATTTTTGTTGCTGGGACTGTGGTAACAACCACAGATAGGTTAGGGATTTGGGGGACAGGCATACACATATCCATGGACTAACTTATTTTCTGGAAGGAAATTGTTTAGGTTTCTAGTCTTTGGTCATCAGAAATACAATGAAAGATTTTTACAGCATGAAATCAGTGTTTTATCTGATTGACCAGCTATCAGAATGTCAAATCAGGCATCAGGCAAGAAAGTAGATCAAAACCATGGAAGTGAAGGGTCACACCACTGTCTGAAAATATAAGGTAGGCTTTCAGCAGCCTAGGAGACATTACATTAGCTTAGTCTATTATTTTGATTCAGATTTTTTAAAGATTTATTTTGTCTTTGAAAGGCAGAGTTTACAGAGAGAGAGAGAGAGAGACAGAGACAGATAAGCATAGAGATCTTCCTTCCACGCTGCTGATTCACTCCCCAAATTGACACAATGGCCGGAGCTGGGCTGGCCTGAAGCTAGGAACCAGGAGCTTCTCTCAGGTCTCCAATGTGGGTGACAGAGGCCCCAAGACTTGTACCATCTTCTGCTGCTTTCCAAATGGGATGCCACCATTGCAGGCAGTGGGTTTACACACTATGCCACAATGCCAGCTCCTTGATTCTGATATTTACCTGGAGAAGTTTTGCTTGCCAATGGAAGCCACAATATGTAGATGTTTTTCAGAGACACTATAGCAGGAATGAACTGACAAAAGCCTCAGGACTTTAATGTACTCTTGGGGAGTTCACGCTACTATTCAGGAAGTTCATGCTGCCTTTTGGAGTCCCCATTCCAGGGATGATAGGGTAGAAAGAAGGTGGACTTGATGTTGTCATTGGCACACGCTCTGCATTACCATGCAGCCCTATTAACATTTCACTCAGTGCTGGTCTCCAGATCACTTGCCTTTCACACAGCCACCTTGCCTTTAGGAATGTGTGTTGATTAAGCACCACAGCTGGGAATATTGTAGGGTTGTTCACGATATCATTTAATGTTCAAAGTCATCCTTTGAACCTTGCATTGAACCCTTGAGGGTGAAACCTTGAGAAGGTTCCTTTATGTGGCTGCTTCCTCTCATTCTCTTCACTATTGTTGGCAGCACCATCTATTACCCTGGGAAGCCATTCCTACTCATGTAGGATTTCCTGTTATGTGCTCAAATACAGTCTTTATATTGAGCACAGGCCACAAATAGAAGGGGAAGGAAGTGGATGTTTATTGAGAGATTACTTAGCATCAGACATTTAGTGGACATTATCTCATTTAATCTCTCCAATTGTAGTACAAAGTGAAAATTTTATTATCATTTCATTTATAAGGAAATTAAATATAAATGACAAATACAGTTTGCTCAAGGTCATACACCTAATAAATTGCTGAGTCAAGAATAGATTCTGTATTGTTAATGCAGGTAGTCTTTCTATTCCATAATGCTAGATCCTAAGAGAATAATTCCTGCTTAGTAGCAAAAAGTTTGAAAGCACCAGTCTTTTCCCATATCGCTATATATTTACATTTATGTAAATAAGCACATATTTACATGTGCTTATACTGATTTAAAAACTGAAAATATAGCAGTGAAATAAATAGATACAAATTATGCTTTCAAGGATTTTACAATTGAATTTTTATATAGTCAGACACATAAATAGTCAATTACACTTCAGGATGAAAAAGTAATGTAATGGGGGAAACTTGGGGTGATAGAACACATGGACATAGTGGTTGACTCAGGATGACTAATGCTTTAGGAAGGACTGATATCTTAACAGAGATCCTGAAGACAGATGGGCATTATCTAGGAGATAAAATGGAGATGTGGCTTAGGCAGAGAGCTTGGAAACAGCAGAGCACTCTGTACTTTGGGAAAGGTGAATCTTGTTCTACATAAATTGTATGGGAAGAATTGTTTACCATGACTCTGGTGCCCCAACCACAACCAGATAACAGGTGCTGAGGAAACAAAGATGAGTAAGCCATAGTATCTGTTTGGCAGTTTATACCTGTCTAAATGAAGTAGCCATGCAGAAAATGATTGAATTAGCACATGATAACATGTAACAGTTTAAACTGTCTAAAAGGCAGGGATGTTAAGGTGGAAAAAGAAGCTAATTCATAAAGTTCATAGAGGGAGAGGAGGAGTTCAACACCAAAGAAGGCTTTCAAAGTGTTCTTAAAACTGAACAGAAGTTTGAAGTTCAAAAAATGATTCACTGGGGCTGGCGCTGTGGCTTAGTGGGTAAAGCTGTTGTCTGCAGTGTCAGCATCCCATATGGGCGTTGCTTCGAGTCCTGGCTGCTCCACTTCTGATCCAGCTCTCTGCTATGACCTGGGAAAGCAGTAGAAGATGGCCCAAGTCCTTGGGCCCCTGCACCTGCACGGGAGACCTGGAAGAAGCTCCTGGCTCCTGGTTTAGGATTGGCTCAGCTCCAGCCGTTGTGGCCAATTGGGGAGTGAACCAACAGATGGAAGACTCTCTCTATCTCTCTGCCTCTCCTCTCTCTGTGTAATTCTGACCTTCAAATAAATATATCTTTTTTTAAAAAAAAAAAAAAGGATTTGCCAAGTTTGGAAAGGACTTTCCAAAGACAGGACACATAATTTTCTTTTTTTTTTTTAATTTTTTTGACAGGTAGAGTTAGACAGTGAGAAAGAGAGAGACAGAGAGAAAGGTCTTCCTTTTTCCATTGGTTCACCCCCCAATTGGCCGCTACAGCCAATGCATTGCGGCCCTCGTGCTGCGCTGATCTGAAGCCAGGAGCCAGGTGCTTCCTCCTGGTCTCCCATGTGGGTGCAGGGCCCAAGGACCTGGGCCATCCTCCACTGCCTTCCCGGGCCAGAGCAGAGAGCTGGACTGGAAGAGGAGCAACCTGGACAGAATATGGCGCCCCAACTTGGACTAGAACCCGGTGTGCTGGTGCCGCAGGCGGAGGATTAGCCTAGTGAGCCATGGTCAGGACACATAATTTTCAAAGAGAGGATATATCGGATGTTGTTACTGGACATTAGTGTTTTTTTTTAAGATTTAATTATTTATTTGAAAAGCAGATTTAGAGAGGCAGAGACAGAGGCAGAGAGAGAGAGAGAAGAGAGAGAGAGAGAGAGAGTGAATGAATCTTCCATCTGCTAGTTCACTCCCCAGATGGCCATAACTGGTCACGGCTGAAGCCAGGAGCTTCATTTGGGTCTCCCAGGTAGGGGCAGAGGCCCAGGCACTTGGGCTATCTCCTGCTGCTTTACCAGGGAGCTGGATTGGAAGTGGAGCAGTTGGCACTTGAACCAGTTCTTAAATGGAATGCTGGCATCATAGACAGCAGCTTTACACACTGTGCCACAATGGCAGACCCAAGCATTTTATTTTTCTTTTACATATCTATGTCTCAAAACCTAGCTCAATGTCTTTCCAATAGTCGATATTCTAAATAGTTGGTGGATAAGTGAAAAAGTCAGAGGTATTTTGATCTTATTGATGTTTGGTTTTCTCATCTCAAAAAATTGGGGATAATATTCGGTGGCAAAGCACAGCCCTCCACTCAACCTGACTTTCCATCCTGCTCCATCAAAACCACTTGTTTTCCTTTGGGTCAATTGCCTAGCTTCTAGTTCAAGCTGGATTCTCTTTTGGAAAATGGAGTTATTATTATTTCCTCAAAAAGATGGTAGATACAAGGCACATACATGACTTAGAATAAGGTTAGGCAAATAGCAAATTCTTAGTAAATTTTTGTTAACACTGATTATTAAATAATTTTCAAAAGTGTAAAATCATAACTTTCATACAAATACAAAAGTGAGTACATGTTCAAGATTGCATTTAATATATTAATGAGAGGATACAACCAGTTCAAAGGAGATTCCAAAGGATAGACACATTTTTAAATAAGAAAATGAATGTGGAAGTGGAAGAAAAATGATCCCCTTTTGCAGTAGAGAAGGAAATAATTTGAATCTTAACTGAACAGAATTAACAAAATTCACATGTCTATGGACAAAATAACTACTCTTTGTTTTCAGATGTCTATACTGTTGAGTTGTAAAACAGTTCTCATAGAAACTGAATTAGATAACTCAGAATAGCAGAATAGCCTGCTTATAGATATTGCATAGTTTTCCACTGAGGTAGAAATTTTTCACTACCCATCTGAATCATTATTATACACCAAACACTATTAATATAGGAATAATGTGAGATAATACAAAGATGTTTTATAAAGAGCTGTGATTCATTTTCATTTTTTGCTTTAGATACTGGGCTTTTAAAATATTTTAAAAATCATTCTTTTTAATATATGTTTAGAAATTATTCATAGACTTCAGTTTTTAAAAATGGTAGTATGTTTATTACAGGATATTGCCTGCCCAATGTAAAAAAGAAGTCAATACTGAAGAGTACAAAGAAAAAAGTAAAGGCATCAGTAAATCACCATCATTTAAAGATTTTTATTTATTTATTTGAAAGCCAGAGAAACACAGACAGACATCACTAGTTTACACGTAGTTCACATCTTCCATCTACTATGTCACTCCCCAAGGTCTGCAAAAGTTGGGTCTGAACTAGGCCAAAAATAGTCTCTGGGAACTCAATCCAGGTCTACTGTGTGGGTGACAGAGAGCCATTTCTTGAGCCATCACCACTGCCTCCAAGAGTGCACATTAGCAGGAAACTGGAATCAGAAACAGAGCCAGGAGTCAAATTCAGAGATTCTGACTTGAGAAGTGATTATCCAAAGTGGCATCTTAAATGCTGCCCCAAACACCAGCCTCAGGTATCCATTTTTAATACCCTCTTATATGTACACCATTACAGAAACTGCCTTCAAATCTGATATTTTAGTCTACTGTTTACCATGGTTATTTTCTCATACTAACAAATGCCAACACCATTTTGATAAATAGTATTCTAAAGCACATGGAGTATTTCACTAAAGATTTTTGTAAGATTTGGATTCAATAGTTATATTTTTGTTGTTCTTTACTGTATCCCATTCCATTTGTTCCTAACTCTAGCACACATATAAGAATCTACAGTTTGCCAGAGATTTATGCTATGAGACTGTGAAAATTCCTTCCTTCTTTTCCATCTACTCATTTCCTTAAGGAGTGAAGGAGAACTTAGTGTAGTTTAAAAAAAAGTAAATTTCTGACATGTAGAATGATGAAAAGCTCATAGATGTGAGATCCAACTGGTGTTCTCATAAAAGCTGAGAAATCCGTGAGCACCTGGTGTCCTTGCCATCATCAGCAGGCAATGACCTCTCCTCTGAAAACCTGAGAGGAAGTGTTGGCTAGAGAGGAGGGGTTGGGTCAACACCAAGGGACAAAATGCAGCTAGCATCACACTCAGTCCTAAGAGCACTCAAGTAGAGTGCTCCCTCTGCATTATGCATCTTCTTACTTCCACAGATCTTTCCCTCATTATCGCAAAAGTTCCTTCAGGGGAAGACCAACATCTGAGTTATCTCTCTCTTGTGACCACGAAAATAGACACACAGTAGACACTTAACTAACATTTTCTGTATGAATCAGTGACTGGATGACTCCCTGCAGTGAGACACATATCCTGATGAGACTACTTGAAGCTTTGCAATTGTTTCATTGAAGGAGCATCTCTGCCTGCCTCTGCAGCCATGAAAGGCTATACCTTGAGCTGAATCCCTCCCATTAGGGGGAAAATAACCTCAACCTGGGTTTTCCCGTTTTTATGTCACCTCAATTTTCTACCACCATTCAGTGAGGGAGTGCAATGAGTCTGACCATCACAGCCTTTTCTAGTAACTTGATTTCCTTCCCACTCTTGTTTCTGCATTCCTGTTACACTTTTTTTGCTTCTCCCTTTGACCATCAAACCAACCCTAAGGGGTCACCAATGTGCCCTATTCAATCCACTCTTTACAAACAGCAAGAGCTATTATCTGGAAATTCAAATCTCACCATACTTTTTATTTATTTCACATTTTATGAATTATATCTTTTGTCTGTAGCTATAGACTTAAAATTTCCAGGCCAGTAGGTTGAAACATGGATTTTCTGAAACCCACACTAATTATCTCTGATTCAGTATGTCTGGGCCAGGGCCCACTAATTTGTGTTTCTTAGTTGCCATATCATGTTGAGCATTGGAACCACTACTTCATGGTAATAAACAAAATACTTCAGTGAGAAATTTATGATTTATTTAGGGCATGCTTATACTTACAATACACCATAACAACTTACTATTCTAGATTCCTTTTCTCCTACTTTCACACTATCTTTTCACATTTGATACACACGTGGTTTTCCTTATAGTCACACTAAACCAACTCATTCCCCATATGTTCTTTATACACCCCAATTCTGTTTGATGTGTAATCTTTCCCATAAATGTTAATCTGTCAAAAACTGTTTATCCTTGAAGGACCAATACAATCAAAATTCTTCTCAAAATAATATTGGCCCATCTCAGAATTACCCCTGTCCCCAATACCCACAGTCAGAATTATTTGCTACTTTCTCTGTTTACGCTTCATGCTGCCTCATCCATGAAGTCGTAAATTAGAGATGTTTATTTCTAGGTCAAAATACTTAGCTGATTATAAGCTCTTTGAAAGTAGACTTAAGTCGATGCTGCGGCTCAATAGGCTAATCCTCCACCTTGCGGCGCCGGCACACCGGGTTCTAGTTCTGGTCAGGGTGCCAGATTCTGTCCCGGTTGCTCCTCTTCCAGGCCAGCTCTCTTCTGTGGCCAGAGAGTGCAGTGGAGGACGGCCCAAGTGCTTGGGCCCTGCACCCCATGGGAGACCAGGAGAAGCACCTGGCTCCTGCCTTCAAATCAGCGTGGTGCGCTGGCCGCGGCGGCCATTGGAGAGTGAACCAATGGCAAAGGAAGACCTTTGTCTCTTTCTCTCTCTCTTGCTGTCCACTCTGCCTGTCAAAAAAAAAAAAAAAAAAAAAGTAGACTTCCCTTGTCTCTTCTTTATTCTGTCTCTATCTTCCTCCCTCCTTCTTTCCTTGGTGACTTTCTGCTTTCTTTTTTTACTCTTCATTTTCTTCTCTTTTCTCTCTTTGTCTTCGATTTTATTTTTAAAATGCTTTATTTATGTAAAGGAAACAAATTCCATGTATGCAATATATACCATTTTAAGAGCATAATAATATTCCCACCCTACCCTGCCTCACTCACTACCACACACCCTCCAGCTTATTTTTCTTTTTAATTTTTACAATGACATACTTTCAATTTTCTTTATAATCATGAACTTAATCTTACACTAAATAAAGAATTCAACAAGTAGTAAGTAGAAAAACCACTGTCCCTCAAGAGTATAAACAATAAAAAAAACTCAATGTCAATTTCACTCATATATATTACATTTTCATATTCTGTATATTAATTACCACAAATCATGGAATGTATATAATAGTTGTCTTTGGAGACTTGCTTATTTCAGTAAAGATAATAGTTTCCAGTTGCATCCATTTTTTCTTGAAAAATTTCATTCTTTTTTATGGCTGGGTGGTTTCATTGAGTGTGTATACCAGAATTTATTTATCTAGTCATCAGTTGATGGACATCTGGGTTGATTCCATATCCTAGCTATTATGAGTTGAGCTACTATAAACATGGAGTTACAGTTAACCCTTTCATATTCTGATTTCTTTTCCTTTGGATAAATTCCCATGAGTAGAATGGCTAGGTCATATGGTAGATCTATTTTCAGATTTCTGAGGATATATGAGCCAAGCATATATGAAAAATAATTCTTTCAAATATGCACGGAATTTCGTTTAATTTTCATGTACCTTTAATGGATAAAACACCAAATCAAGCAACTTTTGGTATGGCCATACTAAATATCTGAGCACTTAAGGAAAGACTAGGTAAACATTAGGGTGCTCATTCACTTTTGGAGTAGACTAGCAAAGGAATGCTTTTATTCTGGACAGTTAACCAGGACCAATGTTAGTTTTATAGGAGCAATGCATGTGAAGAAAGATGTCATGACTGCAAACTGCTCCCTCAGTATGTCTACTTGGATAGATGGCAAAGTTAAATACTGTTCATCTGTGAATACTATAATGATTTGAGTAGGATATGACTCACATTCATTCAGAAGTTTAAAGCTTAAACCCCAAAACCTTAAATTAGTAGTATAAAGAGGGTGGAAAATTATTCCACCTATGGTATTTGTGGGTGAGGTGATATCCTCAGGTCATTGCTGCGTGTCTTTGGAAGGCAGTTCACATGGAAGTGCTGCTTATAAAGACCTGAGTGTGCCTCGATGTTCTGTCTGCTTCCCGGCTCTCCGTGTGATTATTCCTCTGCACAAGCCCCTCTGCTGCCATCCTCCAAACGCCCAGGCATCTGAACCAGTGGGATCCCCCACTCTCGGACTATGAGCCTCCAAAACCATGAACCAAAATAAACATCTTTCTTTCATAAGTAGCAAATCTTATGCATTTGAATGTAGTAACCAAAAGCTGACCAGCACAAATACATATCATTGTTAAGCTCTTGATATACAGGAAACATTTTGCTAAAAATAAAGTAGAGGCCATTATACCTGAAACAATTAGGCAATTTCCAGCATAATTAAAAAGAGTCATTTTTGAAAAAAATCTCAGGGGTCATGAATTTTCCCAATGGTTTCTCTAAATTCTGTTAAGAGTGAAAGCAAACATTTTTAAATCTCCTATGGTATCGTGATCTTGGTTAATTTTTCGCTTTTTCATTTGTCAGCATATCTAAATCCGATCTTCCTTTGTAAATGTCTGTGAATGAGGTGCAACAAAGTAACTTTCCTGAACCTTTTGCAATGTTTGAAATTTTTCTGTAAAACTGATTTGCACCATTTAGTAGAAGTTTTCTTAATGAATTTGCAAAAATAAAAATTTAACTTAAAATCTAATTTCAAAACTACATTATTTGTTCAGTAATTTAAAATATTTTTAAAAAGATATTTATAATTTTTAAAAGATATTTATATTACTATTTATTTTCAAAGCAGAGTGATAGAGAGAAAAGGAGAGACAGAGAAATACTGATCTTCTGTCCACTGGTTCATTCCCCAAATAACCCCAAGAGCAGGAGCTAGGGTAGGCTGAAGCCAGAACCCAGGAACTCCAAAGTAGGTAGCAGAGGCCTAAGTACTTGGACATCTCCCACTGCTTTTCCAAGCACATTGGCAAGGAGATAGATCTGAAGTGGAGCGGCTGGGATATGAACTATGCTCTGATATGGTATGCCTGCATGGCAGGTGACCGCTTAACCCATGGCCCCATATTCAATATTTTCTTCAACAATTTTCAAATGAAGGGCTGAGAATTTCTCTTCGCATATAAGTACATAAAACAAACTTTGGTGTGATCTTTCTTTCATAGACTGCACAAATATTAGTATAGTAATCCATTATTTCTAGTGTGTGCTTCTATTGAATGGAGAGAAAATGTAAAAAAAATATATACACAGTCTCAAAGCAAGATCTTTAGATTTTCACGTTTTTCTCAACATTTTACAATCGATACACATACTTCTAGGAGGCTTATTCTTATCACCTCTCCCCAAATATTCATTTGTTGCCATAGAAACAAAACCTTTCTTCCTTCGCAAATCACATTCCATATATTTACATAACATTTTATTAATTAATTGCACTCCACTAGAATAAACAGATATTGAGTCAATACAATGTGATTCTCAGCACATATAACATTGAATTGCAAAAAAACAGACATGAAAGGGATTGTGAGAGATAGGCCTACTGCACGGTGGTATCACATAACTATGAAATTTAATTAGAACAGCTTTCAGGGTGAAGAATGTTGTTGGAGGTCAGTTAAGAGAACCTATACACATAGGAAGCTGACGATAACGCTGTAGAGTTAGTGCTATTAATTGAGAGCAATTCCCTTCTCTGTATTGCCGTGTTTCTTAGTAGGACAACAATAAAGGATTTTTGTCTTCTTGGAAACAATAGGAACACCCCCGAAATCCCTGTTTTTCTCCTCTCTAACTCCTCAGTCTTCTCCCATGGACACTGGCATTGCAGAGGCTGACAAAGGAGTCAGAGCACATGGAGCCCTTCCTTCCTCTCTAATCTTTAGGTGCATCCAGTTCTTGGGGTTCACACATCCTCTTAACTGTGTGTTACAAAGTACTCTCTGTGGTAAGAGAGGCCTGATATTAATGCATAGCTTGTTTTTTAACATTTATTTATTTATTTGAAAGGCAGATTACAGAGAGGCAGAGTTAAAGGCAGAGAGATCATCCAAACTCTGGCTAACTCTCAAAATGGCTGCAACAGCTAGAGCTTGGCCTATCTGAAGCCAGGAGCCATGAAGTTCCTCCAGGTCTCCCATGAGAGTACAGAAGCCCAAGCATTTGGGCCATCTTCCACTGCTTTCCCAGGCCAGGGCCATAGCAGAGGGCTAGAATGGAAGTGGAGCAGCTGGGTCTTGAACCAGTGCCCATATGGGATGCTGTCATCAAAGGCAACAACCTCACCCACTATGCCACAGCACTGGCCCTGATAAATAACTGTGATTAATGGTTTCATCAGTCTTGAATTCATCCAAATCTGGGGAACAAAACGGCAGCCTATTTGGGTTCTAGGCCTATGAAAATTGTCAATTCTACATTCAATATAAATGGTAAATTTTCTAATTCTTAATGGATTCAGAACTTTGAAGGAAGAAGGTATAACTGATTTTTAAAAAACGTAAACTTTATTGTTATCACTTGCTTCATAATTTTTATTGTAGCTTAGATGTACTGTTTTGTTTTATTCCGAAACATCCCAAAGAGGGAGACACTGCTATTTCCTTAAATTTACAAATCAATTTGAAAATAATGGGGTTAAATAAATAGTTGAGTTAGTAGGGTAGAGAGTTGAGATCTGAATCATTATTTATCCATTCAACACTTTGCTACTGGACCAAAATACCAATAAGTATACAAGTCAATTTTCACATTGGACTTATGCTTGCTACCTAAATGTAAATAAAATTATAGTCACAGCCTACATGGAATTTATAGCTTAGAACAAGAAAGAAATTAAGTTATTAAGTAATCATATAAGTAGTTACATAATTATAAACTGCAATAATGACTTAGAGATCCTTTTGCTTAGCCATTATATGATTACTATCTTGCTAGTACTAGAATTAATGTTATTCTTTTATCATTTATTTTATTATTGAAGGATTCTGTTCTTTCTTATTTGACTTTTTATTACAATCAGCTGATGTAGAAGCAGATCTGAAATCCTCTGAGTTTTAAGATCATAAAGGAGGCAAGAAATCTTTTTTTTTTCAAAACTAATATCCATTCTACTACCAGTGTTGTCCATTAACAGAGACAGAACTGTTTCTAACATTCAATGATGGAGAATTCCCCTGACAGAGACTGTTAATTGTAGAAAGTAAACTTCGAGAGCTTCTGGCTGAGTTCTTCTATTATGGAATCTTCTAAGGCTTGGGAAGTCTATGGGGCCATGAGAGGTCACATTGCAGACAAGGATTACCAAGGTTGGGTCTTCCAAACTTCTAGTCCAGGGAATAATGAGTACCTACTCTTTTAAATCATCAGTCTAATCCATTTAAATTTTAAAATTATCTAGAATCAGACTTATTCTTAAAAAGAAGTTATGGTAAGGCAAACTTCTTAATATTCTTTAAATGACACAAAACATGAGGAGAGTAGCTGAGAGTACATACTGAGTTTTACCCTTAAAATAATTCCCCCAGTGTATGATTCTCAATTTAAGTGTGTGATTATTTTTCCCCCAGTTTTTGAAGAACAGTCCTGTGTTGCCTAACATTTCATTTAATGACAGGCTGTATGCACGAAGATAGTTTCAACAGATTGTATCACCTAGTGAGATCAGAGCCAGCCTTGTTTGTGTGAGCTCATGCTATGATGTTTGCACATCGCAAAATCACCTAA
Organism: Oryctolagus cuniculus; assembly: GCF_964237555.1. NCBI lineage: Eukaryota > Metazoa > Chordata > Mammalia > Lagomorpha > Leporidae > Oryctolagus > Oryctolagus cuniculus. The sequence goes on from NC_091437.1 coordinate 152,664,698, forward strand.
GGACATCTTTCTTAGAATGTAGCCCAGGGGATAAGTGGCATAGGGCATTCATAGAGCGCAGCTCAGTGTAACTGGGTAGTAATTGAATATATTGCCTCATCTGGTCAGCTTCTTCATTTGTGAAGTGAAGATGATAACAGTACATGACTGATATGATGAGAATTAAATGGCTTAATAAAAATGATTTAGCACAGTACTAGGTACGTATAAAACACCCAATCAACATTAACTTGTGTGATTGTACTGTTGTTCTGAGTGTGTGTGTGTTTCTTTTTAACTATATGGGCATATATTATTTTAAATAAATTATTTTAATTTATAATACTATAGAAGGACAAGGAAGAAGGAAATGGGGTATATGTTTTAAACCAATGCTTCTAGAATGAATTCAATTTTACTCCAAATCCAACTTTGTTGAAAATCAATGTTTTCGGATTTCCATATTTGTTTCAATGACTCACCTGAGCTTTCTACAAAGCATATGTTTAATAATATTTATTATCATCATAGTTTGACAAACATGTAAATTGAATCAGGGTTGCCATGTGGAAGACTCATATCTAGACTCCAAGTCTCTTTAACCCTAGTCTACTTCTTGCTGGGCAGGGAAACCAAGCACAGTGCTGTCTTCATTTCATTCCCCGAATGAAACTTTGTAGTTTACAGCAAACTTTTCTCCTAGTGCTGCTCAGATTCTCTGCCCACTCTCTCCACCCTCATTTCCATTTTTCCAACTTCAGGCACTACCACTTGATGCAGGCAAACATGTTTTCCCTACCAATTAATTTAGCGGAAACCTCACATGTTTGATATTGCAGCAGACAATGTTTCATTATGCTGTCTTGGTTTGAACAGAGAAATGGCTGTTCCTGGAAGCAGCCAAAGCACACTCGAAAGGGTAGAGTTACTGAATTTCAGCCCAGAAATGGAGACCACAAGGGAGGCCAGACTCCATTGAGAAAATGCATCAGTGAATGTGGGTACATAGGAATGCTTAAGAAAAGATTTTATGATCAGCATCAATAGAGCTGTGTGTTTTATAATAAGAATAAGTGTATTCATGTCCCTAAAGTGCTTCAGAACCTCTAACTAAAATACGCTCTTAAGATTTGCTTTCAGGTCTCCCCATGAAATAATATGGCATTTTTCATGCAAGAATGTTAAGTCAGTGTTTCCCCAGGTCTCCAAACACTTGTGTGAAGTTATATCTTAATTGTCTAAGATCTGGACACTGTTTAATAACATTACCTCAACAAAGAAACTTAAAACCAATTGTCAAAATTATATCAGAATCCCCATGTCTAAAATACACACTCATCAACTATAAAATAAACACATACAGTTTCTGGTGCAGGGTATTTGAAGAGATAAACAGGCTTATAAAATATAAGAGAAGGACATTCTAAGTGGTGGAGTCAGATGGAATGGCCTAAAGTGAAAAAGCATCAAGGTTATGGAGACATCAACTATAGGTAGCAAAGGAGTAAAACATAATTGGAGAGACAGTGGTCCATTCTCATGGTTTTGTACTTGTGTTTAAATCAGATTCAATGACAACTCTGACTTAATACACGTTAAGCTTGCATTGTATATATTTACATTTATAATTTACAATTTATGCCAACTTCTCTTATTAAACTGATGCTACTTCTATGTTCATCTTCATTTTTCCAGTGCTACTGAAACTGATCCTATGTATTTCAAGCTTGGAGTTTGCTGTTTTTACTGTTAAAAATGACACTAACAATCAAGAGAATGTGAATATCATTTGTATTGTTTAATCCTTACAATAGCATTGCGGAAAAGGCACTATTATTTTATTATTTCTACTTTATAAATGGAAATCCTGAGGCTTAGTGATTTTAAACAACATAGGAAGTAACATAGCCTGTTTCCTTGTAATATTCCCAGTTATGATCATTAAATTTCTTTGATGTAACTTAAGTGTTTCCTGTTGAGGCTTCCCTTTGCCTGCAACCACTATGTTACATAAGAAGCTAGGTTCAACACTATCTTATGGTAAAAATATCCACTTCACCTCTGCTTCCTCTAAGTTTTTCTTTAAGCATAATATGCAAATAAGCCTAGTCTTATACCATGAGACCAAATCATGAAAGTCATGTTAGTCAAATTGTGCGTTTTTATGATCCCTTTTATGCCATTTGTTTTACCCTGACTTGCATGGATAATTGTTTTGGGTTTTTAAATTTTTTTTTATTTTGTTTAAGGAATTCAACTTCATACATTTAAGATATACAGATTTGGGAACATGATGGTTCTCCCTGCACCTCCCTCCCACCCATACTTCCACCTTTCTTCCTCCTCCCTCTTCCTTTCCCATTCTTGTTTTTTACTGAGATCAATGTTCAGTTAATTTTTATACTCATAAGATTAACTTTACACTAAGTAGAGAGTTTACCTATTAGTATGAAGAAAAAAAGGAGTAAAGAACAAAAACAAAAAAGAAAAACATTGTTCCTTGTATATTGATTATTATCATCTTGCATGTTAATAAGCTTCTACACCTCTGCATCATCATGAACTTTGGGTCACAAAGAAAGAGAAGCAGAATTAGCCCATTTTTCCAAGAAGAAGTGACAAAGTAAATTTCTTAGACCAAAATAAGATAGAGGAAGAGGAAACTATGTCAAAGAAATGTTCTTGGAACATAAGAAGGCTCCTAAACTAGGTAGTCAAATGAACATCAAATCTCATAATTTTGCTCTTATTTAGCTTTGCCAACCTCTGAAAAAACCCTTCCTGCCTTTGTTCTGGATAGAGTCAATATTAGTGATAAAGAAATACACAATCCTTTGCCTTCATAATCATGCTATGCACCCATTAAGAGAACATGTTCGGGCTGGCGCCATGGCTCACTAGGCTAATCCTCCGCCTAGTGGCGCCGGCACACCGGGTTCTAGTCCTGGTCGGGGCGCCGGATTCTGTCCCGGTTGCCCCTCTTCCAGGCCAGCTCTCTGCTGTGGCCAGGGAGTGCAGTGGAGGATGGCCCGAGTACTTGGGCCCTGCACCCCATGGGAGACCAGGATGAGCACCTGGCTCCTGCCATCGGATCAGCGCGGTGCGCCGGCTGCAGCGGCCATTGGAGGGTGAACCAATGGCAAAGGAAGACCTTTCTCTCTGTCTCTCTCTCTCTCTCTCTGTACACTCTGCCTGTAAAAAATAAAAAAAATTTTAAAAAAAGAGAGAACATGTTCTTTCATAGTGAGTAATTACTTTTTTGCAGTCTCAGGTAGGCAGGGATTTGTTAGTTCCTTTATTCATGTGCAGGACACTGAAAGAGTTGGTGGGAATAGAGAAAAAAAAAAGGCAAGCTTCTTGCTTGTCCTCAGATAGGTTACTGTCTGAATTAAATTTAACAGGGAACAAGAATAGTAGAAGTTCTGAGAAGCATTGTTTGGCTGATGTTATTTGATGAATAAGACTTTGTTCTTATTTACTTCCTTTTAAGTTATCTTGGAAACTGCATTTTCCAAGTTGTCTTTACATGAAAAAGAATGCTATGAGCATGGGAGGTAATTTTATTATGTTGGTTTATTTTCTATTTATGCTAAAGTAAATGAAGAACTTGTTATATTTGAAGTTTGGAAAGTTTGAGAGCAAGAGTAATTAACTAATTCCTTCAACCCCGTCTTCCCTTAAATAGGGTAAATTTGCCCGTCTTGAAAGCAATTTCAGTTGTCAAAACACTGGCCTTCTTCATGTCTTTGGATCCTGACAACTATCAAAACTTGGCAAGCAGCCCCTACCTGCCTGACAGAAGGTTATATTTAGTACTGTGTGAAACCTTATTTTCCAGTTTCGGACATACTCAACATTGGATGCTGAGTTCCAACACTCACACTTCCAAATAAAGAGAGATTTTGGAATCCTTTTATGACTGGTAGATGCCTTCACAAAGGTTTCCACCAAATCCAGAATAATCTGATACCAGCCTGTTCCATACTCTGAGGCAGACTATTGTTTTTTGGCCAAATTAAACAGGTCAATTCTTCTTCATTCCTGTGTTTGTTAGTTAGTCCAATCAATGTCCCCGAGCAAGCAATGTAGCACTAAAATCATATTAGAGAGAAAGAGAAGGGGGGGAGGATAAAATTGAAGGAAGGAAGGAAAGAAGGGGGGAGGGTGGGAAGGAGGGAAAGAAAGAATTCTGGTGTGTATAACTCTGTCAGTATTTCCTCCATTGTTTCAATCTAACGTGTAAACTGGCCCCTCCAAATTATATATGAAAATCTGGGATCCAATAGGGCTGAATAGGGAAAAGATATGAAAAGACATGTTGATTTTCAACATGGAAGAATATGGAGGGAGCTTATTCCTATGGGAAAGTTGGTGCAAAGTTTCCAGCAGAAAGCCCGCAGAAGAGAAAAAGGCTCTGTGAAGCAGCTAAGACACCATACAAGCGAACAGCAGCTGGCAGTACACGACCAGCAAATCCAGTGTCTGACAGTAAGAGGAGCGATACCATCTTACCAGAGAAAGATGAGAGGAGGCTGCATCAACCTGCAAACCACTGGTGATCTTGTCTGAAGAACAGTCCCATTGTCTCCAAAGCCTGTGAGCCCAGCATGGAGAGCTGGTGAACAGGGCGCCCACTTAGCTTTAGGAAGGGAGGCCGTGCTGTTCACCTACTCTGCCCCCATGAAATTGCCAGGAGGACAGTAGGGAGAATGCGATCTCCCCAGAGCAAGGCAATTGGAAACTGCAGTGACCTGTGTTCCATTGGTGCATTTTGTCTGAGAGGGAACCTCAGGTCCCCACTGACTTGTAGTCTTGTCTGGAGAGTTGATTGAGGGGAGGGCTGCGCACTGAATGGAGGGATTCAGTTTGCCAAGGCGTATCACAAACTAAGCAAGCAATTGACCATGGGCACTGGACAACTCACCCAATGGATGAGCAGACTGGCAAGGTGGAGGGAAGAACTCCAGCACCCAGTGACTGTGTGACTTCTACACAGGCTGAGAAACTCAGAAAGGCATGTGGTGTGACTGAGATTTTGGACAATCAATGGATCTGACTCCAGAAGCTCAGAATGTCCTGAATGTTGAGGAGGGACCTAACAGAGACTCAATACTCATACTACAGAGCACATAAATCCTTTGTGAGGTGCATGTGCCTTAGGGGGTGGGGTGCACAGGAATAGTGAGCTCACGCTAGATAATTAGATCACCTTTTCTCACAGAAGGGCTGAGGCTGTGAACACCGACAGTGTGATCATCCCCTCCCCCTACTGACAATAGAGGCAATCCACCATGCCCAACCCAGGGTTTCACTCTGGGTGCTTGCTCCACCCACAAACACTGTCCAGAACTCCCTGGTCTCACTGAGCACAAATCGCTATATATCCCCTGAAGGTACATGCATTCTACTAAGCTACAGAGGCACATTCCCAAGAGCATAGTTTTCAGTGGAGATACCAACAAGTGTTTCCCCAGATGTATGAAAATAGATGGAGAAATGCAAGAAATATGAATGAGGAAAACCATATGACTCCTCAAAAGAAGTACAATAGTATTTCAATATTAGACTGTGAAGATAAAGAGATTGACACAATGCCTGAGAAGGAATTAAGAAAATGATTGTATGTAAGATTATTCAAAAACACAAGGAAACAATTATATGAATTAAGGAACTGCATACCTAATATGTTTGGAAAATACTTTAGGGGTAATAGAGATATTAAACAAAAATCAAGCTGAAATATTAAGAATGAAGTACCTCAGAAAGCTAAAAGTAGATATACCATATGACCCAGCAATCCCACTCCTGGGAATTTACCCAAATGAAATGGAATCAGCATATGAAAGAGTTATCTGTGCCTCCAGTTTATTCCAGCTCAATTCATAATAGTGCAGACATGGAATCAACCCAGGTGTCTATCAACTGATGACTGAATGAAGAAGTTTTTATATATAAATTTATATCAATTATATATATACCTAAAATATATTATATAATGAATATATTCATTAAATATAATACATTTATCAAATAATTACACATATTAAATATAAGTATATATGATATAAATATGGAATATTACTCATCCATAAAAAGAATGAAATCATTTGTTTTGCAACAAAAATCAAAGCAACAGGAAACCACTATACTTAATGAAATAAGCCAGTCCCCAAAAGACAAATAACATGTTTTCCTTGATCTGTGGTACCTAATAGAGAACCAAAAATATAATGTATATGAGTGAAATTGACATTTTGAGATTTGATGATTCTTTACAGCCCTGTCTCTACTGTCAAGAAACAGTGCTTTTTCTTCTTAGTAGTTAATATATATTTACTTAGTGGAGGGTTAATCTTATGAGTATAAATAAGCTGAAAGTAAACCATTGTAAACATTAAAAGAAAGAATGAGAAATGTAGGAGCAGGGAGGGTAAGAGCATGGGCAAGAGGGAGAGTAGGGTGAGAAGTATTCCTATGCTCCTTAATCTGTATATATGAAACACATGGGATTGTTTACCTTAAAAATTTTAGAAAAAGATTAAAGGGGCAATGAAGCCAATAAATACATGCTAGAGATAGTGCTTGCAGGCACCTGAGAGTTTGCATGTACAAGAGAAAATGTTTCTTGTGTAAAAATTATGTTCTTATAAATTGCTTCCTTCTTTTTTTTTTTTTTAAACTTTTATTTAATGCATATAAATTTCCAAAGTACGACTTATGGATTACAATGGCTTTCCCCCCATACCGTCCCTCCCACCCACAACCCTCCCCTTTCCCACTCCCTCTCCCCTTCCATTCACATCAAGATTCATTTTCGATTATCTTAATATACAGAAGATCAGCTTAGTATACATTAAGTATGGATTTCAACAGTTTGCTCCCACACAGAAACATAAAGTGAAAAATAATAGATGATTTTTTAAAATGATGATGAAATCAGAGCAGACCTATTGTCATGTTTAATCCCAGTGAGAGTCAAGTTGGGAATTGATAATTTCTTTTTTTTTTTTTTTTTTTTTTTTAACAGAGGATCAGTTTAGTATGCATTACGTAAGGATTTCAACAGTTTGCACCCCCATAGAAACACAAAGTGAAATATATTGTTTGAGTACTCGTTATAGCATTAAATCTCAATGTACAGCACATTAAGGATAGAGATCCTACATGAGGAGTAAGTGCACAGTGACTCCTGTTGTTGACTTTACCAATTGACACTCCTGTCTATGGCATCAGTAATCTCCCTATGCTCCAGTCATGAGTTTCCAAGGCTATGGAAGCCCTCTGAGTTCTCCGATTCTTATCTTGTTTAGACAAGCTCATAGTCAAAGTGGAGGTTCTCTCCCCCTTCAGAGAAAGGTACCTCCTTCTTTGATGGCCTGTTCTTTCCACTGGGATCTCACTCGCAGAGATCTTTTGCCAGAGTGTCTTGGCTTTCCATGCCTGAAATACTCTCATGAGCTTTTCAGCCAGCTCCGAATGCCTTTAGGGCTGATTCTGAGGCCAGAGTGCTATGTAGGACATCTGCCATTCTATGAGTCTGCTGAGTATCTCACTTCCCATGTTGGATCACTCTCCCCTTTATTTACTCCATCAGTTAGCGTTAGCAGGTACTAGACTTGTCTATGTGCTCCCTTTGACTCCCAGTCCCTTCACCATGACCAACTGTGAACTGAAACTGATCACCTGGAACAGTGAGATGGCATTGGTACATGCCACCTCGATGGGATTGAATTGGAATCCCCTGGTATGCTTCCAACTCCACCACTTGGGAATTGCTTCCTTCTTTAATGCTAATTGCATCTTAAAAAAAGAAATGAAGAATTCAACATATCAAATAACAAATATAGTGGAAAGCCTTAACAACAGCCTATGTTGAGGAAGAATAAAGAATTTTGAAGCTAGAAGACAAATCTTTTGATATATTTCAGTCAGACAAAAATAAGAAAAAATAATTAGCAAAACCAAAGGTTTTAGGATCTAGGGGGTACCTTCAGGTGATGAAATATATGTGCCTTAGGAGTCACTGAAGGAATGGAAAAACAGAATTATTTCTAAAACTTATTCATTGAAATAATAGCTGAAAATTTCCCTCACTTGGAAAAAGATATGAACATTCATGTACAGGAAGTATATAGAACCTCAAATAAACATGATCAGAAAAGATCTTCACCACAACACATTATAGTCAAACTTTCAAAAGCAAAACATAAAGAAGAGATCCTAAAATCTGAAAAAGAGTAATGCCAGATTACCTTTAAAGGATTGCCAACTAGATTGACAATAGAAACCCTACAGACTAGGAGAGAATGGAGAAATATAATCTAAATCTTTAAAGAAAAAAACTGTCAGGCCAGAATACTGTACCCAGCAAAGCTCTCCTTTATAAGTGAAGGTGAAGCAAAGATCTTCTGAGACAAAAACTGAAAGATTTAGTCACAGCTCAGCCTGTTTTAAAAATGACACTTAAGTATATACTATACCAAAGCAGAGAAAGATAATCAGAATCATGAAAGAATGTAAAGGCAGAAAACCTGCTAGTAATAGTACAAAGAGATGGCCGACGCCATGGCTCAATAGGCTAATCCTCTGCCTGCGGCGCGGGCAGCCCAGGTTCTAGTCCGGTCGGGGCGCCGGATTCTGTCCCAGTTGCTCCTCTTCCAGGCCAGTTCTCTGCTGTGGCCCGGGAGTGCAGTGGAGGATGGCCCAAGTGCTTGGGTCTTGGGTCCTCACCTGCATGGGAGACCAGGAGAAGCACCTAGCTCCTGGCTTCAGATCAGCGCGGTGCACCGGCCGCAGCGCGCTGGCCGCAGTGGTCATTGTGGGGTGAACCAATGGAAAAGGAAGACCTTTCTCTCTGTCTCTCTCTCTCACTGTCCACTCTGCCTGTCCAAAAAAAAAAAAAAAAAAGTAATAGTACAAAGGGGATCCAAAACAAACAAAAGGAATATTTATGGAGAAACAGCAAGGCCAAATCATTACGTACAAATAGTAATATTGAATATAGATGGACTAAATTCTCCATTTAAAAAATAATAGACTGTCTAAATGGATAAAAAAAGAGCCATATATTTGCTAACTACAAGAAATACACCTCACCTGCAAAGATACACATAGACTAAAAATGAAAGGATGGAAAAAAGTACTCCATGCAAATGGGAATAAAAATGAGAAGGAGTAACTATCTTAATATGAAAAAAGAACACTTTAAGACAAAAGCTGTTAAAACAGAACAGGTCATAATATAATGATTAAGAGATCCATTCAAGATAAAAATGTGTATGTAATTGTATATGAACTCAATTGTAGGACATCCTACTATTTAAAAGAAATGTTAATGGATCTAAATTGAGACATAGACTCCAATACAATAATAATGGGGGAGGGGACCTTCAACACTGGTTTCATCAATGGACAGATCAACTAGATATAAAATCAGCAAAGAAACATATCTAATCTACATTATTGGCCAAATAGCTCTAATCAATATCTACAGAATATTTTATCCCACAGCCTCAAAGCACACATTATTTTCATGAATGCATGGAACGTTCTCTAGGATATACCATATGCTATGCCATAAAACAAGCTTCAACAAATTAAAAAACACTGAAATCATACCATGCATCTTTCCTGACTATAATGTAGTAAAGTCAGAAATTAACAATGTAAGAAACTCTAGAAAATACACAAACATATGGAGAAAGAACAATGTACTTCTGAATACACAGTATGTCATAAAAGACATTAAAAGAGAAATAAAAATTCCCAAAAACAGATGAAGATGATGTCATAACAAATCAAAATAAATAAATAAAGTAAATATAATATTAAGAGGAAATAAATAAAGCAAAGCATAATATTAAGAGGAAAGGTATGGCAATCTGCATTTACAAAAAATTGGAAAGGTATCAGACAAATGATCTAACAATGCATCTTGAGGACCTAGAAAAATAAGAAAGACACAAACCCAGAATTATAGAAGAAATAAACAAATTTAAAGTAAAAAAGATACAAAAGATCAGTGAAGTATTTCTTTATTGAAAAAATAAAACAAATGGATAAACAATTGGCCCAACTTACCAAAAACAGAGAAAATCCAAATTAATAAAGTCAGAGATGAAGAAGGAAATGTTATATAACAGATGCCAAAGAAATAGAGAATCATCAGGAATTATTACAAAGTTATATGCCAACAAGTTGAAAAAATCTAGAAGCAATTGCTAAGTTTCTGGACACTTACAATTAACAAAACTCAGGCTTTAAGGTATGGAAAACAATGGAACAATAACCAATATGGAGACTGAATCAGTAATAAAGACCCTCGCAACAAAGAAAATCCCAGAACCAATGGCTTCAATGCTGAATTCTACCAATCATTTAAAGAACTAAGGAATATTCTCAAATTACTTTGAGACTGCCATCACCTTAGTTCCAAAATCAAAAAAGGATACAGCAAAGAAAGAGAATTACATAATAATATCTATGATGAATATACTAGTTAACAGAATGCAACACCACATCTAAAATATTCTACCCAGACAAAATGAGATTTATCCCAGGGATACAGACATGATTCAACACTCACAAATCAATAACATTATGTCAACAAATCAATAACATCATGTCAACAATGAAAACAGTTGATTATCTCAATAGATGTAGAGAGGCTGGTGCCACGGCTCACTTGGCTAATCCTCTTCCCATGGCGCCGGCACCCTGGGGTTCGAGTCCTGGTTGGGGTGCTGGATTCTGTCCCGATTGCTCCTCTTCCAGTCCAGCTCTCTGCTGTGGCCCAGGAGGGCAGTGGAGGATGGCAGAGGTGCTTGGGCCCTGCACCCGTGTGGGAAACCTAGAGGAAGCACCTGGCTCCTGGCTTCAGATTGACGCAGCATGCCAGCCATAGTGCCATTTGGGGGGTGAACCAATGGAAGGAAGACCTTTCTCTCTGTCTCTCTCTCTCTCTCTCTCACTGTCTAAGTATGCCTGTCTGTCAAAAAAAAAATAGATGTAGAGAAAGAATTTGATAAAATATAATATTCTTTCATGATAAGAACATAAAGCATATTCTGTATATAAGGAACATACCTCAACACAATGAAGGCAATGTATGATAAGCCACAGGCAGCATTTAATTGAATGGGGAAAAGTTGGAAGCATGTTGACTAAGATATGGAACCAGACAAGGGTGCCCACTCTCATCATTACTATTCAATATAGTTCTGGAAATTTTAGCCATAGCCACTAGGCAAGAAAAAGAAATCAAGGGATACTAATGGGAAAGGAAGAATTAAAGTTATCTCTGTTTGTAGATGGCATGATCCAATGCATGTGGGAAACAAAAGACTTCACTAAGAGATTATTGGAACTCATTAGACAGTTTGGAAAAGTTGCTGGATATAAAATCAGCATAAAAAATCAATGGCATTTATATACACAAAAAATGCCATGACTGAGAAAGAACTTGCAAGATCAGTCTCATGTACAATAGGTAAAAAAAGATTTAAATAACTTGGAATAAATTTAACCAAGGATAAGAAAGATCTCTACAATGAAAATTATAAAACATTAAGGAAAGAATAGAAGCACAGATACACACACACAAACGCACACATACATGGGAATATCTTCCATGTCTGTAAATTGGAAGATTAACACAATTAAAATGTCTATTCTACCCAAAGCACTTTACAAAATCAATGTGATCCCAAGAAAATTAACAAGGACATTCTTTTCAGATACAGAAAAAAAATAGACATTGAAAAAATAGACATTGAAATATTGAAATATCAGCATTTAATCCACATATCAACAACCAACTAATCTCTGATAAACAAGCTAAAACCATTCCCTGGGTAAATAACAGTCTCTTTAACAAATGGTGTTGGGAAAATTGAATCACCACTTGCAGGAGTATGAAACAAGACCCCTACCTTTCACCGTACACAAAAATAAATTCACAAATGAACTAAATCACTCACAAGGAACTAAATCTATGACCTGATATCATGAAATTACAAGAGGCAAATATAGGGCAAGCATTGCAAGAAATTGACATAGCAAAAAAATCTTATTGGATAAGACCCCAGAAGTACAGGCAGTAATAGCAAAACTCAAAAAATGAGATTATATTAAGCTATGAAGCTTCTGGATAGCAAAGGAAACACTAAACAAAGCAATGAGGAAATTGATGTTATAGGAGAAAATATTTGGAAATTATGCTTCTGATAAAGGATTAATATCCAGAATATATAGAGAGCTCAAGAAAATCAGCAATAACAAAATAAACAATCCACTTAAGAAATGGGCAAAGGATATGAACAGGCATTTTTCAAAGGCTGAAATTCAAAAGGCCAATAGAAGCACAAAAAATGCTTAGGATCATTAGTCACCAGAGAAATGCAAACAAACAAACAAACAAACAAAAAAAACCAATGAGATTTCACCTCACCCCAGTAAGAATGACTTTTATCCACAAATCAAAAAATAACAAATACTAGTGAGGATGTAGATAAAAATGTTACCTTAATACACTGTTGGGGGAGTTGTAATTAGTGTTGCCATTTTGGAAGACAGTGTGGGGGTTCCTCAGAAATCTGCATATATATATACTATACAACCCAGACATTCCACTCCTGGGAATATACCCAAATGAAATGAAATAGCATCTGAAAGAGTTATCTGTACCCCAATATTCATAACAACTCAAATCACAACAGCTAAGATATGGAATCAATCTAGATGTCCAACAACTGATGACTACATAAAGAAAATGTGAGATAGATAGATAGATAGATAATAGATAGATGATAGATAGATAGATATATAGATAGATAGAAATATATATGTCTAATATATACAACACAAAATACTCTTAAAATGTATGAGTAAAATTAATATATTGAGATTTGATTATTGCTTATAGCCCTTGTCTATATTCCTGTGAAAAGTGGTATTTCTACTTTATGCTTGTAGAACTCTTTATTTAGATTAGCATCAATCCTGTGATTATAAATTACATTAAAGTATTTCATTGCAATATTAAAGGAAAAAGAAAGGAAAAAGGAAAGCAGGAAGTATCATTATGCTGTGAAAACTTTATATATGAAATACATTATCTGCTCTCTTTCTAACTTCTCATCAGAATCCCTGCAAGCTAGCAGAGAATAGAGAAATATATTCCAAGTCTTAAGAGAAAAAAAAGCCTGTCAACTCAGAATACTGTATGCTACAAAGCTCTCATTTCTGAATGAAAGAGAAATAAAGATCTTCAATAACAAACAGAAATTGAAAGAATTTGTCACCACTTGTCCAGCCTTACCAAATATGCTTAAGGTTGTGCTACACACAGAAACACAGAAACATGGTCATCACTATGAAAGAAGGTAAAGGTAAAAAATCTTCTGGAAAAAGAACAAAGGAAATCCAAAGTGAATAAAAGGAATGTTTATGGAAAAATGGCAGGGCCATGTCCTTGAATGTAAATGGCCTCAATTCTCGAGTTAAAAAATACAGACTGGCTGAATGGATTAAAAAAGCAAGACCCATCTATTTGCTGTATACAAGAAACACACCTCACCAACAAAGATACATGCAGATTGAAAGTGAAAAGATGGAAAAATATATTCCATGCTAACAGAAACCAAAAAAGAGCTGGTGTAACCATCCCAATGTCATACAAAATAGATTTTAACACAAAAACTGATAACAAAGGCAAAGAAAGACACTATGTAATGATTAGGGGATCAATTCATTAGGAAGATATGACAATTATAAACAGATATACAACTTATTACAGGGAGCATAGCTATTTAAAAGAAAGGTTAATGAATCTAAAGGTAGACATACTCCAATCCAATAGTAATGGGGGACTTCAATACCCCACATTCAGCAATAGACAGATCAACCAGACAGAAAATCAGCAAGGAAACAACAGAGTTAATCAACACTATAGACCAAATGGACCTAACAGATGTCTACAGAAGTTTTCATCCTACAGACGCAGAGTACATGTTCCTCTCACCAGTGTATGGAACTTTCTCTAGGCTATACTACAGTTTAGGTGATAAATCAAGTCTCAGCATATTCAAAAAAATCAAAATCATACCATGTGTCTTCTTGGACCACAATGGAAAGAAGCTGGAAATCAGCAACTCAGGAATGTCTAGAACATATGCAGTCAAATGGAGACTGAATAACATACTCCTGATTGAACAGTGGGTCATTGAAAAAAGCAAAAGAGAAATCAAAAAGTTTCTGGAAATGGATGAAATGACAATACAACATATCAAAACATATGGGACATAGTAAAAGCAGTGTTTAGAGGAATGTTTATAGCAATTGGTACCTACATCAAGAAATTAGAAAGGCATGAAATAAATGAACTATCAATGCATCTTAAAGACCTAGAAAAACAAGAGCAAACCAAGCCCAAAACTAGTAGGAGAATGAAGTAATTAAATTAGAGAAGAAATAAATATTAAAGCCAAAGAAATTACAAAAGATAAGCAAAATGAAGAGCTTTTTAATGAAAACGTAAACTAAATTGGCCCAACTAACCAAAATAAGGAAGAAGAGGACCAAAATCAATAACTTTAGAGATGAAAAAGGAACAAAAGACATCACATAAATAAAAAGAATCATCAGGAATAACTATGAAGAGCTGGATGCTAACAAATTGGGAAACCTAGAAGAAATGCATAGATTCCTGCAGACATACAACCAACCTAAATTGAGCCATTAAGACATAGAAAACCTAAACAGACCAATAACCAAGATGGTAATGGAATCAGTAATAAAGACCCTCCCAATGAAGAAATGCCCAGAGCAGATGGCTTCACTGTTGAATTCTATCAGACACTTAAAGAACTAACTCCAATTCTTCTCAAGTTATTCCAAACAATTGAAATGTAGGAAGTCCTCCAAAACTGCTTCTATGGAGCAAGCATCACCATAATTCCTAAACCTGAAAAAGATGCAACAGAGAAAGAGAACTACAGAACAATTTCCCTAATGAACATAGGGGCAAAATTACTAGCCAATAGGAATCCAACAACACATAAGATCATTCACCCAAACCAAATGGGATTTACCCCTTTTGTGCAGAGATGTTTCAGCATTCCCAAATCAATTAATGTGATATACCACATTAACAAATTGAAGAACAAAACCACAAGATCATCTCAATAGATGCAGAGAAAGCGTTTGATAAAACAGAATACCTTTCATGATGAAAACTATAAGTAAGTTGGAAATAGAAGGAACATTCCTCAACACAATCAAGGCAATTTATGACAAACCTACCACCACAATACTATTGAATGCATAAAAGCTAGAATCATTCCCACTGAGATCTGGAACCAGACAAGGATGACCATTCTCCCCATTGCTATTCAAGATAGTCCTGAAAGTTTTAGCCAGAGCCATTAGGAAAAAAAAAAAGAAATCAAAGTGATATAAAGTAGGAAGGAGGAAGTCAAAGTATCCTCATTTGCAGATGACATGATTCTATTTATAGCAGATCCAAAAGACTCCACTAAGAGAATATTGTAACTCACAGAAGAGTTTGGTAAATTGGCAAGATATAAAATTAATGCACAAAATCACTGCTCTTTGTATACACAGAAAATGCCATAGCTAAGAACTAAGATCAGTCACATTCACTATAGCTACAACAAACATCAAGTAGCTTGGAATAAATTTAACCAAAGATGTCAAATATCTGTATGAAGTGAATTGCAGATTAAACAAAGAAATAGAAGAATATTCCAAAAAATGGAAACGTCTTGCATGTTCATGGATTGGGAGAGTCAATATCATCAAAATGTCCATACTACCAAAAACAATTTGCAGATTCAATGAAATACCAATCAAAATACCGAGGGTATTCTTCTCAGATCTAGACGAAATGATTCTGAAATTCATATGGAAACATAGAAGACCCCAAATAACTAAATCAAGCTTATACAACAGAAACAAAGCCAGACACATCACAATACCAGTTTTCAAGGCATACTACAGGCATAATACAGGGTATTTATTATCAAAACACCCTGGTACTGGTACAAAAACAGATGGATAGACCAATGGAACAAAATAGAAATGTCAGAAATCATCCCCTGCATCTAAAACCAACTTATCTTTGGCAAAAGAAATAAAATTAATCCCTGGAGCAAAGACAGTATCTTCAACAAATGGTGCATGGAAAACTGGATCTCCACCTGCAGAAGTATGAAGCAAGATTCCTACCTTACACAAAAATCCACTCAAAATGTATTAAAGACCCAAATCTAAGCCATAAAATTACTAGAGAACATTGGGGAAACCCTGCAAGACATGACATAGACAAAGAGTTCTTGGAAAATTCCCCAGAGGCACAATCAAAACCAAATTGACAAATAGAATTACATCAAGCCAAGAAGCTTCTGTACTACTAAACAAGCACTCTACAAAGTGAAAAGGCAACTGACAGAATGGGAGAAAAATATTTTCAAACTGTGCAACTGATAAAGGTTCAATTATCAGAATACCCAAAGAGATCAAGAAACTCAACAACAAATCAAATAACCCAGTCTTAAGAAATGCGTAAAGGAGTTAAAGAGGCATTTTTTGGAGAGGAAATCCACATGGCCAACAGACACGTGAAAAAAATGTCAGGATCACTAGCCATCAGGGTAATGCAAATCAAAACCACAATGAGGTTTCACATCACTCCAGTGAGAATAGCTTTCATACAGAAATCAACAAACAACAAATGTTGGTGCGGCTGTGGAGAAGATGGTGCCCTAATCCTCTGTTGTTGCAAATGAAAGCTGTTACAACTTTGGAAGACAGTATGGAAATACTTCAGAAAACTGAATATATACCTACTATATGACCCAGTCATCCCACTCCTGGGAATTTACCCAGGGGAAATGAAGTCAGCCTATGAAGGAGTTATCTGTAACCCCATGTTTATTGCAGCTCAATTCACAATAGCTAAGATATGGAATCAACTCCAATATCTTTCAACTGAAGAGTGGTTAAAGTAAATATGAGATATATACACCATGCAATACTACGCAGTGGTAAAAAAAATAATGAAATCCTATCATTGGCAACAAAATGGATGAAGCTGGAAAACATCCTACTAAGTGAAATAAGCCAACTCCAAAAGGACTAATACTGTATGTTCTCCCTGATCTCAGTTAACTACCACAAAGGTAATCTATAGAAGTGAAATTTAGGGGCCAGCGCTGAGGCTCACTTGGTTAATCCTCTGCCTGTGGTGCTGGCATCCCATATGGGCGCCAAGTTCTAGTCCCGGTTGCTCCTCTTTCAGTCTAGCTAAGCTGTGGCCTGGGAGGGCAGTAGAGGATGGCCCAAGTGCTTGAGTTCCTGGGAGACCAGGAAGAAGCACCTGGCTCCTGGCTTTGGATCAGTGCAGCACCAGCCTTAGCAGCTATTTGGGGAGTGAACCAATGGAGGGAAGACCTTTCTTTCTGTCTCTCTCTCTCACTCTCTATAACTCTCCCTGTCAAATAATAAAAAAAAATATTTTAAAGTGTAATTTATATTTTGAGATGCAATGACTTCGAACAACTCTTGTCTTGACAATTGAGGAACAGTTTTTTTATACTATTTGTTGAACCCTTTACTTAGTATAGAGTTAATCACATATGTATAAATTTAATTGAAAATAGATCTTAGTAAAAAATTAGAGTGAGACTAGGAGAGGGAGAAGGATGAAAGGTGGGAATGTGGATGGGAGGAAGGGTGATGGCAAGAATCACTATGTTCCTAAAGTTGTACTTACAAAATGCATGAAGCTTGTATTCCTTAAATAAAAAATTTCTGAATGAAAAATAAATATATTTAAAATAAAAAGAAATACATGAAAATCTATATCTTTATTAATAAACAAAAAATATAAAAACACAGAGTATACATGGAAAAAAACTAAACAAGAGAGAGAATAGCTCATGTGGCCCCACCATGCAATCGTATTGTCATATTTGTTTAAGAATCTATTATTTGTCTCCATACTTTCTTGTACATTTTCTTTTTCCCTAAGCATTCTCACGTAGTATGTGCTTCTAAGATACAATGATAATGTTACATTCCATTATCCTCCCCTCCTAACTGCCCTCATTGTTTAACATCTGTGTAACCTTGGAAAAATTACTCAAAATTTCTGATCTTAAGATCCCTCATGTGGATAGTAAATTACTTGCTTCATCAATCTCAAAAGTCTGCTCTAACCCATGAATGAAATTCTGCATGACTTTTCCAATAGATGTATTTTCTACAAACCTAAACTAGATCAGACATTCAATACATATTGGATAAATGAGTAAACGGGTAAATTAATGAGAGCAATATATAAAGGAAAACATTTTGTACACTGTATAGTAGGACACAGCAGCAATGCTCATTTGAAGAAAACCAAGCTGTTGTACTTTTCAAAGTCTTTTATGTTCACAGTGATTTTTCCATGAAAGGAATTCCTGGCAAAGCATTTTTCAGGACACACATTTGTAGAATGCACTTTAGCTAAATGTGATCAGACCAGCCAATGATGGAGTGACAACTCTTGGGTAGAACTTTGCTTATTGCTCCAAAATTGTGAGTAGATCGCTAAGCTGAAAGAAAAAGGAAATACCAGAGGCCTAAATATCTACATAGAGCCACAAATCATCTCAGAATTCTTTGGCATATATTAAGAGGTATGTAAGCAAATCTGCTATTTCTCACTGTCATTTCGGGCTCCCACTTACTTCCTATATCAATCAATGTAAAAAGATACATTTAGTGAGGAATAGAAAAAGGAGAAAGTTTGTCAGAGTCATGAGTTATTAGGCAAGAGACAGAACCAGCTTTCTTCTGAAGTCATAAGACAGAACCAGCTTCAAATGAAACAACATGTGCCTGCACCTATGCAGATAGGAAGAATAAGTTAATGACAGCTGGACAGAGACAGCATTATTTACTGCCATTAATTAATAAGATAAGGATGTGTGAGCGCCAATGAGGAAAGTAAGAATAAAGAAGGGAGTCTTGCTTGGGTACAAAGAGCTATTCGGGATGGTATACTGCCACCAGAAGACCATGGCATCAAAAGCTGTACAGAATATAAAGAATTAAAGGGAATAATTGTTATATCTCCCATCAGACACCTGTTGAAGTCTGAAGGTATGCTTACAGTCCATTCACCCTCACCCCAGAGAGGCAGCAATTGGATCCTGCCTCTAACAAAACCGTGAAGATCAATGACTTTTGCTGAAGAGGCATACATATCAGTAGCTAAGGAACATTTGCGTCCTTTTCACCAAAAACTTCCAATACCAATAGAAGTCCCCAGGCCATGCCATAGGGAGAGAGAGAAGATTCTGGAACACAAAACAGCTTTTTATTGCTACAAGTGACAACAGAAATCTACTGAAACTTTCCAAGACAAAGCAAAGAGTTAAAGGGTGCAAAACATGCATCAGGCAAGCTCTCTGATATTTATAGAAAAGGAAAAGCTTTGGAATAAGCTGTGTTAAAAATGAGTGCATTATTTCTCCATGACAGTTGGTAAACAAAAGATGTAAAGTTTCAGGGATGTTACCTAAGTTAAATAATTTGAATATCTCAAGAAAAATCTGCCACTTGACTCTCATGTTGGGCTATCTTTTAGTTTTTTAACACTCTGCCTAGACTTCAAGGTAGCAAAAACTCAGTACTGATCCAGGCCCATTGCCTATTACCACTAATATTTCCTTGAATATTTATCTAGTGTCAGATTTAATTCCACCCCAGGGGTGCCCAGATCATCCCAAAGCTGGATGATTCAACCACTACAAATCATCCCTACTTTTAAGTGAAAAGTGTCAATGTGGCTATCTTTCTTATATTGTTCTTTTAAACTCTACACATTGACAAAATAAATTTAATATTAGTGTATAATGCTAGTGATGTGTTTTAAATGGAGAAATGCTGAGTCATTAGTGTAGAGGTTATAAAATTTGAGAGGAAATACAACCATTTGAAAATCACCAATCGTATTATCATTTGATAGACTCTTTCTACTGGAATGTTGAAATGTTTCTTTAGCTTAACTAGCACTTATTTTCATGCTGTGGAGTTATGTCAAGTATTCAGAAGATCAGTATCTGGCAAATTCTTATAAAGAGTCAGATAGAAAATATTGTAGGTTCTGTGATCCATATAGCCTCTATCATAACTACTGAAGTCTTCTATCTTACTGAAAAATCAGCTATAAACAATACATAAATGAATAAGCATGACTGTGTTTAATAAAACTTTAATTTCAAAAGCAGGTGAATGTTGGATTTGACTCTGAGGCTATAGTTAGCTGATCTTTGTACTAAAGAATTTGCTGATTAAAGTGTTTAAAAGAAGTTTCGTTGGGATTTTATCACTATTAAAAACATTATGCATGTTATAAAACTTTTAGCAACACAGAAAAAAAAACAAAAAGAAAATTAACTATCATACTCAGGTAATTACAATCAAATCAGCACATTTTCTTTCAATTTTATTGAGTTGTTTTATATACTGTGAATCTGCTGTTTAAACAATTTTATGTCCTGCTTTTATTCTTAACATGACATTGTAGGCTTTTAATATGCTATTGCAAACTATTTATTGGCATTGTTTTAATAGTTGTATAACATTTCATTGAGTGAGTGTGCCAGAGTAGATTTTACATAATCAATTATTTCTCCTCTAATAAGTAGGGTGTTTACCATTGGAAATGCATTCATATTTATATTATATATACATATATATATCCTACTGTATTTTAAACTATTGTCATAGGTTGATCTTTAAGAAATAAAATTATTGAATTGCATATTGACAAAGGATTTTCTGAAGTTGGTCATTTCCATCTGCACTCCCACTAGCAATATAAAACCAAAACTTATTCTGGTAAATCAGTAGCTAACCAGGACTTATTAAAAAAAATCTGTGATGTAGGATGTAAAAATGCTATCACTTTTAGCATATTTTTCTATAACATTTTCCGTGTTTATTGCTCATTTATTATTTTCCCTTTTATAACTTGTGTATTCATGACAACATCATTTTTTTTTTTGACAGGCAGAGTGGACAGTGAGAGAGAGAGACAGAGAGAAAGGTCTTCCTTTTTTCCGTTGGTTCACCCCCCAATGGCTGCTGCGGCTGGTGTGCTGCGGCCGGCGCACCGCGCTGATCCGAAGCAAGGAGCCAGGTGCTTCCCCTGGTCTCTCCAAGCACTTGGGCCATCCTCCACTGCATTCCCGGGCCACAGCAGAGAGCTGCACAGGAAGAGGAACGACCGGGGCAGAATCCGGTGCCCCGACCGGGACTAGAACCCTGTGTGCTGGCGCCGTAGGCGGAGGATTAGCCTATTAAGCCACAGTGCTGGCTGACAACATCATTTTCTAATGTGATGATTAATCTTTGGTACAAACATAAGGCAAAAGTAATTTTCTTAATAAAAATAAGAACTACAAACTGCTGAGTGCTTATTTAACAGACAATTATATATAAGTGTGTGTGTACGTAATTTTATTTAAATCTCACAGCAACATTATACAGCTGCTATCTGAGTTCCTTAATGCTGGCTGATATCCCTTATACACTGAATGTCATATAAAGTGCAAAGGATGGATTTATTTTGCATTACTCCCTGGTAAAATGCCTGTATTCATTAAGCACTTAGATCTTGGGAATTGTGCAAAGTATTTTACATGCATTATATGAGTTCAATCTCACTGTAATTCCATAATGTATGTAACATTGTTCTTATTTTGTTAACCAAGAAACAAATGTTCTGGAAAATGGAATACTTTTTGTTGCAGTTAATATGACTTGTAAATGGTCGAGGCAGGACACAGGTTTGCCTGTCTCCAAATTCCGTCACTGAAAACTTGTAAATCCTCTTCCTTCTCCAATTTTGGGTTTGAATTCTTGACCCTGTATCCCTTCTTAATTTTTTTTTTTTGTGCTTTTGTTTCTGGATCCTGGTGGATGCCTCTTTGGGCTTCACAGGCTTCAACTTCTAAATTGGATCCAATTTGTTTTTACCTCTCATTTTGCTACATACATGCATTCACAAATACCCAAACAAATACATATGACCTTAGATGACAAAACATTGTCTGGGAATATTTCCCAGGAGAGGAGAGACAAGTTCTCAAATATCAAATTCCTTCTATGTGGAATTTGCTTTGTTTTCTTTTTCATGTATTTATTTTCGAGACATATAGATCTCCTATTCTCCGGTCCATTCCACAAACAACTGTGATGTCTGTGGCTGGACAGAGGCTAAGGCCAGGAGCCTGGAATTCAATTGAGGTCTCCCATGTGGATGACAGGAGCCCAAGCAATTGAGCCATCACCACTGCCTTCCATGTCTGCATCAACAGAGAGCTAGAGTCAGTAGCCAGAGCTGGAAACTGAACTCAAGTGCTCCAATGTGAGATGAGAACGTTTGACGGGCTAGGCTAAAAGTCCACTCCTAGAATTCAATTTTTAATGTTGTAGTAAATTTGAGTTCTTTCAATCAGGGGTTTTGTTTTCTTTTACCTTTTCATTAAATACCACCTTCCTGTCCGTGTGCAATATTCTTCTTCTAAGATAATTTATGTAACCAGATTGAAATTTTACCAGTGTGAGATGAGACTATGTGTGTTCAATAATTTGGGCATTTTATTTTACATATGTGTGAGGACTTTATAGTCAAATGAGCTTCAATTTGGTATCTTTACCATACCCACCCTCCCAGGCCTACTTCATTCCCTTTTTGGCCCAGGTCAGGAACCCCATATTTGAATATCCTTTGGAATTTAGATTTTAAATTTGGTTCTGGAGAAATCCATTTTTGCAGTTCATGTACAAGGAGTGCTTCTGGTATGTCATTCTAGTCTCCTTTCAGAGTGTGGTAATGCTGGACAGATGACTTTTCAGAATGTTAAATGGAAAGTTGCTGTATTTTAAAAGTCTTAATGTCCCAAATGGCCATGAGAGATCCTCCACTTGACTTTCATCCCTCCCAGTGTTTCACTCACTCTGTCTAGATTTGAATGTGGAAAGAACTCAGCACTTAACCAGCCCTGCTGCCTGTTTTCTCATACAATATATCTTCAAAATGTTTATCCAGTAGATTTTTAAAAATTGGAAAAGAGAACAAACCACCTCAAAATTACCAACGATTTTTACAACTTCACAGGCACTTTTTCTGGGGACACTGACTCCAGGTTGGACACCATCTGTCAGGCTATGTCATAACTCAGTCTTAATACATAATGAGGTACTCGTAGGCTTCTGTTTTGGGAAAGTCTGTTGCCCCGTATCCACCTGCCTATTCCAATCCTTGAAATTTTGAGAAGCCCTAAATGGGGTGATCTCTTCTTGGATCAAAAATACCCTTCTCAGATATCTAGAAGCTAATG
The DNA here is from genome assembly GCF_964237555.1 of Oryctolagus cuniculus. Taxonomy (NCBI): domain Eukaryota; kingdom Metazoa; phylum Chordata; class Mammalia; order Lagomorpha; family Leporidae; genus Oryctolagus; species Oryctolagus cuniculus. Next base: position 152,688,094 of record NC_091437.1, read on the forward strand.
GCATCTACCTAGAACAGAGAGGGTCTTACTCAAGGGCAGAGAGATTATTTAGTTCCACCTCATTTTTGCTACAATACCGTAAAAGGGATCCCATATGTTGGTAAATACAAGAATTAGTAAAATATTTCAAGCAACTACTGTTTCACCCAAGAGACTAATTCCAAATTCCAAGTCATTTGCAATTCTTCCATATAAATGTAATTGTCCTGATGGTAGACAAGTTTAGAAATAACACTGGACTTAGAACTGAACAATTCTGACTTTGAATCTTCTTGCAAGTCTTGCCTAGTTGGGAAAACTCCATAACCTGTTTAAGCTTCCTGGTTCTTCACAGAGATATTATAACATGTCTTGCAGTATATGTATGAGACTTCAAAATTCTAACATGTAAATTCAAAGTACAAATCTTGGAACATAACAGCTATTTATCATATTATTTACTGTCCTCATCTTTTCTCCTATCACTTTTACTCCTTCTCTTCCTCCTTCTTGCGGATGAACCTGCAAGGCATCTCCAAAGACCAAGGAGAAGTGGGCCTAAATTTGGGCCCTCTCATATTTATAACCCAGCTCTCATCAGAATATATAGTAACTCTGACCCTTTCCTTCTACTTACTGAGATGGTTGTGGCTTTGTTTTACCTTTTGGTTCTCAAAAGGATGTCCTTGGACCAGCAACATCAGCATCACATTGGTGCTTGTTAGAGGTGCCAAATATTGGGCCCCATTCCAGACCTCCTAAATCAGAAATTCTGGATGTTATAGCTATCTATTTTTTAGAACCCTCCAGGTGATCCTGATACACACTCAAATTTGAAAATCATTGCCCTCCACAAACCCACTTCAAATTGCCTTTCCTGCACCAAGAAAGGAAAGGCAGCCCTGGATCTTGACATTGGATTGTCAAAGTTTCTCAAATGTCCTGCCATGGAGCCCATGTCAAAAAAAAAAAAAAAAAAAAAATTCCTAACTAAAGTCAGTTCCCCCAGGCTACAATTCAGACATGGGTGAGATATGTTGATTCACTAACTTGTTTCTCCAGTATAAATGCTTTTGAAGTGTCTGAGTTAAATAAACATTTGTAGTGAACCCAAACTTCTTACTTGCCCTCTTTCCACTCCCTATCAAAATCCTCTCTTAGATCCTCTTCAAAGGAGATTTTGAAGACAAATAAGACTATTGAATATTGCTTCCCAGGCCATAGAATTCATATGTTAAAACAACCATATTGTTCCATGATTTCACCACTCTAACCCCTTTGCTTCCTTACTTGAAATATTTAGACATTCCCTTAATAATAATGGACATGAAAAATATATACTACTCACAACCATCCTGCAAAGTATACTTTTTTTTAAATTTATGAATCAGGAAATCAAAATTGCAATTGGTTGCTACAGCAGATGCTATTGCTTTGGGGCTTACAACCCCAAAGCTCACTGCTTAGTTCACTTGAGGCTTGAAATTTGTCTCTTCAAGTACTTCTCAGGCACAGCAGCCAGGGGCAACTTTCACACAGTGACAGGAGTCACAAGGAAAATACACCAGCTGCCTAGTCCTTTGGCAAGACAAATCTCAGGTATAGCTTCCACACTCAGATACTCCCAAGAAAGACTAAGTACTAGAGGCCAATGGACACTCACTCAACGTCCTTTATTAGTTACCTCCTTTCTCTATTTTGCTTTTCCCAGCCCTTCTCTTTTTTAGCATTGAATTACAAATACATTCTCTGCACCCATGGTTTTGTTTCAATATCTGTTTCTGGAACCCATAGGAAGGCAGTTGTACTATATGACAAAGATCACACACACAGTTCAGGCAAACTAGGAGTCACCTTTTTTTCCTACTATAGGGCATCTTCAAAAAGTTCACTGAAAATGCATATTATGAAAAATCTAAGCATAGATTTTAATTTTTGCACCAAAATGAATTTATATTTCAATTTCATTTCTGTGAACATTTGAACTACTGTTCTATGTTGAAAACATAGTGCAAGAGCTTGCTATTCAGTTTATCATGACACTATATTCTTGCTAATGTCCCCTGAGGGCCCAGAATTGATGAAAACACAGAAGTGTTTGAGACTTAGTTGGAAAACAAGTAGCCATTGAATTCTCACTCTGAACTCCCATCAGCCTTTTGTACAGCAAGTTGAGTTTCATAACACATTTTCCTATCTCCTATTATCATTGATTTTCCCAACATCTACATCACAAGGGAAAGAACTTAATGCCTGTTATCTAATAAGTTCTTAATATATTGAGTAGATGAGCAAACCTTTGAATACATTTCTCATTCCCATTTTAGATATAGGAATCTAAAATATTGCATCCTATCAAAGATCACATCACTGGTTAACAATCCAGGCAAAATTAAACACCTAGTGTCTTCAGGCCTCATCTAGTGCTTTTCCTACTTCATTCAGAAATGCCCTTTAAGGTTAAATGTTTTCCCAATGTTTTTCAATCATTGGAAGAAAATTATATGGTTTAAAGCAATCTATTATCATGGGTACTATTCAAAGAAAGTAATTGTTCAGAACAAATTTATTCTGAAAAAGTCTTGGTTTTGGTTTTTGGACAAATGAGGTCTTTTGGCAGCTGAATTTGAAAAATTTAATGGTTGATCCAGTGCAAACTCAGGATTGATTGTCACCAGAGGACAATTCCAATCAAGGATTTTCTGGGATATATTACAATCACCAAGCCATGCCACTCTTATTGCATTCTTTAATCTGTCAATAGACATGTTTTAGACAAATGTTATGCACAAAGCCATACTCTAGGTGCTTCTCAAAACATACTTGTGGTGAGTCTCTGCCTTCAAGATGATAAATCAACCTTTCTTTTCCATCTTCCACCACCTCAAATGCAGGCCACCATATTAATGTAAGCCATGGTTGTCTGTTACATATATCGTTTTTTAAATAATATTTGAAAGGCAGAGACAAACAGACAGAAACAGTCAGAGCATGAGACAAATCATCCATCCGATGATTCTGTCTCCAAATTCCAACAACAGCCAGAACTGAGCCAGGCCAAAGCTAAGAGAAGGGAACTTAATCCAGGTTTACCACATGGGCAGCAGAGATCCACCGCTTGAGCCACCACTAGCTGCATCCCAGGGTGCACATTAGCAGGAAACTGGAATTAGAAGTGGAATCAGGACTCTGAAGACTTCCTTTTTTTTTTTTTAATTTTTTTTTTGACAGAGTGGACAGTGAGAGAGAGAGACAGAGAGAAAGGTCTTCCTTTGCTGTTGGTTCACCCTCCAATGGCCGGAACAGCCAGCGCGCTGCGGCCGGCACACCGTGCTGATCCAGTGGCAGGAGCCAGGTGTTTCTCCTGGTCTCCCATGGGGTGCAGGGCCCAAACACCTGGGCCATCCTCCACTGCACTCCCTGGCCACAGCAGAGAGCTGGCCTGGAAGAGAGGCAACCGGGACAGAATCCGGCACCCCGATTGGGACTAGAACCCGGTGTGCCGGCGCCACAAGGCAGAGGATTAGCCTAGTGAGGACTCAAACACATGCACTCTCTTACTGATATTCCTGAAACAGTTTCTAACATGATGTTTGCTTTAGGTTCTTGGTAAATATCCTTTATCAAGTTGTAGAAGTTCTCTTTTGTAGTTTAAAGTTTAATATATGGTGAAATTTATCAAATTGTTTTTCTCCATCAATTTAGATAATCTTGGGATTTTATCCCTTTAATCTGCTTTTTAGATTTATTTTATTTATTTCAAGGACAGAGTAACCTAGAGAGGAAGAGACAGAGAGAGAAAAAGAGATTTTTCATCCACTGATTCACTACTCAAATGGTTGCAATGGCCAGGGATGGGTTAGGCCAAGCCAGGAGCGTGGACTCCATCCAATTTCCTGCATGGGTAGCAGGGGCCCAAGTACTTGAATCATCATCTGTTGCTGTCTTATGCATATTAAGAAGGAGCTGACTTGGAAGTAAAGCAGTAGGGACTTGAGCCTCAATCTGATATGGGACCTGATGGACAATGCTGGCCCCTCCCTTTTAATCTATTAAAATGTAAACTGTTTAATTTTCTAATACTAAATCAATCTTGGTTACCTTGATGGAAGGGGAATAAGTTAATCATTATATAGTCTTAATTTTATATACTCATGGATTAGGTAAATAGGTATTTTTCTGAGTTTTTCAACTATGTTGATAAATGATATGGCTTGTATTTGTGCTTTATTCCTTTAGTTTTGTTAGGCTTTGTTATCAGGATTGTTCTATCCTCTTAAAATGAGATTGGAATATTCCTTTCTTTCTCTACTTTTTGCCTAATTCAAGCTTTAGGTATAATCTGGATACATCCATCTTTTGAAATTCTTCCATGAGCAGCCCTAATTGGATTAGGTACATTCTCCATATGTTTTGTCCCCACAGGGCCTACCTCACTGCACTTCTACTGTATATCCAATAGGCCTCTTATTTTATTAGATGGCAAATGTGAGAGCAAAAAATCTACATCTAATACTCTATTGTATCTCAATGCATTACCTTGTATATGTAGGCATTAAATTTATTTTACCAAATAACAATTGCTAACAATTATTAGATATTTACTATTTTTAGAAATTATGCAAAGGTCAATGTTATGTTATATGACAAGGCGAATGTTAAGGTTACATGTGGAATAATATTTGCTAAACATTTGGTTAACCTTGGAGATAGATGTTATCTCTTTTTGAGATAAAGTTTATTCATTTATTTTTATCCACTAGAATAGAGAAAAGAGAGAGAGAGAGAGAGAGGGAGAGAGAGAGAGATTTCTCACATGCTCACCGCAGGCAGAGCTTGTGACAAAACCAGGAGCCAGGAACTCCATCTGGGTCTAACCCATGGGTGGCAGGGATACAAGTACTTGGTCCATCATGTGCTTCCTCCCACAGCATGCATTACCAGGGAACTGGACTGGAAGTGAGGATGGGATTCCAACTGGGATGTGGGTGTACCGAGGATGTTAGCCTTCTGCACCTCAACACCTGACCTTAATAGGAAGTAATAATATGTAACATGATTCTGTCCTGAAGTTATGTAAATGTCTAAGCAAAGCGTTGAAGATCAGCTTGGTTTCTTTTCACTACTCATAATGTGAAAGAAAGAGAAATTTTGGGAAAACAAACAAAAAAATCTCCAGGACTTGATGATTTGGTAATCCTACTTGCATATTTAAGAGACCTCAGGGAATGGCCTACAAGGTAGAAGAATAATAGAAACAAAATAAATTGCCCTATAAAATTAAAATGAGAACTATTAGTTTTAGGCAGAGTCCAAGTTGGTAGCTTCAATGGGTAAGGAATAAAGAGGAATATAAAAATTGAGAGAGCAATTTAGTATAGTGGTGGGCTAAGTTGTGACTGTGGACAGAGGGTTCCTTGAAAACAGGACATCCTAAAGATAGAAGATTTGCAGTGTCTGGTAACCAATATTAAATTGTTTGCTGTAAATAAAATTTTTCATTTAGGAAAACTTATTTATTGTGATGTGCTACTGAATGTTTCTGTCCCTAAACTTTAGTCAAATCTGTAAGAAGGAGGGGGCACTTAAATTCTACAGAAGCAAAAAGGGCTATACTAGCATAAGGTAAGAGACTAATTAGAAGGGAAAAATCAGAAACTGGGACAAGTGTAATTTGAAGTGTAATTTCTAGAAAAATAATCATCCTTTGAGGACCTGAGAAATTTGGGGGGAGTGGTTAGGATGGGCGGGAACTTTGAGTTTTCTTCCTATGGTTATCAACTCTTGAGTTGACTTTTTAAATGGAATTTATTCATATATTAGATTCTCAGGGTTATAGCAACAATGATAATTACTTTAACAAAATTCTTATGATAATGTGAGATTAATACAAAGTGAACAGATTCAATGTAGTTCATAGCTTCAATTCTAAGAATATAATACTTCTGTCCCCACCCCTCTACTTCCCTGGAAAGGACAGAGTGACTTCAGTAACATGAAATTTTGGGGACATTCAGGCCTCTGGTGTCTGGCTCCACTAAGAAAAGTCCATTGAACATTGTCTTATTTGCTTCACAATTAAGAAAAAGACATTAACCATGGGGCCTATTTGAGATCCTCTGCTACTATTTCTCACTATTTTTTTAAAGATTTATTTATTTATTTGAAATTCAGAGTTACACAGAGAGAGGAGGGGCAGAGAGAAAGGGAGGTCTTCCATCTGATGGTTCTCTCCCCAATTGGCCACAACTGCCGGAGCTGCGCCGATCTGAAGCCAGGAGCCAGGAACTTCTTCCGGGTCTCCCATGTGGGTGCAGGGGCCCACGGACTTGGGCCATCTTCTACTGCTTTCCCAGGCCATAGCAGAGAGCTGGATCAGAAGTGGAGCAGCCAGGACTCGAACCGGTACACATATGGGAACTGGAGGTGGTGGCTTTATCCATTACACCGCAGTGCTGGCGTCATTTCTCACTATTCTGTTGTGTAGGAATTTAGTTTTAAGACCCTTTACAGTAGCAGAAAGGAAACAAATGCATTCCAGAGAATGCCACATTACATAAACAACTGGATTGTTCAGGGGCTCCAGTCATGACAATTGCTCTCATAAGTTCACTCTCCTCCATGTGTAATTGAGATTTGAATTGAGATTGTCCATTCACAACCACATGTCTAGAGAACCAGTTGTCTTTAATAAGTATTCTGCTCTCTGATACAGACAGAATAGTGTTTTTTCCATCACAACATAGAGCTAGGATGTCACAATTGAAAATAGTCAGCAATTATTTAAACACTGAATTTTATTATTCTCTCTGTGGTATATTTTAAAGGTTCTCTCCAAGATTTATTTCGATCAGCTTCTTTCTGTCTCTCTCTGAAATATAAAGCAACAGAATTGGAAATGTAGAAAGTCATTCATCATCATCATAATGTTAATATTATTTATTTGTACATTTGTTTTTGCATTTAATTTCTTTTTTAAAAAAATATTTCATTTATTTATTTGAGAGGTAGAATTTCAGACAGAGAGAAGGAGAGATAGAGAGAAAGGTCTTCCATTTGCTGATTCACTTCCTAAATGGCCACAATGGCTGGAGCTAAGCCAGTCTGAAGCTAGGAGCCAGGAGCTTTCTCCAGATCTTCCACAGGCCATAGCAGAAAACTGGATCAGAAGAAGAGCAGCTGAGACTTGAACTGGTGCCCATATGGCATGCCAGCACTGCAGGTGGAAGCTTAGCCTACTGCGCCACAGTGCTGGTCCCAGCATTTGATCTCATTTTACATATTTTCAACTTTAATGTCTATACATTAATTGTATGTTTTGTGTTGCAAACATTTTCTTATGCTTCCCATTTTCATGGCTAGCATTCTTAAAACCAGTAGTTTACCATAATTTGTAAGCCACTTAAGGATTACAAATTGTACCAAATTACTGTTATATATAATGCTAGAGTAGACTCTTCCATGCTCTTCCTGCTCATTTTTTGCAGTCATTTCCTTAGCACAAATTCACTGGAGTAGAACATTTGTTTCAATGCATTAGTGAATCCTTTTCAACTCTTATTAACCACTTTTTCATGGTTGACAAGAAAGGAACTAAAACAAATACAGGAAGAAATCTTGGATTTGCTAGTTCTATTTCTTAATGAAAATGATTGCAATAAACTTTTAATATGTTATATTCAACTCAGAGGATATAACCTCATCCTGATATTAAACATTACTTTGCAAAAGGACTCTTGCTTTTCTAACATTCACTTTTAAGTTTGCAGTCTGGAGTCACTGGCACTTATTTTTGGTTATTTTATTGGTCATTATTGTTGAAGATAATATCCTTTTTGGAATTCAGATCAAAATTAGTGTCTCTTTGCATGTACTATTGGGAAATTCATGCACTTAGAATGCTGTTTTAAAAAAAAGATGAGAGGTAATGGATAAAACTGTGAACTCTCCTCCAGGAAACATGGTGTTTGGTAACTGTGAAGACTACTTACAGCTGGAGAAGAGCCATTTTTTAAGCTCTCTTTGTTGAATGAAACATGTATGTTTTCCAGAAACACATTAATTTTGATATGGTGAACAATTACCACTATTTGACAGCCTTGATTTGGTTTAGAGAAATCATGCACTAGGGATGAATATGTATTAGTGGCTTAGCTACTGAGAGATTAAATTGAAGACTTTCTGTGCAAACACAATGAAGAACAAGATCAATAGAAAGGAATCCACTTTTATATGTTTAATGCAGTTCTTAAATGACTACAGTAAACTAATAATTGTCAAGCAGAGACACAGTAGTCTTTGCTAAGCAACAAATTCCCTTAATAATCTCATCTTTATATCTGTTTTCAGAAGATCTAGTGCTACTCAAGCTACTATTGATTTAACCTATTCCTTTAACTCACTACATACTCTTTAGGGGTTCAGAATTTATCTTTTTTTAAAAAATTGAAGCCTTTCATATGCTTTCACACTTAGCAGACTGTAGGAAATATAGCTGACAATGCGAATGAAATGTCAGCTTTGATCAGTGGTAGTACCCAACTCTTTGGGTTGCATGATATACTTTACATTTCCTAAATGCCTTGATAACCAGATGGTCTATACACCTATTTAGTGCTAAAAACAAAAGACAGAGAATAATAATACTTATGAAGCCTTTAATGTCTATGGTTCCTGTAACTTCCTACTGGCCCCAAGACTCTGCTAAAATAGCATGAACTGGTAACAAAACCACAAAACAAAAGTGGCCTGAAATCAATGGAGAGTTAATGAAAGCAGGCAGATTCTATGGGGAAGACATAAAATCTTGTAGAAAAGTGTGACATGGTGATTTACCAACTTTTTATGGCTTTTAATCTGATTGAAAGATGAGCCAATGACACATAAGTTAGCTAATTCTCCAGTAGAAAATATTCAGGGCTCTGACAAGATAACATTTTTCAAGGCAACAAATATCATTGGAAAGTGATTGGGTGGGGGGATTAAAGGAAACAAGCAAGAGAGGAAGTATGCAATTAGAGCTGATCACTGAAGCATGTTTGTATGAAGCAAACTCAAAGAAAATGAGTAAGGGGTAAGAATCAAATTCACTTAAATATTGAATTCACCCAAAAAACGGACTTTACAATTTTATTCCAACTAAGTTAATTTCCTATGAAAACATAAATATCAATGTCTGGAAGCCAGAACCAGTATGTAGAGTTGAGGACACAGTCCAATATAATTTAATATATATATAACAACTGGAAAAATGTGATTAATTTTCTAGCAAGGAGATAATCTATGGATGTCACACTCAATATAGCCCTAATATTTTTTCAACTTTTATTTTATTTTTTTAACTTTTATTTAGTAAATATAAATTTCCAAAGTACACTTTATGGATTACAACGGCTTCCCCCCCCCCATAACTTCCCTCCCACTCACACCCCTCCCATCTCCCGCTTCTTCTCCCTTTCCATTCACATCAAGATTCATTTTCAATTATCTTTATATACAGAAGATCGACTTAGTATATATTAAGTAAAGATTTCATTAGTTTGCACCCACACAGAAACACAAAGTATAACATACTGTCTCAGTACTAGTTATAGCATTACTTCACATTGGACAACACATTAAGGACAGATCCCACATGAGGAGTAAGTACACAGTGACTCCTGTTGTTGACTTAACAATTTGACACTCTTGTTTATGGCATCAGTAATCTCCCTAGGCTCTAGTCATGAGTTGCCAAGGCTATGGAAACCTTTTGAGTTCGCTGACTTCGATCTTATTCAGACAGGGTCAATATAGCCCTAATATTAGAACTAGTGACAAACGGACTTTACAAAAACTTTATACCTATTTTCATTTAGAATATGTGATCAAAATGTATTAAAAGAAAGGATTTCCTAGTCAAAAAAAAGAGAGGCCATAAGATAGAAATAAATGAAACAAGAGTTCTACATGTACATTTTATTGAATATCACTATGTTAAACACAAATCAGTCCTAAAAAAGAAAATTCTAGAAATGAATACAATAATCAAATTAAAATCTTTACTGTGAAGGCTTCAGAAGATGAGTGAGAAAAGCATCAGTGAACTTGTAGATAAATCAATAGAATTTATTCTATCTGAAGTAAGAAAAAAAAAGGAAATCACTTAAAAATGAGAAAACATAATTCTTGGAGACATGATGTGCCATATCAAATGTTCTAATATATATATATATATATAATTGAAATAGTAGAAAGATAGAAGATAGAGTGGAATAGAAATTTTATTCTTAAAAATTTGCAAAATTCATCAATATCATGAAAGATTTAACGGTATCAATTCAGTAAACTCCAAACAAGATAAATACAAAGAAAACACATAAGCACATTATATTTGGAAAGTCATCCGAGAAAGTCATCATACAGGGGTCATCAATTTAAGTTACAACTGACTTTTCATCAGAAACTATGGAAGTCAAAAGACAATGCAGTGTATCTTATAATGTGCTGAAAGAAAAACAAAAACACAAAAGCTGTCAACTCAGAATTCTATATCAAATAAATATGTCCTTTAACAAAAAGTTATCTAAGTACTTTTTCAGGTAAAGGAAACTAAGAGAATTTGTTGCTAGACTATAACATAGGCTGAAGAATCAGATGAAAGGCAATGATCCCAGAAAGAAATTCAGATTTTCAGGACCAAGTGGGAAGAATTAAAATGCTAAATACTCATATTTGAACAAATACAAAATAATATCACTGGTCCTTATATCATTAGATGACATGACTTTTTACAACAAAGTTATAACTTTGCCTTACCGGCTTACAACATGTAACCATTTTAAAGCATATGACAAATTTAGTAAAGAGAGAAATGGATTTATATGATAGCACATTTCCTACTTTTTATGTATATTGGAACATCAAGATTCTAAATACAGCGTGAAAAATTAAACATTTTATAAATCCTCACGCAACTAGTAACAAATTTATACATATAGGTGTGAAAATATCTCCAGCGAGTAATATGCAGGAGAGAAATTATTGCAACTATTAGAAGACCAGATCCAATAGGGAAGGACTTTTTATCTTTTGTTTTATCACCACAAAAATGCCTGGAACAAAATTGATGCTCAGTAGATATTTTAAAGTAAATGTTGCTTTTAAAGTTTTATTGATATAATTAATAAATAACAATTGCACATATTAAAGATTTATAACTAAATATGTTGATATAATAATACATAATGAAATAAACCACAAACTAATTAAATATTCATCACATATTTGCAACTTTCTTTTTTCAAAATCTTATTAATGACACCTTAACTTAGGGTTTTTCCTGTATATTTTTCATGCATATTCATAGAAAAAATTAAAACTTGAAGGAAATACAATGTACTTTTATAGCTTCTTTGTGGATGGGATGCAGTGGCAAGAAGACTGGAATCAATGTAGTACAGTAGTTAGAAGTACAGCACTGAATTTAGACTGCCTGTGCTAGACTGTTGGTACTACCATTTTCTTTATTTTCAACTTTTATTTAATAAATATAAATATCCAAAGTACAACTTTTGGATTATAGCAGCTTTTTCCCCGTATAACCTCCCTCCCACCCACAAACATCCCATCTCCCACTCCTTCTCCCATCCCATTCTTCATCAAGATTCATTTTCAATTATCTTTATATACAGAAGATCTACTTATTATATACTAAGTAAAGATTTCAACAGACTGCACCCACACAGACACACAAAGTATAGAGTACTGTTTGAGTAGTAGTTTTACTGATAATTCACATAGTACAACACATTAAGGACAAAGATCCTACATGGGGAGTAGGTGCACAGTGACTCCCGTTGTTGATTTAACAATTGACACTCTTATATCTGTACTGCAAAAGAAACAGTCAGGAAAGTGAAGAGGCAACCAACAGAATAGAAAAAAATATTTGCAAACTATGCAACAGATAAAGGGTTAATAACCAGAATCTACAAAAAATCAAGAAACTCCACAACAACAAAATAAACAACTCACTTAAGAGATGGGCCAAGAACCTCAATAGACATTTTTATTTTATTTTATTTTTTTTTTTGACAGGCAGAGTGGACAGTGAGAGAGAGAGACAGAGAGAAAGGTCTTCCTTTGCCGTTGGTTCGCCCTCCAATGGCCGCCGCGGCCGGCGCGCTGCGGCCGGCGCACCGCGCTGATCCGATGGCAGGAGCCAGGAGCTAGGTGCTTTTTCCTGGTCTCCCATGGGGTGCAGGGCCCAAGCACCTGGGCCATCCTCCACTACACTCCCTGGCTACAGCAGAGAGCTGGCCTGGAAGAGGGGCAACCGGGACAGAATCCGGCGCCCCGACCGGGACTAGAACCCGGTGTGCCGGCGCCGCTAGGCGGAGGATTAGCCTAGTGAGCTGCGGCGCCGGCCCTCAATAGACATTTTTCAAAAGAGGAAATCCAAATGGCCAAGAGACACATGAAAAAATGTTCAGGATCACTAGCCATCACGGAAATGCAAATCAAAACCACAATGAGGTTTTACCTCACACTGGTTAGAATGGCTTGCATACAGAAATCAACTAACAAAAGATGCTGGTGAGGATGTGGGGAAAAAGCGACACTAACCCGCTGTTGGTGGGAATGCAAACTAGTAAAGCGACTATGGAAGTCAGTTTGGATATTCTTCTGAAACCTGAATATAGCCCTACCACATGACCCAGCCATCCCACTCCTTGGAATTTACCCAAAGGAAATTAAATTGGCAAATAAAAGAGCTGTCTGCACCTCAATGTTTATTGCAGCTCGATTCACAAATGCTAAGACATGGAATCAACCTAAATACCCATCAACAGAAGACTGGATAAAGAAATTAAGGGATATGTACTCTGTAGAATACTATACAGCAGTAAAAAATGAAATCCAGTAATTTGTAACAAAATGGAGGAATCTGGAAAACATCATGCTGAGTGAAATAGGCCAGTCCCAAACGGACAAAAATCATATGCTCTCCCTGATCGGTGACAACTAACTGAGCACCCAAAAGGAAACCTGTGGAAGTAAAATGGACACTATGAGAAATGATGACTCAATCAGCCCTTGTCCTGACTGTTGTGGAACAACTTACTATTTTATTCCTTTTAGTATCTTTTTGTTCTACTTAATACCATTGGTTGAACTCTTTAATTAACACACAATTATTCTTAGGCATTTAAATTTAACTGAAAAGTGATCCCTGTTAAATATAAGAGTGGGAATAAGAGAGGGAGGAGATGTGCAGTTTGGCACTTGCTCACTCAGATTACCCCTGAAGGTACTACCATTTTCTATCTATGTCTTGAAGCACACCCATTATTCTTCCCGAAAATCCCTTTCCCTATTTGTAAAATGAGAGCTAAAACACCTATAACAGAAAGTTCCCAACATAATTTAATTTAGTTAAAAGATACTAACAGAGGTGCATGCTGTGGCACAGTGTGATGGCTGCCACTTAGGATGCCTGTGTCCTGTACTGGAGCACCTCATTCATGTTCCCTGATTCTGCTTCCAATCATCTTCCAGAAAATGAATCTGAGAGTCAGTAAATGACAGTGGACTACTAGTGGGAAATGTGGATCTGGATGGAGTTCTGAGCTTCTGACTTTGGCATGGCTCAGCTATAGCAGGCATTTGGGTGGGAATGAACCAGCATATGAAAGAACTCACTCTTTCTCCTTTCTCTGATTCTCTCTGTCACTCTTCCTTATAAATAAATATTTCAGTAAATAAATAATTTAATGAAAGATACCAATAAAGTGTTTGGTATATTTAACTACTTAAATTTATGTTTAAAAAGTTTTTCTTCTAGTTTCTGAATTTTCTGGAATGTATGCTGTTGCTTTTAGAATTACAGGATATTCTTGTTCTGTTGTTCCAGTTCTAGAAAACCCAATCAGAATCATGCCAGTAGAAATTCCAAAAGAAATGACAATGCAATTCCCAGAATTTATAACCAGTAAGCAATGTTTCAGCAAACAATGTTAATGTGCAAAAATCAGTAGCTGTTGTGTATATCAGCTATTAATGAGAGGAATTTGAAACTTAAAACATATTATTATTTCCACTAAGACGAAAAAAATTAAACACTCAGGTACAAATCTAACTAAATATGTTCAAGATATATATGAACCAAACTACAAAATGTTTCTGAAAGTATCAAAGAAGAAACAAATAAAAGGAGAATAATTCCATAATTTCAAATATGAGTATTTCATATATTTCAAAAGGTTTGTGGGAAATATGGATAATAAAAAGGCTAAACATGGATTCAACTTTTGCATCAAACTAAGCATATTTTTTAAAAAAGTTTTATCAAAAGAGTGACAGATAAAGGAGAGAGAGAGAGATCTTTCAGGTGCACTCATCAAATGTCTCAAGAACTAGGCCTGGGACAGGGTGAAAACAGGACCCTAGAACTCCACCTCATTCTCTCACATGGGTGGCAAAGACTCAAGAATCCAGGTATCATCTGCTGCCTTCCCAGAGATATTATCAGGAAGCTCTTTGGGAAGCAGAGAAACTGGGACTTGAACCAGCATTCCAATGTGGAACTAGGAGTTCCAAGTTTTGGTATAATCCTCTGAACCACAACATCCACTCTTAAACTTGTCTTTCAATTCACCATTTCTGCAAACTTTTTGAAGTATCCTTGTAATGGGTAAGCTAACTTTCCTTAAAATTAAAAATCTCTTCTCTGCCAAGTCAATCTTCAGTGAGTGAAATGATACACCATGGACTGTGAGAAAATATTTGCAAAAGGCACACCTGATAACAGATTGTTATCCAAAACACACAAAGACCTCAATAATAAAAAGAAAACCAGCAATATGATTTAACAATGGAACAAAGACTTCAACAGATGATCCACCCAAAAGACATCACAGAAGGAAAATCAGCATATAAAATATGTTCTACATCACATTCATCAGAAACAGAAATTAAAATGCCACTATTAGAATACTTACAATACTAAATACTGGCAAGGATGGGGAGCTACAGAAATTTCCCTCAGTGTTGGAGGGGTGGAGACACAAAATTGCTCAGCCATGTTGCAAGACAGTTTGGCAGTTCCTCACAACACTAAACAAATTCTTACTATATGATCTAACAATCAAGCTTCTTAGTATTTACCCAAATGAGCTGAAACTCATGTCCTTACAAAAACCTGCATATGAATGTTTATAAAGGTTTTATTAAAAATTCCCAAGTGAGGCTGGTGCTGTGGCACAGAGGGTTAAAGCCCTGGCCTGAAGCGCCGGCATCCCATATGGGCGCCGGTTCTAGTCCCAACTGCTCCTTTTCCAATCCAGCTCTCTGCTGTGGCCTGGGAAAGCAGTAGAAGATGGCCCAAGTCCTTGGGCCCCTGCACCCACATGGGAGACCCGGAAGAAGCTCCTTGCTCCTGGCTTCAGATCGGCGCAGCTCCAGCCGTTGCGGCCATCTGGGGAGTGAACCAGTGGATAGAAGACCTCTTTCTTTCTCTTTCTCTCTCTATCTCTACCTCTCTCTGTAACTCTGTTTTTCAAATAAATAAAATACATCTTCTTTAAAAAAAGTCTCAAAGTTTAAATGGAACAAATGAGTCCCTCAGTAGGTGACAGGACAAATAAACTGTGGCACTTTCAGACAATGGAATACTTTACAGAATTAAAAGAATTGAGTTATAAAGTCACAAGAAAATGAGGAGATCTTAAAAAGCAAACATGAACCTTAAATGTATTACTAAGTGAAATAAACCAACCTGAAAATGGTATATATTAGGTCATTCCAAATGAATGATGTTCTGAAAAAAGGCAAAATTATGGAGACAGTAACAAGATGAGCAAAAAGCTCCCTCCAGGGATTGGGGGGAGGGACGAATGAATAATTAGATCACAAAGGATTTTTAGAGCAATTGGATGTATTCTGCACTCTAACAATACCGGCAATAATAACACTGCTTTTTGTCAAAACCCTTAGAAAGCACAATGGCAAGAGTGGACCCTGGCCGGCGCCGCGGCTCACTAGGCTAATCCTCCGCCTAGCGGTGCCGGCACACCGGGTTCTAGTCCCGGTCGGGGCGCCGGATTCTGTCCCGGTTGCCCCTCTTCCAGGCCAGCCCTCTGCTGTGGCCAGGGAGTGCAGTGGAGGATGGCCCAAGTGCTTGGGCCCTGCACCCCATGGGAGACCAGGAAAAGCACCTGGCTCCTGGCTCCTGCCATCGGATCAGCACGGTGCGCCGGCCGCGGCGGCCATTGGAGGGTGAACCAACGGCAAAAGGAAGACCTTTCTCTCTGTCTCTCTCTCTCTCTCTGTCCACTCTGCCTGTCAAAAAAAAAAAAAAAAAAAGAGTGGACCCTAAAGTAAACTATTGACTTTGGGTGATAATGATGTCGGTGTAGGTATACTGACTTTAACAAATGCACCATTGTGATATGGAAAGTAGGAGAAGCTGTACAGTTGTGAGATCAAGAGGTACATGGCTACTTTCTGCTCATTTTTTTCTGTGAAATTAAAACTGTCCTAAAAAATAAAGATTATTAATTTTTTTCTTAAAAAGCCTACAATTTGGAGGAAAAGAAAATATTTTGGTTTTTCTGCACTTACCTCCTACAAAGAAACGAAATACAATATAAAGAACCATTAACATGCAGGTTTGAGAATAGAGTGTTTCTGAGTTCTGGAAATTAAGCTTTGAATTTTGTGTGGATTGCTAGTTTTTAGAGGACCCAATGTCATAAAAGTCATATCCACACCTACTAATTACTTCTAGTTATTAGCCAACCAGAGAATACTTGCTTAGATTAAGACAGTGGTTCTGAAAGTGGAGTCTTAGACCAATAGTGTTAGCATCATCCAGGAACCTCTTAGAAATTCACACTTTCAGACTGTACTTCAGATTTACAGAATCAGAAACTCCAGGAATTTGGCTCCAGTGTAAAACACTATTAGTGTTTTCTGACACTCAAGGAAATTCGAATGCTTGCTAATATTTGATAACTGCTGCTTAAGAGTTACTATTTAAGATCTGGAGCTGCTACTCTCAGTCAGGTTCTTTTCTGAGTGCTCTACAGAATATCCATTATTCATTAGGGTCTGTTTGTAGACAAAAGAGATTGACCCAGGCTGACTTGAGCAAAAAGAAAAAGGGGGGGGGGACAGAAAAATTAAGGAATAAACAAGGAAGCAAGATCTCACACAAAGTATTTAAAATGGGCAATTTCTTCAACTGCCTTCAATGCAAGTGTGATTTGACTGGGAGTCAGAATGTTGGAATGCAATGTGCTAGTGGCACAGAGAGGCGGGTTTGGCACTGTGACTAGTAGTCCCATATCTTGGGGCAGTTCTAGTGAAATGCATGGCAGAACAGGTCAAACACTCAATTACAACTCCAGGGAGGCAGTGTGACATCATGGAAGGTACACAAAGCTTAACATTTTGACATGTGTGGATTTGAATCCTGGTTCTGCATATGTTTTCATTGGTATCTTGGAGAAAAAGTTAGTGAACTTGCCTGAGCATCAGTTGCAAAATGAGTTGGTTTTATGAGGATTAAAGAAAATGTAAATAAAGCACCTGGCACACAATAGATAGTAACTTTCATTAGACACTATCACCAGTCTTTGAGTCATCCACTATTGTGCATTTCACTTCCCACAGGTTTTTGGGAGGATTCCTTGGATACCGCCTATGTAGTCCTAAGTATTACCCAATAGTATCCTTGGGTTCAGGACAGGTTAATACTCTTCTTAATATGCCCCATATTTCTAGAGATTAAATTCAGCTGTAGAGATTTATGTGAAGGTAGAGCAAAGTAATCTTTGAAATGAAGTCATTAGGAACTGGCTATCAGCTATGTTCCAGCCAGGGGAATGAGTCACCATTTCCCTGCCAACGTGTATGTAAATATAAAGCAAGGTTAAGCAACTCTCTGCTCTTGCTTTATTCTCTGTGGCCCTAACCTCCTGCTCTATTAACAGCTTGTGAAATGGTGAAAAATGCAATGGTTGCATGACCTAATTCAGACTGGTGCTTCAAGTAGGCAACATGTATGGGCCTCTCTACCTTTCATACACTCAGAGCCCTAGAGCAATCATCAGGGATTTTGAAACATGTCCTTGTGGAAATGAATCCACAGTCCTACACCTATTCATTACATAACTTGAGGTTAAGGAAACAAAGCTCTTCGGATGGGTGTGCCTGAGAATGCAAGCCAGAGAGATATATACCAGATACCCAGAGCCCTACCCTACCCTTACTAAGCAGAAAAGGCAAGCCAGCAGTAACTTCTTTGTCATGGATGGCCAGGATGTTCTTTATAGAGTGTCAGGCGGGAGAGGGGAACAGAACAATATCTGTGAGCATCAACTATCCGTTAGAAAACAGACTGAATAATTTTGCCAAGGTATCTCAGTTTTTACAACAGCTCTCCCATTTTTGAGCTGTGCAGGGTAAGATAACAATCCTTAATTTTTTTTCACAGATGAAGAAATGGAAGGTCAGAAAAAATGATATCAAATTGCACGTGAATGAAGTGGCAAGCTAATAACTGATCTGTAGGTCCACATTCCAGTCTAGCAACTTGTTAACAGTGTCGAATAAATGTGACCAGGCTTCCAGCACTTTTTGGCCCTACCCTTGTGAGGCAAGGTGAGACAAGTGTCAGTGTGCCATTTATCTTTGCTAAATAGGAAGTCATAGCCTATCAAGGATGGATTTGTTAGGATTGGCATGTGGCATGGTGGCTGAATCTCTCTGAGAAGCCAGCATCACACGTGGGCACTGGTTTGTGTCCCGGCTGCTCTACTTCTGATCCAGCTCACTGGTAATACACTTGAGAAAGCAGCACATGGGAGACCCAGATGAATCTCTTGGTTGCTAGATTTGGTCTGTCTCAGCTCTGTCCACTATGGCCATTTGGGGGATGAACTAGTAAATGGAAAAATCTCTCTTTCCCTCTTTCTCTGGAACTCTGTCTTTTAAATACATAACTTATTTTTTAAAAAAGCATGGATTTTCAGGGCCGGCCCCGAGGTGCAGTAAGTTAGTCCTCCGTCTGCAGCACTGGCATCCCATGGTGAGCACCAGTTCTGGTCCTGGCTGTTCCTTTTCCAATCCAGCTCTCTGCTGTGGCCTGGGAGGGCGATGGAGGATGGCCACACCCATCCGAAGAGCTTTGTTTCCTTAACCTCAAGTTATGTAATGAATAGGTGTAGGACTGTGGATTCATTTCCACAAGGACATGTTTCAAAATCCCTGATGATTGCTCTAGGGCTCTGAGTGTATGAAAGGTAGAGAGGCCCATACATGTTGCCTACTTGAAGCACCAGTCTGAAGCACCTGCATGGGAGACTGGAAGGAAGCTCCTGGCTCCTGGCTTCGGATCGGCACAGGTTTGGCCATTGCAGCCATCTGGGGAATGAACCAACGGAGGGAGGACCTTTCTCTCTGTCTCTACCTCTCACTGTCTGTAACTTTACCTCTTGGATAAATAAATAAAATCTTTAAAAAAAAAAGCATAGGTTTTTCTTCTGTTACATCTCTGTAGCAGAAAAGAGACAAGTACCATCCCTAGTAGAAAAAAAAAAAAAACACAAGGAATTGTGCATTTGCTACAAAGTTGTCAAAATATGAGTCTCCCAAGCCTGCCTTCATCTTGGCAAAGGATTATCAGTGAGAAAGAGGAAAAAGACTTACAAGGCAAAGACCTTTAATGTGTCATCCAGACGCAGTAAGTTTCTTCTTGTTGTCTTTGAATTTTACCTATGCATTGACCATGAAAAGATAATTTAGAAAATGCCCCGATAACCACAATCAAGCTAAAGATGGACTTATCCACATCTTTTAAAAGCAATTTTATTATTTATTTTAGAGCTACAGACAGAGAGAGGGAGAGACAGAAGGGTCTTCAATCCATTGGTCCACTCTTCAAATGGCCACAATGGCCAGAGCTGTGCCCATCTGAAGCCAGGATCCAGGAGGTTCTTCCAGGTGTTCCATGTGGATGCAGGGGCCCAAGTATTTGTGCCATCTACTACTGCTTTCCCAGGCCAATTCAGAGAACTAGATCCAAAGAGAAGAAGCCAGGACTCGAACCAGTGTCCACCCGAGATGCTGGCACTGCAGGTAGAGGCTTAGCCTATCATGCCACAGCGCTGACCTCGGTTCATCCACATTTTCCCATAATTTATTCCTTTCTTTATTTAATTTATTTATTCATTCAAATAAATATGTATTTGTTGATAGATTCATATATTCCTGACATTTATGCCAATTACAGGGATAGTTAAGACCTAGATCTGTCCTTGAGGAACTCAGTCTAGCAGTGAAAATAGTAAGACCTGGGAAATAGAACAGATAGACACTGGAAGATCCCAGAGTGTGGGATCCTCCAGGAGTAGATATTTAACAATTCTAAGTAGAAGAAATGATAACTATCCCAGGGCCAATTGTGGGAATAAGGCAGGGCAGGGCAGCGCCTCATACAGAGGAACAAGCAGTGCCAAGGCAGAGGTACAACAAAGTTTAGGGGCTTTTGGAAAGAGTAAGTAATCCAAGCAATTAGACTATGAAGCTTGAGAAAGACGGGGAAGGACAGAGAGTTGGAGACAGAGGTTAAGGGCTTGCCTAGAATCACAAATTTTGCTAAGTGGTAAGCATGGAACATGAGACTTTTGGCTCAGGTTATAGAGATATGTTCACTAAACAAAGTTAACTCTTTTATAAATAATATCCCTGATCTTCATAGATTATTGAAAACTGCTGCAAGAATTCATGGCCTTAATGCATTTTCTTGTGATAAAGTCATATTAAATCAAGCCTTTTGAATTTGATATCTGTGGTTCTTCCACGTGGCATGCAATCCATATAATTGACCAATAAGAATCACTTGTTGTGAGTGTTTGGCTCAGCAGAACTCACAGCTTAGGACATCTGCATCCCATATGTGAGTTACTGGTTCACGTCCTGATTACTCCACTTCCAGATCTAGCTAATGCATATTCTGGGAGGCAGTAGATGATGGCTCAAGTACTTGGGTCCCTGCCATCCATATGGGAGACCTGGATGGAGTTCTAGGCTACTGGCTTTTGCCTGACACAGCTCTGGTTGTTGCAAGCATTTGGGGAATGGACCAATGAAAGGAAAATCGCTCTCCCTCTGTGTGTGTACGTGCGTGTGTATGTGTGTGTGTTTCTACCTTTCAAAGAAAATTACGATAAATGTATTAAACAAAACACTGATTCATCTTTCAATGTTTGGCTGAAGTTAATTTTGTCATTTTCAAAGGTTGTAGCTTCCTTGCACGCCCACTATTTATCTGTCCAATTAAATATGTGTTTGGATTCCTCACATGCAACATTAGGTAGCTTCTCCTTTCTTCTTTATTCTCTTCCAGCCACTACACTCACTCAGAATTGCTATTTATAGAGTGCTAAATAACAATGTAGGAATTCCAATGACTGCATTTGTCATTCTACGGAGACAGTATAGAAGTGGAGAAAGATGCCTGGGGAGCACCAGATGTTCCAGTCCCCAGCCTGTTGAGTCTTCTAAGTTCAGGAATTTGATTAAAGATGACCATTGTCACTGTCACTGTCTTACTACAGCATCATAACAGACTTCAAGTCAGCAAAGTCCTGCCAAGCTGCTCCTGAATTATTGACCTTTAGACAATGGATAATGAAACTGAGAAACAACAGATAATGCCTATTTTTAAAAAACCTAAGTTGTGGGGTGATTCCACATGTGGAAGTAGGAGATACAGATTGTGGTAGTATTTTGAGTGGAAAAGCCAAATGACACAAAAGAGTAATTCTGACCTTATGTGACTCTCTGTATCCTTGCCTTGTATTCATCTATTCAAGTTTGTCCATGCTTGAAAGTTAAACCCAGATTCCAGCTTCACAGTAAGTTTTTCTCTGATCATTCTAGTCCAACATGATGTCAGTCTTCTTTGAGGTTAAGATCAGGAGTTCACAGACCGGCTTGGTTAGGAAAATCCTGAGGAGGTTGTGAAATAGACACATACCCAGACCCTAGCCCAGACCAATTGAGTCAGCATCAATTAAGGTGGGCACTAAGTGTCTTTACTGGACTGGCATTAGTTGGTGAACTGGTATGGATCAGCTTTTGGAAACAACTTATCTGGACCACAAGATTGCTCACTGCCTTGTAATATTCTCATTATAATGAATCTTTAAATCTTTGAAGGGTGGAGCTGGTTCCTTTGTTCATTCATTTAATGAAGATTTATTGGGCACTAGCTATTTGCTGGGCATTGTAATAGGTGCTGGCAATATTGAAAGGAGTAAGTAGAATCTATCTCAAAGAGATCACAGTCAATCGCTGCAGGGCAGAAGACTGAGCAATGACTCAGGGAGGCAGCTGGAGGTGGGGTGAAATAGCATGCTCAGCTGATGCTGAAAACACCCTGAAGCTTTTATAATCACAGTCATTCAGGCAAACACGTATTACTAGATTGAGAAGGGTGCCTGTTGGCCGGTGCCGCGGCTCACTAGGCTAGTCCTCCACCAAGCGGCGCCGGCACACCGGGTTCTAGTCCAGGTCGGGGTGCTGGATTCTGTCCTGGTTGCCCCTCTTCCAGGCCAGCTCTCTGCTGTGGCCAGGGAGTGCAATGGAGGATGGCCCAAGTGCTTGGGCCCTGCACCCCATGGGAGACCAGGATAAGTACCTGGCTCCTGCCATCAGATCAGCGCGGTGCACCGGCCACAGCGCGCCTGCCGCGGCAGCCATTGGAGGGTGAACCAAGGGCAAAAGGAAGACCTTTCTCTTGGTCTCTCTCTCACTGTCCACTCCGCCTGTCAAAAAATTTAAAAAAAAAAAGAGAAGGGTCCTGTCATCTGCCATCCTTCCTTCTCCCTGTCGCTCCCCGACTTCGTGGAGGAACGACACAAGACCCTGCGCTGTTCTTTCGTCTGCTCGGCCCTCCCCGGGTTTGCTGCTGGTTCTTCCCGGGTTGGCTACCATCCCTTCCACCTCCGTGGAAGGGCGGTTCCCCCTGCCACATTCCCCACTTCTGCGGGGGAGCGGCACACCGCCGGCCGGCTCTCTCGGGGGCTGCACAGGTGTTCCCCTTAGATGTTCCCCTTAGATGTTCCTGGTGCATGCCGTCTCTCTCCTCCTTTATAGTCCTCCTCTACCAATCCCAACTCGGCTGCCCACACGCCGAGTACGCTGCTCTCCTCCAATCAGGAGCAAGTCCTACAGTTTATTGGCTGAACTGGAGGCAGCTGTGTAGAAGCTGTTTTCTCCTCTCCCAGCGCCATATTGTGGGAGAGCAGATGCATAGAATAAGTCTTAATTCCAGTAACTTAGTCTAGTCCGAGTTGCTCCCCACATCTCCCCATTCCTATTCATGCACAATCCTTCCCCCACATCAAAGTTTTCTTAGCATTCAATGTGATCCAACTTTATTCATACAAACCCATCTTCAAGGAGGACCAAACAGCATGTTCTCATGAAGTTTGTACCTTCCAAGGGAACACCTTGTCCACTGAATAATCAACACCATAAAAAATCAAATTCGGGGCTGACATTGTGGTTTAACAGGGAAAGCTGCCTCCTGCGATGCTGATATTCTTTATGGGTGCTGGTTCGAGTCCTGGCTTCTCTGCTTCGAATCCCGTTCCCTGTTAATGTGCCTGGGAAAGGCAGAAGAGGCTAGTCCAGGTCCTTGAGCACTTGCACTCATGTGGGAGACCCAAAGGAAGCTCCTGGCTCCTAATTTCAGACTGGTCCAGCTCAGGCTGTTGAGGCCATTTGGGGAGTGCACCAGTGGATAAAGGATCTCTCTCTCTCTCTTTCTCTCTGTTTCTCCCTCTTTCTCTCTCTGAAATTCTGCTGTTCAAATAAATAATCTTTAACTATCATTTTTAAGCTGCACACTAAACACATTATATTCCAAATTGTTGTGCTAATTTCTCCCATTGTTTGCTCAGAGCATCTTTTTGAAATAAGCACTTACATTTCAGCTTGTGTGCATTCACATTCTCCATTGCTGCTACACATTCTTCTGTTCTTACCTTACGTGGTGCCTCCAAAGTCATAAGCATCATCATTGCCTAGCCTGGATCAGCTAACGCAGCCACTTACTACCTGAGAATATATTTGTTCAAAATTACAGTTAAACTCAATATATTATTTTCATTTTGCTACTGAAAACAACAACATCAAAAAAGACACAATAGAAGCACCACAAGCTTAGTAGCTTGCAACAACATGAAGTTTCTTATAGTTCAGGGTGCTAGAATTCCAGAATGTGTCCTACTAGACTAAAATCAAAATGACAGTAAAGCTGCATTCTTTCAGGAGGCTGTAGGGAAGGATCCATTCCAACGCCGTTTCCAACTTCTAGGAGTTGTCTGCTTCCCTTAGCTGTTGGCCTCTTCTTATATCAAAAAGCCAGCAGTACAACATTATCTGTCTGTTCTGATATCCAGTTTCCCTTCTAAGGCATTTTGATTACATTAGACCCAAATGGATAATCTCCCAATCTCAAGATCCTAAGCTCAGGCACATCTGCAAAGGTCCTTTTGCAACATTTAAATAACATATTCAGGGATTCTGGGGGCAGTTTGGGTGTGGACATCTGTAGGGTGCCATTATTCTGTCTATATGCTCAATGTTTCCTGAGCATTATATCTTAGTCCTGTTTATAATTCTCCTTTCTATATTTAGTGAACATATTTTATTTAAGAATCATAGGAAAGGAGTCCAGAGTCCATACGAGAATTTCTAAGATTGCTTATCATAGTTCAACTGAGTCTATCAGCACACAAAATTCATTTGTCTACAATTGGGTCTCATGGACTTTACTAATACTGTGCTCCCATAACTCTAACCATACCCCAAGCTGCAGTTCTCCTTAGCTACTAACTAAACCTTCAGATTGTATTTGTATCGTCCCTCTCATCATCAGTGACACCTTCTTCAGTGACACCACCATGACAAGTTGAAATCCACTCAGCTGAGCTTACAAAAGCTCATGTTTTGTTTCAATATACCTTTGCCCAACAGGAGACACAGAATACCAATTAGAAGAAAAACTTCCAGTCACTTGTAGTGACAAGCTTTCTTTTTCAAGCTCGAAAGTTCCTGTTATCAAAACAAAACAGAGAAAACAAAGCAACGTCTATGTGAATTATATGTATAAAATTTTTTCAAAACAATCTCTTGACACTGAAATTTCACGTTTTTGCCAACAATGTGTAATGGTGCTCACGACCCTAAATTATTTTCAGTCCTCACATTTTCCAGGGCGAATGGGAAGCTCATCTTCCTTGCACATCAGAATAGTTTGAGCTCTGTGCCCATAGCCCAGTGCCCTGTGCAACACATTTATGAAGGTCTCTCAGAGGGATTTATGACCCTGGAATTGTAACCTTTTTTGGCAGTGTCAAACCAGGGATAGAAATAAAGTGGGTAGAGGGGATGATAAGGAAAGATTCAAGAGACTGAAACACACAGAAACTGAGGCTTCATGAACTTTTTGACATTAGTTCAAAGCTGTCATGCTTTTTTAATTCTTACATGCGTCACCTGAGAGAGGTTTCAGTATTCCCACCGAAACCAGAGATACCTCAGGTTTATAGGATCCACACCCTTGAAATCAAGGCATTAACAAGTTCTGCTGGAGGCACTGAAAAGCTTAGCATCTGCCTTTCAAAAAGGAAGAGTTTCATGTAAAACAAATGTAGCCAATCTCAGGTGGAACAGCTCCAGGTTATTACAGGAGTTCACACGGCTCATGCAAGACTCAGCTACAAGGAGTTTATGCTTGTTTTCTCCCTCACTGTCCTACCCTAATGGGTTCCTTGCCATGGGCTTGGCAAGCTTCAGAGGCTAGGCAGAGCAAGCCATGTGTTTCTCAGTGCTTTTTGGATAAGACAAAACACTCTGCCCTTGCCTAATTCCCACCACTCAAGGACAGGAACATGATTCATCTTCATCAAATGCCCAGCGATGATGGGTAATTGTCTTTTATTTTCAAGTTGATGAGCTCTTGAAGTACTTAACTATTGTTAACTAATTAAATAACATATAAACATTCACCTGCCATGGCTAAAGATCAAGTGGAAGGTAAGGTCATTAGCAGAGAAGCATACTCATTTGATAAAATTTGACTTCTATCTATTGCCAGAGCTCATCATGTTTGTTTGTTTTGCATAATGTTTGCTCTCATTAAAGTCACAAGGACACAGAATAAATGACAAATCAAGTGAATTTCTCTATAGGAACAATGCCTAACTACAGCATATAGCCCTCTGAGGGGCCTTAAAAGAGCTGCTGCTTGGGTTTGGGGGCATGGAGCTCAAACTATCCCAATCTACTCTTTTGAGGATAATTTTCTGTCCAGTATACATTTGAGATACTGAACTCATGTTACTGTTGGGATGCCACAGTGGTATTCCTCAGAGTTTAGCAGAAAAAATGTGGCCAACCACTGACCTTGGAATATGTTTATACTAATTTTTGCTTACCCAGTGTGAAAGTAGACCTCATTGTCAGAATTTGGTATAAATCGGATTCTCAACCACAGCTGCATAAACGAATAATTTCTCATATTCTAAAACAATTCCAGGTCCAAAGTCCCCTACCTTCAGATTATACTTCATTAGGATGAAGGTGAGGAAAAGTTAGGCAGAAAACAGCAGAGGTAACTCTATGTAAATTGGAGAAACACAGTGAACCTACGTGGAGGGTGAAGACGTGCACAAATTAGGACCCCACCAATCGAGAGCCACTGCACCAGCATTGGAAAGCAGGGTGATCCCAGAATGCAGCAGCCGAAGCCACTGGTGAAAAAGCTGCAGGAAGAGCCTAGAAGGAACCTGGCTTGGAGCCCCATGAGGGATAGAATACCTGCCAAACTAAGGAAAAAAAAAAACCTAGTGGGGGGCACGTTTTCTCTCTCCTCAATGATATTGCAAAGGTGTCCTGTAATAAGCTGACAGAGAGCAGGAACCATTCTGAACATACAAAACAGCTATGCCATGCCCAGCAACTAGCCAAGCAGAGGCTCCTCTGTCTAGTGGAGAGAATAGACAGAATGGTGTACGTGACTGTGGGATGCTTTTGTGCCAGGAATATGAAAACACTGAGTCTGCGTGGAAGCACTCAAGGTGTGGCTGGACATTGGGCAGTCACTGTGGGAGGCTCCATATGATCAGGTCTCCATTGTTACCTGACCAGAGACAATGCATGGGAATCTGAGGTCATATTGAGGACTGCACAGATCCTTTGTGTGGTCCTTGTGGCAGAGCAGAGGAATAATATACTCACTGGGGCTGTTCAGGTACTGTTCTTTGAGGCAAGGAGCCCAGCCAAGTCCATGCCAACAGACAAGAAGGAACCTCCCCTCTGATTAAAAAAAAAAAAAAAAAAGAGGAGATTTACTATGCCAAACCTGGGTGTGTCACCTCAGACATGCCCTTCACACTGGAGCACTGAATAGAACTCCCTGGCCACTCCCACCACATGCCTCTAGGTATTCCCTGAAAGCAGACGCTCCACTAATCCAATCAGATAAACTCCAAAGATAAAAGCCACCACAGCATAAAAACAATGTAGAAACCAATGAGTGTCCCCTCAAATGCCAAATAACAAATGCACCAATCCAAGAAACAAGATCAAGGAAGACAACATGGCAACCCCAAAATAACACAACACCTCAATAATAGATGTTGAAGAGGATGAGATTGAAGAAATGCCAGAAATGGAATTCAAGAAATTGGTCATAGGATTACTTAGAAGTAATCTAAAGCAAATGCATGAACTAATAAAATCCATACATGACATGAAAGGACATGAAAGAAAATTTCTCCCATAAAACTGAGATCATTAAGATAAATCAAAATGAAATCTTGGAAATAAAAAATTCAATAGAACAAATAAAAAATACAGTGCAGAGTCTTAACAACAGAATCACTGAAACAGAAGAAAGAATATCCAACTTAGAAGACAAAGCACAGAAAATTATACAGTCAGACCAAACACAAGAAGAAATTAGGAAACTGAAAATCACTGTTGGGAATCTACAGGATACTATCAAATGACCCAATATATGGGTTATAGAAGTACTTGAAGGCATGAAAAGACAAAAAGGATTAGAAGGCCTTTTTAGTTAAATAATAATGGAACATTTCCCCAATTTGGAGAAAAAAAGGGAGATCCAAGCATAGGAAGCACATAGAATGCCTAATAGACATGAACAGAAAGGACCTTAAATATGACACATTTTAATCAAACTCTCCACCATAAAACATAAAGAAAAGATTCTAAAATGTGCATAAGAGAAATACCAGATTACTTTCAGAGGGTCACCTATTAAACTCACAGCAGAAATCTCATGAGAATCTCTACAGGCTAGGAGAGAATGGCAAGATATAGTCCAAATCTTAAGAGAGAAAAAACTGTCAACATAGAATACCATACCTTGAAAAGCTCTCATTTATGAACATAGGTGAAATAAAGATCTTCCATGACAAAGAGAAATTGAAAGAATTTGTCACCACACATCCAGCTCTGCAAAAGAAGTTTAAGGATGCACTGCACACAGAAACAGAAACATAGTCATCACTATAGAAGAAGGTAAAGGAAGGAAAGCTCCCAGTAAAAGAACAAAGGAAATCCAAAGTAAAAAATAGGATTAGTTATGGAAAAATGGCAGGGCAAAGTCGTTACTTATCAACAGTCACCTTGAATATAAATGGCCTCAACTCTCCAGTGAAAAGAAACAGACTGGTTCAATGGATTAAAAAACAAAATCGATCTATTTGTTGCCTACAAGAAACAATCTCACCAAGATGCTCACAGACTGAAAGTGAAAGGATGAGAAAAGATAATCAATGCTAACAGAAACCAAAAAGGAGTTGGTGTAGCCATCCTAATATCAGACAAAATAGACTGTAACACAAAAGTTGTTAAATAAGACAAAGAAGGACACTATGTAATGATTAAGGGCTCAATTAAACAGGAAGATGTGACTGTTATAAGCATATATGCACCTAATTACAGAGCACTTGGCTATTTAAAAGAAATGTTAAGGGATCTAAAGTGAGACATAGACTCAAATACAATAGTAGTGAGTGATTTCAACACCACACTTCCAGCAATGAACAGATCACCAGACAGAAAATCAGAAATGAAACAGCAGAGATAATTGACACTATAGACCAAATGGACCTAACAGATATTCACAGAACTTTTCATCCTGCAGCTGAAAAATACGCATTCTACTTACCTGTGCATAAAACCTTCTCTGGAATGGACCACATGCTAGGCTATAAAACAAGTCTTAGCAAGTTCAAAAAAATCAAAACTCAAGCCATGCATCTTCTCAGACCCCAATGCAATGAAGCTGGAAATCAACAACTCAGGAATCTCTAGAATATATGCAAACACATAGAGAATGAACAACATGCTCCTGAATGAACAGTGGGTCATAGAAGTAGTCAAAAGAGAAATAAAAATTTTTCTGGAAACAAATGAAGATGCCAATACAACATATCAGAACAAATGGGATACAGCAAAAGCAGTGTTAAGATGAAAGTTTATAGCAATTGTTGCCTGCATCAAAGAATTGGAAAGGCATCAAATAAATGAGCTATAGTGCATTTCAAGGATCTAGGGAAATAATAGCAAAGCAAACTCAAAACTAGTAGGAGAAAAGAAACAATTAAAATTAGAGAAGAAAACAACAAAATTGAAACAAAAAAATTAAAAGATCACCAAAATGAAGAGCTGGGGTTGTTTTTGAAAAAATAAACAAAATTGACACACCTATTGGCCCAACTAACCAAAAAAAATGAGAGAGAAGACCCAAATCAATAAAACCACAGATGAAAAATGGAAATGTAACTGCAGACACCACGGAAATGAAAAGTATCATCAGAAATTACTTCAAAGAGCTGTATGCCAACAAACTGGGAAAACCAGAAGAATGGATAGATTCCTGGGCACATACAACCAACCTAAATTAAGCCATGAATACATAGTAAACCTAACAGACCCATTAACAAGATGGAAATGGAATCAATAATGAAGACACTCCCACAATGAAAAGCCCAGGACAGGAAGGCTTCACTGCTGAGTTCTACCAGACATTTAAAGAACTAACTCCAATTCTTCTCAAGTTATTCAAAACAATTGAAAGAGAGGGAATCCTCCAAAATTCTTTCTATGAAGTCATTACATTAGTTCCTAAATCCAAAAAAGACACAACAGAGAAAGAGAACCAATATCCCTGATGAAAATGGATGCAAAAATCCTCAATGAAATTCTGGCCAATTGGATCCATCAACACATCAAAAAGATTATCCACCTGAACAAAGTGGAATTTATCCCTCATATGCAGGGATCAAAAGATGCAGAGAAAGCATTTGATAAAATACAACACACTTTTGTGATGAAAATATTTGTCAACTCAATCAAGGCAATTTATGACAAACCTACCGCCACAATACTATTGAATGTATAAAAGTTAGAATCATTCCCACTGAGATCTGGAACCAGACAAGGATGTTCATTCTTGCCATTGCTATTCAATATAGTCCTAGAAGTTTTAGTCAGAGCCATTAGACAATAAAAAGAAAGCAAATGGTTTCAAATTGATAATGAGGAAGTCAAATTTCCCTTTTGCAGCTGACATGATTCTATATATAGACTCCATCAAGAAACTATTAGAACACATAGAAGAGCTTGGCAAAGTAGCAGGATATAAAATCATACACAAAATTCAACAGTCTTTGTATACACAGACAATATGACAGCTGAAAAAGAAATTCTAAGATCAATCCCATTCAGAAGAGCGACAGAAAAAATTAAATACCTTGGAATAAATTTAATCAAGGATGTCAAAGACCTCTATACTGAAAAGTACAAAACATTAAATAAATAGAAGTAGATACAAAAAAATGGAAAAATCATCCATGTTCATGTATTAGAAGAATTGATATCATCAAAATGTTCATCCTTCCAAAAGCAATTTACAGATTCAATGCAATCCCAATCAAAATACAAAGACATTTATTTCAGATCTAGAAAAAAATGATGCTGAAGTTCATATGGAAACACAGGAGACTTTGAATAATTAAAGCATCTTATACAACAAAAACAAAGCCAGAGGCATCACAATACCAGATTTCAAGACATACTACAAGGAAGTACTGATACAAGCCTGGTACTGATACAAAAATAGATGGCTATACCAATGGAACAGAATAGAAATGCCAGAATGCAATCTAAGAGTCTACAAACAACTTATATTTGACTAAGGAACTAAAACCAATTCTTGGAGCAAGGACAGTTTCTTCAACAAATGATGCTGGGAAAATTGGATTTCCACATGTAGAAGTATGAAGCAGGACCCCTACTTTACAGCTTTCACAAAAATACATTCAAAATGGATTAAAGACCTAATTCTATGACCTGACACCATGAAATTACAAGAGAACACTGGGAAAACCCTGCAAGACGTTGGCATAAGCAAAGTGTTCTTGGAAAAGACCCCAGAGGCACAGGCAACAAAGCCAAAATCATCAAATGGGATTACATCAAATTTAGAAGCTTCTGCACTGTAAAAGGAACACTCAGGAAAAAGTGAAGAGGCAACTTACAGAATGAGAGAGATTATTTGCAAACAATGTAACTGATAAAGGATTAATAACCAGAATATACAACGAGTTCAAGAAGCTCTATAACTAGAAAACAAACAATGCAGTTAAGAAATCGGCCAAGGACTTAAACAGACATTTTTCAAAAGAGGAAATCCAGTGGCCAACAGACATATGAAAAAATACTCAGGATCACTAGCCATCAGGGAAATGCAAATTAAAACCACAATGAGGTTTCATCTCACCCCAGTTAGAATGCTTTCATACAGAAATCAATAAACAACAAATGCTGGTGATGATGTGGGGAAAAGGGTATCCTAATCCACTGTTGGTGGAATATAAGCTGGTGAAACAACTATGAAAATCAGTTTGGAGATAACCTCAGAAATCTGAATATAGATCTACCATATGACCCAACCATCCAATTCCTGGGGATTTAACCAAGGGAAATTAAATCAGCAAATAAAAGAGTTATCTACACCCCCATGTTTATTGCCAGCTCAATTCATAATAGCTAAGACATGGAATCAACCCCAGTCCCCCTCAACTGAAGACTGTATAAAGAAATTATGGGATGTGTACTCTAAGGAATAATACTACACAGCAGTAAAAAATGAAATCCAGTCATTTGCAACAACATGGATGAATCTGGAAAACATTATACTTAGTGAAATGAGCTAGTCCCAAAGCAATAAAAAGCATATATTCTCCCTGATCTGTGATGACTAATAGATTACCTAAAGGGAAATCTGTAGAAATGCAATTGACACTTTGAGAAGCAATGACTTGAATGGCCCTTATCTTGACTGTCTAAAACAGTTTTTTGTTTGTTTGTTTTTCTTAATGGGGAATGGGACTGGGAATGTAGAGGAAGAGGTGGAATGGGAGTAGGGGTGGGAGGGTGAGTATGATGGTAAGAATCACTATATTCCTAAAGTCTTACTTATGAAATTTGTACTCATTAAATGAACAGTTTCATTAAATTAAAAAAGGGATTGAGGCAGGACCTTTGATTTGACAGATAAATGGCAGATAGCTTTTTCTTTTTTTTTTTTTTTTTTTTTTTTTTTTTAGTTTTCAGCAAATATTAATGATCTAAGTTTATTAAGAGGAAGAGCAAGACTTTGGCTCCCATATGCAATCAATTATATGAACAACGTATCTCTGTTTAAAAGGAAATGCTTAAATGAGGAGTATGAATCGGGGCATGAAAATGGATGTCTGAACATTTAGTTTGCATCTCCAGGTAGCACACTTTTTTGTGTCTGCCTTCTTGCCTCATTGTTATTCCTAGCCTCGGAATCTGAAGGTGCCTTCTCACCAAGGTTTGCTAGATGAGAGAAATCAGCAAGCCTTTCTGCCCTCCCACTTCTGATCCTTTCCACACCCTTCATCCTCATTTTAATATTTATTCTTTTTTTATTTAGTAAATATAAATTTCCAAAGTACAGTTTATGGATTACAATGGCTTTCCCCCCATAATTTCCCTCCCACTCGCACCCCTCCTATCTCCCACTCCCTCTCCCATTCCATTCACATCAAGATTCATTTTCAATTATCTTTATATACTGAAGATCGATTCAGTATATATTAAGTAAAGATTTCATCAGTTTGCACCCACACAGAAACACAAAGTGTAACATACTGTCTCAGTACTAGTTATAGCATTACTTCACATTGTACAACACATTAAGGACAGATCCCACATGAGAAGTAAGTACACAGTGACTCCTGTTGTTGACTTAACAATTTGACACTCTTGTTTATGGTGTCAGTAATCTCCCTAGGCTCTAGCCATGGTTGCCAAGGCTATGGAAGCCTTTTGAGTTCGCCAACCTCGATATTATTCCGACAGGGTCATAGTCAAAGTGGAAGTTCTCTCCTCCCTTCAGAGAAAGGTACCTCCTTCTTTGATGGCCCCATTCTTTCCACTGGGATCTCACTCACAGAGATCTTTCATTTAGGTCTTCTTTTTTTTTTTTTTTTTTTTTTTTTTTTTTTTTTTTCCCAGAGTGTCTTGGCTTTCTATGCCCAAAATACTCTCATGGGCTCTTCAGCCAGATCTGAATGCCTTAAGGGCTGATTCTGAGGCCTGAGTGCTATTTAGGACATCTGCCATTCTATGAGTCTGCTGTGTATCCCGCTTCCCATGTTGGATCGTTCTCTCCCTTTTTGATTCTATCAGTTAGTATTAGCAGACACTAGTCTTGTTTGTGTGATCCCTTTGACTCTTAGACCCAGATAGCTTTTTCTTTAGAAAGTTTTTTTTTAATTTATTTTAAAGGCACAGTTACAGGGTAGGGGAGAGATAGAGAGGTCTTGCATCCACTTTTTCACTCCCCAAATGGCCACAACTGCTGAGGCTTGGCCAGGCTGAAGCAAGGAGTCTGGAGCTTTTTCTAGGTCTCCCACATGAGAGCCAGGGGTCCAAACACGTGGGCCACCTTCTATTGCTTTCCCAGACATTTTACCCAAGAGCAGGATTGGAAGTGCAGCATGCAGGACTCAAACTGGCGCCCATATGGGATAACAGCATTCTAGGCAGTGGCTTAACCCGTTACACCAAAATGCCGGCCCAAACATCAAGTTGTTGACATGGTCGTTAAACACCGTTTAGGATGTCTGCATCCTATAACAGAGTATCTGGGTTTGAGTCCTGATTCTGATCCCAATTCCAGCTTTCTGCTAATGGTAGAATAGTATGCTGGGTGGCAGTACTTGATGGCTCAAGTAGTTGGGTCCCTGCAACCCGCATGGAGTCCTGGATGGAGTTCTCAGTCCCAGATTTCAGCCAGACCCAATACTGGCCATTGTGGGCATTTGGGAAGTTAACTAGCAGATGGGAGACCTCTCTCTATTTCTCTATCCTTCTGGATTTCAAATAGATAAAATAAATAAATAAATATTTTGAAAGTTCATGGAAATGCATATTAAGGAAAAGCTATACAGAAATTTAAAAAATGTTTAGTGCACCAAAAATTAACTTTTCTCCTGAACTTTTTAAGATTTTTGATACTAAAATCCCATTTTCTTTTCTTTCAAATCAATTTTTTCAAGCGAGGGTCAGTGTTCTTATATGTACATAGATGGACTTGTAGTTCATTCAACTTTCCGTGTGCTCTCCTACCACAGGAATTTTATACTTATCCCCTCTTCTAAGACCCATCATACCAAAAAATCTCTTATTTACTCTTAAGATCTTAGCTCAAGACCACTTTCCCGGGGACGACTTCTTTGACATTGGCCACAGATCCTATACCCTGAATGGGCCACTTATATATTTTCATACTCTCTTAAGACATTCATTGCTGCTCTCAAGACCCTTAAATAAGTCTGAATTCAATGCTCAGAAATATAATTATTTGTTTAGTATGTCTCTTTTTCTCCCCCTACATAAAGAAAAAACACCATATGGATTGTGGTGTGGGTATGTATGTGGGTCTCCCCTCTTATACTGTCAGAAGGTCACACTGCCAGCACACAAGGAGTACTCAAGAATGGTTTACATCCAAGAACAATTTGGATAATGACTTAGTACCCAGAGAGACTCTTTCATCAATACAAGAGCTGACAGGCAAGATAACAAGCAGTTGCAAGAATTAAATAGCAAGTGTCTGCTTCCTGCCAAAAAGATTCAGAACCAAAAGAAATGGGAATTGGCGTAACAGGAGCCATTTGACATTGTCTTTGTCTTGGGAGGTGTCAGGGGACAAGGCAGGATCCCGTAGGCCATTCCCATTACACAGGCAGCATTCACTGGGACACTAGTTCATGAACTACACACAAGTGCTGATGAAAAGGTTAGATTTGGAAATCAAGTTTGAATTCCTGTTTTCATCTCATTCCTTCACTTTCATTTTATAACTAGGTTAAACATCTTGAATGTCAAACCGGAAATTCAACTCTACACAACATTCTTAGGAGTCCAGGCTCTGGAGGGAAACTGCCTGCCATGGGCTCCTACCACTACTGCCAATTAGTGTGAGAATAGGAATAGGTTGTTCTCACCTTGGGCTTCAGGTTACTCATTTATGAAATGAGAACATTCATGGCTTTAGTTCTCTGAGAGACTTATGAGAATTTAATAAACTAACATAAATTAGGTGCCTTGTTTGCATCTTGGCATGTGTCAAACTCTGTTTAAAGTGAGACTCAATTATCATCACTTGGGTTAAATATTGAAAGGAAAACTAAGCACTAGCATTTATAGAACTCCTACTAGATGCTGACACCATCGAGAGAATTTTAGGTCATATTAATCCTCATTCAGTACCACAACATCACCAAGAAGTGCTTAAAATTGAATGCAAGGTTATAGATCCAGACAATTTTCACAGAAAAAAAACAGGTATCTAGGCCTCGTACTTTGGGAATATTGGTTCTTTAAGGGGAGAAATAACTTATATCATGCTGAGACCATTTCTTGTTCTTGAAGAATCTGTAGCATGAAGAAATCCTCTACAACCTAATAAAAAACAAGATTTGTATCCATGGTAACTCTTTCACTCAGAATGCAATGACCATCATGCACTTCTCTCCAGATACAACCTCAAAGAATACTGAGCTCACATCATTCACATAGGGAAGAAAGAACTCAAGGCTTGGCATCCAAAGCTCCAGTAGCTTTGGGGCCTTAAACCAATACCTTGATTCCTTAAATTACTCCTTTTTAAAATATGAATGATAAATGAGATCATTTTACCAAGTACTCCTCATTCCACCCACCCCAGCTCTTTTTTTTTTTTTTTTTTTTTTTTTTTTTTTTTTTTTTTTTTTTTTTTGACAGGCAGAGTGGACAGTGAGAGAGAGAGAGGGAAAGGTCTTCCTTTGCCGCTGGTTCACCCTCCAATGGCCGCCGCTGCAGCCGGCGCACCGCGCTGATCCGATGGCAGGAGCCAGGATCCAGGTGCTTTTCCTGGTCTCCCATGGGGTGCAGGGCCCAAGCACCTGGGCCATCCTCCACTGCACTCCCTGGCCATAGCAGAGAGCTGGCCTGGAAGAGGGGCAACCGGGACAGAATCCGGCGCCCCAACCGGGACTAGAACCCGGTGTGCCGGCGCCGCAAGGTGGAGGATTAGCCTATTGAGCCACGGCGCCGGCTTGCCAGCTCTTGTAACTATCACTCTACTCTTGGTTTCTAAGAGCTTAACTTTAAAAGAAGAAAAAAAAATCATTTATTTATTTGAAAGGAAGAGTGGCAGAGTGAGAAAAAAAGAGAGACATCCCATTCAATAGTTCCATTCAATAGTTCATTCTCCAAATATCCACAGCAACTAGATCTGAGCCATGCAGAAGCCAGGAGCCACATACTCCATTCAGGTGTCCCATGTGGATGGCACAGGCATCTTCTGCTGCCTTCCCAGACACATTAGCAGGGAGCTGATCATAAGCAGAGTGGCCGGGACTCAAAGTGGCACTCTGATGTGGGATGCTAGTTTCAGAAGCTGCTGGGTATCCTGCTGCACTGCAGTGCTGACGCCTGACTATTTTCATGTTCTTAATATGGGTGAGATCATGTGGTTCTGCATTTGACCTTCTGTGACTGACTCATTTTACTTCTCATTGTGTCCTCCACATTCATACATACTGTTGCCAATGATAGAATTTCTTTCTTAAAAGTTTGTTTAAAGCTGAATAGTACAGCCGGCGCCGCGGCTCACTAGGCTAATCCTCTGCCTAGCGGCGCCGGCACACCAGGTTCTAGTCCCGGTCGGGGTGCCGGATTCTGTCCCGGTTGCCCCTCTTCCAGGCCAGCTCTCTGCTGTGGCCAGGGAGTGCAGTGGAGGATGGCCCAGGTGCTTGGGCCCTGCACCCCATGGGAGACCAGGAAAAGCACCTGGCTCCTGGCTCCTGCCATCGGATCAGCGCGGTGCGCCGGCCGCAGCGCGCCGGCCGCGGCGGCCATTGGAGGGTGAACCAACGGCAAAGGAAGACCTTTCTCTCTGTCTCTCTCTCTCACTGTCCACTCTGCCTGTCAAAAAAAAATTAAAAAAAAATAAAGCTGAATAGTACCAACATATTTGTTCATGGAACATGGAATTAAAAGCATGAACTGATATTAGAACATCTGCGTTTAAGTCCCAGCTCCAGGTAAATGTTCTAGCTTCCTGCTACTGCAGACTCTGGGAGGCATGAAGTGATGGCTCAAATAATTGGATCTTTTAAAAACTTTCCCTTTACTTATTTGAGAGGCAGAGAGAGAGAAAGAGAGCGAAGTCTTTCATCTTCTGGTTCATTCCCTAAATGCTTACAACAGCTGGGACTGGGCCAGGTTGAAGCCAGGATCCTGGAACACAATCTAAATCTCTCATGTGGGTGGCAAAGGCACAAGTACATGATTTATTATCTGCTGCTTCCCAGGGTACACATTAGTAAAGAGCAGAGCTGGGACTTGGAATCAGGCACCCCAATAAGAAATGATGCAGATGTCCCAAGCAGTGAGTTGCCGAATGCCCTCTGTGTAACTGAGTCTGTCATCGATGAGGGACATTTGGATGCATTTTGGCTCCCAGCTTTAGTCTGACTGAGCTTTGTCAGTCACAGGCATTCAAAGAGTGAACCAGCAGATGAGAGATTTCTTTTTCTGTCTGTGCCTTTCAAATAATTTTTCTAAATGTATGAGGTTATTTTGATGCAAACAGTTTTGAAATTTATTCATAATTTTTTAATTTTTACTTCTAAACATTTACATTTTTATTTTTTAAAATTATGTTTAAGTCATACATGTTTCATGTATTTCATATATATATACAGAATTTGGAACATAGTG
Source organism: Oryctolagus cuniculus (assembly GCF_964237555.1). Lineage (NCBI taxonomy): Eukaryota > Metazoa > Chordata > Mammalia > Lagomorpha > Leporidae > Oryctolagus > Oryctolagus cuniculus. The sequence goes on from NC_091437.1 coordinate 152,726,470, forward strand.
ATACATTGCACCCTAACCTCCCTCCTGCCCATGCTCCAAACTATCTTCCTCTTCCCTCTCCCATTGTCACTCTTAATTTTTACAAATACCTACTTTCAATTTATTTAATGATCATAAAGTTAACACTGTACTAAGTAAAAGAGTTCAACAATAGTATGAAGGAAAAAAAATTGTTCTTCAACATGAGATACAAGAGCTGTAAACAATCATCAAATCTCAGAATGTCCATTTCACTCTAATACATTACATTTTAGGTACTCTATTAGTTATTTCAGTTCATGGAAAACATATGATATCTGTCTTTCTAAGACTGGTTCATTTCACTAAGTATCATTGTTTCCAGTTGTGTCCATTTTTTTGTAAAAGATAGGATTTCATTTTTTTTTACAACTGAGTAGTATTCCATAGTGTATATATACCAAATTTTTTTATGTAGTCAAAAGTTAATGGACATCTGGGTTATTCCATATCTTAGTTATTATAAGGTGTGTTATAATGAACACAAGGGTACAGATAACACTTTCATATGCTGATTTCTTTTGGTTTTGGTAAATTCCCAGGAGTAGGATGGCTGAATCATATGCTAGGTCTGTATTCAGAATTATAAAGTATCTCCAACTGTCTTTCACAGTGGCTGCACCAGTTTACATTACCACCAAGAGTAGACCAGGGTACTTTTTCCCTCACCAACATTTGTTGCTTATTGATTTCTGTATGTGAGCCATTCTAACTGGAAAGTAGTGAAGCCTCATTGTGGTTTTGTTTTGCATTTCCCTGATGGCTACTGATCCTGAGCATTTTTTCACATGTCTGTTGGCCATTTTAATTTCCTATCTTGAAAAATACCTGTTTAATTTCTTTGCCCATTGAATAACTGGATTGTTTGTTTTTTTGTTGTTGCTGAATTTTTTGAGCACTCTATATGTTCTGGATATTAATCCTTAATGAGTTTCATAGTTGCAAATACTTTCTCCCATTCTGTTGGTTGCCTCTTTACTTTGCTGAGTGTTTATTTTGCAGTGTAGAAATTTCTTAGCTTGATGTAGTACATTTGTCAATTTTGGCTTTGACTCCCTGTGCTTCTGGATCATTTTCCAATATGTCTTTGCCTATGCCAATGTCTTGCCAAGTTTCCCCAATGTATTCTAGTAATTTGATGGTCTTGGGTTGTAGATGTAGGTCTTTGATCCACTTTGCCTAAATTTTTTTGTAAGGTATATTGTAAGGGTCTTGTTTCATCTTTCAGTACATGGAATTCCAGTTTTCCCAGCACCAGACTGTCCTTGCTTATAAGTTGGTTATAAATGGGTGGACTGAATTCTCGAGTTTCTATTATGTTCCATTGGTCTACACGTCTCTTTGTATGCAAGTACCAGGCTGTTCTGATTATAACTGCCCTGTTTTATGTCTTGAAATCTGGTATTGTTATGCCCCTGGCTTTGTTTCTCTTTTATAAGATTGCTTTAGCTATTTGGGGTCTCTTGTGTTTCCATATGAATGTTGGCACCATTTTTCTAGATCTGAGAAGAATGTCATTAGCATTTGATTGGTATTACATTGAATCTGTAAATTGCTTTTGGTAGTATGGACATTTTGATGATATTGATTATTCCAGTACATGAATACTGAAGATTCTTCCATTGTTTTGTCTTCTTCTATTTCTTTCTTCATAGTTTTGGAGAGATCTTTGACAGCCTTGGTTAAATTTACTCTAAGGTATTTTACTCTGTTTGTAGCTATTGTGAATAGGATTGATCTTTGAAGTTCTTTCTCAGCTTTGACATTGTCTGTATATACAAAGGCTATTGATTTGTGTGTTGATTTTATATCTTGCTACTTTTTGAAACTCTTTTATGAATGCCATTAGTCTCTCTATGGAGTCTTTAGGATCACCTGTATTTAAATCATGTCATCTGCAAATAGAGACAATTTGACTTTCTCCTTTCCAATTTGTAACATTTTTTTATTTCTTTTTCTTGCCTAATGGCTCTGGATACATCATCCAGGACAACATAAAATAGCAATGGTGAGAGTGGGCATCCTTGTCTGCTTCCGAATGTTAGAGAAAATACTTCCAACTTTTCCCCACTCAATAGAATGTTGGCCATGGGTTTGTCATAAATTGCCTGGAGTGTTTTTAGCAATGTTCCTTGTATACCCAATTTGCTTAAGGTTTTCATCATGAAAGGATGTTCTATTCTATCAAATGCTTTCTCTGTATCTATTGAGATTACCATATTGTTTCTGTTCTTCATGTTGCTTATGTGATGTATCACATTGATTGACTTGCAAATGTTGAACTATCTCTGCACACCTGAGATAAATCCAACTTGTTCCAGATGAATGATCTTTCTGATGTGTTACTGGACTCAATTAGCTAATATTTTGCTGGGGATTTTTGCATCTATGTTAATCAGGGATATTGGTCTACAGTCATCTTTCACTGTTGTATCATTTTCTGGTTTAAGAATTAAGGTGACATGGGCTTCATGGAAGGAGTTTGGGAGGATTCCCTTCCTTTTGATTGTTTTTTTAACAGCTTGAGAAGAATTGTAATTAGTTCTTTAAATGTCTGATCAAATTCAGTAGTGAAGCCATCTGGTCCTGGGATTTTATTTTTTCGGTGTGTCTTCTTTACTGTTTCAATTTCCATCCTGATTACTGTTCTGTTTAGGTTTTATATGCCTCATGACTCAATTTTGGTAGATTGTATCTGTCCCAAAATCTATCCATTTCTTCTAGGTTTCCAAATTTGTTGCCATACAACTCTTTGCAGTAATTCCTGATGATTCTTTTTATTTCTGTAGTAGCCATTGTTACATTTCCTTTTTCTTCTCTGATTTTATTGATTTGGGTCTTCTCCTGTCTCTTTTTTTGGTTAGTTGGACAACGGTAAATCAATTTTGTTTATTTTTTCAAAAAATCATCTTTTTATTTCACTGATCTTTTGTATTGTGTTTTTATCTCAGTTTTATTTATTTTTCTCTAACTTTAATTTTTTTCCTCCTACTAATAACTACTGTTATTTTTCTAGATCCTTGAATGCATTGATGGCTCATTTATTTGGCACCCTTCCAATTTCTTGATGTAGTCACCAATTGCTATAAACTTCCCTCTTAACAGTGTTTTGTTATATCCCAAAATTTGTATATGATGTATTGTCATCTTAATTAATGTCCAGAAATTTTTTTATTTCTCTTTTGATTTCTTCTATGACCCAATGTTCATTCAGGAGCCTGTGGTTCAGTCTCTACATGTTTACACATGTTCTGGAGATTCTGGAATTGTTGATTTCCAGCTACATTCCATTGTGATCAGAGAAGATGCATGTTATGATTCTGATTTCTTAAAATTTGCTGAACCTTGGTTTATGGCCTACCATATGGTTTGTACTAAAGAAATTTCCATGCACTGATGAGATGAACATGTTCTGCAACTGTGGGGTCAAAAGTTCTTTAGATATCTGTTAGGTCTAATTGGTCTATAGTGTCGATTAACTGTTGTTTCTTTGCTGACAATGAAACAAAAAAAGCTGATAGACACTATGCACCTGTTGAAATCCCTGCTTAGTATATACTAAGTTGATCTTCAGTATATGAAGGTAATTGAAAATGAAACGTGATGAAGGGCGGGATGGGAGAGGGAGTGGGAGAGGGGAGGGCCATGGGAGGGAGGGAGGTGGGGGGGAGAGCCACAACAATACAAAAGTTGCATTTTATATTCTACTTAAAACTATTGGTTGAACTCTGTAATTAATACACAATTACTCTTAGGTGTTTAATTAATGCTATAACTAGTACTCATAGTATTTTACACTTTGTGTTTCTGTGTGGGAGCAAAATGTGGAAATCTTTACTTAATATATGCTAAATTGATCTTCTGTATATAAAGATAATTGAAAATAAATCTTGATGTGAAGGGAAGGGGAGAGAGAGTGGTAGAGGGGAGCATTGTGGGTGGGAGGGAAGTTACGGGGGAGGAGGGAGAAAGCTATTGTAATCCATAAGCTGTACTTTGGAAATTTATGCTCATTAAATAAAAAAGAAAATACACTGAAAAAAATAAATAAAAAGGCAAAGGGCACTATGTAATGATCAAGTGACCAATTCAACAGGAATATATGACTATTATAAATGGATACCCAATTAATTACAGGGCACTTGGCTATTTCAAAGAAAGGTTAATGGATTTAAAGGGAGATATAAACTCCAATACAATAGTAATGGGGGACTTCAATACCCCACTTTCAGCAACCAACAGATCAAGCAGACAGAAAATCAGCAAGGAAACAATGAATTAATCAAGACCAAGTGAACCTAATGGATAGCTACAGAACTTTTCATCCTACAGACGCAGAATGCATGTTCTTCTCATCAGTGCATAGAACTTTTTCTGGGATATACCACAGGCTAGGCCATAAAGCAGGTTTCAACAAATTAAAAAAAAATTGAAATCATACTATGCATCTTTTTGGGCCACAATGGAATGAAGCTGGAAATCAGCAATTCAGGAATCTCTAGAACATATGCAAACACATGGAGACTGAGCAACATGCTCCTGAATGAGCAGTGGGTCATTGAAGAAATCAAAAGAGAAATCAAAAAGACTTTTTTTTGCACATTTCTTTGTGCATTTGTTGATGGACACTAAGTTGACAATAGATCTTAGCATTTGTGAACAACGTTGCCATGAATATGGGGCATCAAAACATTCTGTGGGAGTCGACATTGTAATTCTACCAATTATGATGGGTATGTCTCAGACAGAAGTGTTCAGTGTCTGGGTTTGAAGTCTTGAATCTGGCTCCTGATTCCATTTTTTTGCTCATAAAGACTCTAGGAAGCAGCAGATGTTGTTTCTGGTAGTTGGGTCCCTGCCAAACACGTGAAAGACCTGGATTGGCTTGTGGTTTCTGGATTCTGTTTATTATGGGCATTTGAGGAGTGAACCAGTGGATAGGAGCTCCACCTCTCTGTCTCTCTACATCTTAAGTTGGAACAAAACGGAAGGAAGACCTTTCTCTGTCTCTTTCTCTCACTGTCTAACTCTGCCTGTAAAAAAAAGAAAAAAAAAAAGAAAAAGAAACAAAACAAACACCATATTGCACACCAAAAGTATATGCAATTTTTATTTGTAAACTGAACCTTAATATCTTTGGCAAAATGGGAATCCTAATGCCAAACTTACATGCTTCAAAGTACTGAACTGGGAATTTATTGCCATTCAAATCATGGTGTTTCCACAGACCTCCATCTACAGCATTCTTCTAGATGATTCTCCTGCATGCTAAATTCTTGGAATTCTTGATTAAATGATGCAATGAACAAACTATAATTTTGTGAACTATACAACATTTATACAAATGTAAATGTACTCTCCCCACCCTCATTCTATCTCTTCTCCTCTCCTCTATCCTGTTCCTACTCCACCTCCTCTACACCACACCATCTACTTTAATTCTTGCTCTCCAAGAAACTGGAAATATTTTGTCATAGAGAGACTGCATCCTTTTCAGTCTTTAGGGTTCTTTAAAAATAAGTGTTCAAATAATATTTTAGGAATGAACAAATGGATAAATAAATAAATCACAGAGGATGACTATGTCAACAAGCATTATTTCTTTTTATAGACTAAGTCTTATTCCCTCTACATAATATATTTCTTTCTAAAAACCTCAAATGTTCTCACCTGTGTCAATTCATACACCTTCACCATCCCATGGCCTTTCTGAAGCAAGAAGAGGGAAAAATCTTATCCACAACACCCACCCCCAAACTTGGCAGATATTGAAATAGATACTAAGAGTATTTGAGAGTTCACACCATGACATACAGAAATGAAGAAAAGTTAAAATACAAATGGGTAATTACACACTCTGACCACTAACCCATTGCCCTTTATTCCTAAGAACTTCAGATTTAGAAATGAACCCCAGCTCTCATCTCCTTAGAGATGGGGTATGGAAAATGGTATGTAACCAATCTCTACATCTGTATGCTTTGAGATTTAATTAGAGAATATTCGTAAAATGTATGGAGCATAGTAAGTGCTTGGTGAACACTATATCTCTTTCCCTGTATTCTTTTGGGCTAGCTCCTGCAAATATTATCAGTAAAATGCACTTGGCTGCCTTCATTAAAAATATCTTTTTTTAAAGTTTTACTTACTAAATATAAATTTCCAAAGTACAACTTTTGGATTATAGCAGCTTTTCCCCTCATAACCTCCCTCCCATCGCAATCATCCCATCTCCCACTCCCTCTCCCATCCCATTCACATCAAGATTCATTTTCAATTATCTTTATATACAGAAGATCTAATTAGTATTTACTAAGTAAAGATTTCAACAGACTGCACCCACACAGACACACAAAGTATAGAGTACTGTTTGAGTAGTAGTTTTACTGTTAATTCACATAGTACAACACTATAAGGACAAAGATCCTACATGGGGAGTAAGTCACAGTGACTGCTGTTGTTAACAATTGACACTCTTATTTAGGATGTCAGTAATCACCTGAGGCTCTTGTCTTAAGCTGCCAAGGCTATGGAAGCCTCTTGAGTTCCCCAACTCCGATCTTATTTAGAAATGGCCATAGTCAAAGTGAAAGTTCTCTGCTCCCTTCAGAGAAAGGTACCTCCTTCTTTGATGGCCCATTCTTTCCACTGGGATCTCACTCACAGAAATCTTTCATTTAGGTCATTTTTTTTTTTCACCACAGTGTCTTGGCTTTCCATGCCTGAGAAACTTAATTGAGGGCAAGGGAGTACACTCTTACCTTTTGAGCTGCATTCCTTCAACATTTGGGGCAAAGGGCTGGTCTAAGCTAAAAATGTGTTCTTTGGACTACCTGAGTCAGAATTTCTGAGTGTTTGTTAAAAATATAGATTCTTGAATTTTACCCTCACACTATCCAGATTCCAAGGGAGTGGATTCTAGAAATCCACATTTTTAATAACCATCTGCGTGAAACAAAGACATTCGTTTGTAATATCAGCTTTGACCATTTATTAGAAAGAACTTGGCACTCAGGTAGCCACATGGCCCAACAACCAGTGTCAGCCCCACCCCCACCCTAATGGGATTCACTGCTCTTGAACATGTCTCTCTCTCTCTCTCTCTCTCTCTCTCTCTTTCTCTCTCTCTCTCCATCTCTTGATCTCTATCTCTGTCTCTGTCTTTCTCTTAAGCTCTCCTACTCCCTCTTTTTCTTCTTTGCCCCTTCCCTCCAGTCTGTCAGGTTTCTCCCAATAAACTCTTTCAAGAAAGAAAGAAAGAAAGAAAGAAAGAAAGAAAGAAAGAAAGAAAGAAAGAACGAACGAACTTGGCACTTTTTTAAGGCACTGAGACTCAGATTTCTTCCCAGAAAAATTAAATAAGAATATCCAAGGTGGAGGGTAGGTGGGCATAAAGTGAGAGTTTGGATGGGTAATCGGAGGAAAGACTAGTGATCCACTAAATTTCTTTTTCCCTCAAATGTATCCATTAGCACTGTAATTTGTCTATAGTCAGAGAAAGAAAATCAAGGCAAGAAAATATGTAAATATATTTTTTATTAATTTTTTTCTAAATCAAGCGTATAGCATGCACTGTCAATGGCAATTTTAAAAATAAAATCTCTCTTTCCGTGTAGGATTCACTGAAGGAGTAAAACTGTAATGAATTGACGTCAAGGTTAAGTTTCTTCCTAAAGTTACCTTCTGACAAAGACGCCATTACCTTATGACATAGGTACACTGCTGCACTGAGGAACCCCTACCTAACATTTAAACAGTCTGGACTTTTAATTATTATACTAACATTTTGTCAACTATCAAATGCTTGGAGATAATTTAATATCCCCCCATCTCTATGCAACACATATATTGATATTCATGAAGTGAGTTCCTTCAGCAGTGTCTAGACTGAATGTCAATAGGGTCTGCTGAGGGAGATACTTTTCACAGAGGGAGGACATTAATAATGGAATTGAGATATTATTTTTAATTTGCTTTAATAAAAGATTAGATGGGACAAGACCACTGTGCCTCCTTAATGGTCTGATGCATAAGGAAATGTAACCTGGCTAAATCATTTTGAATTTCAAAGATGAGAAGTGATCAGCTTAACATAATTCACTTTTAGCTGATATAATCTTCATGTTTTAGAGGCCAAATTCCGGTCTTCTATGTTATACTAGAGACTCATCTGTTTTTGTCCTGTATAAAAGGGACAGTAGCTTTTTGGAGGTAGCCTCCCACTTTGGACACCTGAATTGTGGAAAAGATAGAAAACTGGGTTTTACAGACATCCTCATCAGTCACCTGCTGAGAAAAGGAAAGCAAGAGAGAAAACAAGCCAGCCCTGGGAAAGCCTCTCAGAAAATGGCCAAAACTTGAGGGCGGGAAGAAAGGATGTTGAATTCTCTACCCATAGGATCTCACAATACCATCACTTCTATTTGGTGTGTAGCAACTAATTTGCTAAATCTCTCTCAATCTTTACCACACTTAATGTCCCAACAACCCTAGGATATCCACCCACTTACTGACCTCCCTTTTGTTGTTGGTTTGTTAAGTCTTTTGATTTAGAGAGTTGCAATAATCACAGTCTTTAGTTAATGGCATGTTTTTCACTGTTTTCTTGTATAAGGCTCCATCTAATTTAATGAATACATTTATCTCTTTTTACTCTCAAATTCCATTGTCATTCCCTCTCCCATCCCCTTGATGGGATACTGCAGGGTATTTATGTGTATTTTATTTGGATGTGTTCTTATTCATGGATGCTATGTGAATGCTGGTGTGTCATAGCTGATTCTCACGTCTACATTAGGAGCTATGTCTCTAATGTTCCTCTGAGTATTTATAGCAATGGTGTATGTATATGTTTGATTTTACAGATGAGAGGACTGGAATTTAAAAGGTACAATGCATCACACAGCACCTCATGTATATTAGGTTGAAGATCTCATCTCCAGGTCACTATAACTAAAAAGATGGTATTTTGACCACTGTTTTCTATTGCTTGCTTTTCAAAATGTTTTGTTGCTTTTTATTCCCAAAACAGCCCTGTGGGGTTCAGAGAGATTTATCCAAAGTCACCCAGCTATTTTGTGGCAGAACTGGGATTACAATCCAGATATGTCTGACCCCTAACCTATGTGTCTTCCATTTTATGATGCAGTGGCCCATTGCTGTTAGAATCTTCTGAGACATATCACTCTTTAAACTTCTTTCTGTTTTATGTATTCTTGTTTAATAGTCTGAGGTAGAAGGTGAGCACTTTTCTTTATCAAATAGCAAATTATCTGGTTGAGAGGTCTGCAGATTCTGTGTCCACTTCAATATCATTGTGACTCGGCTTGGCAATAAGTCCCACCTGAACCTATGGGGCCAAGGAAGCCTACATAGGCATTTTCTGCTCTCAGGGTGGATTTCTGCCAAGGTCTCATGCTGGAATGATGACAGAGCTTTTGCGTGCTTTCTCCAAGGCTGACATGATGCAATAGATCTGGTGACAGGTTTCCCTTTCTCTCACTGCCCTTGGACACTTCATGGCTATGTCTATTGGGGTTAGGTAAAATTACTTGTATTCTTTGGCAGTTGGCCCTGGGAACACAACAGCACTATCCTTGTGGTGAGCACTCAAGCAGAGTGAAATGAAGAGGTGATTCTCCTGAATAACTTCTCAAGGTTTTAGGTCAATTCACTTGAACTGCAGTCTTGTAGACTAAGGTTTTTATATTCCAATTAAACTAAAGGTGTAAAAAACATATTTGTTGCCTTTTGGAATACTTAATTTCAGCAATTTTGCATCCAGCCAACCATTTTTGGGTGAAGCATATTTCTTGGCATCAAATATAGGGCATAGAAGAAATTCCAACTGGAATTTTAGAAGTATTGGTATTTTCTTATTCTAATAGAAACTTGAGGGTTTATCTGGTGTGGGAAAATAATGCAATGAACTTTAGAACAGAACACAGAGTACATATCCCAGGCTCATAATGACCTTGGGCAATTTACTTAACCTTGACTTATTTCTTCAAACAGGAATTACAGATAACAACATCCATTTGAGAACTGCATATCAAAATAGTATGAGAAACTACATATAAAATGCCTGGTACATTATGGGACATTCATTGAATGTTAGGTCACCTTCAGAATGAAGAGAATGGCAAATGTTTTAGTACTTCAGCTGATTTTAAAGATCTTTGTAGTTGAAGTTAAATCATAGACTTTTTTTCTTTGCTCTTTCAGTTCATTTGGTGGAGGGCAGCTTAGCTGGGCCTTGAAGCATTTGGAAGGTCATTCTGTGCATGAATTTGTTTTGGCATTTATTTCTGCCTTCTTTGTTTTATTTTATCCACTGCCAAGGGGGCATTTTGATTGGCACGGGAGCCAAGCGAAATGAAGCACTTGCTCCGAGGGCCATTCTTGCAGCAGCTCTCTGAGCATTGCGCATGATGAGGGCTGACTTTCTTCCCCATCACCGTGTTTCTAAGAGATTTTTGATGTTTTCCTGGCCCTGTCAATTTTATTCCTTGCCTGCCTCATTCACCAACACCACAAGGCGCTATCAGCTCAGACCCAGAAACATGATGCCAACATTGTAGAATCCACTTAGACATGGTAATGTCTAGTCTGAGGCTTTTGGGAACTGTAACTAAATTTATTCTAAAGCCAAAATAGAAGGCAAGGTTTCCCTGACTTTTATGATACTCAGTTTCATTACTCTGCCTCTTTCCTAGTGAAAGGGATTTTGTTCACTGCCCCTGAAAGATATCAATCACCTGGGCTCACCTGTTCCCATTAGCTGTACTTTTGATCAGTGGCTTCAGAATGAATCATCTGAAAATTTCTACTGCATTAAACAGAACCCTTTCCAAGTAGCCTAGGGATGAAATGCATTATTCACTAACTTCTGCTCTCTCCAATGCCCAAAGAAATGCGGGCAATGCAGTGACTCTGCCTTAGGAGAAAATCTGAGAGGATCATGTATTCAGAGGAAGCCTGTATTATACACTCTCCACTGAAAAGCCCTCAGGAAGGCAACATTGGAATAAGGCGGTAGTGGTTAGAGACTTCATCCCCAGAACACTCTTTCAACATGTGGTAAATGGGGACCTTGTCCCAAATGAAGTTTCCCTCCTCCAGCAACTCAGAGATTCTGGTTTTTGTTCTTGGACTCCTAGAATTTGCAGGTAACTCTGATGGATACAGACACTTAAAGTTCTGCCCACCTTCCTGAAGGGTTTCAAATGAATAGTAAGTTCCTTTATAAGATGTGAGTTAATTCTAAATAATGAAAAAAAAAATAAGAATGACTAGTATGGTAGAACTTTGAAATTAGCTCAATTGTTTTTTTTTAACAGCTTTATTGATATATAATTCACCTATCATCTTATTCATTCATTTAAGTTACACAATCCAATTGTTTTCGATTTCCACAGAATTGTGAAGCCATCACCTCAATCACATTTAGGACATTTTCACCATCAAAGAAAGAATTCTGTAAATATCAGTAGTCAATCTTAATTTTTCTCCCAATCTCCCTATCCATCCTTTGCCTTCTCACCCCCTGGCCTTAAGCAATCACTTATCTACTTTCTCTCTATATATATTTGCCTATTCTGTAATTTCCCCCCTGCTGTCTATCTGTAATTATTTTCACCCCTAGAGTGATCCTTGATTATTTCTCAGATAATTTTTCTTTTCTGACCCTGGGAAAAATGTTATAATTGTCCTACTCTTGTCTCTGCAGTTAGGTAGTTGAAGCCAGGTGAGGCTTTGCCAATGAAAAGTAAACAGTGGTGGCTGACAGTGTCTGAGATGGGGCTGGTCTATCAGTCTAGATCTCAGGGCAATTGGGATGAGCAGAGAACACTTGCTACAGGAGACATTTAGAATGAATGAAAAAGACATGTACACTGTTTTAAGGTGTCAATATCTAGGGGTTGCTCTTAACTGAAGTAGATCCTAGCTTGACTTACAAACACTAACTCACTTAGTGACTTAAGGGGCTGGCAACTAAATTCTCTGAGCCATACTGTTACTACTATTAAATAAAAAATGTCCACAATTAAAAGTTGTTGGAAGGATTAAATAAATTGTGTTAAAAAGTCTGGCTTTGTTCTTAACACATAATAGCCACTCAATGGGTCTTGGTTTCTTTTCTTGTCCCCATTGTGTTTCTCCTTGATGTATGCATGCATTTGTGCATAAAGCACAAGCTTGCATAACATTTATGAATGTGTTTCTAATAATATCCCAAAGTGGAATAATTGCTTCCTACAAATTAGTAAGTTAATACTAGTACAGGGACACTTAGAAGATGCAAACATTTGTTCCATGACTTCAAACAGCATAATGAGTCGATCAGAGCTACAGAATCTTTAGTTAGAATATAAATTGAACGTAGAAAGTCACCATGCTATTGGCACAGATTGGCACATAAAAAGACGAATATGACAGATAGGAACATTTTACTGCCTCCTAGAACCTAATTTTATAATTAAGGAGTATCAAGAACATAATGATTGAGTAAACTTGTACAATGATGCAAATGTTGCTATACAGATATGTACAAGGTGCAATGGGAACATGGCTTGTGAATGATGAATTATATGTGCACAGCCAGTGATGAATTCACAGGGTTATATTTCATTTGAGACATAAATGACAAGTAGAGACCAAGCAGACACTGAAGAGGCAAACACATGAATAAAGGTCTGGAAGGCCAAGCATTGCTTGAGAAAATGCCAACTACAGGTGTTGAGAATTAAAGACAGAAATGGAAATCAGGAAGTAAGTGAAGCAAACAGGTAGACTGGGTCAGACCATGATTTAGCAACTGTGTAATGGAAAGATGGCTAGAGTTCTGAGTAGAAAGGGACATGATCAAATTTGTGTCAGGAATGAGAACAAGTGTAAATTACTGAGAACATAAAGCACATTTGATAGGTTTTCAGAATTTCTGGTGGGAGAAATGATTAAAAACTAGGTGTGGCAGTTGCTCTGGGATTGGAGATGAGGAAATTTAAGAGCTAAATCTAGGTAGGATCTAAAATTAGATACATACTAAATGTAAGGGACACAAAGCAAGTAAAAAATGGTTAAATTTTCTAATTAGTACAAGTAGATGGATGATATTGACACAAGTGAAACAAGGAACACAGAAAAAATACATAAATAACCTTGTAGGTTATGAATAACATGAATTTTATTTTATTGTGATTTTTAGGCAATTATTATGCAAACCATAAAATACATAAAATATGAGGCAGCCTCAAAGAGGTCATATAAAATGTGATTAAAATACAATGAAAAATTTCTGTGAGCTTTCTGAGGATCATTCATATATGATATAGATCACAGTAATGAAATGCATACTTGTGTACATACTTTATTACTTCCAAATTAGAATGTTGCCAATAACAGATGAGGGAACTTCAAAATGTTCATGGAAAAAGAAATTAAAAGTAAAAATAATAAGTATAAGCTTCATTTCCTAAGAAGAGTTTCACCAAATTCAACACATTTTTACAGCCTATGATACTAGTCATTTAGTCCATACCAAGAACTGAGGGTAATGGAAATTTAACAAGGTAGTGCCATTTTTCTCCACTATTAATTGAAGAAACATTTGTGTCATTTAGAAATTTTTTTTTTAAGATTAAGAAAGAAAAAGAATCCAGAAGTAGATAAATCAGGACGTTAAGGTGAATGTCTGGTGATCCCCCCACAGAAATTCTTATAAAATTGCCCTTGTTTGATGAGAGGAATGAGAAAGGGCATTGTTGTGGTGGAGACGGGCTCTCTGGTGAAGCTTTCCTGGGTATTTTCTTCTATAGCCTTGATTAAATTTATCAAAATGTACTCATAATAAGCAGGTTCGATTCTTTAGCCTTCCAGAAGGTCAACAAACAAAATGCCTTCAGCATCCCAAGGCAAGACCTGCTGGCATGACCTTTGCTTTTGACTGGTTCACTTTCGTTTGACTGGGTCACTTCTGCCTCTTCATAGCCATTGCTTTGAGTGCATTGTCTTCAGGATTGTGCTGGCAAAACTATGTTTCATCTCCTGTTCCAATTCTTCAGTGAAATCATCAGGATCTTGATCTCACTTGTTCAGAATTTCCATTGAAAGCTCTGCTGTGGTCTGAAGCTGATCTGGATGCATATAATTTGTCACCATCGAAGAAAGTTTTCTCCTTTTTAATTTTTAACTAAGCATTTGTGAATTGAACCAATTGTGACATCTATGATGTTAGGTTATTGTTTCTACTCTTTTTTTTTTTTTTTTTGACAGGCAGAGTGGACAGTGAGAGACATAGAGAAAGGTCTTCCTTTGCTGTTGGTTCACCCTCCAATGGCTGCCACGGTGCGCTGCGGCTGGCGCACCACGCTGATCCGAAGGCAGGAGCCAGGTGCTTCCCCTGGTCTCCCATGGGGTGCAGGGCCCAAGTACTTGGGCCATCCTCCACTGCCTTCCCGGGCCACAGCAAAGAGCTGGCCTGGAAGAGGGGCAACCGGGACAGAATCCAGCACCCCGACCGGGACTAGAACCTGGTGTGCTGGCGCCACAAGGCGGAGGATTAGCCTGTTGAGCCGCAGCGCCGGCCCTGTTTCTACTCTTAATTGGCCTGCTTTAATGAGGGCACAAACAAGATTAATTTTTTTCCCTCACAAATTAATGTGGATCTTCTAACCCCAATGACTTCATCTTAAATATAGTGTCTCTTTTGTATAATGACTCATTCATAAAATGCTGATTTCTTTATGGTATGTCCCCATACACTTGTATGAGAAACATCAATGATGTCACTATTCTTCAATACAAGCTTCACTATCAACTTGATGTCTGTTCTAGCTTCAATTTTAGCAGAAATCACATTGCTCTAATAGAGGTTGTTTCCAAACTGATATCTTATCCTTTTTACTAAGTCAGACTGCATCCTGTTCAGACATACTATAACAACTAAACATGAGTTTATTTTCATGCAAAAAGATGTGAAAACTTTGCATATTTTTTCATGATACACATTTTTCCATTAATTGTTGGAAATCCTACATAGATGTTGACTGCTAGCTTCTTCCCAATCTCATCCCACCATTAATCTTTCATAGTTTTATCATTTATGAATATTTCCCTATACAATACAGTTTTAAATTCCACTACAGCATGTAGCATTCTATGACTTCACTCTTTAACTCAATATTTTACCAATATTATTGAGTTATCACTTATTAATTCCCCTGCTATATAAAACTGCATTTACTTAATGTGGTACATCTTATTCCCATTCCTGCTTCTGTGTATACAGTTGTGTTATTTCTAAGTTTTGTCATAGTTTTTGTTATTGCAAGCAATGCTTACATAAACATTCTTGTCATTGATCTTTTCATTTTGTGGAGCATACATAGATGCTATCAAGCTCAAGGGGTACATCTGAGCAAGATAACTGGAGCTCAGAGTCTCAGAGAAAATAGTTTACATTTGATGGCTGCCAACTTGATGGAGATGACTCAGAACAAGCATGTAGATGTGAGTCAATATTAGGATCAAAATCTTTATGAACACTTACAATTAAAGTATGAACGTCTGTGCATCAAAGGAATTATCTGAGTAAAAGAAGAATCAGGAGAATATAATATCAGGGTAATCACTGAAGAACACTCTAAAAGAAGGTGTAGCCCACACTTTCAAAAGCAGAGAACATTGCAGTGAATTTATTATAACATCATCTGCAACTTAATAATAGCTTGTCCAAAACATGAAGAGAAAATAAGATAACAGGTACATGAAAGGTAAGGCAGCCTTACCAAGAAAGTATGTTAGTACTGAACTAGTCATATTTGTTAAAGAGAAGTCAGAAATGGACTAGAGTGTTGATGATCTATTCAGGTTCAAAGAGACAAGAATATGTTTACAATGCAATGGAACAATACAGAACTTATTAATAACAGTATAAATGAAAAAATTGGTGTGGTCTCATTCTTTAACAACATTAGAGAGTGTTTTTGCTCGATCTCCATAGACACTTTTATAGTTTATTTGTATTTAGTCTTCACAGTAATTCTAGAAAGAAGATATTTTATTTCTCTGTTTTTTGTTATTACTCAACTTGCTTTGTTCAGAATGGACTGTGGGGGTAAAGGATAGACATGAATTAGATTATTATCGATCAAAACTTGTCAATAGATAAGGCATTGCACAAATATAATTTCAAGATGATGGTTAATTGAGTGAGAGGAGGATTTATTCAGATTATTTTTGAAGGTAGATCAAAGAGTATTGTTGGTAGGATAGATATGTGCTATGAAGGAGAGAAATATGACAACTCCAAGCCTTTGGGCCTTAGCACCTGGATGAATGAAGTTGCTATTTCCCACAATGAAGGTTATGGGAAGGCAGTTTGGTGTGAAGGAAGATAAGAAGTAACGTTTTTGACATGCTGAATTTAAATTGTCTATTAAACTCCCAGATGGAGACGGTGAGTAGACAGTTGGATATACAAATCTGTAGTTCAAATGAGAAGCTTAGATTGGTCATATAAATATGTGAGTCATCAGTCTATTGAAAATATTTAAAATCATGAGATCAGAGTTCCTTAGAGAGAAGTGAGGCAAAAATATTGAGCCATGGGTAAAGAAGATAGGGAGGAACCAGAAAGAAACTGAGCAGGATAAGGCCTCCAGTTAGAAAGTGAGCAAGAGAATTTTTCCTGGAGACAAAGTGAAGAGTTGATTTTAATGAAGAGGGGGAAATTAACTGTTTCAGAAGATTAAGTTCAAATAGGAAGAGAACTGAGAAATGACCATTGGATTTAGTAGGAACCAATGGCTAAATTAAATCCAAAAGCCTCGATTTATGCAGTCTGATAATCAATTGTACTTCTAAAGTAGCAGGGAAAGATTACATTCAACTCAGTGCAAGTCTTTTATTTTTCTCATGTAAATCAAAATCTTCAAATGATTCATTAATTAGAAGACTGGATATTTGTTAGTCTTTTGATGTAGATCCATGGATTTTCTTTGCAAAGCAATAACTTGGCTAAAAGCAAATATTTGAGTTTCAGTTTCTTTAAATTGTGTAAAAGCTTAAAAGACACCAAAAGACATGTCCAAATTTTGGTCAACATTTTTAAGTCTTCTAAAGTTTTATTGCCCACACCTATTTAAACAGAAAAAAATGTTAATTCACTTTCATCAAGTCTTTCTTAAATAGTTAACATTTTCACGGAATGATTTTTTTTACTCATATTTTGTCAATTTATAAAACAATATGGAAAGCTTGAATACACAAATTTGGAAACAAACATGATTCTTTCCTGGTGAGACTAATGGAAGTAAAGGGAGACTAATGATTAACTGCTTGCTGGGGCTAGTGCTGTGGCACTGCAGGTTAAAGCCCCAGCCTGCAGTGCCCACATCCCATATGAGTACCAATTTGAGTCCTGGCTGATCCAGCTCTCTGCTATGGCCTAGGAAAGCAGTAGAAGATGGCCCAAGTACTTGGGCCCCTGCACCCACATGGGAGACCCGGAAGAAGCTCCTGGCTCAGCTCAGCTCTGGCCATTGCAGGCATTTGGGGTTGAACCAGCAATAGGAAGATCTTTCTCTCCCTATGGTTCTACCTCTCTCTGTAACTGTCATTCAAATAGATAAAATAAATCTTAACAAAAAAAAAAGATTAGTTTCTTGCTGGCCCAGAGTATTATTTCATGAATATCAGTTAGCATGTTTCATAGTGGGAGAGTACAACATTGTTAATATCAGATTGTACTCAGAAAATATTCTACTAATTTTTTATTCACTTATAATTTCCACACTGACATCCAATTTATAACAATAAAAATGAAAAGAACTCAGCAACATTAATTTTATTATCACTGTCCTCCCTTTTTCTCCTGCTATCTAAATCCAGTCATGAATCCCAATAATTCCTGTCATTTCCTTTCCATGGGATACCTCCTACCTACCTGCCAGTCTCTCACACTCAGTACAGTTGCCTTCAGTGCTTTTCATTTATCATTTCTGGGTCATTAGATAATTTCCAGTGTTCTCTTTCTTATTTGATGTATTAAATATAGGCTTTTGGAACACAAAGTGTAAATCTCTTTTTTCATAGTGGTCACAAATACAGGATCCACTTTATGAATGTGTCTTGTGCTATGCATTCTGCTTTAATACACTGACAAATATCCACATGATTTTATGCTGTATAGTGTACAAGACGCTCAATGCCCTTCATTAATCTAACGCAAGTTTTGAACAATATCTGTGTAACCAATAAGATTGCCTACCTAGAGACAGCACAGAAGGCTTTTCTGAGAAGGTGATATTTAAACTGAGACAAAAATATGAGAAACCAGTAGAACTATAAAGGGGAGAGAATGCACTCTTCAGGTTCCATAGCAGGATTGATTGAGGCATTAGGGACACAGTCATAAAGCGTAGAGAAAAGTAGTGGCAAGAAGTAAGGATGATCAGGGTGCTGGAGGCATGTCCAAGAAGGCCCTGATAAGCAATCTTATTATAGGTGAAAGGGGAAATGGAGAGCCCTTGAAGAGTTTTAAAGAAAGGAGTGAAATGTTCTGATTTACATTTAAATGATTCTGGCTGTTGATTGGAGAATGATAAAGGCTGGAACACCAGTTGGTTAATTAACTGTTGATGACTTTCATAGACATCCTGTTGAACAAAAGAAGCCAGCCAGACACAAGAAAGCACTCTATACTATACCTTGATATCTATGAGAAGAAACTAAAAATTTCATGGAAAATGCAATTCAAAGATTAAAAAAAATACCTTTTATTTCTCAACATGAGTTCCATCAACTTAAAAACATTTTTGCAACTATAATGACAGCTATTTAGCCCATCCCAAAGAATGAATGGCTGTGGGGATTAAGCCAGGTCACTGCTGTCTTCTTTACATTATTGACTGAAAAGTAGGTAGTGTTCTTTAAAATTCTTGTTAAGGTTATCAAACAGAAAGAAAACAGGAATCAACTCAGGATTTTATGATTGAAGCCCAATGATTTCCCACAGAAACTCGCAGGAAAGTGCTTGGTCTTGTTTGATGTGAAGCACAAGGGGGATCCTGGCCAAGGTTCAGGATTCCCTGGTGAGGGTTTCCTGAGCAAGTTCCTGCTAAAGCTTTGACTGCCTTTCCCAAAACACACTCCTAATCAGATGTTATCATTATTTTGCTCTCCAGAAAGTCAACAAGCTAAATACTTTAAACAACCCAAGGCATGACCTGTTGTCATGACCTTTGCTCTTGACCAGTCCACGTTTGTCTGTCTTGTCTGCCTCTTTGTAGCCACTGCTTTGATTGTGTTTTGTTATTAAGATTATGTTAGTAAAGCTATGTTTCATCTTCTGTTCCAGTTCTTCATAGAAATGTATCAGGATCTTGATGCTACTTGTTTAAAAGTTTTTCATGGAAGTCTCTACTCTTGTCTGAAGCAGATCTGGGTGCAACAGTTTTGGCACTAGCAAACAAGAGTTTTCTTTACATTTTCAGTCAGAATGGTGTAAACTAGAAAATTGATATTTGTCTGGTATTTGCTGTTTATTTCCTCTCCAATTAATGAAGATAGTCTTAACATTGTGGTCTTCATCTTCAACATTATCTTGTCCTTTCTTAAAATGTGTTACTTATTTGTACACTTATGATTTCTTTGTCCCCAAAACTTTTCATAAAGCATCAATAATGTCACCATTCTCCACTCACACTTTACCATCAATTTGACATTTCTTCTTGCTTCAATTTCAGCAGAACTCACGTCACTCTGAGTTCTTTTCAAACTAATGTTTTGTTCTTCATGCCTCAAACCATGTCCTGTTCAGATGCATTGTAACAAGTTAATGTGAGCTTATATTCATGTGAAAAAATGAGATCCGTGCATAGATTTTTCATAATATGTATTTTCCATGAATATTTTGAAGACCCCTCATAGATAGTAGATGTACGGTATTCTATCCATTAATTTTTATAGGATTTACCAACTGTCCAGGCAGAAAAGGTGGACTATAGTGGTACCAATGGTAAAGGAGAAGCCCTCACATTGTCTAATCTTTTCTAGAAACTATTAAGCATGGAGAGAGGGATTTTATTATCCATGTTAGCTATATAAAGAAACAAGTCACAAGAGAAAAATCATGTAGACACTGCTTAAAAAAAGCCCTGTAAAGGGAATGGGCACACTTATCAGAATCTAGAGTCTCTCTAATGACACTTTTGACAGCAGTGTCTACATGACTGATTCTACAGAGCTGATAATGGGAGGTGATACCCTTATAGGAATGACATTTTGGCAAAACATAACATCTGACTAACAGTTCATTTTTTACAAGATTCTATTCATGGACTGAATATTTATACACTCTCATTAGTCTTCCATTAATCATTTCTAGATCCATCCATATTCTGTAATTTACAGGATTTGGCTATGCATACATGAAAATAATTTTGATTCACAAAACACTTGAGACCTGAGTCATGAAACAATCAGGAGAAGGAGCAAAATGTGTGTCCTCGACCTTACCCATAAATCCTGGACTGAGCTGGAGCCATGGTGGGGCATCAGATACTGACAGAATCAATCTCCAGTGATACTTGAACAACTGAAGGGATAGAAAATGCAGAAAGGCAAACTTAACAATGATGTTCGTATAGATATTCTAGTTCTCCTATACTGGGTTTTTGATATTCATCATGAATTACCCTGTGTATAATAATGTCACCTCTCACTTGACACCACTTTAGAGGCTATACTTGACATAGTTATGAACCTGCAAGAGTGTACAGTGTGTCCCCTTATTTTATCGTTGTGCCTTATACGTAACATACAAAACAGGAATCTTCTGTGAATTGTAAAAATTATACAGGAAGGTGCGGAGAGGGATGAATTGAGAAAACACTTCAGTTACTGGTAAAACTCACTAAGAAAAACAAGGAAGCTAAGAATGATCCTGCTTCTGCTTTGTCAAGGCATTCTATTCATGTGACAATTTATTTTACTGCCTTGAATTTGTTTGCCAAGGATGTCTTAACTAAGTATCACAAGCTGGGTGGTTTAGTAAGAGATTTGCTGCTCTTAGTCCTTCAGGCCTGATCAGAGGTCTGCATCCTTGTGGGGGCTGTGAGGAAAGGCCGGATTCTGTTTCATTTTCCACATCTTGTAGATGGCTGTCTTTCCCCTGTGCCTCACATCATTTTCTTCTATGCACATGTGAAATCAAATTTTCGCTTTCAGTAACACAAAAAATATATTGGCTTAGGATCCACCCAGATAATTTCATCTTTACTCGATTACCTCTCTAAAGCCATCATTTCCACATAAGGACATTCTGAAGCAGTGGGCATTAGTATGCCAACATATCATTCTAGAGGACAAATTAAACTGCTAATATACCTTTTGTTTTTACTTTTATTTGCTCTTTTTTATTTTTATAGAAAACTTTTATTGAATAAATATAAATTTAGAAAGTACAACATTTGGATTATACTGTTTCTTCCTCCCATAAACACCCTCCCACCCGCAAACCACCCCATCTCCTACTCCCTCTTCCATCCCATTCTTCATTAAGATTCACTTTTAATTTTCTTTATATAAGATAAGAAGATCAACTTAGCATTACTAAGTAAAGATTTCAACAGTTTGCACCGACACAGAAACACAAAGTATAAAGTATTGTTTGAAGACTAGTTTTACCGTTAATTCTCATAGTACAGCACATTAAGGACAGATGTCCTACATGGGGAGCAAGAGCACAGTGACTCCTGTTGTTGATTTAAAAATTGACACTCTTATTTATGACATCAGTAATTACCCAAGGCTCTTATCATGAGCTGCCAAGGCTATGGAAGCCTCTTGAGTTCACAAACTCTGACCTTATTTAGACAAGGCCATAATCAAAGTGGAAGTTCTCTCCTCCCTTCAGAGAAAGTACCTTCTTCTTTGATGGCCCCTTCTTTCCAGAGATCTCACTCGCAGATATTTCATTTAGGTCATTTTGTCTTTCTGTGTCTGAAGTACTCTCATGAGCTTTTTAGCCAGATCAGAATGCCTTAAGGGCTGATTCTGAGGCCATACTGGTGTTTAGGGCATTGTGTATTCCACTTCCTATGTTGAATCATTCCCTCCTTTTTAATTCTATGAATTATTATGCTAATATACTTTTAGATTCATCTTCTATTCATTTTCCCCACCTGCAAAATAGGATTATTTACCTCACATTTTTATTTAAAATTTTAGTCAGTCAATATATGTGAAAGCAGTTAGAAAACTATACATTTTGTGTGAAAATAACACAGTAAAAGTAATGAGAAAAAAATGCATGGATAAAAAATAATGATGAGTCCTGTCTTACTGAGAATGACCGTGTACCTGCCACAGTTTTAACATCCTATAGAGCTCAATGGTAGCCATATCCTTATTTTTATTTTCAATATGAAGAAAGTGAAGGACAGCAAATGTGGACAACTCTTATTAAGGGAAGAATATGCAAATGGTGTGACCAGTTGCAGGCCACTCCATCAGCGGCAAGAACCTGAAAATTTAATCACATATTCTCTCTAGTACACTGTTACAAGCAATAGAATAAACTTTAAATTTCTTGATAAAATAGAAATAGATATTAAGTAATATGAATAAAAGTGATTTCTATAGATGATTAGGCAGATAAAATAACAGTTGAATATGCAACTATATGGTAGATAATTAAAGATAATATGTAATCTTACTATGTGGTCTTATGTATGGAGAAGTAGATTAAAGTATATGGATAAAGAAAGCTATTCATTTTTATGTTTATGGTAGAGGAATTTCAACTAAAGCAGTAATACAATTGATGAAAAGTTCAGCCTTCTTAGGTTAAAATCCTGGCTACTTCATTTACTGCTCTTTACTTTCATCATGTCACTTTGTGTGCCTCTACTTCCACATTTGAAAAACTGTGTGGAAAAGTCCTATGTTTTAGGTTGCTATGAGGATTGACCAATGCTAATATTTATAAAATACTGAGGGAAAATGGCACAAAGTATATTTCGTATGTCATAGACCTCAAGAAATAAGAATTTGAACTTCAAATTAATCTTCTACCCTCCCCAAGATCCACTCCACAGCTAGGTCAGAGGAGAACTGGGAGCTAATAGTCAGTATAGTAGACTACTGGCTTCACCTTACTCACAAGTAAGTTGGAACTGCTCTAAAGAGAAGAGAGGCTAAATTGTTCTTTACAGGATTACTTTTTGCAGGATTTTGCAATTATTCTTTGCAGGATTTTTAATATGCATATGTAAGTGCTATCCCATCCCTCAGTGACTCAGGGGCATAAACTGTTAATAAAATTTTTATCAGGAAGATTAGATTGAGACTTGTTCAGTGCCAACCAGTTTTTGAATCAGGTGATAAACCCACTTTATTTTATCCCAGGGCCCATGTTATTTTCAACTAAACTAAGTCACCTGAAATACAAGACATGCATCCCTATCTTTGTGTCTTTTCTCCAAGTCATTAATAGCGGAGTCTTATACCCAAAGTATTTGGTTTGTTCCTGACCCTTATCAAGAGATTAAATAATCAAATATTCAGTTGAAAAGAATAATTTCTCCCTCCTCACAGAAGGAATCTTAAGTTTTCTCACTTTCTTATGAAGTACCCATAGGAACTTGCAACTGTGAGTCTTCTAATTAATGTGTTCTTTAGATGCTATCTAAGGATGACAGAATGGTCCATGAGGACAAGTTTTTAATGGATGCTTTCAATGATAATAGAAAGGCAGTGCAAAACAGAGCACCGAGATGCGCTGACTGCAGTAAAGACACCTGGCCTGGTTTTGCAGCAGAACTTGGATTGTTATAGCCTCAGAATCCACTGGAACCAGTAAGGATGCCTTGAATTGCAGAGGTGGGGAGGGGGCCCCTCTGGAGGAAACACTGCAGCCTCATATTTAATTGGAGAAAACAATGTTTTTGTGCACCCTAAGCTAAACTTACACCTATACCAACACAGAGACGCACTTAGGGAAAGGACAGAGAGGCAGAAGGAGGTGGTGTCCCTTGGGCTGATGGGGAAACATTCCAAACTGAACACTGGAAGGAAGACACACATTTTGACAGAAGAGTCAGTTCTGAGATCCACACCACATGTACTGTTGAGTCAGCAAACAGAATTCTAACCACTTAGCTTCTGCTTCTCTTTCTCTCTATTTCCCTTGCTCCCTTCAAGGACACCAGCCCTTCTCCTCAGTCACACAGTACTTAGAGAGTCCAGGCTCAATTCCTACATGGAAAGCTCAATGGACTAGCTGAACAGTGATACAGCAACCATGTCTAGAATGGTAGGGGGTGAAGTTTTAGGAGCCCATTGTGACTGGGGGGAGATTAGGCTTAGCTATGTCCTCGAATCAGTCTTATAGATAATAAAACTGATATTAAAGCAACATAACAATAGTAATAACTTTTTTTTTTTTACTGTCTCCTGTGTTTTATTTCTCATTCAGTTCCAAACAGGGGGCCAAGAGCATATTTATGGTACCCTCCCCAAGTCTCAACAGATTAAATGAGTTAATACATGAAAAGCATCAATCATAGTGTCTGGAGCTTTATCAGTATCAATAAATGTTAACTACTAGCAGCAGACTGGCCTGTTCAGCTCCTCACATAATAGGCACCGGAAGAATTCCAGGGAGGCCAGTATGAGTGCAACCTGGGAACAGTAGAGTATGGGCTTCTGCATGGCTGCCTGCTTTGCAAACTGCACTGGCTCCACAATTGCATTATGTACTGAGAGTAGCATTGACATTTTGGTCACTCTCAAGAACCCAATGACATTCATTCTTCTATAATTAATTTTCTGAAATTTAACTGTAATTCTTCAGATTTTGTATCTATTGGAGCCATAGTAATAGTTCTTTTTTTTTTTTCATTTGGTTATTCCTGGCTTATTTATGACTGTAATTATTTCAAGAGACTAGGAAGGTTACCCGAATAGATAGATGTAGGTTGTAATTAATTTTAGAGCTACATGAAATACAGACGTGAACATCCTGGGGTAGGGTGTTACTTTGATGTTTTAAAATATATTGAGATGGAAGATTTAGGATCCAGCATGAGTTTTATTCTGCCTCTTCATTCATATCAAAGGGGATACCGTGCAACTTCCCCTACTGTTTCTATTTTCAACAGTGATATTACATATATTTTTGATTGTATGAGAAGCCCTGAGGTACAGGCAGGTAGAGCTCTCTGGAAAAAGAGACAAGCAAAAGCGAATTTTTCCAAAATGTACAACTAGGGCATGACCCTGTTTTTTGTGACTATAAAGCTTATACAGAGAGAAGATCCTCTTAAGAAGAAAGAAGAATGCAAAGTCATAAATCCAAATGAGAGGCCCAAAGCTTATGCTTCATTATCTTCTCAGTGAACTCACTTCCACCCAGAGACAAGGACTGCACGTATGATTGCTTAGCCGCATCAAATCATTCCTTTCTTTGCCTCTCGGGCAGAAATGGTGGCTGTGAAGCAACTTCCAATCACAATGATCTCCTTTCAGTTGACACTCAAAAGGGGAGCTCCCTCACCAATGTAATGGAAGCATGTAACAGCTGGCGAGCACAATTTCTAGCTAAAAAGAGTTGGCTAGCTAAATTTTGCACATTACCAATCTTTGTTGCAAAGTGCATATGATATCTTTCAGAAATGTAAATTTACAATCTTACAATATGTGGATCAGTGCTCTCAGCAATTTTCAAATAAAAGAGGCCAGTCTGAAATGACTTCCTATTGTGTGATTCCAGCCATAGGACATTCTGGGAAAGGCAAAGCTATGAAGATAGTGAAAACGTCAGTGGTTGCCATTGGTTAGGGAAAGGGAGAGACGAGTAGGCACAGCACAGTAGATTTTTAGTGCACTAAAATTGTCCTGTGTGACACTATAATGTTGTGTAGTTATTGTATATTTATCAAAATCCATGTATATTACTCTACTCGGTCTGCTATAACAAAATATCTTAGACTATGTAGTTTGTAAACAACAAATACTTCAAATTTCTTACAGTTCTGAAAGATGGGAAGTTCAAGATCAAGGCACTGACAGATTCGATATTGGGTAAAGGCTGTCTGAAACTTCCCATGGTGAAAGGGGAAGGGCACTGTCTGGGGAGTCTTACGCTCACATAAGGGGCCTAATCCCATTCATGATGGCAAAGTCCTCACGACATAGTCCAGTTCCAAAGACCTAAGTTCCTAGTCCCTAAACACTGGGGACCAGGTTTACTGGGTGATGAGTTATGGAGGAAAACAAGCATCCAAACCAGAATTCACTGGTGCTGAATTTGGGGCTGCAGAACACAAACATTCAGACCACAGCATGACAGAATGCACGACGTGAAGTAGGCACCCTCATGCAAACTGTGCATTTTGGATGACGTCAGGAAAGAAAGCCTTTCTTCTGCCCTCTTAAAGTCAGTACTTGGGGACCTGTACTGAAGAAGCAGAAGAATGAGAAAGAAAAAAGGCAAATAATTCTTACTAATGTTTTCATGCAAAGGGGTTTGCAGAAAAGAAGTGAAACCCAATGAAATTACTAGACTAGACTCAGGGCTACAGATCACTTTAGCAAAGGAAGAGGTTTGGAGCTTCAAGGGATAAATTATCTAAATGTTTGAAGTGATGCTGGTGTGAGGAAAACTGCTGGCCTACAGTTTTATAAAAGCATAGCTTACAAAG
This sequence comes from Oryctolagus cuniculus, assembly GCF_964237555.1. Lineage (NCBI taxonomy): Eukaryota > Metazoa > Chordata > Mammalia > Lagomorpha > Leporidae > Oryctolagus > Oryctolagus cuniculus. Next base: position 152,753,196 of record NC_091437.1, read on the forward strand.
TTATGTGCAATACATAGTACTTATAATACATGACTACATGACTGCATGATTGGCTGTGAGTTTGCTATGCTACACTTTCATGGTTATTTTAGGGTGTGCGTCTTCCAGTTATAAAACAAAGTTTACTGTGAAACAGTCTGCCTTGTTACACTGCTATACACTCACATGTTTTGTAAATTACCACATGCTTTGATTACACCAAGAGGCCATGCAGAGTGATTGTCCTAAAGCGTATACGTTTATATAAATATGCACTGTTTTGTTTGCATAAAGATAAAATTGCCTAGCAACACATTTCTCAAAATGTGTCCTGTCATTATGCAATGCATGACTACCCTTAATATGATTACTAAGTTATTCCTCAAAGGACCAACTTTGCTAAAATTGATTGTATACTGAAATGCTGAATTTTTAAACTCATCACCTGCTTAATCACAAAGTTGCTGAAACTTGGTCAGTTTCTCTCTTACTTTCATTATTTCGGAGAACAAAAGAAGTCTAAAGGGGTCCAGCACTGTGCCATCGTAGCAAGTAAAGCCATCATCTGCAATGCCTGCACACCATATGGGTGCTGGTTCGAGTCCCAGCTGTTCCTCTTCTGATCCAGCTCTCTGCTATGGCCTGGGAAAGTAGTAGAAGATGGCCCAAGTCCTTGGGCCCCTGAGCTTGCATGGGAGACCCAGAAAAAGTTCCTTGCTCCTGGCTTTGATATAAGCACAGCTCTCGTCATTGCGACCAATAGGGGAATGAACCAGTGGATGGAAGACCTCTCTTTCTCTCTCCCTGCCTCTCCTTCTCTCTGTGTAACTCTGACTTTCAAATAAATAAATAAAACTTAAAATATAAGAAGTATAAGATCAAGGTGACAGCAGAAAGAACTCACCCTTGGCTGGAGGACTGCCTCCCTCTTCTCTGTACTCACATAGCCACCATTGGGGCTTCCTCATGAAGAGAAAGAGAGCTCTTTTTCAGCTGAGAAGGGCACTACTTTCACCATGAAGATGGCCTTCCCAGGACCTAATTCAAACTTATTCACCTCTAAAGACCCCTCCCCTAATACCAGCACATTGGGGAATGTGCTTCAACATATGAAGGAGGGGTGGTAAACAAACATTCAGACCATAACAATACATTTAATATTATTGGCAGGCAAAGACTTTCACAATGATTAAAATGGCTGTTGTTAGTTTGGTAAGACCAGTGTTACAGCTTAGTCATTAATTTTTAAAATATTTTCAAAATATTGGTTTGACAATTTGTAATAGATCAAAGGCCTAATTATAAGTTTGATTAATTCTTTCTCTTTATTTCAATGCCAATCATAGCTAAATATATGTGTAAATTATTTTAAAAAATATATCTCCTGGGGCTGGCACTGTGGTGTAGCAGGTAAAGTCACCACCTGCCATGCCGGCATCCCATATGGGCGCCAGTTCGAGACTCGGCTGCTCCACTTCTGATCCAGCTCTCTGCTATGACTTGGAAAGGCAGTAAAAGATGGCCCCAGACCTTGGGCCCCTGCACCTACATGGGAGTGGGAGACCAGGAAGAAGGTCCTGGCTCCCGGCTTCAGATCGGTGCAGCTCTGGCCGTTGTGGACAATTGGGGAGTGAACAATCAGGTGGAGGACCTCTCTCTCTCTCTTTCTGCCTCTCCTCTCTCTGTGTAACTCTGACTTTCAAATAAATAAATAATTATTTAAAAAAAATCTCTCTGTCTCTCTTTATATATATATATATATACACACACACACACACAGAGGATACACACACACACACACACATATATATATATATGAACAGAGAGGTCAGACATAATTATAGAGTAGACACAGATACACATAAACATAAACTGTATATAGTCCTAAGGAAAAATAGATTATAAAGGAGTAAATAATTGTTTATAATTACAAAATCATAAATAGTAAGTTTTTGATAAAACTCAACTTCTGTCTTCTGTAATACCAAGAATCTGTCCTTGCAAAATAATTAGAAGATTGCCTTAAAAATCTGTCAATACTTGGAATCCATCTCCACCAAGGAGAGATACAGGAGAGGAACTGCATTCTCAGGGGACAGTTGGATAGGCGTTCGCAGTGGAAAATTCTACAGAAGGAAGAGAGATAATATGGAGCAGTGGAGATGGTATAATCATGTAGCAATGAGTGGGACACCACTGGCAACTCCCATAGCTGGTAACTGGAGGAGATGCCACCTTCTTGGAGCAACATGAGAGGAGCCTTCAGTAGCCCTTGTCACTGGTGATACTGCCTGAGGGAGAACCTCATGAGCAACACAGACTTTGAGTCTGACTTGCAGTGCTAGCAGGGGCCAGGCTGCCCACCTAACCCTGTACAGGGAGGACATACTGCTTTCTTCTCATCCCCCGACAAGGGTACGCAGTGACTAGCAGGGAAGAAGGGCCATCTTAATAAAGTAAGTAGAGACTGCGGCAGTTTGGGAGATTTTATTGGAGGGGTAAAGCCACTGTCCCCACTGACTTTGAGTCTGTACTAGAGATTTGGGATGGGGCAGAGTGCTCACTTAGGCTTGTAAAGTGCTCCTTTCCTCTCAGTCTATCAAGAAGGCCAGACTCAACATGCCAAGGCAGAGTACTGACCGACTTCTATTGGGAAGACTGTTGTTTCTGGGTATGCCTGAGCTCTCTCTGTGTATGTGACAGATTCACGGGACTGAGAGTGAATCCTCTACTTCCTATGACTGTGGGAGCTCTGCAAGGTATGACTTCGGGAATTCCACATGATAAGCTGTGAGGTGTGGCTGAGTATCTGGGCAATTACTTTGTCTAGCTGCATAGGCTCAGAACTCCCTGAGTGCTTGGAGTGTTTTATAGCATGGAGTTCTGTGCTCACACTGAGAAGCGCACAGATCATTTGCATGGTTCATGTGCCTACATGGGTGAGTAGTGTAACCGCTGTGGGCTCACCCTGGACAGTTTGTTCCCCTTGGCAGAGAGGGGTTGATACTATGATCGGGCCAGCCAATGCAATCATACCTTTACCCTTTGTTGATGATAAAGGAGATATACCACATCCAACTAGGATATCACTCTGAACTCTTGCCTCACCCTCAAGCACTGGCTGGAACTCCCTGGTCCTTTCTAGAACTTGCCCCTCGATATCTGCTGAAGGAACACTCCATTAAGCCAAAGAGATATATTTCCCAATGATAAAAGCCCTCAGAGGAGAAAACCACCAAGTGTTTAAGCAACTAGCTATAAACAAATATAGAAATCCAAGAAGCATGAATAAGGAAGACAGTATGACTCCCTAAAAGAATACACCAACACTTCACTATTAGAATGCAAAGGTGAAAGGGTTGATGAAATGCCTGAAAAGAAATTGAAAATAATTACCATGAGATTACTCAAAAACACAGAGAAGCAAACACATGAGTTATAGAAATCGATACATGACATGGATGAGAAATACAGGAGAGGATGCAGATATTGAAGAGAAATGAAACTGAAATTTTGGAAATGAAGAATTCAATATGTGAAAAAAAAAACAGTGGAACACAATAGCAGTAGACTTAGTGAGGCAGAATAAAGAATATCAGAACTAGAAGACAAATCCCTGGAAATATCTCCATCATACAAAAAAAGAAAAAGAAAAATTTAGAAAAGCCAAAAATGGTGTTTGAATTTTGTGGGATACTATCAAATGAACAAACATATGTGTCTTAAAGGTTCTTAGAGGTGTTGAAAAAGACAACAGATTAGAAGTTCTTTTCAGTGAAATGGGAGCAGAAAAATCCTTGAATTGGAGAAAGTATAAGGAACACATAGAACTCTTAGGAGACATGACATAAAATACCTGCACCATGACACATTATTAGTCAAGCTTCCAAAATAAATCATAAAGGAAAGATATTATAATATATACAAGTGAAACACCTGATTAACTTCAAAGAATCTCCAATTAGATTGACAGCTGATTTCTCATTAGAAATCATACAGACTAGGAGAGAATGAAGACACACATTCCAAGTTGTAAAAGAAAAAAAAATTCAACACAGAATACAGTACACAGCAATGCTGTCATTTAATCACCAAAACAAAAAACAGAACCTAGGGAATGGGAAAAACATGCTGGCAAACCATTTGTCCAATAAAGGGTTAATATAAAAAATATGTGAGGACACCTGCAACTCAATAGAAGATAAGAAAAGAACCAAATAACCTAATTTTAAAATTTCCAAAGGAGCTAAACAAACATTTCTGCAAAGAAGACTTTCAAATGGCCTCTAGGTGAATAAAAAGGTGAGAATGGTACCATGGATATGCAGATTAATGTGACAGTGAGGTTTTAGTTCATAACTATTAGGTCATTATCAAAGAAATGAAAGATAATGACTGTGGATGAGAATGTGGAGCAAAGAGAACCCTTGTATGTTGTTGGTGGAAATGTAAACTAACCCAATCTCAAAAATTAAAACTAGAAATGCTATGTGATCCAACAAATATATCCAAAGAAATTGAAATCAGGACCTCAAAGAACAAACTGTACCCTATGTTCATTCAGCATTACACATAATAGTTATGATACAGAAGCAGTTTAAATGTCAATGGAGACATGGATGATACAAAAAACAGTGTGTGCATGAAATGGAATACTGCTTAGTCTTCATAAAGAAGTAAGTCCTGTAATTTTTGACAATATGGATAAACCTAAAGGCATTTTGCTAAGTGAAATTAACCAGACTCAGAACAAATACAAATGATCCCATTTACATGAGAAATCTATAAGAGTCAAATTCATTGAAAGGGACAGTGTTCCCTTTGGCTCTTAGTCCTATCATTATGATCAATTGTGAACAGAAATTGATCACTGGGACTAGTGAGATGGCATTGGTACATGCCACCTGCAAATACCATCTGATAGAATAAAAAAGGGAGAGAACGATCCAACATGGGAAGCGAGATACACAGCAGACCCATAGAATGGCAGATGTCCTAAACAGCACTCTGGCCTCAGAATCAGCCCTTAAGGCAAGCAGATCTGGCCAAAAGCCCATGAGAGTATTTCAGGCATGGAAAGCCAAGACACTCTGGTGGGGGGGGGGGGGGGACTACATGATAGATCTCCGTGAGTGAGATCCCAGTGGAAAGAACGGGTCATCAGGCCGGCGCCGCGGCTCACTAGGCTAATCCTCCGCCTAGCAGCGCCGGCACACTGGGTTCTAGTCCCGGTCAGGGCGCCGGATTCTGTCCCGGTTGCCCTTCTTCCAGGCCAGCTCTCTGCTGTGGCCAGGGAGTGCAGTGGAGGATGGCCCAGGTGCTTGGACCCTGCACCCCATGGGAGACCAGGAGAAGCACCTGGCTCCTGGCTCCTGCCATAAGATCAGCGCGGTGCGCCGGCCGCAGCGCGCCGGCCGCGGCGGCCATTGGAGGGTGAACCAACGGCAAAGGAAGACCTTTCTCTGTCTTTCTCTCTCACTGTCCACTCTGCCTGTCAAAAAATAAAAAAAATAAAAAAAAATAAAAAAATAAAAAATAAAAAAAAGAACGGGTCATCAAAGAAGGAGGTACCTTTCTCTGAAGGGAGGAGAGAACTTCCACTTTGACCATGGCCTTATCTAAATATGATCAGTTGGTGAACTCAAAAGGCTTCCATAGCCTTGGCAGCTCATGACAAGAGCCTAGGGTGATTACTGAGGCCATAAACAAGATTGTCAACTAGTTAAGTCAACAACAGGAGTCACTGTGCATTTACTCCTCATGTAGGATCTCTGTCCTTAATGTGCTGTACATTGTGATTTAATGCTATAACTAGTACTCAAACAGTATTTTTCACTTTATGTTTCTATGTGGGTACAAACTGTTGAAATCTTTACTTAATATATGCTAAACTGATCTTCTGTATATAAAGAGAATTGAAAATGAATCTTGATGTGAATGGAAGGGGGGAGGGAGAGGGAAAGGGGAGGGTTGCGGGTGGGAGGGACGTTATGGGGGGGAAGCCATTGTAATCCATAAGCTGTACTTTGGAAATTTATATTCATTAAAAGAAAGTTAAAAAAAAAAAGAAAGGGACAGTGTAATATGAACCAGAGGTTAAGGGTAAAAGGAACTGTGGAAATGTTGGACAAAGTATACATTGTTTCAGTTATGCATAGTAAATAAGGTCTTCTGTATAGCACGGTACCTATAGATAATCATAGTGCATTGCATACTTAAATATTTGCTGAATGGATAGATCTGTTATGTGTTCTCATATATACACACCCAAATAAATAAATTAATTAAAAATCATAATGGAAATAACAGGTATTTTTATGATATTGATTGTGATGATGGTTTCATTTGTATACTTATCTTCAAAATCAAGTTACATACCTTGCATATGTACACCTTTTGGTATGTTAATCATAACACATTAAGGGGTTTAAAAATAACATCTAATATTTACTTTATAATACCAAAAGATCATTTTTGCTTTTTATCTTAGTAATCATTTATTTACGTCAGGAGCTGGTAAATTTTTCTGTAAAGGACAGATAGTAGTTATTCTAACCTTGTGAGCAACACAGCCTCTACTGAAAATATTACACCTTGCCATTGTAACATAAAACCATAGAAAACACATACATGGATGAATCTACCTGTGTCCTAATAAAATTATTTAAGGAAACAAGTACAGGGTAAATTTGTTTTTGCAGTCATCATTGGTCAACTTTTATTTGGATGACTAAGCCTGGAGGCAAATATGTGTTGAAGTAATAAATAAAGGGATCTGATTTATAGGGATGATTTGTGAAATGCAGGAATCTGCAAAAGACTCAAATGAATCAAGGTTTGAGTGTGCTGTACATGTTGGAAGTTGAAGTAAATGACTATATGATATCAGCTTCTAAGGATTTTCATGTTACACTACTATGGGTGACACCAAGGAGAGAAGACAACTTATGGTTAAGTTGAAAAGATCTGAAATCTGTTCTTAATGTGCTGTACATTGTGATTTAATGCTATAACTAGTACTCAAACAGTATTTTTCACTTTGTGTTTCTATGTGGGTGCAAAGTGTTGAAATCTTTACTTAATATATGCTAAACTGATCTTCTGTATATAAAGAGAATTGAAAATGAATCTTGATGTGAATGGAAGGGGGGAGGAAGAGGGAAAGGGGAGGGTTGTGGGTTGGAGGGAAGTTATGGGGGGGGGAGCCATTGTAATCCATAAGCTGTACTTTGGAAATTTATATTCATTAAATAAAAGTTAAAAAAAAGAAAAAGATCTAAAATCAATGTCCTGATGTCTGAAAATTATGAAAGGGATGTCTACAATTCGAACAAGCTCAACTAACCTCCTACTCTTGAATTCACATATATATATATGATTTTTTTTAATGTATTTAATAAGCAGAGGGACAGAAACAGAAAGACAAATAGACACAGAGAGAGAGCTCTCATCTGATTCACTCTCCAGGTATCCACAATGACAGGGGCTGGGACAAGGCTGAAGCTGGGATTTGAGAACTCAATCCATGTTTCCCAAATGGGTAGCAGGGACCAACTACCTGAATCATCACCATTGCCTCCCAGGGTCTACATTAGCATGAACTGGAGTCAGGAGCCATGTAGACTTCCTAACCACTAGGTCAGATGTCTGCCCCCAGATGTTTTGAATTTAAAATTATTGGTTTGTGCTATCTTGCAAATTGAAGAGTTAACTGGATAGCTGGATGATTTGTTAGACACCCATAAAGGAGACTCCACAAGGAGGACCATCGTTTCTTCCTAGATGTTGAGGAAATAGCAATGAACGTGACTTTTTCCTTTGGCAAGCTTTTTGATCCTTGGTTTGAGGAGTTTGTCAACTGGAGAATCAATGATACACAGATCTACAAGGTTCAATCACATTTATTTCATTTTATGACAATACAAAAGCAATACAAATTCAGTAGAAATAATTCTTCAAATTGAATTCTGACCCTTTCCTTGGCTAGCGAGGTGTGGTATGATCCTGTCGATGTTGGGCAGTGGCAGTGGCGAGCCACATTTGATCACAATAATTAGGGGAAATAACCAGTACTCTACAGTGTTCTGCATTGCTGAGCTATGATGTTGGTAAGTTAGGTGCATTTGATGTATTTTCAACTTACCATATTTTCAACTTAGGGTGGGTTTATTGGGATGTAATCCCATCACCTGCAGATAAATTGTGTAGCAATCAGGGAGAGGCCAAAACAAAATACCATAGACTGGTGGCTTAAACAACATTTACTTCTCATAGTTTTGGAAGCTTGGAAGCCTGAGGTTCATGGTGAGAGCCCTCCTCCTGTCTGTTGATAGCTGCCTTCATACTGGAGTCTCACATTTGGTGGGCATGGGGGAGAGAGAAGAGAAAGATGCCCTGGTCTCTCTTTCTCTTCCAGTATGGACATATTCCATCATGAACCCTACCCCTCATCTAAATCTAATTATCTCCCAAATTTCCACCTCCAACTACCTTCACATGCACGTATAGGGATTCATATATGAATTTTGGTGGAACAAAATTCTTCAGTCCATAGCAAACTGTTGCATTAAATGGCACATATAGATTATAAAATATGGTAGTAAAAATTAAAAAAAAATAGTTGATAAAGAGTCAAGTTAGAAGAGATACTTCCAAAATCACTGTGGTCAAGAAGTACTTTCTGAGAAGATGACGTGTCAGCAGATATTTGAAAGGTGAGAAGGAGACATGCAGTGCTAGGGAAAAGCATTTCAGGGAGAAAGGGCAACCAGACGGTGGACTTGAAAGAATGAAGAGTTTAGCATGGTCTAGGCTCTACCAGAAGGCTGTTGAGGTTGGAGTACAGAAAGCAATAGGGGAAATTGCATGAGAAAAGTACATCTTGTTAAATGGGATGATTGGATTTTACGGAAAGTCTTGGTGTGGGCTCCTGAGTTTGAAAGACCATGTTTAAAATTTCTGCCTCATAGATACATTCTTAACTGTGGAATCCTGAGCAATCCCTTTAGCTTCTTTGAATTTCAGTTTTCTAGCCTGGAAATGACCACAACATCTGCATTCCTTGCCACAGAAGGTGAACATGAGTAACAAATGAGATAACATAGGTGAAAGCTTTGTAAAATGATTTACAAATATGAGAGATTGTCAAGTTTCTTCTTTTCATTCCAAATCTACTTTGTTGCTTGCCTCTAAGATGACACTTTAGATTACATCAGTTTTCACGAGATTTTATTTCTTCTCCTTTTGAAAAAGAGTAAAGTAGTGCTTAGGAAATTGCACTTTGAAGCAAGACTCCCTGAGTGTGAATAATACCTCTGCCATGTACTAGCAGTATACCTTGCACCTCGGCTTCCACATGCACAAAATACCAATAATATGTACCTTCAGGATGGCTGATGTATGCAAAGTGCTTAGAACTATGCCTGTCACTGTTCCTGTTGCTGAATCAGCTTCAATCAGTCCACACCCTACAATAATCACTTCTGTGGTAATTAGTCAGATTGTTAATCCTGTTAGGTCCATCGCGGAGAGACCACGCTTCACTTTTCTTTAACCTCTTTCAAGAGGCAACCCTGATCTGCAAGCATTTCTGATTCCTCTGAGGTGCTCAGAGTGTAGATCACAGCCTGTGCCTGTCTTGGTCTTGTCCAATACGATCTATTTGCATAAGTGCTGTGAAAATGCCCTGTCATTGGTCACACAGAGGATGGGAGCCATGGTGAAATTCTGAGTTTATATGAACTTTGCAGCCACTTACTGCTGGCCTTGATCTTTTCACAAGAAGATTAAATGGTCTTTAACTCTTTTAACCTTTGCCTGGACTTCCCTTCCCTCTTTGACCTATATGTGAACCTTATCTCCAATCACTATCACCATAGTCTCCAGTACCATTTAGTGCCCTAGATCTTACTGTAATTAACATTGGCGATTAATTAAATTGACCCCTCCTGTAGGAACTCTTTACCAGGTAATTGGGGTTCTGTTTTTCAGGCACCCATTCTATCCTGCATCTACCTCTGTCACAGCCCTTTCCAAACACTCAGCTCTGTGTCTTTCTCTTCAACAAAAATATGTGCTTTGACATCAGGGCCCCAGTGACTGAATCTTATTCAAACATCAAATCAGAGAAGCACCTGATCCTGGCTTCAGATCAGCGCAGTGCGCCGGCCACAGCACGCCAGCCGTGGCGGCCATTGAGGGGTGAACCAATGGAAAAGGAAAACCTTTCTCTCTGTCTCTCTCTCTCACTGTCCACTCTGCCTGTAAAAAAAAAAAATCTGCAGTATTCACAAGAGTATCTGACACACATTTTTTAAAATTTATTGTTTATTTGAAAATCAAACAAAAAAAGTCAAATAAACAAAAAATAGTCAAAAAAAACAAAATTTGTGTATTTGAAAGTCAGAATTACTAAGAGAGAGGAAGAGACAGAAAAAGAGAGAGCTCTCCTATCCCCTCATTCACTCTTCAGATGGCTGTAATGGCCATGGCTGGGCCAGGCCGAACCCAGGTACCAGGAGCCAGGAGCATCTTCCAAGTTTCTCATGTGAGTGGCAGGGCCCCAAACACTTGGGGACATCCTCCACTGCCTTTCCCAAGCCACTTACAGGGAGCTGGATTGAAAGTGGAGCAGCTAGGAATAAAATTGGAGCCCTTATGCATTGCAGGTGGCAACTTTACCTGCTACGTCATAACAGAGACCCCGATCTGGGACACATCAATGTTTACTAGCTCATTGGTGTGCCCTTAATGAATGAATGACTGTATCCAGGATGACATAAGCTTTCTTCTCTAACTTCTCCATACACAGACACCCTTAACTCCTTCATTCCTGCTCTTAGTCCCTGAATATCCTTATAGCATCCTGCATATCCATTAGAGCATATCTGTTCTATATGTATACAGCACCTTTAAGGCCATCTGCACTATAGTTAGGCCGATCTATTTTTAGAAAAATTTTTTGATCCGAAACTTCACTCTAAGCATCTTTTTTTTTTTTGCTTTCAAACTTTTATTTAATGAATATAAATTTCCAAAGTACAGCTTATGGATTACAATGGCTTCCCCACCATAACGTCCCTCCCACCCGCAACGGTCCCCTTTCCCACTCCCTCTCCCCTTCCATTCACATCAAGATTCATTTTCAATTCTCTTTATATACAGAAGATCAGTTTAGCATACATTAAGTAAAGATTTCAACAGTTTGCTTCCACACAGAAACATAAAGTGAAAAATACTGTTTATGTACTAGTTATAGCATTAAATCTCAATGTACAGCACACTACAGACAAAGATCCTACATGAGGAGTAAGTGCACAGTGACTCCTGTTGTTGACTTAACAAATTGACACTCTTGTTTATGGCATCAGTAATCACCCTAGGCTCTTGTCATGAGCTGCCAAGGCTATGGAAGCCCCCTGAGGTCACCGACTCTGATCATATTTAGACAAGGCCATGATCAAAGTGGAAGTTCTCTCCTCCCTTCAGAGAAAGGTACCTCCTTCTTGATGACCCATTCTTTTTTTTTTTTTAATTTATTTAATGAGCATAAATTTCCAAAGTACAGCTCATGGACCACAATAGCCTCCTCCCCCTCCCGTGTCTTCCCTCCCATCCACAACGCTCCCCTCTCCCACTCCCTCTCCCCTTCCCCTTCACATCACAATTAATTTTCAATTATCTTTATATACAGAAGATCAATTTAGCGTATGTTAAGTAAAGATTACCACATTTTGCTCCCACACAGAAACATAAAGTGTAAAATACTATTTGAGTACTAGTTATAGCATTAATTAAACACCTAAGAGTAATTGTGTATTAATTACAGAGCTCAACCAATAGTTTTAAGTAGAATATAAAATGCATCTTTTGCATTGTTGTGGCTTCCCCCCGACCTCCCTCCCTCCCGTGGCCCTCCCCTCACCCACTTCCTCTCCCCTCCCCCCCCTTCATCACGTTTCATTTTCGGTTACCTTCATATACCGAAGATCAATTTAGTATATACTAAGCAGGGATTTTAACAGGTTGCACTCACACAACCGAACCAGGTATAGGGTATTGTTCGACTAGTAGTGTTGTTTTTGAGTTTCATAGATAAACATATTAAGGACAGAGATCCTGCGAGGGGAGCATGAACCCAGTGACTCCCGTTGTTGATTTAAGAATTCGCACTCTTATTTATGACGTCAGCGATCACCCGAGACTCTTGCTATGAGCTGTCTAGGCTATGGAAGCCCCTTGAGTTCACCAACTCTGAATTTGTTTAGTCAAGGCCATATCACAGTGGAGGTTCCTTCCTCCCTTCAGAGAAAGGCGCCTCTCTCCTTGATGGCCTGATCCTTCTGCTGGAGTGTTGTTCACCAGGATCCTTCATTTAGATTGTTTTTTGCCACCATGTCATGGCTTTCCATGCCTGAGAGACTTGATGACCCATTCTTTCCACTGGGATCTCACTCATGGAGATCTTTCATTTAGGTTTTTTTTTTCCCCCCCCAGAGTGTCTTGGCTTTCCATGCATGAAATAGTCTCATGGGCTTTTCAGCCAGATCCGCATGCCTTAAGGGCTGATTCTGAGGCCAGAGTGCTGTTTAGGACATCTGCCATTCTATGGGTCTGCTGTGTATCTCGCTTCCCATGTTGGATCATTCTCTCCCTTTTTGATTCTATCAGCTAGTATTTGCAGACACTATTCTTGTTTATGTGATCCCTTTGGTTCTTAGTCCTATCATTACGATCAATTGTGAACAGAAATTGATCACTGGGACTAGTGAGATGGCATTGGTACATGCCACCTCGATGCGATTGAATTCGAATCCCCTGGTCTGTTTCTAACTCTACCATTTGAGGTAAGTCAGCTTGAGCATGTCCCAAATTGCACATCTCTTCCCTCTCTTATTCCCACTCTTACATTTAACAGCGATCACTTTTCAGTTAAGTTTCAGCACTTAAGAAGAATTGTGTATTGATTACAGTATTCAACCAAAGGTATTAAGTAGAACAAACAAAAAAAATACTAAGAGGCATAACATATCAAGTTGCTCATCAACAGTCAGGGTAAGGGCTGATCAAGTCACCATTTCTCATAGTGTTCATTTCACTTTAACAGGTTTCCTTTTTGGTGCTCAGTTAGTTGTCACCTATCAAGGAGAACAAGCATCTTTTAACATCTCAAACAAAACAAACAGTCTTCCCTTTATAAAATACTCTTTCCCAAACTAAAGACAATTATATGTTATTTTAAAATTTTTTGGTTTTATTTTAATAATGGATATATATATATAATTATGGACTATAACATGATGTTTACATCACAGAATGACTATACATGTGTCATTTCACATTTCAATTCTTTACGGAGACAATGTTTAAGATCTACCCTTTTAGCAATTTTGAAATATATAACAACTTCTTGTTAGCTATAGTCACTAGGCTAGGCAATAAATTATCAGAACTTATTTCTCCTGTACAGCTGAAATTCTGTTTTCTTTGATTAATAGTTTCCCTTTCCCTGACATCCCCTACCCAAACTTTGAAAATCATCATTTTACTCTCCACTTCCATAAGTTTGACCTTTTTAGATTCCTCATATAAGCTAGATCAAGTGGTATTTGTCTTTCTGTGTCTGGTTTATTTTACTTATGTTATATTCTCTAGTTTAACCCATGTTGTGACAAATGACAAGATTTCCTATTCATTAAGTTGATGGTATTCCATTGTGTATGTGTTTGTATACATATAATACATATACACACATTATATGTAGTATACATATACACACATTATATGTGGTATAAAACATACATATATATAAATATATATATATATACACCACATTTTATTTATAATTCACCCTTGATGATACTCAGGTATATTCCATGTCTTCATCACAATGAATAATGCTATAGTTTACATAAGAGTACAGATATTTCTCTGGAACACTGAGATAGCCTTTGCATATATACACATAAATGGAATTACTGAATCATATGGAAGTTCCAATTTTAGCTTTTAGAGGAAAATCCATTCTGTTTTCTTGTGGCACCAGCGGCACCAGCTTCCCATATGGGCGCCGGTTCTAGTCCTGGCTGCTCTAATTCAAATCCATCTCTCTGCTATGGCCTGGAAAAGCAGTAGAAGATGGCCCAAGTTCTTGGACCCCTGCACCTGTGTGGAAGACTGGGAAGAAGCACCTGGCTCCTGGCTTTAGACTGGCACAGTTTCACCCATTGCAGCCATTTGGGGAGTGAACCAAGGAAGGTTGACCTTTTTCTCTCTCTCTCTCTCACTGTCTGTAACTCTACCTCTCAAATAAATAAATAAAATCTTTAAAGAAAAAACACTTGCCATCCTTCAAGTTTTTGGCAATAGGTATTTTAGCATATGTGAAGGGATATTTCATTGTGGTTTAATTTTCCTTTCCCTGGTGATTAGTGAAATTGAGCAATTTTTCATACACCTGTTGAGTATTTGTATGTATTTTGGAGAAATGCTCTTCATGTCTATTGCCAATTTTAATATGGTTATTTGTTTCATTATTGAGTTATTTGAGTTATTTATGAATTTTGGTATTGAATTCTTATCAGATGTATGATTTCCAATATTTTCTCCTAATCTTTGCATTATTTATTTTCGTTGTTAATTATTTCCATTGCTATGAGAAACTTTGTGGCTTGTTACAATTCAAGCTAATAGACTATGTGTCTATTTTTGCTTCTATTATTTGAGCTATTAGCACAAAATCTTTGCCCAGAGTGATGTTTTGGGAGCTTTACTCCTATGTTTCCTTTTATTAATTTCATATCTTATGGTTAAGTCTTATAGATCTTGAGTTGATTCTTGAATATAGGGTGTGAAAAGGGTCAAATTTCAATCTTCTGCATGTGCAAATCTATTTTTAGTGACATTTACTTATTTCAAGATAGACAGTCAATGAATTAGATCAATAGCATTTCTACACAGTAACAATGAATTATTTAAATGGAAGCTAAGAAAAGTTTCCAGTGATAATAACATCAAAAATAATAAAATATGTAGGTATGAATATTTTTATTTTTAAGTTTTATTTATTTATTTGAAAGCCAGAGATACTAAGAGAAAAGGAAAGAGAGGGAAAAGAGATACTCCAACTGCTGCAATGGCTACAATGGCCTGGGATGGCCTGGTCGGAAGCCAAGACTCAGGAGCATTTTTCCGTCTCCCATGTAGGTACGGGGGCCCAAGCACATGAACTATCCTCCACTGCTTTCTCAGGCACATTAGCAGAGAGCTGGATCAGAAGTGGAGCAGCCAGGATTCAAACCAGCACCCATATGGCATAGGCGGCACTGCAGGCAGAGGTTTAACCTTCTATGCCACAGCACTGGCCCCTCTTTTCATATGTGTAAGTCATTCAGGTTTCTCTTTTGTTAACTGATGATGATTTCCTTTGCTGGTTTATCTATAGGATGTTATATCCTTCTATGTTTTAGAATTGTTTCTTGCATTTTTTCAAATAATCAAGAATTTCTTTTTCAGAGATGTTACAAATAGCTTCTTGCAATAAAGCACCCAGATGAACTCTATTTTTTTTTTTTGACAGGTATATTGATAGACAGTGAGAGAGACAGAAAGGTCTTCCTTCTGTTGGTTCACTTCCCAAATGGCCACTACAGCTGGCACTGCGCCAATCCGAAGCCAGGAGCCAGGTGCTTTCTCCTAGTCTCCCATGTGGGTGCAGGGCCCAAGCACTTGGGCCATCCTCCACTTCCTTCCCGGGCCACAGCAGAGAGCTGGACTGGAAAAGGAGCAACCAGGACAGAACCGGTGCCCCAGCCGGGACTAGAACCCGGAGGAGATGGTGTTGGAGGTAGCAGATATAAGCTGACAGTCTTCCTAGACCACCAAAACACCATTCTCCCATTTTTAGGTTTTAGCTTTCAAACATGAAATTCCCTCATTATTGGTTTATAACTCATAGCAGTAGTATTAATGGTAGTAGTAATATAATAATGCTTACAGCATGGCCCTTATTACAAACATTCTGCACAGGAAGTGTTCCACAAATGGGGAACTATAATGAGTGCATCTTGTGTGTTTTATGGCCTTTAGTTTATAGAAGGCCAAAGATTATTTGGACTTTTACCAGTCACTTATGCTCTTAAATAATAATTTTTCTTCTCATACCAATTCCTTTCATGGGTGGGGAACATCCAGCCCACAGGGATGTGTAAGGCCCATGGAATCATTTGGTTTGGCATTGCCAAGAACAACAACAGGCAGAACTTGAAATTCAGTAAATCTATAGCAGGGTAAATTTTAAGTTGATAATTTTGTATGGCCCACGGATGATTTTGTAAATGCCCAAATGACCCTTGGCAGAATAAAATGTCCTCCACTCTTCTTATGCACACACTGATATTTTTCTTCCGTTCCTACATTCAGGATGGTAACTGACAAGGACATGTCAAGGCCTCAATCACCATGGAATTTCACACAATTCTGGGAGAAGAGCAGACTCACAGGTGTACCGATGTCAGGGAGTAGAATTACACAGAAGAGTAGGTCAGGCTCACAGGAGCATTGCGTTGGCACTGCTTCTCTTACACACTCAACCTCTTTTCAGACACTTCAGGCATGCAATGTCATGTAGTCCGTGTGAGGGTTAGGCCTGAGGTAGCCTAAGAAGGGTTACAAGCTCTCTAGACAAAAGGATCTTTTTTTTATTGAAAGATTTATTTGATTTATTTGAAAGAGTTACAGAGAGAAATAGAGACAGATAGAGAGGTCTTCCATCTGCTGGTTCACTCCCCAGACAGTGGCAATGGCCAGAGCTGTGCCGATCCGAAGCCAGGAGCCAGGAGCCTCTTCCAGGTCTCCCACGCAGGTGCAGGGGCCCAAGGACTTGGGGCATCTTCCACTGCTATCCCAGGCCATGGCAAAGAGCTGGATAGGA
The DNA here is from genome assembly GCF_964237555.1 of Oryctolagus cuniculus. Lineage (NCBI taxonomy): Eukaryota > Metazoa > Chordata > Mammalia > Lagomorpha > Leporidae > Oryctolagus > Oryctolagus cuniculus. Next base: position 152,770,105 of record NC_091437.1, read on the forward strand.
AGAGGAGCAGCTGGGACTAGAACCGGCCCCCATATGGGATGCCAGGGCCTCAGGCCAGAACTTTAACCCACTGCACCACAGTGCCAGCCCCAACAAGAGGATATTAAAAGGCATGAGCATAAGAACAATCGCTCAGGACTGTTGTGAGAGGGTCATGGTTGATGTCATTTCCTCATGAATGAGGTTTCATTTCATGTGTCTAGGAAGCGATACGAATCAGAGTGATGCACTCAGCCTGTATTCTCCTCAACCTGCTCCCCCTCATCTTTCCCCTTGGCTACTCTGCAGGTGAAAAGGTTTACGCTGAGTTCCTAATTTTGCAAGGAGAAACTTGGCACGTAAGTTCAAGTGATTCTGCCAGTTCCCAGTGCAACCAATAGCCTTGGAGAAGCTCATATTCCCCTCTCTTCTGTGCAGAAATCTTCAGCCCGGTATTGAGAACTTCCTGGCCTAGCATTGCCTGTGACTGAGGGATGCTGAGCAGTAGAAAGATGGCTTCCACAGATGCTAACTTCCTCCTCCAAACCAAATCCTAAAAATAATTAAAATTACATGTTGACACTTTCTCTTATTTCACAAATAATTAAAAAAAAAAACACTCAAGAGGTGAGGAAAGTTCTTGATGCTTCTAACAAAAGTACAGTTTGTTCAACAATGCAAGTAACCAAGTACCACCCCTAGACATTTCGATTTAACAAGTTTTTGGTGGAACAACTTCTATCTTTATTTTTAGAAAAATTTCCATGTAGAACTATATTAGGTTTTCATAATTACTCTCGAAGCATTGTTTCAAATGCGTTTAGAAGTGGCTATTACGTTTCAGCATTTATTTATAACTTTTTTATTTTTTTTTAAAAAATGTTTATTCGAAAGGAAGATTTACAGAGATAGAAGCAGAGACAGAGAGATACTCTATCTGCTGGTTCACTTCCCAAATGACCACAGTGGCCAGGGTTGAGCCAGGCTGAAATCAAGAGCCAGGGGTTTCATCCAGGTCTTCCACACAGAGCCCAAGATTTTGGGTCATCCTCTGCTGCTTTCCCAGTTCCGTTAGGGAGTCAGACTAGAAATGTAACAGTCAGGACTTGAACCAGCATTCTTATGGGATGCTGTGTCACAGGCAGTGGTTTTACCCTCCAAGCCACAACTTTGGTACCTCAAACCTTACTCCTTTTTTTTTCTTTTTTTCATTATTTTATTTTTTTAAAATTTTATTTAATGAATATAAATTTCCAAAGTACAGCTTATGGATTACAATGGCTTCCCCCCCTCAATAACTTCCATCCCACCCACAACCCTCCCCTTTCCCTCTTCCTCTCCCCTTCCATTCATATCAAGATTCATTTTCATTTCTCTTTATATACAGAAGATCAGTTTGGCATACATTAAGTAAAGATTTCAACAGTTTGCTCCCACACAGAAACATAAAGTGAAAAATACTGTTTGAGTACTAGTTATAGCATTAAATCTCAATGTACAGCACACTAAGGACAAAAATCCTACATGAGGAGTAAGTGCACAGTGACTCCTGTTGTTGACTTAACAAGTTGACACTCTTGTTTATGGCATCAGTAATCACCCTAGGCTCTTGTCATGAGCTGCCAAGGCTATGGAAGCCTTTTGAGTTCACCGACTGATCATATTTAGACAAGGCCATGATCAAAGTGGAAGTTCTCTCCTCCCTTCAGAGAAAGGTACCTCCTTCTTTGATGACCCATTCTTTCCACTGGGATCTCACTTGCGATCTTTCATTTAGGTTTTTTTTTTTCCCCCCCCAGAGTGTCTTGGCTTTCCATGCCTGAAATACTCTCATGGGCTCTTCAGCCAGATCCGCATGCCTTAAGGGCTGATTCTGAGGCCAGAGTGCTGTTTAGGACATCTGCCATTCTATGGGTCTGCTGTGTATCTCACTTCCCATGTTGGATCGTTCTGTCCCTTTTTTATTCTATCAGCTAGTATTTGCAGACACTATTCTTGTTTATGTGATCCCTTTGGTTCTTAGTCCTATCATTATGATCAATTGTGAACAGAAATTGATCACTGGGACTAGTGAGATGGCATTGGTACATGCCACCTTGATGGGATTGAATTGGAATCACCTGGTATGTTTCTAACTCTACCGTTTGAGGTAAGTCAGCCCAGCTTTTATTTTATTTTTTTTTTAAGAAATACAACTTTATGCATTTATATATACAGATTTGGGAACATGATGGTTCTCCCCCTACCCACCTCCCCCCTCCTCCCTCTTTCTTTCTCATTCTTATTTTTTAAAAAGATTGATTTTTCAAATAATTTTTGTACTCATAGATTTAACCCAACACTAATTCCCAGAAAAAGAAAAAGAAATATTGTTCCTTGACAGTCAAGGCTTATACTGTTGAAAATCAATGCATCTCAAAGTGTCAGTTTTGCTCCTTTAGATTATATTTTAGGTACTCTATTAGTTACCACAGATCAGAGAGACCATGTGGTATGTGTCCTTTCGTGACTGGTTTATTTCACTAAGTAGAATGGTTTCCAGTTTTATCCATTTTCTTGAAAATTAAAGGATTTCATTTTTTATAGTGCTGTATAGTTGTCCATATATATATATTTATATATATATATATACCATAATTTCTATATCCAGTCCTTAATTAATTAATGGACATGAGTTGATTCCATATCTTAGCTATTGTAAATTGAACTGAGATGGACATGAGGGTATAGATCACTCTTTCATATGCTGATTTCATTTCCTTTGGATAAATTCCCAGGAGTGAAATGGCTGGATCATATGGTCGGTCTACATTCAGCTTTGAGATATCTCCATATTGTCTTCTACAGCAGCTGTACCAGTTTACATTTCTACCAACAGTGGATTACGGTACCCTTCTCCCCAGATCCCTGCCAACATTTGTTGTTTGTTGATTTCCAAATGAGGGCATTTTAACAGGGGTGAGGTGAAACCTCATTGTGGTTGTGATTTGTGTTTCCCTGTTGGTTAGAGATCCTGGGCATTTTTCATGTGTCTATTCACCATCTGAATTTCCTCTCTTGAAAAATGTCTGTTCAGGTCCTATGCCCAGTTCTTGACTAGGTTGTTTGTTTTGTGGTTGTTTAGTTTCTTGAGCTCTTTAAGGGTTCTGGAAGTTGATCTTTTGTCAGTTCATAGTTTGCAAATATTTTCTCCCATTCTGTTGGTTACCTCTTTACTTTGCGGAGTGTTTCTTTTTCAGTTTGGAAGCTTCTCAGTTTGATGTAATCCTGCTTGTTAATTTTGACTTCGATTGCCTGTGTTTCTGGGGTCTTTTCCAAGATCTTTCCCTATGCCAATATCTTGTAGGGTTTCCCCAATGTTCTCTAGTAATTTGATGGTCTCACATCATAGATTTAGGTTTCCAATCAATTTTGAGTGGATTTTGTGTTAGGTATAAAGTAGGGGTCTTTTTTCATGCTTCTACATGTCAAGATCCAATTTTCCCAGCACAATTTGTTGAATAGACTGTCTTGGCTCCAAGGACTGATTTTATTCCTTTGCCAAAGATAAGTTGGTTGTAGATGTGTGGATTAATTTCTGGGGCTTCTATTCTGATCCATTGGTCTCCATGTCTCTTTTTGTGCTGGTACCAGGTTGTTTGGATTATAACTACTTGCAGTATGTCTTAAGGTCTGGGATTGTGATGCCTCCAGCTTTGTTTTTATTGTTTAAGATTGTTTTAGCTACTCAGGGTCTCTTGTGTTTCTTTATGAGTTTTAGCATTAATTTTCTATATCTGAGAAGAATGTTGTTGGTATCTTGATTGACATCACACTGAATCTATAAATTGCTTTCAGTAGTATGGACATTTTGAAGATGTTGATTCTTCCAATCCATGCATGCATGATTTTCCCCCTTTTTTTATGTCTTCTTCTATTTCATTCTTTAATGTTTTGTGATTTTCATTGTAGAGATCTTTTAAGTCCTTGGTTAATTTTATTATAAGTTATTTAAATATTGTGAATGGGATTTATTTTATCGTGTCTTTCTTGGCTTTTGCATTGCTTTTGTATACAAAGGCTATTGATTTTTTGTGTGTTGATTTTATATCCTGCCACTTTACCGAACTCTTTTATGAGCTCAAATAGTCTCTAATGGAGTCTTTTGGGTTCCCACTATATAGAATCATGTCATCAGTAAATAGAGATAGTTTAAATTCTTCCTTCCCTATTTGTTTTCTTGCCTAATGGCTCTGGCTAAAACTTCCAGGACTATATTAAATAGCAATGGTGAGTGTGGGCATCCTTGTCTGGTTCCAGATCTTAATGGAAATGCCTCCAATTTTCCCCAATACATTAAGGTGCTGACTGTGAGTTTGTTATAAATTGTTTTGATTATGTTGAGGAATGTTCCTTCTATACTAAGTTTGCTTAAAGTTTTCATCATAAAAGGGTATTGAATTTTATCAAAAGTTTTCTTTGCATCTATTGAGATAATGATGTAGTTTTTAGTCTCCAGTTTGTTTAATGTGGTTTATCACATTTATTGATTTCTCAGATATTGAACTATCCCTGCACCCAGATAAATCCCTTTTGATCCAGGTAAATGAACTTTCTGATGTGTTTTTGGGTTACATTGGCCAGTATTTTGTTGAGGATTTTTGCATATAATTTCATCGGAGATATTGGTCTATAGTTCTCTTTCTCTGTCGTATCTTTTTCTGACTTAGGAACTAAGGTGATGCAGGCTTTATAGAATGAATTTAGAAGGATTTCCTCCTTTTTGATTGTTTTTAATAGTTTGAGAAGAATTGGAGTTAGTTCTTTAAATGTCTGGTAGAATTCAGCGGTAAAGACATTGGAAACTGGGCTTTCCTTTGTTATTACTGATCCAATCTCAATCTTTGATTATTGGTCTGTTCAGGTGTTCTATGTCTTCATGATTCAATTTAGGTAGGTTGTATGTGCCCAGGAACCTCTGCATTTCTTTTAAGCTTCCCAGTTTGTTGGCATACAATTCTTTGTAGTGATTCCTGATTATTCTGTTTATTTCTGTGGCATCTGTTGTTACATTTCTTTTTCATCTCTGATTTTGTTGATTTGTGTCTTCATCCTCTTTTTTTGTTAGTTGGGTAAATTGTGTGTCTATTTTGTTTATTTTTTCTAAACACCAGCTCTTCATTTCATTGATCTTTTGTAATTTTTTTAATTTCAATTCTGTTTATTTCTTCCTTAATTTTAATTATCCAATTCCTCCTACTAATTTGGAGTTTGGTTTGTTGTTGTTTTTCTAGGTCCTTGAAATGCATTGAGGGCTCATTTATTTGGTGATTTTTCAATTTCTTGATGTAGGAACTAATTGCTATAAATTTTCCTCTTACCACTGCTTTTGCTGTAACCCATAAGTTTTGATATGAGTTATTGTTATATTCATTTGGTTCCAGAAATTTTTTGATTTTTTTTGATTTATTTTATGATCCACTGTTCATTTAGGAGCACACTGTTCTATCTCCATGCATTTGCATATGCTCTTGAGTTTCTTGAGTTGTTTGTTTCAAGCTTAAATCCATTGTTACCAGAGAAAGAACACAATTGATTTTGATATGTTTGAACTAGCTGAGACTTGCTTTATGGCCTAGTATATGGTCTATCTTATAGAAAGTTTCTACCACTGCGGGGTGAAAATTTTTGTAGATATCAGTTAGGTCCATTTGGTCAATAGTGTCGATTAGCTCTGTTGTTCCTTTGTTGATTTTCTGTTTTGTTGATCTATCCAGTGATGAAAGTGGGGTGTTTAACTCCCTCATTACTATTGTATTGGAGTCTATGCCTCCCTTTAGATCTGTTAATAGTTCTTCTTGGTAGCCAGGCACCCTGTAGTTGGGTGCATATACATTTATTATTGTCATGTCTTCCTGTTGTATTGATCCCTTAAACATTATATAGTGTCCTTCTTTGTCTCATTTAACAGTTTTTGTGTTAATGTCTATATTGTCTGATATTACTATGACTACATCTGCCCTTTTTCCCCTGTTAGCATGGAGTATCTATTTCCATCCTTTCATTTTAAGTCTGCATGTATCTTTGTCTGTGAGGTGTCTTTCTTGTAGGCAGCAAATAGATAGATCTTATTTTTTAATCCATTATGCCAGTCTGTATCTTTTAACTGGAGAGTTGAAGCCATTAATATTCAGGATAACTATTGATAAGTAATCACTTGGCTGCCATTTTTCCACAAATGTTCCTATCATTTGCTTTGGATTTCTTTTGTACTTTTCCTGGGGGATTGTCTGTATTTGCATTCTTTCACAATGAAGGTTTACTTTCTGTGTTTCTGTATGTAGCACATCCTTAAGCATCTCTTGTATGGCTGGACAAGTGATGAAGAATTCCATTTCTGTCTGTTATGGAAGCTCTTTATTTCACCTTCATTTATAAATTAGAGCTGTGTAGGACACAGTATTTTGGGTTGACAGTTTTTTTCTCTTAAGATTTGGACTATGTCTTGCCATTGTCTTATAGCCTGTAGAGATATTGATGAGAGAAGTTGGCTGTGAGTCTAATTGGAGATCCTCTGAAAGTTATCTGGTGTTTCTCTCATGCACATTTTAGAATCTTTTGTTTACACTTTACTGTGGAAAGTTTGATTACTATGTGTCATGGTGAAGATCTTTTCTGGTAATGTATGTTATGAGTTTTATGTGCTTCCTGTACTTGGACATTCCTTTCTTTCTCGCAGTTAGGGAAGATTTTGGTAATTATTTCACTAAGTAGACTTTCTAGTCCCTTCTCTCTTTCCACACAATCTGGCACTCCTAAGACTTGTATGTTGGGTATTTTGATATCCTATATATCTCCAACACTGTTTTTAAATTTTCTAACTTCTTCTTGTTTTTTGTATGATTGTAAAATTTTTAGAGATTTGTCTTCTAGCTTGTATATTCTTTCTTCTGCCTCACAAAATCTGTTGTTAAGACTTTCCACTGCATTTTCCATTTGATCTGTTGAATTCATTTCTAGCATTTCATTTTGATTTCTTTTTAAGATCTGTCATATATAGTTTTCTTTAATTCATAAATTTATTTCTGATTGCTTTTGAGTAATCTGATTTTTAATTTTTTGAATTCCATTACTGGTGTTTTCTCAATCTCTTCATCTTCACATTCTAATATTCAAATGTTGTAGTGTTCCTTTTGGGGGCTCATAGTGTCTTCCTTATTTTTGTTTCTTGAATTTTTGCCTTTATTTTTAAACATTTCTAGATTTTTTTTTGCCTGATGGATTTTATTTTTGATCTGTGTCTCTGTGGCTTAATGGGACATCCCCACTTTCAGTGAATAGCCAGAGGTGTGTGCTGAGTGTGGTCAGGGTGCTCCAGGATGGAGTGAGTATCCAGGGTAACACCCAAGTTCAGCATGGTAGCTTTCCTCTGGTTTACTGGATGGAAAGGAATGGTCACCTCTATTTGTGTGGCTAGCCCTTCTCTTCCCAGATGAGGAACACCAGGTGTTAGTCCCCAGTGTGCTCACCACTCATCCATTCTGCTTTATGATCTGCACATATGACCTATGGAGTTTTTCCTGTGAGCATGGTTCCCTCTGCTATGAACTGCCCTGGGCAACTGAGGATTTTGGAGGGTGTGAAGAAACACTCTGTGGTTGCCCAGAACCTAGCCACACTCTACCTCCTGTCATGCAGTCACTCTTTTCTCAGTATCAGGTCTCAGGGATCTCATGGTCACAGAGTGCCAGTGGGGTCACTCCACCCCACTAGCCAGTCCTATCTGCAAGGAAACTAAGGCATTCCCAGAGCTGTTGTCTGCGTGTGTTCCAGACCACTGTATTGAGTCCGGTCCTATCAACCAGATTCGATGTTGGTGGGGAACACAGCTTTTTTCCCTATAATAACATCTGTGGTTCACAGGCATGCAAATTACCCACCCACTGTAGCCCTGGCCACTTCACAATTGTGCTGGGTGTATAGGAGAGTCCCACAGGTGTCACTTCCCCACCAAAGGAGTGGCACCCTCTCCCCACCTGCTGTCAGGCAACTGGCAGAGTAGAAATCCTCCTCCTTGGTTTCTTCTAGGTTGCTGTGGTTACCCCAGCAGAAGGTTAACCCAGTATTTTCTGGGTGCATGCACAGGAACTGGGGTACTGGTAACTACATAGGTCCAAAAATGACACCAGCCCTCTGGCTGCAGGGCTCTTCTATTACAGGTGGGAGGTGGGGCTGGGGGGAGGGAGAGAGATGCACTGCCTTTTTTTCTGCTCCTCTAGATGATCCATCACCTGCTGTCCTAGAGAGTTTGCATGGAACTGCAAAAGGTGCAGTTTACCTTTTGTATCAACAGCAGTGTGGGCCCATCTGTTCGCACCTGGTTTGCTGGGGCAGACTTCTTCCTCCCCATACACAATCTGGTGGATCTTTTGATGTATGTCTGCTATTTCAGTATGGGTCTGGACAGATTCTACCACTTTCATAGGATATCCCACTATGGTTTCCCCGCAGCTTAACCCTGGGAGTGTACTTTGTCCCCTTTATTAAATATTAATTTTCCCCATGTAAATCAGACTGTCCTGCTGCTATTCTGCCATCTTGGAACCTCATAGGAGTAAATTTAATCACCAAAGTGAAATATAGTGCAAACTATGTACTTGAAATTATAAAACACAGAAGAAAGAAACTGAAGATTATACAGATTAATTGAAAGATATCTTGTGTTCATGGATAGGAAAAATTAGTTGTTTTAATGTCCGTGATATTCAAAGGATCTATAAATTCAATGTAACCCCCATCAAAATTCTAATATCATTATTTAAATAAATAGAAAATGCAATCTTAAATCCATATGACGTCATAAGAACTTGATGTTACTGAAGCAAACTTGAACAAGTGAATAAGTCTGGGTAGCATATGACCTGATATTAAAATATATTACAAAGCCACAGAGAAAGTTCCAACATGAGAAGCAGTCCACACATCAGACTCGTAGAATAACAAACACCCTAAACAGCACTCTGATCTCAGAATCCGCCCCTAAGGCCTGACTGAAAACACCATGAGAGCATTTCAGTCATGGAAAGCCAAGACATAGTGACAAAAATGATTCTGCATGAAGGATCTCTGTGAGTGAGACTCCAGTAGTAAGAAGGGACTATCAAAGAAAGATATGCTTTTTTCTGAAGGGCAGAGAGGAATTCCAATTTGCAGATGGCCCTGTCTGAAAACTGATGGAGTTTGTGAACTCAAAAGGATTCCATAGCCTTTGCAACTTATGTCAAGAACCCCAGATGATCACTGATGTCATAAATAGGAGTGTCAGTTGTTAAATCAACAACAGTAGTCACTGTGCACTTGCTCTGTCCTTAATGAGTTGTACTATGAGAATTAATGGTAAAACTTGTCTTTTAACTGTACTTTATGTGTATGTGTGGGTGTAAATAGTTGAAATCTCTCCTTAGTAAAGAGTTGGTCTTCTGTATATAAACTCAATTAAAAATGAATCTTAATGTAAAATGGAATGGGAGAGGGAGTGGAAGGTGGGATGGGAGTGCAGGTGGGAGGGTCGGGAATGGGGAGAAGAAACAATATATCCTTTTTTTTTTTTTTGACAGGCAGAGTGGACAGTGAGAGGGAGAGACAGAGAAAAAGGTCTTCCTTTGCCGTTAGTTCACCCTCCAATGGCCGCCACGGCCGGCACGCTGCGGCCGGCACACCGCGCTGATCCGATGGCAGGAGCCAGGTACTTCTCCTGGTCTCCCATGGGGTGCAGGGCCCAAGCACTGGGGCCATCCTCCACTGCCTTCCCGGGCCACAGCAGAGAGCTGGCCTGGAAGAGGGGCAACAGGGACAGAATCTGGCACCCCGACCGGGACTAGAACCCGGTGTGCCAGCGCCGCAAGGTGGAGGATTAGCCTAGTGAGCCGCGGCGCTGGCCTGAAACAATATATCCTTAAAAGCCTTAAAAGTCATACATATGAAAATCTGTATTCATTAAATAAAAACTTTCAAAAATATTACAAAGCTATAGTAATCAAAACTACATGGTACTATCTTAAAAACATAATCCACAGGAATATGAGGGTCCAGAAATATACTCAACCATTTATAGTCATTTGTTTTTAAACAAAGTTGCTAAGAATATATAATCAGAAAAGGACAGTCTCTTCCATTATTCATTCTTTTTTACCCTTATTTTTACCTTAAAAAAACTATGCATTTCCCTCAATTAGACATTTATTCAGTCACTCCATAATTCACTAATTCATTCATCAATTCATTGAAACATTCATTCAGTGGTTATTTTATACTACAAATATTCTGATTTTTAGTATGCATTTATCCAGATTTCAATCTATAATGCTGAACAAAAGAGCTGTAAATCCTATCTTCCCACTCCCATGCCTCTAGTTTGATAAGAGAGACACATTATTATATGGGTAATAATTGCTCAATTAGAGAAAGTCAGGATGATAACAGAACACAGGGTGGCACCTAGCCCAGATTTGAGAAGGCATGTCAATTCTTCCTGGTAGGAATGACATCTTAAATTTAGCCTAAGTAGGGTCAATGTTGAGAAAGAAGCAGAAGGATTGTTTTAATCAGCACAATATATAGTAAGGTCAGTGCTTTTGACATGGGTAATAGGTAGCGAAAGAGAATAGTGGAGTATTGCAACAATAGTGAAGAGAAAAAAGATAAGTTGGGGCATAGAAAGCACATAATTGTTTGAACATGGAGGGCTCTGTGAGCTTTGTTAAAGAGCTTAGAGTGTATCCTAAATGAAATAAATTTCCACCAAGTGCTTGGAGAAGAAAAATAGTCAAGTTTTTTATCATACAAAAATAACTTTTTTTTCTACTGATACGTGTTTTCTTTTATTTTGTCAATCTCAAAACTATATTTTCCAAATATTGTCAAAATTCCTGATGGAGAACTGAAACTCAAAATGGGCTAGAGAACTGGGTCAGAATGTTCCCATTCGCAATTCAGTTCTGTTTTTCGGAAGATGTGCTTTCTGACTTTATGGAAACTATCTTGGGCTCTCACTTGGATCCTGGAAAAGAAGGCACCTGTTAAAAGGAATGTCCTGTCCCATCTAATTTGGCAGCTGCCCCTCCCAGCTGATGACATTATGGATGCAGTGGACTGAAGAGGCTGATGATGCCATATGGTCAGCCCATGTGACTATTTCCATCAGCTTTATTTCTGCAACTTCCTGTACTCATGGGGGGTACACAAGATCACTTTATAATTCCTTGGCCATATTAAGATACAGACACACTCATGGCCTTAAAAGTAAAAATATGATTGAAATGTCAAACGGGGACTTGTGGCCCAGATTATGTCCCTCAAAAGCCAATGTCGCACTACCACCTGTGTCTTCTGGGTGGAGTTTCTAAACAGAGATAACTCAAACCACAAACTTCCAAAATGAGACAGCCACGACCCTCTGCTCATCAGGACAATTATGGAATGGTATTCATGAAGAAGTGAGTTTTCTCAATGCCAAGAGATGAACAGGCTTTTCATGTAGTAAAAGCTGCAATGCCACAAAATTGTCCAATTCCCCTTTATTTCACGACCACACAGTACATTTCCCTTGCATGATTACTCTCATCTTAACTTCACTACTCCTAACTGCCTCCTACTTACTGCATTACTGACGTTTACTCCTACGTTCCAACCTTGTGAAATCACTCTCTCTTCCCTTCACCCTGGACGCTGTATCATCACATTTAGGCTATTCTCTTTTCTTGAATTACTATCCATTATAAATAGGAATGTATTGTGCATCAGTGGGAAACTGCAGGTCGTTTAAATCACATCATTCTATAATATATGATTCCAATATATTATTCTGTTAAAATAAGTTTGCAAATCTATAAACTAATATTAGTACATAAAATTTTGCATATAACTATCTAAATTCTGTCCAGTAAGGATTTAATTATCTCCCTCTCCTACCATCGACAAGGGTAGCTTTGCCTCCATTGGCACATTTATTTCTGGATTTCTGATCAACAGGAAATCTATTTTTAAATTTTCCCTTGAACTCATTGTAACATGTCACCAATTTCCTTGTGTATGAGTTAAGTCAAATATTGAACATGTGTTCATATTTCTGTCAGTATGAATGAGTTACTTGTTTTGAAAATTGACTGGTAATTACTGACAAACAGCAAGGAACAAAAGGAAATACAGAGTGTATTCTACAATCCAAGAGGAGTGGGTACTATGCCATAGGATAGTGTTCCCCCAGGAAATAACTTGCTATAATCATTTGGATTGCTATAAATGTTGATTTCCAGACCTCACACATTAAATCTACAGAATCAAGACACTGCATTTTCCACACATTTGCATTTTAAGAAGAAAATGTCCAGGAGAGTTTAAGAGTCATCATGACACATGTTGTAAAGTAGACAGAATGGCTCTTGAATACCATAAAAGCTACTTGGAGAGATAGAATAATATATAAATAAAGCCACTGGAGACAGCTAACACTAATATATTTTACAATCATACCTAGAAATTTATGTATCAATCAAACCCAAGTCAAAGGAATCAACTTTTCCTATAAGATAGGGGGGTAAACACAAAGGGGGTGGAGGTCAGGAGAACGTCACATCCCCCAGTTAAGACATTTTCTGGCTTTTTAGTCTAAACTAAAACTAGGGTTTGAATGGAGCATTCAAAACTTAAGTATGGAAGCTTAGGGCCTAAACAGCAGCAATAGGAGCTGAGGCTTTGAAGAGGTCTCTGGGCTATCAGAGCTCCCTCTCTGTAAATGAGATTAAGACCTTACAAAAGGCTTCAAAACGTGTTCTGCTCCCTTGCCCTTCCACTTTCTGCTTTGAGGACACAGTGTTCCCTCCTTCCTGAGGATGGATAGCAGCCCTCACCACACACTGAGCCTGCCTGTGCCTTGATCTTGGACTTTCCAGCTTCCAGATCATGAGAAGGAAACCTACCCAGTCCCAGCTATTTTGTTATAGCAGCACAAACAGATTAAGAAAACTGATATGAGTCTGGCGCCTTGGCGCAGTAGGTTAATCCTCCGCCTGCAGTGCTGGCATCCCATAAGGGCACCGGTTCTAGTCCTGGCTGCCCCTCTTCCAATCCAGCTCTCTGCTGTGGCCTGGGAAGGCAGTATAAGATGGCCCAAGTCCTTGGGCCCCTGCACCTGCATGGGAGACCAGGAAGAAGCTCCTGGATTGTGGCTTCAGATTGGCGTAGCTCCAGCCATTGCAGCCATTTGGGGAGTGAACCAGTGGATGGAAGACCTTTCTCTCTGTCTCTCCCTTTCACTGTCTGTAACTCTACCTCTCAAAGAAATAAAATCTTTAAAAAATTGTTATGAAAACTTACATTAACAAATATGATACTTTTATTTTAAAAATAAATAAACCGGGAGCCGGTGCTGTGGCGCACTAGGTTAATCTTCTGCCTGTGGCACCGGCATCCCATATGGGCACCAATTCTAGTCCTGGTTGCTCCTCTTCCAGTCCAGCTCTCTGCTGTGGCCTGGGATAGCAGTGCAGGATGGCCCAAGTGCTTGGGCCCCTGCATCTGCATGGGAAAGCTGGAGAAAGCTTCTGGCTCCTGGCTTCAGATTGGCACAGTTCTGGCCATTGCGGCCATTTGGGGAGTGAACCAGTGGAAGGAAGACCTTTCTCTCTGTCTCACTGTCTCAATGTCTATAACTCTATTTGTCAAGTAAATAAAAAGAATCTTTAAAAAATAAATAAATAAGTAAGTAGACCAATATCATATTAATTGATGGATTCAGTAAACATTGATAGAACATTGGAGATAAGACAGCAAGGCGAGATATTTTCTAGCTCATTAATTTTATTGCTTATGAAATAGGAGTAAGTATGGGATAGACCTTGTGATGCAGTGAGTTAAACTGCTCTTGTGACACTAGTATCCCATAATGGAGTGCTGGGATAGCTTCTCCATTTCCAATTCTGTTTCCACACCTGGGAAGGCAACAGAGGTTGGCACAAGTACTTGTGCCCTTGCCATCTATGTGGGAGACCAGGATGGGTTGTGGGTTTATGGCTTCAGCCTGGCCCAGACTTAGCTGTTGTTGGCATTTGGTGAGTGAACTAGTGGATGGAAGATCTCTCTGTCTCTCTGCCTTTCAAATAAATAAATAAGTAAATTTTTAAATAGGAACAATTGGACCCAAGGTAAAAAATAAAACACAATGATAGAGTTTGGAAATATTGAAAATTCCTTTGAAGTTGTAGTTAATGTTGTCATTCAAAAAGCTTCATCTCTAAGATACTGTGGTGTTCAACCATGTACTTGTCACAGTATTTGCTGTCTTCCCAGATATAATATAAGAAAATCATAATCAAAGAAAACTCTAAAGTGAAACTGTGAGTTAATGGAAACCATTAAATAAAATACTATGGAATTATATGGAAGATCACATATTGGTATGTGCTAGAATAAAATCATGTGCAAAGGTGGGTCCTAGAAAAATTTAGAAAAAAGAAAAGATGGTAAGATATGACAGGGTTGGGGATACAGGAAGAAATTTCCTAGAATTCAGGAAATGCCCAGGTATAAGGACAGTTTGCAGAGATATAAGGTACTATTGGAAGGCTTTCCCCTTGGAAGCGTCATGGATATTATGACTCTAGAATGAGCCCAACCATCTGCTATGGAAAAGTGACAGTTAGAAGAGCCTGTATGACAGAGACACAAGCTGAGCATCCTTCTACTGCACATCACCTGAGTGCAGGCCAGATTCCAGGTGCAGAGTATCACGAGAGAAGGGTATCCCACTGCTAGAATGATCTTTCTCAGCTGGCTGAGAAGGGGGGGGGAGTTTCACTCCAAACTCCAGATGCTTCCAAACATCTGGATGCTCAGTGTTATGCACTCTAAAGACTGGTTTGATGAAGCTATTTGAATTCTCCACCTGCATGCTGGCTGTCTGGCCCATCTTTAACTACTCAGTTTCCAAATCCTCAGGGAGAGAGATGAGCACACTCTTGCCGACAGTCAGGAGCAGCCTCTGAGTCCCACATGGCAGCATGTCTATATTTAATTGGAAGTGGCTTAGCTCTTGGGATTTTCTGTGGATTGAGTTCACTGAGCTAGTAGGTTTCATCCTGGGTATATCACTCCCTTCCCATGGAGATTTGATCACATCTCTTCATTAGCCATAAGGCTTTCTAATTGACAGACCCCACTTAGTTGCAAATGAGAAACTAGTAGCATGGTCTTGACAAGCACTGCTGATAAACCATACTTTGTAAATGTTGACAAGTAAAATTATTTTGAACACTAATTATGCTGAAGAGTAGATGTTCTAGACCTTTGGATATTTTCCTGTGAATTTATTTTACCCTTTGTAGGAAGTAACCACACTCAAAGTTATTGTTATTTCACTTTTAGAATGTCACATATTCTCACCTTTCTCCCCATTACGAGGGCCTCCTGACTCTCAAATAGAGACACATTCCTGACACCAATCCCAGCGCCATTCTCTATCAAAGACAACAGAATGCACAGGACAGACCAGTAGGTTTGAGCTCCCTAGTAGAGTTTGAAGCTGCAATCCATGCACAAAAGAAAGATTCAGCTTTGCTCTTTTTTTAAGATTTATTTATTTACTTGAAAGTCAGAGTTAACACAGAGACAGAAGGAGAGGTGGGGGGGGGGTTTCCATCTGCTGGTTCACTCCCTAATTGGCTGCAATGGCTGGAGCTGAGTCAATCCAAAGCCAGGAGCCAGGAGCTTCTTTCAGGTCTCCCATGCAAGTGCAGGGGCCCAAGGACTTGGGCCATCTTATACTGTTTTCCCAGGCTAAAGCAGAGAGCTGGATTGGAAGTAGAGCAGCCAGGACTAGAACTGGTGCCCATATGGGATGCCAACACTGCAGATAGCGGCTTTACCCACTATGCCACAGCACTGGACCCTTCAGCTTTGTTCTTATGGACTTTCAACTGTTTGAACAAGGCCCACCCAGATAATTAAGATAAATTTCCTTCTTTAACGTCAACTGAACATAGACTTTAATGATACCTACGAAATACCTTTCTAGCAATATCTAAATTGGCATTGGATTGCATAATAGTCACTTAACCAAATTCACACATAAAATGCCCAAACCTAACATCAAGAATTCTTGAACATAACAACCCAGATTAAAACTTGGGATAGAAGTGAAGGTAGATTTAATTGCAAGAGGACACATACCAGTAACATTTAGAAATCCTTGTCCTTCAAAATAATGTCCATTGTCTCCCTTTGGCCCTCAGCAATATTCAATGATGACTCCTCAGTAGTCACAGACTCTGCTCTTCTTCCTGGGTAACCAATCTCCCTATCAACTCACAATTTCTCCTCCTGCTCTTGCACTCATTTTCAGTGCCTAATTAATACATCTTTTTCTCTTGCTCATGTAGAATGACTTTCTAACTCCCATAGCCTTTTTGTCCACGTACTCTAATGACCTCAGGTTATATCTCTCCTGCTCCAAGCACTGTCAGGCTTATGTTCATACAGAGTACTCTTGCAAAACAAATTCATTACATTTATTCCTCTGCTTGTTTACCTTTATCTTCTTCTGTGTGCATTTCATCTTGCCACATAGACTGAATAATCCTTGAGGCCTCAATCTTAAGTTATATTTTATTTCTCCCTCTTTCCACCCAGCCTGAGCTGTCCACATAACAGACTCAACAATTTAATTAATTAATATTTTTGTAGAAGTAGGGGGAGAAGAATAGGCAGGAAATCACCAGCCAGCCTAGGAGATATCTTAGCTGCAAAGATTGTGACTCATATCCTGTTCAACATTATATCCCCAAGACTTAGTACACCATTTTGCAAATAGCAGGTATGAATAACAAGTTATTGGGTGCACAAAATGTAAGCTTTTTAGACAATGTCTGTATTCAAATCTGGTTTATGTGGTGTTCAACAACCCATAAAAGTCTGTCACCCACTGTCTGATACCTATGCATGTTAATTTGTTTGACAAAATGAATCTTATAGATATGATTAAGTCAAGAATCTTGAGATGTATAGTATCTTGGATTATGTGTAATGATGGGGACCATATAAGTGAAACAGGGAAACAGGGTAGTCAAAGTTAAAAAAAAGAGAGAGAGAGAGATGTGACAGCAAAATAAGAGGTTTGGGAGATGCTGGCTTGGAAGAAGGGATAAGATACCAAGCCTAAAAGTGGGAACAGTGTCTAGATAGGGAACAGGCACGTATCCATAGCCTCCATCAGGAACATAACCCTGCCACCTCCTGAATTTTAGCCCAGGAAGACTCATTTCAAATTTCTGACACCAAGAACTGAAAAAACTCATGTTGCTTCAAGCCACTATACTTGCGACTGTGCACTACAGGATTAAGAGATGGGAACTCACCCAAAATTTTGAGTTTACCTTGCAGACCAACAGGAAACTTTGTTAAAATGCTTTAAGCAAGCTTAAACCTCTCCAGGCAGATGGACAAAAGTGTATGTGCTGCTGACAGCTGGGCAAATTTATAACATTTGAGAAAAAAATCTCCACCCATTGAAAATGCTAAGAATGCCATTTTTGAATACATGACAAATGAAGAGGCATGTTGCTGACCATGACCAGGAACATCCTTTTCAGCCAATGAATCACCTCCTAGGCGATTCCCCCACTCCCTTTTCCCTCCCTAATAAATGTCAGAACTGAGGCTTGCTCCTGGTTCCCTACTTGGCTAAAATTTGTCTCCAGAAGACACCAGGCTTCAATATCTGGCTTTCCTTTGGACTCAGGTAATCGGAACTCATGTTGTTTCAGTGACAACCTGTAATTTGTCACAACAACAATAAAAGACTAATGTGGACTACATTCCTATTTACTTAGTGTATCCGCCAATTCTCTGGACCTCAGAATTGTTATGAACATTAAGAATAATACCTAACAATTTAGCACATGAGTTTAAAGGCCTGTTTACTAGCAAAATCAGTATTTATTTAGGCTGCAAACAGATCTGAGAAGACATGGATAAAATACTTAGTGATGTTTCTTTTTTTAATTTGTTTTAAAAATTTTCCCCAGAAATCTTCCATTTAAGGTATAAAAACTTCATGCATTTTGTAAATACAACTTTAGGAACACAGTGATAGTGATTCCTCCCATCTTACCCACCCTCCCAGCCCCACTCCCACCCTGCTTGCTCGTCCCTCTCCTAATCACATTCTTATTTTTTACTAATATCCTTTTTCAATTAACTTTATACACAGAAGATTAACTCTATACTAAATAAAGAGTTCAACAACAGTATGAAAAAAAGAACTGTTCCTCAACAGTTTTTTCTCTTTTGATTTCTCCAATGAAGATTTCTTCATTCAGAGTATGTTGTTGTCTACATGTGGTTGCATATGTTCTAGTGATTATGGAATTGTTGATTTCCAGCTTCATTCCATTGTGATCTGAGAAGATGCATGGCATGATTTTGATTTTTTTGAATTTGCTCAGACTTGCTTTATGGCCTGGCTTGTGGTGTATCCTAGACAAAGTTTCATACACTAGTGAGAAGAATGTGTATTCTGCAACTGTAGGATGAAAAGTTCTATAAATATCTGTTAGGTCAATTTGGTTTACAGTGTTAACTGTTGTTTCCTTGCTGATTTTCTGTCTGGTTTATCTGTCCATTGCTGAAAATGGGGTACTGAATTCCCCCACTACTATTCTATGGGAATCTATGTCTCCCTTTAGATCTATTAAAATTTCTTTCAAATAGCCAGGTGCCCTGTAATTAGCTGCATATACATTTATTATAGTCACATCTTCCTGTTGAATTGATCCCTTAATCACTGCATAGTGCCTTTCCTTGTCTCTTTTAACAGATTTTGTGTTAAAGTCTATTTTGTCTGATATTTGGATGTCTACACCAGCTCCTTTTTGATTTCTGTTAGCAAGGAATATCTTTTTCCATCCTTTCACTTTCAGTCTGCATGTATCTTTGTCAGTAAGATGTGCTTCTTGTAGGCAGAAAATAGATTTTTTTTCCCACTCAGCCAATCTGTAACCTTTAACTGGAGAGTTGAGGCCATTTACATTTAAGGTGACTATCGATAAGTAATGACTTGGCCCTGCCTTTTTTCCATAAATATTCCTATTGTTTACTTTAGATATCCTATGTACCTTTACAAGGAGACTTTCTGCCTTCACCTTCTTTTGTAGTGGTGAACATGTTTCTTTATTTCTGTGTGTAGCACATCCTTAAGCATCTTTTGTAAGGCTGAATGAGTGGTGACAAATTCTTTCAATTTATGTCTGTTATGGAAGGTCTTTATTTAACCTTCATTCATGAATGAGCACTTTTCAAGGTACAGTGTTATGAGTTGACAGTTCCTTTATTTGGGCTTGGAATATATCTCATCATTCTCTCCTAGCTTGTGGGGTTTCTGAGAAGTCAGCTGTGAGTCTAATTGGAGATCCTCTGAAAGTAATCTGGCATTTCTCATGTGAACAGAATATTTTAAATGCTTTACTGTGGAGAGTTTGACTACAATGTGTTGTGGTGAAGATCTTTTCTGCTCATGTCTATTAGGAGTTATATGTGCTTCTTGTATTTTGACACCCATTTCTTTCTCCAGATTAGAGAAGTTTTCTGTAATTATTTCACTAAAAAGGCCTTCAAATCCATTATCTCTTTCCACACGGACCCAAAGACTCATATGTTGGGGCATTTGATAGTATTCCACAGATCTCCAACACTACTTTTTAGTTTTCTCATTTCTTCTTTTTTTTTTGGGGGGGGGGTCTGGCTATAAAATTTCCAGAGATTTGTCTTCTAATTCAGACGTTCTTCTGCCTCGCTGATTCTGTTGTTAATGCTTTCCATCACATATTTTTTTGTTCTATTGAATTCTTCAATTCCAATATTTCATTTTTATTTCTCTTTAAAAATCTCAGTTTTGTGAGAAAAATTTTCTTTCATGTCATTGTCATGTACAGATTTATTTAGTTCATGGATTTGCTTCTGATTACTTCTAAGTAATCCTTCGATCAGTTTTTTGAATTCTGTTTCTGATATTTCTTCAATCTCTTTATTTTCAAATTCTAGTATTGAAGTGTTATTTTGTTCCATTGGGAATGTCCTGTTGTCTTCCTTTTGCTTGCTTCTTGAATTGCTGTGTTTGTTTTTAGGCATTTGTGGAGATACTCGTTGGTTTATTTATTTATTTTCCCTGTGATGGCTTTTATCTTTGGACTACGTCTCTGTGGATTGGTGGAATGTCTGCTCTTTCAGTGAATACCTTGAGGTATGTACTAGGTGTGACCAGGGAGCTCTGTTCAGTGCTCCAGAGTGAGGGGAGTCTCCGAGGTGACTCCCAAAATGGGAGTGATAAATCTCCTCTTTTTTAAATCAGAGAGGAGATTTGTTCACTCTGTTGGCATATTCTCATGCTCACCTCCTCTCTTCCAAGGAGACCAATGCCTGGGTACTACCCCATTGGATACAATATTCATCCACGCTGCCACAAGAACCACACGAAGGATCCATGCAGTTCTGGTGTGAACACAGATCTCACAACATTGACCCTCACAAGGGAATCAGGGAGCCCTGAGCATGCAGAACCGCCCACAGTGACTGCCCAAAGTCCCAGTCAGACCTGCACCTTCCCTCTCAGCCACAGTGTTTTCAGTCCCAGCACACACGGCTCCAAGAGTCACAAGCACCCAGCCCCTGTCAATTCTCCCAGCCAGACTGAGGCATCTCCTCTCTGCTGGTTGCTGGGGGCACGGACATGAGCTGGTGCAGCAGTTGCACATGTCCAAAATGGTGTGCACCTGCTCTCGGCAAGTTACAGCACACCGGAGCTGGGTGGTCAGGGAGAGAGGAGCACATCCCCCTTTTTTCCCTCTGGGTTGGCAGGTATACTGTCCCCCACAAGCCAGACTCATGCCAGCTCTTCCTACTGCTTTATCTCTAGTGTCTTGGGCTATTGCAGTCTGGTCTCACCTTACTCTTCAAAGCTGGTGCTGACGCTGGTGCTGAGGCTCTTGGACACTAGGGTCCTGAACTGTGCATTTCTACACCCTCTACATAGATCCACAGAGTCCTTCTAATTTGCTTGGAGTTTCCTCTGCCGTTTTCTCCTTAGCTCTTTCCTGAGACTGCAGTGTTTCCATGTTTTTTTAACTCTCTTCCCCTAGACTAGAGCAGTAAGCTCCCTCCCTATGCTACCAACATGAAGGAGTTGTTTTATAAAGCTACAAAGCTGATGAATTTGCAAGGGGTGAGGTAATTTAATTTCAGGACCCTAAGGAAAGTGGGACTAAGAACTGAGGTTGCAAATAAATATATAAAAAAGTCCATCTGAGTAGAAATTTAATTTCCCATTACACAATAATAAAGATATCATTGTAAATAATACTATGTCATAATCATTTTTACAGGATTTAAATGTGTAGTAGTAAATCCATTACTATTCATGGACTTTTAAAATTCCTTGCCTCTGGAAAATCTTTAGGACATAACTTCTACTTTATGACAAATACATTCCCTGCAAATATTAGGATCCTTATGTGTTTCCTAGATTTTCCCCCTGGGATCTTGTAGCTTCAACAATGCTTACTGTCTCTGATAGCGCCATACCTTGATCATTTCTGACCTGTTGTAACAACACCTCTTAAACTATTCCACTCCCTTCTTGGGACCACCTGCAGAATGCAATTGTAAAGCCAGATTCTGTTTTTCCTCATCCTCATTGCTGTTCTCAAAGCTTCCAAAAGAAATCCTTTCTCTGCTCTGCCGCTGTTTACTCTCGCTCCTTCTTTTTCTAATTATCTGTAATAGGCATCACATAATTTGCATTTGCTGGAACCAAAATTTCCATGGTTGCCAAAAAACTACACAGATGTAAATTTGCATATAATTAAATTTTGCATTAGGGAGCCTCTCAGTTGGGGAGGGAAGCTGTGCTCAATGAATGGCAATTTCCATCTTCTCCCTATGTCTCCGGGCCATCCTCCCAACCTCTGTGCTCCCCCTGGCTGTAGATACCTGGGTTCTGCTCTGGGGATTTGGGTTAATCAAATAGACCATCCCAAACTGGATAAGCAGCTTAAAAGACTTCCTGATAGAAAAGGAAAAAAAAATGCAAAATACCAGTAACGCAGGTATACTGCAATGATAACAGAAGAACAGAACCCGCACCTCCCCAAGCCTGTGACAGGTATTTTGGCTCTATTATGAGGTAAAAACAGAATAATCTATTGAGAGATCACATAAGAAGCAAACCCCAAACACTGGGATTATCAAGAACTCCATTTGCAATATGGATTTACACAAACCAACATGAGCTATGAAACATCTCTTACATTTATCTGAGACTGAGACATTAGTTAATAATAGTACTAAGTCATCAGAGTGAGCAAGATATTCAATAAGTAAGAGCAAAGCATATGAGCACAGATCTGAACAGTGTCTTTCCCAAGGTTATTTAAAAATCATGCATTTCCAAATCTAACTCCATGAAATCTCAATAAACGTAATGATACTTCGGAAGCATTTGTTCAGATTGTCAGTGGGAAAAAGATAAAGAGTTGCACTCTGGTACAATGGAAAGGCTGACATAACATATGTAAAGCAATATGGTAACACGCCAAAACACACCGCTTCATCAACACATGCAGTGATGCTGCAGAGTGCATGAACAACAGTGCAACAACAAATTTAAAAAAATAAACACTCAAAAAATTTCACAATAATATATGCTCTGTAGGTGACTGGAAATGCAAAAGTTCTCCACAGGATTCTGTATACTGAATTTTCTATATTCTCATTAAATATTAAATCATGTGCGAAAACACTTTTTTTGGCATGTGATCCTATAAACCAAGAAAAGCCCTCTCAAACAGTAGTCACCATAATTACACTCTGCCTTAGGGAAAAAGTGTATAAATATAACCATTGTTGGGGTGGTTGCTCGCATTAGAAGTACAGAAAAAGTGAGTTGAGAATACAGATTCCAGCACACTTAAAAGTTATTTACTGGGGTGGGTGTTGTGGCATAGTGGGGTAAAGCCACTGTGTACAGTACCGGCATCCCATATGGGCACTGGTTTCAGAACCAGCTGCTCCACTTCCAATCCAGCTCTCTGCTATGGCCTGGGAAAGTAGCAGAAGATGGCCCAAGTGCTTGGGCCCCTGTACGCGCATGGGAGACCCAGAAGAAGCTCCTGACCCCTCGCTCTGGATTGGCCCAGCTCTGGCCATTGCAGCCATCTGAGGAGTGAACCAGCAAATGGAAGACCTCTCTCTCTCTCTCTCTCTCTCTTCCTCTTTTTCTCTGCCTTTGCCTCTCTGTAACTCTGGCTTTAAAATAAATTAATCTTTAAAAAATTATTTACTGTTTAAATCATAGACAAGCTATTGTAAACTTGAATTTGAAAGCTGCAAAATGCTGTACAAAATGCAATTAATGTGGTCAATGCATCTCAAACAGTAAAGAATTAAAGCTACAATAAGATGGAAAATGGTCAGAAATATATTTAAAACTACAAATTGTATTGTGAAAATCCTATAGGAAAGCTTTTATGAGGACTTCAGAGCCATGAAGAGATTTGCATTTCTCTTTTGCAAAAAGGTCAATGTTCCAAATTTGCTGACCTTCTCTGTGAATGTATAAATGGGAAGTGACTGTCAGTAGCCAGCAGATAGATTCATAAATATAAGCTTATCTGATCTGCCCCTGCAAGGTAGAAGTGCCATTTCTACAGTGAGTGAGAGAATTGCTCCCAAGAGAACATCACACCATGAGGATAGCATTGGAAAAATATCTGGAACTATTTGCAATTCATGATTTATTAAATTATTTAGTCAAAATCTCTGGGCTAGTTTTAATTTGTCCCTTACCATCATATCTTATATTTGGATTCCTCAAATCATTATGTGCTGGTTAGCCCCTTTCTTTGGTTTCTTCTTTTTTAACTTCCTGCCCTAAAGCTATTCTTGTGCTTACAGCATAGTACTAGAGTGTGTGCACCTACCCTAATAGATCATCAGTCAAGAACAGAGCAGGGACAGAGCAATTTTCCTCCAGAATGATAACAGCATTGTCAGAAGATGTTCTGTAGGGGCTGGCTTTGTGGCACAGCAGATAAAGCCACTACTTGCAACACTGGCATCCATAAGGGCATCAATTTGTGACCCATTTGTTCCACTTTCAATACATCTCCCTGCTAATGGCCTGGGAAAAGCAGCAAAAGATGGCCGAAGTGGTTAGGCCCCTGCACCCACGTGGGAGACCTGGATGGAGCTCCTGGCTCCTGGCTTTGCCTTGTTCCAGCCCTAGCCATTGCAGCCATCTGGGGAGTGAACCAGAGAATGGAAGATTCTCTCTTTCTTTCTCTCTCTCTCCCTTCCTCTCTCTGTAACTCTGATGTTCAAATAAATAAATCAATTTTAAAAGGTGTTTTGTAAATGGTTGGTCATTAGATTAAAAGCAAGTTAAAAGGTAAATTCATAAGCTGAAATAATTGTAGCATAATAATAATGATAGTCACATAAATGCTAACACTTGAACTATTGTCTGCTTTCTATGCACCAGGCACTGACCAGGTGATTTTGTCATATATCATTTTTGTTAAAAAGTTTTGTTTATTTTGGAGAAAGAGGGAGAGTGGTCCCATTCTCTGGTTCACCCTCACAACATCCAGGTGGGGCCAGGACCATAGTCAGGAGCTGTGAACCCAGTCCAGGTTTCCCATGGGAGTGACAGAAATTCAATTACTTGAACCATCACCTGGTGCCTTCCTGGACTTTCACTAGCAGGAAGCTAGAGTCAAACGCTGCCAAGGAACTACATGTGGGATGCAGGTATCTTAACCCTAAACTAAATGCCTACTCCTATAAATATTTTTTACTTGATACTCATTGCAGTCTTAATCAGAATATACATAGTTATCCTCAATGTATAGGTGTGGGTGAAAGAATGTATCTCAAATCATACAGCTAGCTTTTCCAAGATTTTATCCCATCTCAGAAATGCTGTAAGTGTGGAAAATCATAAAGTTTAGTATCCAGTTTGAAACTTGGAGCAGAAAATTTACAGAATATAGGGAATTAAAAATTTCACTCATAGAATAATAATTCCATGAGCAGGACACCTGATATAAAGCAAATTTTTCTCCCTTACACATATGGGGATTCATTTTTCAGAGTCATAGATCTTATTTTCCCAGTATGTATTCCCAACAGCGTATCACAGTGGCTCATTAGAGGGTTTTTAGAGCAGTCTTTGAAAAAGAAGAAAATGAGTACGTGAATGAAGACGAAGTATCAGGAGCTTTGAATAGTTCCTTATCTCACTTCCCATTCACAGGAAACTTCCAGTAGCTCCAAAGTGAAGGACAAAAATTTTGGCTCAGAGAAGTCCAAGCATTTCCCAGTGCCATACAGCTGGTAAACAGCACGGCTCCTCTCTTCCTTTACCCACCCTGCCCACCCGGGTGGTTCCTCTCCATCCTGTTACTCTCAAATGGAAGGGGCATGACCAACTTCAATGTGCCCAGGACAGGGTGACCAGTGTCAATAACCACATCACATGAGGAACAGCTGAAGAGACTGAGGCACGAGGCCTGAGAAGGAGACTCATGGCGATGGGGACACAATCTCAAAATAGCTAAATTAGCATTGGATGGAAAAAGAAATTAAGCAGAGCTAATGTAGCCCTAAAAAGAAACTGCTGTAGTGGGAAAGAAAGGGAGGCAGGTTTCATTCAGACAGAAGATCAAACTTTCTAGTATTTAGAGACACACTATGCTGGGAAAGATCATTTTGAGATTTCAAGTGACCAAATGCTAGGAAGTTGCAGGGGCAATGCCAACGTGATGTAGTGGGGGCAATGTGCTTATTTTCTATCTCAAAGATTCCATATGATTAAATTAGATCATATGGGTTGGAAGAGAATCAGTACTTTATCATACATGAGATAATATTAATAATTGTGCATAATTACTGCAAATAATTAGGTAATTGATAATTAATTATAGCAAATCACTACTATATATAACTCTTCAATGAAAATTATCATGACCTATATTTCCCCAACCAGAAAATGATGATAATAACAGCACCCTCCTCGTGGGACAGTTGAGTAATGATTGAATTAATGCCACTAAAATATTGAAAATCATGCTTGAAACATATAAACATATCATTCTTTCAAATCACTTATTGTTTGTTTATTAGAAAGGCAGAGTGTTGGGGGAAATGGCACACACACACACATACAGGGAGAGAATCTTCGATCTGTTGGTTCACTCCCCAGATGACTGCAACAGTCAGGGCAAAGACATGTGTGGCAGGAGTCCAACCACTTGAGCCATCTTCTGCTGCCTTCCCAGGCACAGTAGCGCAGATCTGGAGCATAAATGGAACATCTCAGCACTGAACTGGCATTTCAATTGCTGGCTTAACCTTCTGCTTCACAATACTTGCCCCAAGCACACCATTTTTACTATAACAGAGTTGATAATGTGCATGACCATTTACTAAACCTTTCCTACATGCCACAACATTTAGGCCTCACTACATCCCTGATTTAGGAATGAATACTTTATTTTACAAAAAGAAAACAACCAGTATACTATTGTTGTTTTTCATCTATTTCAAAACAAATCTTCTTGATAATTTATGACAAAGGCCAGTGAAGATTTTTCCAATTGAGGCATCAAAACAGCAACTTAATCCCGCAGTTGCTGCTTTATTCCATGCATCCCCAGCCTTCTCATGAACAAAGACAAGAGTGAGGTCACTTTATCAATGAGGTTTTGCAAGAAAGTGCAGGGTTTCTTCTCCTCAGTAACACAGTTACAGGTATGTGTGGCCTAGTGGAAGGAGCAGAGCATGAAGGTACTGGGACAGTCTGAGGGGTATCCCATGAGCCTTTGCAGGGGAAAGAGAGGTGAATGACAGTAAGATGGAGGGAAAAGCCAGTCTGGAATTCCTCAGATGTGCTTTCTAAGAGCCACTATGTAACATAAGGTAAGTCACTTAACTTCTCTAAACTCAATTATTTTCATTTATGAAATGAGAGTGGTAATGCAAAAGGATTGAAATACCTGGCTTGTAATTCAGCACCTGTTGGGGTATCTGTTAACAGCCATCAGCTCATCTCCTATCAACATTCACACTCGCTCCCCCAACCCATGCCACACACAGAAGCACAGAGGAACTCCTCACCTGAAGTTACAGTTTAAATGTCAACCCAAAGCATGTCATGGGGTTTCTGGAAACTTCCTAGTATGTAAGGGGTTTCAGTGGAACCAAATGAAGTTTACTGATAGCCAGTGTCAGATGATTAATGGCATCAATGACAGAAGCACAAGAAGGAACAACAGACTCTTGCCTAGAATTTTACTTCCCATCTGTGTAGCTTGAAAATTGAGATCCCTATTAAATGATGACATTTACACCAAACAGTAGAGAAGCTGGCTGAAGGATGGGGTGATGCCACAAAGACTTGGCAGTTTGAGACGTAAGGCAAAGGACTGAAACACTTGAAACACTAAGGACACCGCAGGACTCTACCCAGGATGAGTAGAAGTTTTGAATTTGCAGCATCACCAGAATTTAACGAGCTCCTTCCACACACAGTGGAGCCTTGGAAAACAGATGTCACAAACTCTCATTAAACTGTCAAACACTTTTTCAGCATTTCCTCTCCCATCACAGCTGATTATCAAGATATATAGACACATATGCACACACATAAATATCTTGATAAGTTACTAGCAAAAGCAGAAAAATGTCTGACAGTTTAATGAGATTTGGGTGAAAGAAAATTCTGTATTTTAATGTTTTTCAGGCAGTAGAGATAATTCATCAAAGTTTCTAAGACTCATTCAGCTTGGCTATGTTTCTTAAAATACGCTCATAAATTTTGAAGAAAAAATACCATTGCTGGGCACCAAAAGAGTTGCCGTTTTACCTTCATCCACCCAGAAAGGTGTTCATTCAAGTGGCATTTGCTGATGATTACTCACATATGTGTGATACGCTTTGTGACTGGCATTGCCCGATGCAACCGCTGCTTCCTTCACACACACAGTTAACCCTGACGTGCATTAAGATATCAGTATATGGGTTGTAGAGTGGTTATAAAGATATCTGAGGAAGTACGGTCTGATTCATTGATGAGTTTCCACCAACAAGCAAAAAACTTCTTTTACTGATGATACAGAAGTAGAAAGAGTTCAAATAGGGGACTGGACAAATAAATCACCAGATGATTTTTAGGGAGGAAAAAAAAAGCATTGGAAAAGGAAATTGTAACAGACAACTTCCAAGGTCACTTGAAGTACTGAGATTCTAGGATTCTGAGTGGGAAAAAAGAAAATGTTATGCAAAGGACAAGCAAAGTGAATTATTCCCAACCCTGACCTCAATGACTCTGAGAGCTACCAAGAGCACATTCTAGAATATGGTACATGTGCTTGACAAATGTCTTTCACATATATTTTAATGTGACCAATTATAATATGAAATGCGCATCAGAATATTCTGCATTTCAAAAGAGATTGAGCCTGAAGAATTATTCCAAACAGCTTCACTCACAAACTTCTGAGCTAGCACAACTCATTGGTTTCTAAATCCTTTAATTTTTCATATCAATTTCCCCTGGATAAGTTAAAAAGGAAAAATATCATAAACATCAGGACAAACTGGACAAGGTAAACCAAGGAGGTATCAAAGATATCTCCCAAGTCTTGAGTGAGTTTAAAAATGAGGGTGATAGGCCAGCACCACGGCTCAGTAGGCTAATCCTCTGCCTTGCGGCGCCGGCACACCGGGTTCTAGTCCCGGTTGGGGTGCTGGATTCTGTCCCTGTTGCCCCTCTTCCAGGCCAGCTCTCTGCTGTGGCCAGGGAGTGCAGTGGAGGATGGCCCAAGTGCTTGGGCCCTGCACCCCATGGGAGACCAGGAGAAGCACCTGGCTCCTGCCATCGGATCAGCGCGGTGCGCCGGCCACAGCGCGCCAGCCGCGGCGGCCACTGGAGGGTGAACCAACAGCAAAGGAAGACCTTTCTCTCTGTCTCTCTCTCTCTCACTGTCCACTCTGCCTGTAAAAAAAAAAAAAAATGAGGGTGATGACAACACTTTAGAAGCAGGAAAGACAGTAGAGGACCTTGTTTGGTTTGGAATTTTCTTATATTGGGACTAATTATATTTGAAGATTATACTGTTCATTGAGAGAACAAGATCCAAAAATTATGAAGTAATAATAGCCAATATTTAATACTTTCCAGATAACTGTTCTAAGTATTTTTCTTTCTTTTTTTTTTTTTTTTTTTTTTTTTTGACAGGCAGAGTGGACAGTGAGAGAGAGAGACAGAGAGACAGGTCTTCCTTTGCCGTTGGTTCACCCTCCAATGGCCGCCGCGGAGGCATGCTGCGGCCGGCGCACCGCGCTGATCCGGTGGCAGGAGCCAGGAGCCAGGTGCTTTTCCTGGTCTCCCATGGGGTGCAGGGCACAAGCACCTGGGCCATCCTCCACTGCACTCCCTGGCCACAGCAGAGAGCTGGCCTGGAAGAGGGGCAACAGGGACAGAATCCGGCGCCCTGACCGGGACTAGAACCCGGTGTGCCGGCGCCGCTAGGCGGAGGATTAGCCTACTGAGCCGCGGCGCCGGCGGTGTTCTAAGTATTTTTCATAACAACTCTAAAAAGTAGGCAATATTCATTGAGAAACTGAGGCATGGAGAGGTTAACTAACTGGCCCAAGGCCACACAACTAATGAGCAAAAAAGTCAGGACTTTTGCCCAGGACTCTGGTTCCAAAGTCCACACTTATAACCATCCCATGATGACTGGAAATATTTGAAGGATACAGAGAAAGCTGTAGGCACAAGGAACACAAACTAGGAGCACCAACAACACCCTGGGCAGTCAAAGGAAGGCTTCGCAGAAGAGAAGCTGGAACTGCTTTTCACAGTTACATGATCTTGTTTGCCTGGTGCATTCTTTCCCATAGAAAAATGGAATGAAAGAAAAGAAAAATGAGAACTAGCTCTGGAAAAAAATGTGTAACATAGCTCTGGTCCCAAGAGATCCTTTGGTAGTATTAATTTTTTATCTACTCCCAGTATGGGCTTGGTTATTTAGACTTATGGACCAATCAACTCAACCAGGTAACAAAACAATCTTGTGTGTTTATCTTTAAAATAAGTTTTTGGATTGCACAAAAAATCTGTTTATCAGTATAAAACTATCAGCAAAGAAATAGGCAAATATCTAAATACATATTATCTTTATGGACACAACCTGGTCCAAAGTAGAGGGGGAGTATGTATTCAATCCAGGACCTTGAAAATGAAGACTTTTAATATTTATTGAAGATCATATATTGTGGAGTTTTTCTGTAGGGATGTGAAACAGTGCCTTACAGTAGAGAAAGTTGGATCAAGGCAGAGTAGTATAGATGGAAGTTTCCTGAAAGCATTGTGGGAAACATCACTTGGGTATAGTACTTGGACGAGGAGTTGATTTATTAGTACTGGAAGGGTGCATGGGAGAAAGGAAGTAAGAGGTTATGAGAGACTGACCCTCCTATAATGGTGGGTGGGAGAATTCTTGAAGTATGTATGCTAGCATTGCTGGCTCAGGAAGGGCTTGGGATTTCCTGGGCCTGAGCCGTCCAGTATGGTAGCCACAAGTCACATGTGGCTGATGAGCACTGAAAATATGGCTGAATTAAAATATGATGGAAGTGTAAAATACAAACTAGATGTCACAATTAGTTTGAAAAAAATGGAAAATATCTCATTAATGATTAATATTTGATTACATATTGAAATGTTTACTTAAACATAAAATTATTGAAATTAAATTTTGCTTAAATTGAAATTTATTCTTTATTGTTCTAATGTGGTGACCAGACATGGAAGTCTGATGTGGCTCTCAGGTAGGGCTATTCCTGGGTGGCTCTGCCTTGGGCCTGCCAGTGATGAGTGCTAGGACACATCCTTGGAGTGCTGGGAAAATCTACCATCGTGCTCAAGTTTGGGAGGTGGATAGGGCTAGTAACTTAGCGAGAGAGGCCAACTGGGACTCAGGAAAGTCTGGCAGCAATGTTCCCTGGTGGAAAAAAAGCACACCACCCAGGAAAAATAATTTCAGAAAAGGTTCTTCATTCATGAGGTGAAATATATTTTGCATCCAGCTTGAGTCAGGACAAAAAGACTGAATAGTCAGTTTTCTGGAGGCCAGAAAGCATGAGCAGGAGCCAGGAATCAGAAATCTTCGGGAAACAAGCTCTTAGGTTGGAGGTCAAGAACTAGACAAAGCACTGACTGCAGTACTGGAGCGTAGGATAGTTACCTCCTACGCAGTGACCTTCTCCCTAGAAGGGTGTCCAACAGATCACTGTTGTACTTGGTGTCGTCAATTCTTTTATGTTCTTCCTTACTATAAACATTTTCTTTTTCTTTTTTTGATGTGATTATATTAAGAGAAAACTTTTATTTAATAAATATAAATGTTGAAAGTACAATTTTTGGATTATAGCAGTTCTTCCCCCCATAACCACCCTCCCACCCACAACAATCCCATATCCTACTCCCTCCCTCACCCCATTCTTCATTAAGATTCATTTTTAATTATCTTTATATACAGAAGATCAACTTAGCATTACTAAGTAAAGATTTCAACAGTCTGCACCCACACAGACACACCAAGTATAATACTGTTTGAAGACAAGTTTTACCGTTAATTCACATAGTACAATACATTAAGGACAGATGTCCTATATGGGGAGCGAGTGCACAGTGACTCCTGTTGTTGACTTAACAATTGACACTCTTATTTAGGATGTCAGTAATAACCCGAGGCTCTTATCATGAGCTGCCAAGGCTATGGAAGTCTTTTGAGTTCACAAACTCTGACATTATTTAGAGAGGTCATAATCAAAGTGGAAGTTCTCTCCTCCCTTCAGAGAAAGATAACTCCTTTTTTGATCACCCTTCTTTCTACCAGGATCTCACTCACAGAAATCTTTCATTTAGGTCATTTTTTGCCACAATGTCTTGGCTTTCCATGCCTGAAATATCTCTTGGACTTTTTAGCCAGATCCGAATGCCTTAGGGCTGATTCTGAAGCCAGAGTGCTGTTTAGGGCATTTGTCATCCTATGAGTCTGCTGTGTGGCCTGCTTCCCATGTTGGATCATTCTCTCCTTTTTAATTCTATCAGTTATTATTAGCAGACACTGCTCTTATTTATCTGATCCCTTTGACACTTAATCCTATCTTCATGATCAGTTATGAACTTAAACTGATCACTTTAACTAGTAAGATGGCATTGGTACCTGCCAACTTAATGGATTTGGGGTCCATGGCAAGTTACTAAAAACATTTTCTTACTTTTTTGTACCACATGTTTTTCTCAGAGCACAGTGAAATCTTCACAAACTTAAGCCAGGCTCTTTGAGAGAGCATGGCACGACACCAAAACACAGCGGCGCTGATATATACTGAGGAATATTTTAAACGCTAAAGCCTTTGTGACACTAGGGACTGTATCTTTATTCTCTGAACCTTTTACATCTAACACAGTTCCCAGAACATTGTAGCGATCCATTAGGTGTCTGAGGACAAAGTCAGAGCAGTTGCTCCTGCCTACCACAAGCTATTTCTCTTAAAGCTTTTCTTGGTATAATTCTTAGAGAATTATTCTTTCAAATAATCAAATCACATACTGAAGTTATATTACACTATATATATTAGTTATAATATATTTTATAAATAATGAAGAAAGTGTGTCTAATAAAGCAAATATAGTCACTGTCAATTGAAGAGTCCTCATGGGGCAGTGCTAAGGACTTCACATGTGTTATCTCATTATATGACTATATGTATTCCAAAAGTTAACTATGACTTATACACCACTAAATCTCATCCTGTAGTTGAAGAAACTGGGGTGCAAGAAGCCAAAGCCACTGAAATATAGGTTGTGGAGCTGGGATTTGGGGGTGGAGCTGAGATTCGAAGCAACACATCTTCACTCTGGTGACCACCCTACAAATCATCCTGCCATAATTATGTTTCAATTAGTAACCCCCTTAAATTAAAATATTATGCGTTTCTCTCTTTTTTTAAAAAAGATTTATTTATTTATTTATTTGAAAGTCAGAATTATAAAGAGGCAGAGGAAGAGCGAGAGAAAGGTCTTCCATCCACTGGTTCACTCCCCAAATGGCTGCAATGGCTGGAGGTGGGCCTATCTGAAGCCAGGAGCCAGGAGCTTCTTCCGGGTCTCCCACGTAGGTGCAGGGGCCCAAGGACTTGGGCCATCTTCCACTGCTTTCCCAGGCCAAAGCAGAGACAGAGATCAGAAGTGGAGAAGCTAGGACTCGAACTGGTGCCTATATGGGATGCCGGCACTGCAGGCAGCAGCTTTACTCCCTACACCACAGTGCTGGCTCCACATTTCTCTCTTTATGAAGGCTTTTCTCACTGAGTGGGAGCAAGTGTGTATGTGTAACTGTGCACATACATGCTGTGACCAAGACAGGAGATAAGTCTTGTCTGTTTTGTCTCCTTTGTAGTAAGAAATGAATATTAGATTGGGTTCAGAAGTTTGAACCTCTTAATTCATTAACCTACTTGCTTTAACTAAGTTAAAATTAGTCACCTTCAACATATTTTCATAGATAATTGTTAGGCTGAACTTTTGTATTATGAGATTTGTTGATATATCACTATTATTAATACACACACACAAATAAACACAACCTCAAGCTCAAAGAGCTTTCTCAGGACTACACATATTTCATCTACAGTAGCTCATTTTAAAAACTGTCAACCTGTTCAAATCTCAGCAACATACATAAAGTAAATTCAGCCTTTAACCTTTACTGCATTTTTGTTACATACAAAATAATTTCTTGTATTGTTACAGATACAAAAAAGAGATGAAACAACTTAAATATAAACATGGGATAATTAAAAGATCATAATTCCTTAAGATGGTCCATTATACAGTAATGTATATGAACAAAATTGACATTTTGAGATTTGATTATTGTGTATAGCTCTTGTCTCTACTGTTGAAGAACAGTGTTTTTTTTTTCTTCTATTTGTTGAATTTTTTACTTACTGGCAGGTTAAGCTTCTGATTATAAAATAAACTGGAATTACACAATTCATAAAAATTAAAAGAAAGAATAAGAAAGGAAGGAAGAAAGAAGGTAAGAGCATGGGCAGGCGGGAGGGTAGGGTAAGGAGTATCACGATTGTCCTGAGTCTTAATATATATGAAGTACATGCACTTTGTTCACGTTATATAAATTTTTTAAAAATTTAACAAATAAATAAAATTACAAGTACAACAGGGTTACTAGTAAGAAACAAGAAGTCATGATAAAATATTATGTGAAAAAACAGGACATATTCATATTTGAATTAGGCTATACATTCTGTATAGAAGTACAAGGGCATTTCAACATGTTCATGGAAAATGCATATTATGAAAATGCAATACATTAATTTTTAAAACTTTTGCACCAAAATAAACTTGTCTTTTAACTAAATTTCTTTGACTTTTTGAAGTACCCTAATATTTGCACAAAGGAATATATATACCAAATATTAACAGCACATTTATATATATATATATATAAAATATATAAACAGCATATATACATTATATATATGGAAGCAGGACTAAATAAGAATTTTCTACAATACATATATCATACTATATATGTTTATTTATATAAACACACATATATACACACACACATTCACATATTCCTGAAAAATGATATTTGAACTGAAATTATAAGGAGGAAGGGGTTTTGTCAACATAAGAGCATTCCAGATAGAGGAATAGGGAGCTCAAAGTCCTTGCTAGACAAAGATGGGAACATTCTAGGGACTGACAGGCAACGAGCTGACAGGCCTCAGGAACTAAGCAAGGGAGAGTGACGTGGGAAGAGGATGCAGAAATGGGTAAGGTCAAACCATGCAGGAGTCAGTAAAATGACATCAATAAACCATTTGGAATTTTAATAAACTATTTTTGTTATTAATGTTTAAGCAGAGTTCAAGAGAGGGAGAGGGGTGCTGGATATGTCCCACCTGCTGGTTCACTCCCCAGATGGCTGTGATGGCTAGAGCTGGGCTGATCCGAAGCCAGAATCCAGGAGCTTCTTCTGGGACTCCCACATAGCTATCAGGGGACCAAGGACTTTGGTCATCTTCTGCTGCTTTCCCAGGCAGATTATCAGGGTCTGGAATGGAAGTGGAGCAGCTGGGACTTGAACCAGAGCCCATATGGGATGCTAGGGAAGAGCAGGCAGCGGCTTTACCTCTATACCATGGTGCTGGCCCCATGAACAGTCAGTCTTCTTGAAAGCACAAGGCAAATGTGGCAAGGGAATATACAACTAAACACATACACACTCAAGGGGGTAATACTGCTATAAGGATTTTGCCATGGGTTTTGTTTGGCAGGATGCCCGTTGTGCATGTGGGTTACTCTGTAAAGGCACAAATGTTGGTCCAAGTTCATGCTGGGCTTCAGTGGCACAGAAATGAATGAGTCAAACCCCAAAGAAGAGGAAAGGATGTACCCCACAAGACATTTTAAGGTAAATGTAAGTAAGCAGATTATAGATTAAACATATAACCCAGGATGAACTACTAAAGTCAGAACTGAGCATAGGAATAGTGTATCAGTCTTTGGGCAATGCACAAAGGAGAAATAGTATTCAAGACCCAAGAGAGAGAAGAAGGAGGAAAAGACTGTAAGATCCAAGAGATCAATTATAAAGGACAGGGGTAAGGGGCTCCAAGAGGCAGGGCCAAGATAAAAGGGCAAGGAAAATGGAGCTACAAATGATCTGGGGAGTGGACTGAGGAGAGACACTCAGAACAGGAGTCATAGGGTAGCAACACTTATACTATGTGTGAACCATGCCCAGGGACAGAGAGGGTGCAGGATAGTGGCACATGGTGGAGCTGGTGTGGAGGAGAGGGGGATTCATGTTATGGTAGACTTAAGTGCATGGTTCATTCATGGAGCAGAGAAACTCTTGGCTCACTTTCTCTCCTTAATACACTCAAGACCTCATTCAGTATTGCAGGTAAATCAT
This sequence comes from Oryctolagus cuniculus, assembly GCF_964237555.1. Classification (NCBI taxonomy): domain Eukaryota; kingdom Metazoa; phylum Chordata; class Mammalia; order Lagomorpha; family Leporidae; genus Oryctolagus; species Oryctolagus cuniculus. Next base: position 152,806,191 of record NC_091437.1, read on the forward strand.
GGATGTTCAATACATTTTCACTGATTTGAGCACTCAAGGAAGTTCACAAGCAGAGACAACTGCTTCAGTGTTTCAAATGAGGTTCCAAGAATTCCCAACAGTATCTCAGAGATCATCTCAGGAAACAAGGGGGAGGTGATGAGGTAGAACTCTGAAGCTTTCCCCCACATAACTCAGGCAGCTCTGCTCTGATCTGAGTTGCAGATGTAGACAATGGGGTAAAACTTTGAATTAGATTCTGATGAGTAATAGTATATGAGAGCCACTGAATTAAAAAGAGATCTACACATCAATTATTCTCCACTGTTACCAGATTTGATCTGAGATGGACAAGATTCCTGGGTGCTTCAGATGCAGGCTAACAACATACAATCCACAGCCTTAAGAAGGGCCATGCCCTCTCACAGCAATCATATTAGTCAACCAGAGGGTCAACATGGTCTCCTGGAAAGCTGAGGTTACCGTGGGAAGTGATGTCCATTCATCACCATCACTTTCTCAAGTCTTTTCTCTTGCAACATAGGGCACTCTAAGATTTTTCCCTTTCTCCCAGTTCTGACATTCATGAAGGGAAGTTCCTTTTAGGCAGTTGCTTGTGACAAACAAGGTGGACCAGAAGCTTCTGTGAGAGCTGTAGGAAACTCTCCAAGCAAGCCTGGAACTTGATTGGCTTTCTTTGCCTTTGGCTCATGAGGTTTCCCATCAGGATTTAGGCAGAAATGAAGTGGAGTCATATGATTTGATCATCTTTTAGGTGATTAAAATGGGGAGCAAGTGTGTCAAGGTTTGCATGTCACAGATACTATCCCCTGACTCTTCAATTACTTTAATTAAAGAAAACATGACTTTAGTGATGCCTTCTCAATGTACCAAATTCACGCAACATGGAAATGAAATTTATCCACAGTTCCTATTTTGGCAGAGTTCCCTCACTTGTGTGTATTGTTTTTATCCCAATATAATAACACTCCTGGACTTTTCTTTTTTTATCTTTAAGTGACAAATAAAGTGTCAAATGGTACTTCATCATCCTTCTTGCCTATCCTCTTAGAAATATAAATTGCTTGAGGAGGAGTCCTCTAATTTTAGAGCAGAAAATGCGTGCCAGATGTCTCTTCGTGGAGCTGTTACGCCCAGGGCTCTACGCCTTAGTCATTAGGACCTGCTCTAAATATTACCACAAAGCCTTTGGAGTGATGGGTCTGAACACTCACTTATACTTAACTCCTGGCACGTTGCTTTGTCTCTGTGTCTTGTGTTCCTATTTCCATTGATGTAAAGGAAGCACCAATTAGATAACACTCCATTATTAGAAAGCCCGGCACAAGTCAGCTGAGACAGGGGACCCTCCTTCTTTACCAGAAACAATGTGAGGCCTGCCTGGCTCAGGGTCGCCGGGTTTCCATCAAGCTTTGTTTCTGATATTCTCCAGTACACCCTATAAACCTGACTAAGGCTGTTCTGTTCAGTTGTTTATTCAAATTACATTGTCCAGGGGAGAGAAAAGGAAAATCTAGCTGAACTCTGGAGCGGACAGCAAGGTGAGGGGGAGGAGTGGGAAGGAAAAATGGGGAAAACAGGAAACAGACTAGGGAGATGAGTAAAAACCACCAGTGTCAGGAAGCAGGATCTCTAAACTCACTAATCTCCACGGCGCAGCTGCTTTCTGAATGGTTTGCTCAAATCCAGAGGCAGTCTCTGTGCACTCTGGTATCACCTGCTTAGTAAGGGACCACCTTGGTATTTAAGAAGAGGAAATCGCTTTGCTTAGAAAGGTTTTTAATCTCTTTGTATGATTGATGCCTTTTGATGCTTTAAAGCTCCCAGTCTTAGTGAGACTCCCTGCTCCCTGAGCTCCCTGGCTAAAGTCACATTCCCAATCTTGCCACTCTCTATATTTATTTTCTGCATGGTTTTATTTGTAATGATTTTGTAATAATTTGATTATTACAGTTATTACAACCATTATTGTCCCATTTGTCAATTCTGGAGCCTTTGAGCCCTATAAAATGCCTCTTTAATGTCTGTAACCTATTGCTGATATTTGCCACATGAATGGACTAAAACAGATGTCCTACAACTTTTGGTGGAGTAGATGACTAAATTAAGGAATGAGTCTACCAGACAATGTAAACAGCATTTGAAAGCAAGGAAATTTAGTAAAGCTTTGATTTTCCTTAAAGATGTATATGTGTGGTATAACTTTGAAAAATAACTTATGAAACATGAATCTAAATCAAGGCAATGGATAAGTACTAAATAAAATGTGAAGAAGGTAAAATGACCTCAGGATCTATTGCAAAGAACTACTATTACACATATTCCTTAGAAAGGTTTTTAATATGTTGCTTGAACACTAAGTAGTTAGTGTCTAAGCACTACTATTGACATCATCCTTAAAATACCTACTAAATGGAAGCCATTTTTACTGGTAAATTAAGAGCTGTATTGCAATTCCTGCATAGGCTAAAAATGACTTCTTTCCATTCCTTTCCAAATATACAATTGACAAAGAGTTAACTATTCTCAGGGAATAACTTATTTCTTCCCACTCACCAACTAGGATGAAGGCTATGAGTTACCATCATAAAAGAGGAAATGATGCTTGGGCCAAGAGGAAATTTGGAAAGGAAATGTTATTGGAGAAATTATTTTGAAAGGTGAAATGAAGAAGGAAAGAGACAAAGGAAAAGAAAAATTAGGAATTGGAAATGAAGTCATTCTAGCTCCTGCCTACTCATTTCTTCTGTCAGGAGATTCCACAGACTAACAAATGGAGTGAGTGCCTGAATGATCTTTCCAGACATGAGGGGCCAAGGGCTCAACCTTCAACCAGATGTGATCAGTCAGGGCTTTTTGATTCTCACTTCCTCATCTGGAAAATGGGAGTAGTAAGATACCCTTCAAAAGGCAATTGTGAGATGACATAAGTTTATACCTATGAGTGCACCATATCTAGTTCAATTAACATGAGCATTAGTTCCCTTTTGTTTCTCCCAAAACTTGACACACACTCACAGTCACAAAATAAAGCCAGGCAGTAATTATACCTCTATACAAAACTAAGAAACAAGCACTATTAACTTAAACATTTGATCTTACACTAAGAAATTCAAACACCTCTCTGATTTTTATCTCCTGTAGTTGTGATTATTTTTTAAGTGAACGATCCTAATTCCCAAATTCAGTAAACCCACTGTTGAAAGAATTAACTTCTCTCTAGATTATTGTGGCTTTTGAAAGTTGACAGACTTGTAACTTCAAATATTTAATTATGTCTCTTAAATAACATACTAAAGTAAGCTGAACTCACATTGAGCCATATCCATATGTATATGTCTATGCTTATGAATAATAATAGTAGCATACTACTAGCATATATACTATAATGTAATACAAATATATATTTAGGATACATAAATAATGTAAACATATATATACACATATATGTATATTTATATACACATATTTATATATGTGTATATACTGTGTGACATAGATATTTGTTATGTATGTGTATATATTACATTTTAATGCATATATTATATATAGTAATAAACTCTCCCATCAGCCTCTATCTTTTGCAAGAACCTCCAATCCTTGCTGATTGGGAACTAGAGACTGGGGTTGTGCTTAACTGAAAGATCCAGTATACAAACAATTCTGTGTGGAATACTGTAGTGGACATCACAGCTACAAGATATTTGGACTGGTTTCCTGAAGACAATTAGAACATCCATTATCCTGCAATCAGGTGCCAGAAGAAATTTCCGGATGCCAGAATCAGCCCTCAAAGATTTGATAAGGATATCACGGAGCCGGTGTTGTGGCAAAGCAGCCTGCAATGCTGGCATCTCATTTGGGTGTCAGTTGGAGACCTGAATGTTCCATTTCCAATCCAGCTTCCTGCAATAAGTCTGGGAAAGCGGCAAAAGATGATCCGAATGCTCCTGCACTCACATGGGAGACCTGGATGAAGCTCTGGGTTCATGAGCTCATCCTATCCCAGCCCTGGCCATTGTGGTCATTTGGGGAGAGAATCAGCAGATGGAAGATTGCTCTTTCTCTGTCTCTCCTCCTCTCTCTGTAACTCTGCCTATAAAATAAATTTTTAAAAAAATAACACAAATCTTAAAGAAGGGTGTCAGGACTTTTATGGGCTGCAATGGATGGTGTATGTGGGCCTTAATCTGTTTTCTGTTGCTGTAACAGAATACAGGAATTGGGTAATTTTCAAAGAAAACAGGTATACTTTGGCTCATGGTTCTGGAAGTCTAAGAGAATGGCACCAGCATCTGGTGTGAGCCTCATGGCAGAAGGAAAGCAGGCACGTGCAGAAGAGTATTACCTGGCCAGAGTGAGGGAAGGTGCCAGGTTCCCATTAAAACAACCCACCCTGAGTCAACTAACCTATTTGCGAAAGATCTAATTCAGTCCCATGAAAAGGTGGAACCACTATGACCTAATTACCTCTCAAAGGTCCCACTACCACTTCTCAGTATCAGTACTCTGGCACTCAAATTGCAACATATGCTTTGGCAGGGAAAGACCACAGTACTGTCAAAACATTCAGTCCTTAGCCACATTAATAAAGATCTTCAGTCCCAAACAAAAGAGGTTTTGGTCCCAACATCAGGCAGCTTTTAAAGGGGGAAGGTTATTCAGAGTGGTCTCTGAGAAATACCAGGGAAATTTGGGTGTGCTTCTTATGAAAGAGAAAGAACTGGAGAAGATGGAGTCACTGAAAAGTGTTGGGAGGAAGAGGGAATAGTTACCCAGCCTAAGAAAAGCAAACGCATGCTTCAGTGACCAAAAAGCATCAAAAACTACAAACAGATTTTCATTTTAAAAAAGGAAAGAATTTTTAATAGCTAAATTAAGTGGTTGTCTTCTTAGGTAGTGAGATTTTTATCACTCAAAGTATGCAAGGTGAAGCAGGACGGTTAGAACACATATATAGAATACAATATCCCTCCAATATTTCTCTGATGCAGAGAAAAAGTCATGCAAATTATTTGCAGTGAATTTTGAGAAGAGCAGAAACAGCTGAGATAGATTAGAAAGAGCCCTATCTCAGAATTCCTGTAGGCCAATGTGAAACATTAGTGTTGTCACTATCACACAACAGCCATTCTAATCTTTCTGTGCTGGAGCTCATTCTAGCCACAATGCCTCTACATTGACTCTTCTTCTGCCTGGAGGTTCCTCTAAAAGCTAAAAGCAAAATTACCATATGTTTTATCAATTCCACTACTGGATATATACCTAAAGGAAACTAAATTCATATGTTAAAGGGGCATCTGCAATTCAGGCTTATTGCAGCAATATTCACAATAGCCAAAAATTAAAAAAAAATGGAATCAACCTAAATGTCTATCAACAGATGAATGGGTAAAGAAAATGTGGTACATATATATATATATATATATAAAATAGAATATTATTTAGCCATAAAAATAAGGAAATCATGTTCATCCTGTCAACATGGATGAATAAGGACATCATGCCAAGTGCAAGAAGCCAGGCACAGATAGACAAACACCACAGCATCTCACTTACATTTCGGACCTGAAAAAGTTGAACCTACAGAAGTAAAGATTGTAATGGAGGTTGCCAGAGATGAGGTGGTGAGGGTGGTGGAGGTGGTGTGAGGAACAGCAAGATGTTGACAAAGAATTTAAAGTTTCAGTCAGACTATAGGAGCACATCTTTAAGATTTATTGCACACATAGTGACATAGCTATTAATAATGTTTATTTTAGCTTGCCAAAAAAGTAGATTTTTAAATATTCTCAGTACTAAAACATAAATCTATGAGGTGACAGATCTATTAAATTAATTTAATATAACCATTTCACAATGCATACATTTATCAAAACATCATTGTTCCCTCATAAATATGTACATTTATTGTTTGTCCATGGTAAATAAAAATGTAAAAAATAAGAAACAGCAGCAAATGATTCTTGCAGCCCTTGAAATAGCTATGACAGTTCATCTTGAAACAAGTGGTGTGATGTAGCCATCATCCTACAGGCCTTTGACCGGGCTGCATGCTTTCAGATATTATTGGAAGGAGACCTTTGGCCATGGAACAAGCATATTGAGACATAGTGCCATTTTACAAGAGAGGGAAAAACAGTGGAGAGACCTCAGACCATGGTCTCTCACAATGCTGGGTCTAAGAGTTTGCGATGCATTCAAATAGTCTTTGAGGAAATCACAGGCAGAGCCTGACAGGGCAGCCAACCCTGAATTCCAGAGCATTTAAAATGGACAGTACAGCCACATCCCTCCCAGTCTCAAGGGACGTCTGGTGTACACGCAGAGGTCAGGAAAGCTTCCTAGGTGGAGACACTGCATCCAGTAATCCTCTTGCCCAGGAGGAGCCTGTGGAGCCTTCACGCAATTATTTGGTAAGAGGACTGAACTAAGAAGCCAGATTTCTCCTCTTGGGTGACATCATTCGAGGGCACATGACTCATACTTGCAACACTTATTCAAGAGAGACCAGCTACACTTGGTGGAGACAGTCATAGGAAAGTAAAATGGCCCTACGGTTTAGTAGAATCTACTGTTTCCACTTCTGAAAATAAAAATAACAAAATTTGAAATACTATAAAGCTTAAAATTTGACAAATACTTCTGAAGCCATTCTTGTGCTAGAGATGGTACAGGGTCTTTGTTGTGGGGATGGTGTTTTTGGTTTAGCCTTGCTTATATTGGGCAAACAGTATTTTAAGATGATGTGATATGGTAGGAAGTGAACTGAACTTGAAAGTTTGAGGATCTGAATTGAAGTGCCAGTTTTGCCCATTACTACATGCATACAGTTGTCCAAATCATTCAATCTTCCTGAATAGAATGGGAAAAAATGAGTCAAGGATCCATGCCCTACATATTCCAAAAACACAGAAACTGCTGGTATAAGGGAGCGTTTCTAGTAATGTATGGGAGAGATGCTGCAAGAATCACTGTTGGGCCTGAAGTTGCCATGGTTCCCAAACCCCTAACAAAGGAAGGACAACAATTACGAGGAGAAGACCAATGCAGATCCAGAAAAATATGTAAAGAAACCATATATTGTTTTTTTTTGTTTTTGTTTTTGTTTTTTTATCTTTTATTTAATGAATATAAATTTCCAAAGTACGACTCATGTGTTACAATGGCTTCCCCCCCCATACCGTCCCTCCCACCCACAACCCTCCCCTTTCCCACTCCCTCTCCCCTTCCATTCACATCAAGATTCATTTTCGATTATCTTAATATACAGAAGATCAGCTTAGTATACCTTAAGTAAGTATTTCAACAGTTTGCTCCCACACAGAAACATAAAGTGAAAAATAATAGATGATTTTTTTTAAATGATGATGAAATCAGATCAGACCTATTGTCATGTTTAATCCCAGTGAGAGTCAAGTTGGGAATTGATAATTTCTTTCTTTTTTTTTTTTTTTTTTACAGAAGATCAGTTTAGTGTACATTAAGTAAAGATTTCAATAGTTTGCACCCCCATAGAAACACAAAGTGAAATATACTGTTTGAGTACTCGTTATAGCATTAAGCCTCAGTGTACAGCACGTTAAGGACAGAGATCCTACATGAGGAGCAAGTGCACAGTGACTCCTGTTGTTGACTTTACCAATTGACACTCCTGTTTATGGCATCAGTAATCTCCCTATGCACCAGTTATGAGTTTCCAAGGCTATGGAAGCCCCTTGAGTTCTCCAACTCTTATCTTGTTTAGACAAGGTCATAGTCAAAGTGGAGGTTCTCTCCTCCCTTCAGAGAAAGGCACCTCCCTCTTTGAAGACCTGTTCTTTCCACTGGGATCTCACTCACAGAGATCTTTTTGCAAGAGTGTCTTGGCTTTCCATGCCTGAAATACTCTCATGGGCTTTTCAGCCAGATCCGAGTGCCTTTAGGGCTGATTCTGAGGCCAGAGTGCTATTTAGGACATCCGCAATTCTATGAGTCTGCTGAGTATCTCACTTCCCATGTTGGATCACTCTCCCCTTTATTTATTCTATCGGTTGGTGTTAGCAGATACTAGACTTGTTTATGTGCTCCCTTTGACTCTTAGTCCTTTCATTATGATCAATTGTGAACTGAAATTGATCACTTGGAGTAGTGAGATGGCATTGGCACATGCCACCTTGATGGGATTGAGGGGATTCCAATTCAAGAAACCATATATTGTTGATACGTGTTGATATATCTGGAGATTAATGGGAGGGCAGTGAAAGGAGCTTGAACTAAATAACATTTTTCTAGGACATAGAAAGTAAATGTAGCAGCTAATGGAGGCAGGGCAGGATAAGAAGCTGAGCATGGCAGAACAGAAAGGAGTGGAAGAGGAAGGAAGGGAGCAAGGTAATATTATCTGCTCAAAATATGTTGGTCTCATTGTCCAAGGGTTCCATTCTCTCTCTTGACTCAAATGTTCTACATTTTGGCTCAACACTCTCATCCTGGAATACTTTCTTCAAGAATCCTCATTACTTTGTAAGTGATTGCTGATTCCTCTGGGCAAGGTATCTAATTATGTTGAAATGAAAACATTTAATACTACCTCTGCCTTTTTCAGTGGTCTCTGACTTGTGGAGGGCACATATCATGTCTGTACCATTCCAAGGCCCCTGTGCTGAGGACACAGCCCAGCACGTGGAAAGAACTTAATGAATATTTTTAGTTGAATGAATAAGCTTATAAAATCCTCACAACAACCATGACTGGAGAGTCAAATAAGCCTAGAAAAAAGTGGGTGCCAAAAGGAACTGAGATTCAGATACAAATATTTTCAGATATCAAATTTAAAGATTTAACACCAACTACAGATTGAAAATTTATGGGGCTGCTATAGGACTTCAGACCTAAGATAATTGAATACCAGTTTGTTGCGCATATACTAGGTGAGGTGCTGGGAATTATGTGAAAAGCCTGTTGAAAATACAGATCCTGAAGGTTATCCCAAACATACGAGTCAAATTCTCCCAAATCTTTGTTTCAGTAATGACATCTCACATTTGTCCATTTGCTCCTCAAAAGGTAATCATTCTTAGTACTGTATCTTCAACTCTATCCATATTCAACCCATTCCCAATTCCTTTTATTAGATTCTCCTAAATATGTCTTACATATACCAACTTTTCTGTACCTCCATGTTTATTTTCCCTTTAAACCATGTGGACCACTTAACAGGATGGTCAAAATTATTCCACCCCAGTTCCTCTTCCTGTTGCAACCAGAATGATAGTTTTAGACAAAAATATGACTCAATGTTCACTTCCTTAAGTAAGTCTCTTGGAATACTTCCTGAAGCTCTAAGAACAAAAACTGAAGTATAAAATCTAATATAGGCTAAAAGTTCCTTGACAGCATGGCTCCTCCCTATCTCGGCTGTAGCAACTTAGTTCTTCAAATATCACCTATGCCTTCTGGATAAAGGGGATTGGTACAAGCTGCTCCCTATGCAAGCATGTTTTTGATTTTCATACCTATATTCATCAAGTTGTTTCCTACTCATCTTTTGCAACTCAGATCAGACACTTAGATCCTGCCATTGGCATCTTCATAGCATCATGAAATTTTTGGTAAAAATGTATGATTCTATGCTAATTTTGTGATTAGTTGTTGATAGTCCTCCCTCTCTTAAAGACTGCAAGATACATGAACACACGGTCTATGTGAGCTCTACTCACTACTCTAACTCCAATACCCAGGCCACTATCTTGACAAATAATGGGTGTTGAAGTATATGAGTACCAGATGGGCCCAGAAATAACAATTACTGTAACTCTAAGTGATTTGAGAAAATTATCTAAAAAGTTCACTCCAAGATGAGACCCAAAATGCATTATTCCTCTGCACTTCCCTTGTGTACACTCATAGGTCCATCCATGAGAAATGTCTTAAATAGCCAGAGCCCCTGGAAGGCCTTATTGTTTTGTGCAGAAGGAACATTCTGTTCACGTCCTTGAAGTGACAAACAACTGTGGCTCCCTGCTATTCCCAAACTATTACTAAATCTCAGTTTCTTCAGTTAAAATATAAGGAGAATTCCATGTGTCGGGAGAGATAGGCTTGAAACCAAGTAGTTGTTTGGACAGGATTAGTCCCTCCTGCCCCCAAGTCATAGGCCAATGGTACTAAAGAGAGTGCCAACTTAATCAAATTGTGGTGAATGGGAGATGAGCCTCGTCGGAGGTCCTTGGGTCACTGGAGGCATGTCCTTGGAAGGCAGTTCTCAGGAAGGGGTTGGTTATAAGCGCTGAGTGGAGACCAGCTGCACTCTGTGCTTCCCAGCTTGTCATGCGATCATTCCTCTGCCCACAGTCTCCATAGCCAGACTCCATTCTCATCAAATGCCTGTGCAATGGGACTAGCTGATCATAGGCTATAAACTTAGAAAATTAACCTTCATAAGTGGCTTATCTTAGGTATTTTAGTTGAAGTAACCAACAGTTGACTACTATACAGCAATTAACAAATGAAGTAGTCTATTTCATTTGGAAAATGAAAGCTTCAAAAAGGAAAGACAGCTTGAAACACATTAGGAGGATATATAAGAGTTTATCAGACTTTTGAGGTAGACATATGCAGCAGTGAAAACTGCATTTTGTAAATGCAAAAATGAAGAGCCAGTGGGTGGTTCAAAGTATTTGGAAAATGACCTGTAATGAAATGGCAGATGCAAGAAATGTGAGAAAGGTGGAAGTTAGAGAGGCTGAAGCACCCTGAGGGATCATGCAGTGTCTTATCTTCCTTTTAAAGCACTTTTCCCCCTGCCTTGCCCTCCAATTCATGATCATTGTTTACACTTACATTCTCCTGCTCCCCTTTCTCATGTCACTTAATTAGTCCCTAATCCTCAATCCCAGAATTGTAATATTTGCCTAGTGTATTTCACAGGCAGGAGACCTAATGTCCCTATGAGAACCCATCTTGCTGAGATTGGTGCTGGCAGATTTACTTCCTGTATGATTGTTGCAAGAATTTGTCTAACGGAATGAATGATCAACCCTGAGTAAAAGGAATTATGAAAAACTTAATAGCACTGTAGCAATATGGCTGTTAATGAAATACAGTTGGCTGCTCCCGCCATTTGGCACCAACAGACCTAACACTGTCAACAACACAATACTATATTCATTCCCAATTATTTTATGGCAACAACTGAAACAAAATATGGTATTAATCATATTTATTGTATCAATTTGAGAAATTTCTGACATGCCAGAAGATGAATAGGTTTATTATGAAAAGCAATTCTGCTTGGTGCAAAACTGCCGCTGTGCAACAAATAGCTTCTGTAGGAACTTTTTAAAAACCAGGAAAAAAAATCACTGAAGACCAAAATGAAGCATCCAGACCTTTTGATTGCCTACTGGGTCTGTGGTCAAGCTACACCAGGACAGCTCATGTGTTTAGAAGCTCAGCAGATGAAAACAAGCCTGTAGGTCAGTCTAGACTCTCAGAAGATAGAAAAAGGAGTTCAATGGCAGAGGTCCCAAATAAAAGGGACACTGGAGGAAAAGGACACTTTCTGATGATGCGGATTCCTCCGTGCAGCTCCTGTTTATAACACTATCCCAACACACGGTACATTAGGGACTGTGTGTACACTACTGCCTCTGTCCAGAAAACTTGTCCAAACTGTATTACAGGTTAATTGCTTTCAGGTGTCGAGTATCTCTATTAGCAAGGTCTTTCAGACTACCCCCCACTTAAAAAATAAACAGCCCCCTCAGCCCTATACTTCTTATTTGTAATAACTCCATTAGTCTATCGACATTTACTTCTTAGAATTTTCCCCTTCAAGGCTATAAATCAAATGAAACCTGAGCAGTTTTGTTCACTACATGCACAACACAGCACCTGTGTGGCTGGCCCATAGAAATAAAAAACAATAAATGAATGAGGAAGTCAACAAACAGATGAACAAATAGGTGAATGCAACAATTTGGGCAGCACTGACTTTTTTTTCTAAGATTTATTTATTTCCTTGAAAGTCAGAGTTACACAGAGAGAGGGAGAGGCTGGGGGGAGGGGGTCTTCCATCTGCTGGTTTACTCCCCAGTTGGCCACAACGGTCGGCGTTGAGGCAATCTGAAGCCAGGAGCTTCTTCCGGGTCTCCCACGCGGGTGCAGGGGCCCAAGCACTTGGGCCATCTTCTACTGCTTTCCCAGGCCATAGCAGGGAGCTGGATCAGAAGTGGAGCAGCCGGGACTCAAACGGCGTCCATATGGGATGCCAGCACTGCAGGCAGTGTCTTTACCTGCTACACCATAGTGCCAGCCCCAGCACTGATTTTCTAAGCTATATCACTTTAAAATAGTTTTTTAAAATTATTCATTTCCTGCCTGTTCTTAATCCCCTATATCCCAACCTCAATTTATGTCTTTCTCATTTGAGCTATTTCAATAACTTCCAAACCTGATGCTCTTTCTGGGCCCTTTTAGTGTATTTTCATGATTGTCCCAAAGTAACATCAAGAAGTTATATTTGTATTATCTCCTTAATTCATTGAACTGGCTGAAATGAAATCTTTCATAAATTTTTTATTTTACAACTGAAACTCAAAATCATCAGCATTATATACAAAGCACTTAGGATTTGGTCCTTACCTGTTGTAACAGCTGCATCTCCTGCCTCTGTCCCATTCACATTTTATGGTCCCCAAAAACCTACAAAGTCATTTTCCGAGTTTTTGGTGTCCTTCCATCTTCACAGAGTTCCCCTGTCTGTTCTGTGCCTTCAGACTGGAATGCCTGTGTTTTTGTACTGCAAATCAGAAAGGTTTAACCACGAAGTAAAGTTGCCACTTTCTCCCATCTTGTTCCTCCATTTGTTTCCTCATAACTTTCTGTGTTCTAGCTGCATCAAACTCCTTAATTCTGCCATATGACTGGAGCAGAAAGAGAGAAAAAGATTAAGCACACAGAAAGATTTTGAAGGAACCAGAGTTGTAGAAAACTTAGTATACAAAGATGTGATATTCCTCCTATTAATTTTGGGTTTGGTTTGTTCTTGTTTTCCTAGGTACCTGAGATACATTATTAGATCAATTATGTGATGCCTTTCCAATTTCTTGATGTAGACACTAATTGCTACAAACTTTCCTCTTTACAACACTTCTGCTGTATCTTCTAATTTTTGATATGCTTTATCTCCATCTTTATTCACTTCTAGGAATGTTTTGATTTCCTTTTTTATTCCATCTATGGCCCAGATGCTTATTGAAGAGTATGCTGTTCAGTTCCCATGTGTTTGCATATTTTCTACAGATTCTTGAGTTGTTAATTTCCAGCTTCATTCCATTGTGGTCAGAGAAGATGGAGGATATGATTTCAAATTTTTTAAATGTATTGAGACTTGGATTTATAGCCTAGCATATGGTGTGTCCTGGAGAAAGTCCCACATACTGATGAAAAGTATATGTATCCTGCAACTGTGGGATGAAATGTTCTGGAGATATCAATTGGATTTATTTGGTCAGTAGTATAGATTAGCTATGTTGTTTCTTTGTTGATATTTTGTCTAGTTCATCTGTTGATAGTGAGGTGCTGAATTCCTCCATTATTATTGTAATGGAGACGTACCCTTTAGATCCACTAATATATGTTTTAGATAGCCATATGGGTGCCAGTTCTAGTACCAGCTATTCTTCTTCTAATCCAGCTCTCTGCTGTGGCCTGGTAAGGCAGTGGAGGATGGCCTGAGTACTTGGGCCCTGCACCCACGTAGGAGACCTGGAAGAAGCTCCTGGCCCTTGGCTTCAGATAGGAGTAGCTCCAGCCATTGCAACCATTTGGGGAGTGAACCAACGGAAGAAAGACCTTTCTCTCTGTCTCTCCCTCTCTCTGTAACTCTGCCTCTCAAATAAATAAATAAAATATTTTTTAAAAAAATACAAATAAATAAATAAATAAATAGCCAACCATCCTGGCATTGGGTGCATATGTATTTACTATAGCCACATCTTCCTGTTGAACTGATCTCTTAATCATCACATAATACCCTTCTATGACTCTTTTAGCATTTTTTTTTTGTTCAAGTCTGTTTTGTCTGATAGTAGGATTGCTACACCTGATTGTTTTTGCTTTC